>NC_080782.1:101533507-102149132 GCF_028018385.1 Neofelis nebulosa
GTGTTTGCCTTTATTCCTGGAAAATCTTTAGAGAGGGGATTACTGAAACAATCTTAGTATGTCCTGCCATTAGAGAACTGTGTAGGACATGCAGAATTACCCAAATTATTTGAGTTTATTTTTGAGATAAAATATTTACGTATGTAGTCTTCTTTTAATCTCCAATCTCACTAAAACCTACACATTTGCAATGTCCAGTATGGTAACCAGTAGTCGTAAGTGGCTACTGGGCACTTAAAACATAGCTAACATGGGGCCACCTGGGTGGCTCAGTCTGTTGAGGGTCCAGCTTTGGCTCAGGTCATGATCTCACAGTTCATGAGTTTGAGCCCCGCGTAGGACTCTGTGCTGACAGCTCAGAGCCTGGAGCCTGCTTCGGATTCTTTATCTCCCTCTCTCTGACTTCCCCCACTTGTGCTCTCTCAAAAATAAACATTAAAAAATAATTTAAACAATATAGCTAGTATGAACTAAGATATGCTATGAGTATACAATGTACAACACTGGATTGCAAAACCAGATTGCAAAAACAAATGTAAAGTATCTCATTGACAATTTTTACGTTACACAATGAAATGATCCTTTCAATGTATTGACTTAAATAAAATATAAAGTTTTATTTTACCGGCCTCTTTTCCCTTTTTTTAAATGTGGCCAGTAGAAAATTTGACATTGTTTATGTGGCTCAAATTATATTCCTATCAATAATGCTGCATTAAAGTTTCCAGAAAACATGTTTAGTGACTGCCTGAGCATAGTTTTCCTCAAGCACAGTTTAGATCTGCTTTTCCAGGCACTGGGGACATGATGAAAAATGTTATTTCCCTTTACCCTCCTTGACGTAATAAATTAATCAGTTTAGGTATAGCTGGTCCACTTCACTCGATTAAAAAAAATGCCATTGTTAATCATGCCGCTGGTTCCTTACCAAGAACCAGACCTACTGGTCCCAGGCACTGGGTCTTATATTTACCTAAGACCCCATCTCTATCCTGTAGGCAATTTGTTCCCGTCTCTGCTTGACACTTGTCCTCTGTGGGGTCTGTTAGAAGTCTCACCTCCACACAGTCACTATCTACTTTGAGATCTTCCTAGTCTTTCCAAATTATCCTTCTCTTTTACAAAATCTCTGCAGCTCTAGGAGAGCTCCTTGAGGGCAAGGTTTTTATCTTGTTAATTGCCCCACCTTACCTGCCTCAGCACTAGGCACGTAGTAGTTGCCCCACTGGTATATATCAGATGAATAAGAATAAAGCATTGTTTATTGAACACTAATATTATGTCTGATTGGCTTTTCTAAGCACTTTTCCTATGATCTCTCATGAAACGCTTGTAGAAATTCTTGGAGGTAGATGCCAAAATTGCCTGTTTACAAATGAGGAGATCAAGCTATGGCGGGGGGGGGGGGGGGGGGGGGGGGGGGGGGGGAAGGGCTAAAAAACATACCAGCTCTCACACAAGTGGTCAGTGATGGAACTAGATTTAAATGAAGGCAATGTTGTACAATCAGAGGGCGGTGGCATCCTCCTGGAGGCAGCAATTACATTTCATACTATGCCTCTTTTAGGATATCTTCTTTGCATTGCTGAACCCTACTAACCAACCTTAGGACACAAAAAGACCTTACTAGTCAGAAGACAGGAGGTAAAAATCCAAGTCAGTTGTTCCCAACTGTACAAAAACTGCTTGTAAGTGGCCTTGACATGCTATTTCTTCTTGTCTGCATCAACTTTCCACGTGTATTTTCTGCGGAGTGTGCATTTCTAGGCCTTAGGAGAGGGAAGAGGAGTTTGGGGAACACATAACAGGAAGCACTACATCTGACTTGCCTGGGATATGCAGATCTTTTGCAAAGCATTGCTATTTATAGATGCTTGCATCTGTCTAATTTTAGACTTGTCTAATTTTAAATCATAGGCCCTTTAGGCAACAACCATGACTAATTGTATGTTTTGAAGAATTCTTAGCGCATGGTTGGTGCTCAATAAATGTTAAATAATTAAAAATGTTAATAATCATATCTGTAAGCACATTGAGCAAGACTGTTCCTAAATAGGTTTTAGCCGGGAGCTCAGCGCGTTGCTGGCAGGCAAGCAACATGCAATGATAATGACACCAAATGGCCCTCTTGGTTTTTTTCCAGAAAAAAAAGGGTGGGGGGTGGGGAATTTAGGGACAGTCCAACTAATTTTGGGGTCTGCGGTAGGCAGAATAGCCTATCAAAATGTTTGTGTCCTGATCCCTGGAGCCTGTAGATCGGTTAGGTTAGGCGTCAAAGGGATATTTGGGCTGCTAACCAGCTGGCCTTTAAATGGTGAGAGTATCCTGGACATCCAGGTGGGCCCAATATAATCACAAGGTTCCTTACAAAGCAGGGAGGGGAGCAGTGACCGAAGAATAACAAAGAGATTTAAAGACCATTACTGCTGGCCTTGAAGATGGAAGGAGGGGCCATGAGTCAAGGAATGCAGGTGGCCTCTAGAAGCTGAAAAAGACACAGGAGGTTGGTTTTCCCTTCTAGAGCCTCCAGAAGGGATGCACTCCTCCCAATCTCGTGACCTTAGGTCATGTGACCTCCAGAACAGTAGGATAATGAACATGCATTGTTTTAAGCCACAGATTTTGTGATGATATGGTTACGGAAGGAATACAAACTAATAGTCTGAGCACAAACATGAGGGCTTAACCACTGCTGATACGTGGTTTGCCAGGGCTCTGGGTACCACCTGGAATATTAGGCAACATTACCTTAAAAAAATAGCAACAGAAAAAAATGCAGGACACACATTTCTGGGTTTCCTCAGACCACCATTACATAAAAACGCATATACAGTATATGGACAGTAGAAACCTAGAAGGGAATGTAGACAGTTGTTTGATACAAGGCCAGTAAAACTTATTTTCTTTTTGACATTTACTTTAATGTTGTCTTCATCACTTTGATAATATTTTTAAAGTAATCTCTATGCTCAAGTGGGGCTCAAACTCAGGACCCTTAGATCAAGGGTTGCATACCCCACCAACTGACCCAGCCAGGTGCCCCTTTAATAATGATGTTTTTTTAAGAAACAAAGAAGAAACCCAGTTTTATAAACAAGCATGTAGACCAGTGATATTTCAGACTGATACACTTTTCAAGGGCTGTGTGATCCCATGTAGTTCTAAGAGATTTTTTTTCCTCCCCAGATCTTCAACTTCTGCCTGTACTTTTTCCTAAAATTCATCTCGTCTGAGAATGAGAATGGGCCTGTATTTCCAAAAGTCCTTCTATGGTCTCTATGAAATAAAGACAAATCCCGCACTCATCTCAAATCTTACACTGTTACCTTGCCACAGTGTGGGACTCTCCAAGGCAACAAAAGTCACACATTGTCTAAGCACCACAAACCTATATGGCCGCCGGCTTTCCCAGCCCCAGGGGTGTTTCAGCCCACGTCCAGAACTCAAGTCTATGGTGGAACAGGTTGATGGAATAATGACTGCTTTTATCATTTTTCTTCCCTCCACTAGCGCTTGTCAGAATACCTTACATCTTTTTTAAGTTTATTTTTGAGAGAGAGTGTGTGAGTGGGGGAGGGGGAGAGAGAGAGAGAGGGAGAGAGAGAAACCCAAGCAGGCTCCAAGCTGTCATTTCAGAGCCTGAGGCAGGCCTCCATCTCATGAACAGGGAGATGATGACCTGAAATCAACAGGTGATGAGCTGAAATCAACAGACACAACTGACTGAGCCACCCAGATGCCCCAGAATACCTGATTCTTGAGGAAGAATTCCAAGGAACCGAAGAGAGCAGGAAAATAGGGATCTCTAAAAACAGGTTTTTCCTTACATATTTAAGTAAAAGTTCTAATGTTCAGCTATTCTCCAAGTCTTCTCTGGAATATATCACTACTTGGAAAGAAACAGTCAAATCGTATAGACTTCTAATGTTTATTCTTTCAAATGGAAATGCAATCTTTCTTGGGATGGCTATATTTTTAAAGACACATTGGAAAAAATCCTTTTGGGTAAAATTTTGTAATGATATTTTTTCAGATTTGGCATTATCAATATGATGTCTAAAATCTATTTTATCAAATTATATATATCCCAACTATGGTCAACTCTCCCCTAATTTCATTAACAAAATGTTTAATATTTGCCACCTCCAATTTTCAAGAATTATATTCTAGCTGCCAAATAATTAGCATCTATAAATATATACCTTTCACTTTCATTAATTACAAAAGAAAATGTCTAATGAAATTAGTATCTGATAAAATTAAGGGGCTTCTTTATTTTTATAGGATTCTGCCTTAATTGTCTAAAACCAAACACCAGAATTTTATACACATGCATTCACATAGGTTTACTAAAAAATTACCATGCCAATTACCAAAAAATGTGTCAAACTCCTTGCTTCTTGCTTCATACATAACATTTTCTCACCAACACATCACCTTGCGTTATTACAAAGTAGAGAAAAGAACTTACTCATTTAACTATTCTGCAACATTATAAACATGAATTATAGTTGTCCTTTTAATCCCAACTTGATCTACCTTACAAAATGCATCCCCTAATTTTTCATTGGATCTTATAATATTTCTCAAAACATATTACCATATTTATTTCAGTTCTAAATTGAAGTCCTACTTTTCCTATCACAATGCAACTGTAATTTGTAATTAAGCTAGGCTTCTCTAATCAGGATTTTTGGTCAACATATTTCTCACAGTTACATAAGTTAAAATCTTCAGCTACTGAAAAAATATTATTTAAAATACATGGTAAGAAAAAAAGCATTCACACAATATTGTATTGGTAAGTGTGTACTAAAATTAGCAATATGTTCTTAACCTATTCTGAATAGGTTAAATACATGCCTCTAAGTGAAAGAGTAAAAGGTTTAATTCATAATAAACTTAATAACTCTTGGTAGGTTTTTGGTATACTTCCCAGAAACTGAGAAAGTAGATGACTAGAATGCCAAATTATTTTGCAAGTCAAGTAGTTTCTAGTTTTTTTTTTTATTTGAACAGAAATGAAGAAATGCCTAATCAAGTTGTCAACTGATTCTGAAATGTAAATTTGGATGATAGATCATTATCTGCTTTTTGGCTCATAAACTCGTAAGTTCAGAGAACTGAGCAGCAATGCTAGAGTAAAACTTTCAGTTTTCATCTACTTATTTGCATGAAGAAAACGTTCTAGATGGAAGCACTGAGAAATTAACAATTAGTAATACAGCTGATGCTGAACCCAGTTCATTCTAGAAGTCCTAGAACACACAAACCATTAAGAAAGCTACCCCTTTCCTTTGACTAAGACACAGTGGCATAAATGTTTCTTCTTATTTATAAAAATAGGTTACATGTATAGGTAATGAGTACTTATAATTGGTACAATGATAAATGAATTCAGACGAAAATTTTAACTTTTAGAACAGCTCTGTCCAATGGAATCTTCTGCGATGAGAGAAGTGTTCTCTCTGTGCACTACCAATATGGTAGTCAATGACGCACTTGTGGCTACTGAGTACTGGTGGCTAATATAATAAGGGAACCGAATTTTTCATTTCACTTAGTTTTAATTAATTTAAACTTGAATAGCCACTAATGACTACTGTAGTGGATAGTGCAGACTTAAAGCCTTACAGATACTGGAGCAGTTTTAGTTTTAAATGTTTGCAACATGTTGCAAAAGTTATATCCTTGGTTATGACCGCATTTCAATCACTCTTAGACATATATTTTTCACATTTTTAACATCTCTGAAATGGGGGTGCATCATAAGGATGGTGGGTCCTATTTGGTTATTTTCTTTCTTAGCTGTGTGTAGTCTAATACAACCAGTATGAAGCATAGCATCTTGAAATTAAAGTATTCTTAGATTCTACAATACATAATAAAGTGGAGATTTTAGATGTTAATCGGAAAGTGTGTGCAGATGCATAGTTTCAAAATTCTGCAACTATGTCAGCCAAGAACATTTACAGATCACTGATGGTCTTTCCTGCTGAAGTTCAGTGTTTGTTTTTCTGTTTTTTTTTTTGTTTGTTTGTTTGTTTTTTAAGTGTTCATTTATTTTTGAGACAGCACAAGGAGGGAAAGGGCAGAGAGAGGGGGACAGAGGATCTGAACCTGGCTCTGCACTGATCACAGGGAGCTGTATAGGAGGCTTGAACTCACAAGCCATGAGATCAGGACCTGAGCTGAAGTAGGATGCTCAGCCGACTAAGCCCCCCAGGCTCCCGTGAACTTCAGTGTTTTAATCACAGCTTCTTTATGTGCGTAGAACAAAGAGGGGTGCTTCAGCTAGTCAAGGAAGAGGCTGCAACTGGAGACTTGTTGGTCTAAGAATTTGGAGCTGTCAGAGATTCAAGCACAGAGTTCCTTAGTTTGGTCTCGAGAACTGGAAAAGTCATTTTCCCAAGCATCTCACCATGTCGGATGGATCATCGAGTTTCTCCTTTCTGGTTTTCTCTCCTATCTGCCCCACTTTCCTACTTTTCTCAGAAAAGCTTTTTCTATCCAACCATCAGGGCTTGGATAATGGCCTCTGGTCTGTGTCTGTACAACCTTTCAGCTCAGCAACCCACAATTCACTGGCTCAAGTGCTCCCTGCTCCCAAACCAAGAAGAGAGTTTGGATTTATCCAACTAAGATGTCCATTCCTGATGCAAACAACTATGAAGTGGATGAAGGATCCATTTGTGTAATACAAACATCACTAGGGGAGATGAGGTAGTGGGTGGAGGCAATTTCCAAAGATGGGGTCTGTGAGCCAGTAGGCAGCTCGAGTACTCACCTAGAATCTGTAACAATCAGGGCTAACAGAGCACCATACTCATTGCTTTAAATACATTAATTAATCCTCAATCCTCAGCACAATGCTAGGAGGTAGGTATTGATAACATTTTACAGAGGAGGAAAGTGAGGCACAGAGAGGTTAAGTAAATTGCCCACACCACATTTACACATTTGTAAGTGGCAGGGCTTGGATTCAAACCCATGGAAGCACAGGGCCTCAGCAACTTCATCTCTGAATCTGGAGGTGCTTGTGGCAGCATTAGGCCTGGAATATTCGGTGTCACAATGTGGTAATTCATAGAAAACTGGTAACAACTGATCATATCACATGACTAAAAACCCACTGGATATCTTCTGAATTAGGAGGCAAGGAGAGAGGAGCTATAGCATTTTTAAAACTACTTCATTCTAGGCACTCTGTATATACATTGCTATTTTATATGCACCATAAAAAATAAAAATAAAAAAACATTAAAATCCCATTTCACTGTTGGAAAAACTCAAGTTCCAAGGAGTAACTTCGTCAAGGTCATAGCAATACTAGGTAGCAAAGCCAGAGTCCTGACCCAGGCCTGACAACGGTGACCTTTCCTCTACATCCCTTTGCCAGGTTAGCTTCCACACAGTCAAGGTGATGTGCGAGGTAGAGAATAAGGTCGATCAGGAAACAAGAGTCAACTTCCTCAAAGTCATCTTTTAAAATTCACTTACAAATAGGTGTTTGGTTAATCTGATTAAACCTAATTACTCCCTACTTCCTTTTGCCTTTAATCCAACTGCCCCCTGAGCCTTGATTGCAGTTGTGAAAGTTTCTAGGGAAACAAGGGAAAGCTCTGGACAATTCTTTGCCTAAGACACCATTGTGTGATAGTTGATTTTTGCTCTGCCCTTCCTTGTAACTCATTCTTTACTTGTTGACTGACAATGAATTTGCAGGGGCTCACAACAGAGAAGGAATTTTAACTCTTCTAAGGCAAACCCCAAGGGCAAGGACAAATCTTCATCAAGTAGATTGGTTAACATTGGTATGCTGGGAGAGGTTGACAATGACAAGTAGGTCCTCTTACGCTCACTTCGGCACTAAGAAACCATCTTGTTCTATTCAGCCTAGTACCGACAACAAAAATAAACCTCATCCTTAAATGGAATAGCACAAGCCATTTGAGCTCAGGGTACTCTGAAAGCACTTATGGGTTACTTGCATGTTGTTTTTGTTTGTTTGTGCAGTTTTGCATTCTCCCAGCTCATAGTACATCTGTTTAATTGCCATTGAGGAGATAGCTCACTAGTAAAAGCAGGATGGGGATTTGGACACTGGGTTTAAATGTAAAATCAGGGGCACCTGGGTAGCTCAGTCACTTGAGCATCCGATTTTTTATTTTTTTTTAATGTTTTATTTTTGAGACAGAGAGAGCATGAACAGGGGAAGGGCAGAGAGAGAGGGAGACATAGAATCTGAAACAGGCTCCAGGCTCTGAGCTGTCAGCACTGAGGCCGATGCGGGGCTCGAACCCACGAACTGTGAGATCATGAACTGAGCTGAAGTCGGACGCTTAACTGACTGAGCCACTCAGGCGCCCCGAGCATCCAACTTTTTTTAAGGTTTTATTTTTTTTATTATTTTTTTTATTTTTTTTTTCAACGTTTTTAATTTATTTTTGGGACAGAGAGAGACAGAGCATGAACGGGGGAGGGGCAGAGAGAGAGGGAGACACAGAATCGGAAACAGGCTCCAGGCTCCGAGCCATCAGCCCAGAGCCCGACGCGGGGCTCGAACTCACGGACCGCGAGATCGTGACCTGGCTGAAGTCGGACGCTTAACCGACTGCGCCACCCAGGCGCCCCATAAGGTTTTATTTTTGAGAGAGAGACAGAGAGCACGAGCATGAGTCAGGGAGGGGCAGAAAGGGAGACACAGAATGCGAAGCAGGCTCCAGGCTCTGTCTGAGCTGTCAGCACAGAGCCCTGATTCGGGGCTCGAACTAGTGACCATGAAATCATGACCTGACGCAAAGTTGGATGCTTAACAGACTGAGGTACCCCGGTGCCCCTAAGCATCCAACCCTTGATTTCAGCTCAGGTCATGAACTCATGGTCATGAGATCAGGGCTCACATTGAGCTCCGAGCTAAGCCCAGAGCCTGCTCAAGATTTTTCTCTCTCCCTTTCCTTCTGCCCCCCACAACCTGCGTGCTCGCACATGCTCTCTCCTCCTGCCCATCCCTTCTCTTCTTTCTCCAAGAAAAAAAAAAAAAAAAGTAAAATCAGAAAGTAATTGGGCCCATTTGTTTGAAGGAGCCAAGGTAGACATGGCTCCTGACCAGCTGGGCTCTATCTGAACCAGTGGCGTTAAAGGAACTGCCTGGCGAGGAGGGAGCATATGTGTATGGAGGCTTACTAGGTGCTTGATGCGACGGAGTGGTCTTGACTTGTGTCATGGCATTGAATGTCCCCCTTACGGCAACCTCCGGAGGTAGAGGTTATTAAACCACATGTTTCAGAGGAGGAAGCAGAGGCTAACAGAATTATTTTTTTTTGGGGGGGGGGAGGGCACAAAGTGCAATGGTATTTGATGACTATGATGAAGGAGAAGCAGAGAACTAGAAAGGTCTGCTCGCAGAGACGGAGCAGCAGATAGAGGTTGAATTTTCTTCAACATAAACTGGGTGTTCCGTTCATTTCTCTGATTGTGTGGTCAGTCTGCCTTTATGGGAGAGGTGGGGGAAGGGGTATTTGCATCTAGGCCTCCAAGAGAGTGTTGGGAGGTAAAAAGGCAGAATTTCTGGCCCTTGGCTCCTCGACTATGTAACTTTCCCATCTTAGGAGGCTGAAAGGCACACCCTGTGACCTGACGGCTACATGAAAAATTTAAAGATAGCTGAAGAGAGGAGCCTGGAGGGGAGGACAGGATCTGGGCCTCAGCTTCCTTCCCGCCTGAGGGGTAAGTCCCCACTGTGTCCTTCACTTATGTTCGCAGGAGCAGGTTCTTTTGTGTCCTGTGTCACAGGTCCAGGGGAATATAGACCACCGGAAAAGGAGGTATCCCAATGCAAGATACCTGGGCGGTATCTCGGTCACTGATTCCAGCAGGATTCACAAAGTGGGTCCCAGCTCATTCTTCTAGAGGATCCCGCGACTGAACAGGTCATGTATTGACGTCCTAACTGGCTAGAAGTCAAAGTCAGTCCTGAACAACACCAAAACCCTCCCTTCTGCCTGCTTTACCGTGAGACTGCCTACCAATTCAACCCTAATGGGTTGCGTGGAGTCAGAAGCAATTAAGAATTACTAGTCAGGGCTACCCAGAAGAACCTGCTTGGGAGCAGTCACATTGCATTTCACAGCAGAGCTCCAGCTCGTTTCTGGGGGGTCTCTGCTTGCAGGCCTGGATTCCCACATCCATCTTGTACACAGTTGCCAGAGAATTCCTCACCAAATACCACTGTTGTGGTACTCCCCTAATAAGATCCTATCACCTCAAAGATAGTATTTAGAGATTTCCCCTGCATAGCAGAGGAAAGAAATCCAGGAGAGTGGAGGGAGAATCCTTGAAAGGACAAGGCTCTGTGGGAGGTCAAGAGGGGTCAAACGAAAGGTTGATTCTCACAGGAGGACGATTAACCTGAGAAAGGAAAAGGTAACTTCTTCCTGAGATATGAAGGAAAGAGGAGAAAACGTATTTATGGCTCGACTTTGGAGGGGGAGTGTTCTTAGAAGGGAAGCTCACAGGAGAGGCAATGTAAGTGAAAGCCTTTCTAAAACATCCTCCACAGACCTAAGATCTTTGGTCATCTGCCAAGAGTCCTTCTAAGAAAATCTGGCTCAAGAGAGGAAAGTAATATTCTGTAATAAAGAAAACACCCTCCATGCTGGGCTCCTATTCTGCAGAACACTCGTCCTGAACCCCTATTTTTTCACGTGGACACTGTGATAGACCACGGAGGTCTCCCTGAGATCAAGGGCCTGTCGGTCCAGCTTCTGTGGGTCTCAGTGGACAGCTTTCAGCTATCGGCCCCCTCAGGAACTGTGCCGCAGCTGCAACGAGTTTTCTCCCCCAGAACCAGGCCCCTGCCCAGGTAGCCCGTATCTAGAGGCTGAGTCACTATGGAATATGGAGACCTGCCTATCTGGCTTAACTCAGGACAACCCGAAAAGCCACTGTATTTCAAGTGCTCCCCATAGGACTGGCCCTCCAGTACATCTTTACCTCTTCTATCCGGCCCTGCTGCAGCCCTCTCCCTTCCCCCAGGCAAAGCATACCAAGGACACGCCTTAATAAATGTCCTGCATGCATCCTGCATAAATTCAATCGAGGGTTTGCTTTGCTACAACCCAGCCCGCAAGAAGACTGGTAGGAGCAAAGAGCCAAGAGCAACACAGAAAACTGGTGTCCCTTTTGTCAGGCCCGAAGTCCACGATCATAAGGCAGTACAAAATTACTTATTTTGAGGCATAGGTAACTGCTTAAGCAGGTCTGTTGGTTAGCTGGATTATTACCAACAGTCTCCCCTGCTGTAATATTCTTTTCAAAGACCTTACAATGATTTATTCTTATTCATAAAACTTCATGAGGTAAGGTAGTTTTATCTTTACTATACACATATTCACTCAAGTGAAGACTTGTTAAATACCCACCCGGGCACCATACTAGGAGGTAATTGGCAGAAATTTTAAAAAGCCCCAGCTCTTACAGATGAATAAAGAGAGCAGCCTCTGAAACAACGGGAAGAAAGCTACAGAGGAAACAGAGACAATCTTTTTCCAGCCCAAAAGAGGGTAGGACTGAAATCCAAAATGACAGAAAGAGGAGTGGCTAGGAAAACACAGAGAAACCTTAGCCTTTGTCAGAATCAGCTCTAACAGCAGGGAATGCAGACCTTGAGTCAGACTAAGTGAGTCTGAATCCTGCCTTCATTACATAGCAGTCCTCACGAAATAAGCTCCTTAGCCCCTCTTGATCTCAGTTTTCTCCTCTACGTAATGATGGTCATATCAGCTAGCCTAGGCTGCCTAAACAAAATATCGCAAACTAGGAGTCTGAAGTTCCCTTGTACAGCAAGAGAGCAGATGAAGATCTGAAAACAAAAGAGACCCATGCCCAAGAAGAGACAAGAGCCGTGAAGAAGTCTTTCGTCTCCGTATTTATTGAGCTCACAAGATATTACCCACGTGGTGAACGTGAAAAAAACAAGATCTTACACACGTGAATGTGGAGAAAACAATCAGGCAGTAATCATTTACTTGTGTGCGTAAGAAGCAAAGGGTCTGGGGGGCAAGGGGAGTTTGTGATCAAGGTACATTGGAGCCAGATGGAAAGTAATTTCCTGCAGGTGATTAACAAGTTACTCGATTCCATTACAATATCTCCCTAGCTAACCTCAGGCGCTTTTGCCTGGTGGTGGCGGCTTTCCTTCCTAAGCCTTTTCCTAACCCATTTATGTAAGTAGAACCCATTTCCCCACAGGACTAGGTGGCTTAAACAACAGGGATTCTTTTTCACCGTTCTAGAGGCTAGGAAATCCAAGATCAAAATGGTTGCTAAAGTGGTTCTCTGATGAGGACTAGTTTCGTGGTTTGCAGATGGCCACCTATCTGCTGTGCCCTCACGTGTCCGAGAGAAAGGAGAAGCAAGCTCCCTGGTTTCTCTTTCTATAAGGCACGAATCTGATCCTGAGGACCCCACCCACATGACCTCATCTAACTTCATTGCTTCCTAAGTCGCATTTACAAATACTGTCACGTACGAATTTAGGGAGCAAATAATTCAGTCCATAGCAGTGATAGGAAGAGTGCTTTCCCCACGGAATTGTAGTAAAGATTAAATGAGCCAATATGCGAAATGTGCCTTGACACGTGTTTGCCATAGATTAATTAAGCTCTATTTGTATGTGGTGGCTGTTATTATGAAAGTCACAGAGGCTGAGTCAAACAGGGAAATGTCAGAGAGAGCAAGACTTTCCTTGTGGACCTCAGTTTCTTTGGCATATAACCTCTCAAAGGAAGAGAGAAAATGAACTTATTGTTGAGAATTAAGAATGGGTCTATTTTCATGCAAATATTGGCATGGAGAGTCCCTGGGCAGCAAAATATTACCAACGTGGAAATCGCCAACCTTTTTTCTTTACTTTCATACCTTTCTCTCCTTTCTCTTCTTTCTCCTGTGATCAAATGCCTAACAATATCGGAAACATGTCCACTTAGGGGATTACTCTTGTTAAATTGTATTTAGCTTTTAATCCCACAGGGCACAAGCAGGCTGAAATAGAAGACATCATAGAAAAAGAAGAATTTAGCAGGGTTAATCTAGAGGTGAGAGGTGAAAAGAGGCGAAATGGAAACCCTGCTCAATGAAAATACCATTCTGCTTTAAGAGAGGCACGCAGTGGTTCATTTCTCAACCTATCAATAGCTCCGGAACTGTGTCCAAAAACAATACTTTTTATTTGGTCTTCATACCTTCTTTAACTTCCATAGGGCTTCAGTGTATTTTCCATGGATACTGGACTCAGTTCTGCATTCAGGACATGTGGCATCGATGGCCTTAGTTAGGTAAAATGAAAGGAGATTTCAAAATCCTGAGCGAAATAGGTCCCTCAACCTTTTTGGAATTCTTAAACCTCATTCCCACGTGGCTGCTGATTTCATGGGCCATTGTTGACAACTTGATTATTTTGATGGTTGCCATCTTAGTTGCTAGACTATAAAGTTGACAGCCCAAATCCTGAGATCCTGCCTGGCTCTTTAGATCTTTCTTTTTATTTCTTGTTCGGTCCTCCTCTTTAAGGAAGAATGGAGCAAGGCTGCTCTAATTAGAATGAATGATGGTGCAACAGTGTGAACATACACCGTCAAGGGGGCGGGGGGCAGGTACCCTCTTACGTTTTTTTAAATAATAGCTTTATGGAGGTACAGTTCACCTATCATAAAATTCATCCCTTTTAAAGTGTTCCATTCGGTGGGTTTTAGTATGATCACAGGTGTGCAACCATCACCAATATCTAAGTTTAGCATGTTTTCATCACTCCAAAGGAGTGATGTCACTCCCTAATCTCCCCTGCCCCCAAGCCCTGGCAACCACTAGCTACTCTCTATCTCTATAGATTTGCCTACTCTGAACACTCCCTTATAAATGGAATTAGAGATATGTGGCCTTTTGGTAACCTGCTTCTTTCACTTAACGTAGTATTTTCCAGGTCTCATACCTTCTTGATAAGGCTCAATATTTAGAGGATAATGTGTCAATACCCATCACAATTGAACACGCATTTACTCTCAGAAATTTCATGTCCGAGAATTAATCCCTCAGAAACGTTTCCACATCCATAAAGGTAGTTACAAATGCATTCACTGAAGCATTGACAAAGGCTGGGAAAAAATGCAGAGTCTATCCGTTAGGGGACGTGGTGACACACATCACAGTCCAACCCTACAGTGGAGTACTGTGCATTCGTTCACAGAACGAGTCAGTTCTGTATGGCGTGGTATGCAATGACCTCCAGAAACTCCTGACAGGCAAACCTAAGAACGTGGAGAGACAGAGAACACTGTGTAAGTCGTCTTCCAGAAGTGGACATGTTGGGGGTGGAGGGTGGCGAGGAGTGGGGGGGGGGGGGAGACGATGGAGGAGGAGGAGAGGAAGGAGGAAGAGATCTGTCTCTGGTAGGATGTTTACAAATGAAGAACGGGGATTGTCTCCAGGGAGGGGAAATGGGAAAGGGGTCTAGGGGACAGGGAAGGGAAGAGAGAGATTTAGTCTTCATTGTATACCCTTACCCAAAGGCATAAAATTGTTTGAATTTTATTTACTACGTACATTTATATCCTTAAAAATGAAAATGGAGATGCTGCTGATCAATTTCATTAAGTTGCCGCATGGGCATATTAGAATCTGGGGACTACATAACTGCAGCCTCTGCCTTTAGGGCTTTGTGGTGAGTCGCAGCTGGGACTGACACCCTAGTAGAGAGGACCAGTTTCAGTGAAGCAGAAAGACTGATGATCCGAAGCTCAACAATTTTGGTTCTTATCTGCCCAGAGGCTCCCTGTCACCTGCGTAGCTCTTTTACCTGTCAGTTAAGGAAGACATATGCTTTGATGTCCACAACCGACTGGAATAGTAACTTGAGAGCTGCTCACCTAGCCCCTCATCTCACCCTCCACATTGTCTCTCTCCCAAATGTCCCTGACCTCACCATGACTTTTGGGAGTGAGTTCTGAGTCCATATTTACACAACTGAATTTTGAGCTGTCAGCATCGGGTCTGGGATTCAGTCCGTTATCTCAATCTCCCTTTGACCTTTGGTGGAAGCTCTGCCATTTCCTGTCCTGTTTCCCCAGCTTCTCTCCCATCTCCCAAAATACTGACCCGGAGTGGGAGAGAACATACAGTCAAGTTCTCCTCCTCGACACCATTGCTCTCTGCAAAGTCAGAGTCACTTTCAACTTTGATTCCAACCAGAGCTCATTTCCTCCCACTAGTGTTGGGATGAAAGTCAAAGATGAAGTGAAAGACAGATTGTGTAACTTCTATTTTTAAAGGGAGCGTTTAATTATGGAAGGCATGATTAATATGTCAATACTGTTTATAATGGCTTCAGTTATTTTTTTCAGCCAATAAGAAGTGAAAAATCCTGTCTCCGTAGCCAAACTCTGATATAATCCCTCCCCAGCTATACAAAAGTCTCTCTGTTGCTATCTAGAATAAAAACATCAATGCACATCATGTATTAAAATTGACCTGTATTTCCTTGGCACCTTTTAAGATCTCTCTCCAAATTGCCTCAGTAACCCCTAGCATTAAAGGCTGGTGAGAATATGTGGAGTTTTACTTCCCGTTTGAGTAACACCTATTAAGAAGGGTAGTAATTAAAAGCAAATCATAATTTTTAAACCTTAAGGGAAGCTATTGCCATGTTGCTGGAAACATTCAGTTATTGGAATGTTCGCTAACACCTACACACACTGCAATTATTAGTGAAACGGCAAACTCTAGCAAACTTTATAACAAAACCTCTCCTAAAAAAAAATCATCACGTAAGTACCAGTCCCGTTCTCACACGTATATGAAATGTCTCCCTTTCTCTGCACTGTTTCCAGCTCCCTGCTTCGGCAGCCTCAATGAGCAGTGACCGCTCACATACAGGGCATTAGGAAGACAGGTGATCTCTTCCTGTAGCCTGTGGCACTGCAGGTGTGCAGGGAACGATGCAGTTGCCAATGCCACAACTGGCAGCAGGGAAGAGAGATCAACAGAGGCCATTTTCCGGTGCTCCTGTGCTCTTCAGCAGTGCACTTAACCTTGAAAGCTATACAGGAGGAAAGGAAACCCACTAAAGCCAGCTTCATGCTTGTCTTAAGATGGATATCATTTTCAGGGATCGCACCCAAGAAACATCGAATCCTCCTCTCCTTTTAACTGCCGCTGCCCTAGAGAGTAGTGGTCTTACCTCTGGCTGCACATTTTTGCCACCTGGGGTGGGGTGGAAGAAGTTAAAATATACCAGTGTCAAGGCCCCGCACCAGAGACTCTGAATTAATTAGCTTATGTTGCATCCTGGAATTAGTATTTTTTAATATCTTTGTAGGTGATTCTGAAGTACAGTCAGAGCTAGAAACTGAGAGTTCGGCGTAAGCTTCACCCATTTCTTAACTGGATTACAGCAAAGGCTTCCTAAATGCCCTTGGTATTTTGCACCTGAGATAATCATCTCGGTGTGTTACAACAACCAATTTATTTCTTCTTTCAATCCACATGTGTTGAAGAACAATGAGTATAAAAGATGGGCAGCACGAGAAAATACCAGCTATGATCAGAAATACCATTTAATATTTCGTTGTCCTTTTCTCCCAGATTTTATCTTGTGTATATGTACATAAAATCAGTGTTTATAAAAGTGAGATCCTGCTATGATAGTTTTCCATCATCTCCTATTCTTTAAAAATATATCCTGGGCGTGGTGCCTGACTGCTTCAGTAGGTAGAGTGTGTGACTCTCAGGGTGGTGAGTTCAAGCCCCACCTTGGGCGTGGAGCCTACTTAAAATAAAATAATATATACCATGGGCCAATTCCTATGTTAGCAAATAGTCCCATCCTTTCTCCTAGTCACACAGAATCTGAGTGGGTGGCCGGGTTATTACATTTTTAATCAATCCTTTATTTTAGGGCGGGGCATTTGCACTGTTTCCTTGTGGGGTGTTTTGCTGTTGTTATTTTTGTTGGTGGTTTGTTTTGTTATTATAAACAACATTGGAATAAACCATATGGAACAAAGGTTTTGTGAATGGACCTGTTTCCTCAGCATATATTTCTAAAAATAAATTTGCTGAGTCAGTGGATCTCCTCATTCTGATGCTTACGAGCAACTGCTCTCCCAAACCCCCCTTGAACCGTGAGTGCTTGAAAGCGTTTCTCTCTAGTCCTGCGCTAACACTAGGCATTACCATTAAAAAAGAAAAAAATCATTGTTCAATCTGGCAAATAAAAATGGTATCCACCTGTCTTGAGATGTTTGAAGTGTGAGTACATTTGAACATTTTCATCTTTTCTTGCACATCTGAATATCTTCCTTGGCTCCCTTTCTACAACCTGTTCTTCTTTTTCTTATAGATGTGTAAGAGCCATTTGGATATGAGGCCTCTTAAATTTTCCCCAGTTTGTCTTTTTTAACTTTTTAAAATTTTTTTTATGTTTATTTATTTTTCGATAGAGAGAGACAGAGCATGAGTGGGGGAGGGGCAGAGAGAGAGGGAGACACAGAATCCAAAGCAGGCTCCAGACTCTGAGCTGTCAACACAGAGCCCGACGCAGGGCTTGAACTCACAGATGTCTTTTTTAACTTTTTGAAAGTTTTTTTTTTTTTTTTTACTTTTATCCCTTTAACTTTTCATTTATTATTTATTTATTTCGCTTAGGTGGTGATATACAACTTTGAAATCTTAGTCAAATCTTTTTCTGTATGGGTTTAACTTTTCATGTCTTATATTGAAAGCTTTCCCCCAAGTTACAATTATATGAGCATTTACCTATGTGTTTCTCTAGTACTTTTATGGTTTTTTATAGAATTACATATTTGTGGCTAATTAACTTTGAAAGCACAAATCAGATGATGCCTCTCTGCTCCTTAAATCCTTCCCTGTCTCTCCGCTGCCTATAGGATTAAGTTCAAGTTCCTTCATGCCCCTTAGATTATCTGGTCGCCTTTAGCGCTATGCTGTTCTCATCTTCATTCACGGCTTTTTTTTTTTTTTTCCCTGAAATTATATTCTCGGAGTCCCCTTCTCCTTCTATACATAACCTATAGCTTCAGGTTTCATGACGAGAGGGACCAACACTGTTTTCTTCATGCCAGCACCCATAATGTCTGGAAGAAAATAGATATTCATTAACAGTCTGGTGGAAGAAGGGGTCAAAACAAATGCCATGTTCCCTGGGAAGCCTCTTCCCATGCCTTTGGGCAGAATCTGCTCTTCTAATGTGTTCCTCAAACAGGTCATTCTGACCACTGTTCTGTTACGTCAGACTGTGTCATTACATTGTATTAAAAGTCACCGGACCCACATCTATCTGTCACTCAGGCCCAACGCACATCATATCCCTTGCTCCTCAATAAGAGTGAGACAGCAGCCGGCACGCAATATATGCTGTTGATTCAGGTAAATGAATTCTGATGAGATGGCCCTGGCTTGCAGTTCTATCTTGCATGTGCCCAAATGTGTTCTTGAGTCTAGAAGTACAGACCCTGACAGTCTTTTATTTTTTTTTATTTTTTTTTATTTAAAAAATTTTTTTTTAACGTTTATTTATTTTTGAGACAGAGAGAGACAGAGCATGAATGGGGGAGGGTCAGAGAGAGGGAGACACAGATTCCGAAACAGGCTCCAGGCTCTGAGCTGCCAGCACAGAGCCCGACGCGGGACTCGAACTCACAGACTGCGAGATCATGACCTGAGCCGAAGTCGGCCGCTCAACCGACTGAGCCACCCAGTCGCCCCCCGGACAGTCTTTTAAAAAGACAACTAAATGGGGGCACCTGGGTGGCTCAGTCGGTTGAGTGTCCGACTTCAGCTCAGGTCATGATCTCGTGGTCTGTGGGTTCGAGCCCCGCATCGGGCTCTGTGCTGACAGCTCAGAGCCTGGAGGCTACTTCAGATTCTCTCTCTCCGTCTCTTTCTGCCCCTCCCCTGCTCATCCTCTGTCTCTCTCTCTCTCTGTCAAAAATAAATAAACATTAAAAAAAAAAGATAACTAAATGATTCGGTGACAATGTATGCTCCCAGGTACAAGCTATGACCATGGATATGGGACCACACAGTGCACCATGAACATCAAGTCTCAGAGTAATGGTGAAGCCATGGCAGGAATGCCTTCTGGCACCCCCTCCTGGGCACTGTCCATCAATGTCATTAAGGATCAAAGCATCATGGCTGGCCCCAGAAGCTTTCCCTGGGTGGAATTAAAAGACAAAGCAAAACAAAACTAATTTAAAAACTCTGGAATGGGCAAGGAATAATCGTAAGCTAACCATCTACTCTCCAAAAATGTTGTATCTGAAGAATTCATATATTCTAACAGATAATGAAACCAAGTTACTCACATTGTTCTCCTCGGCTGCTTTAACTTCGCAATTTGATATGGCTACTCCCTATCCCATTACATATTTTCTTTCTTTTTTTATATTTTATGGCTTTATTATAGGCCTCCTTTTCATTACAAGCCACTGAAAATCCCTTTAGACAGTTAGTAGAGTACCCATTATAAAAAATGTAAAAACAGTTTTTAAACTATTTCTTCCACCTCAATTCCCTGTGCCCACGGGGCTCCATGCGTGAACTGCATATTTTGAGGCTTTTACCAAGAAATAGCACTGAAGACCTTTCAGAGAGCTATGTTACTAATTGGTTCCACTGCGTAGCTTGGACAGAATTAGAATTTTCTTCAGATGGCATCCATGATCATAATCTTTGACATTAAAGTACCTTTGGGCATGTCATTTTACCATGGCAAGGTTCAGTTTTCTTCTCTGCAAGGCAATAATGCAGGTGGGTCTATGGGATCTCTGAGGTCTCTTCCTTCCCCAGAACTATATCTAATCATCTTTTTCAAGACGATAGAAAAAAAGAGACCACCCAGGCAGAGAAGAGAGATCTCTCTCACCTCCAGTCTGGCTCTGTAACCTTACCTTCTGTCAGTCACTCCCCTACAGATAAGGAGTGGGGGGAGTAAATTCCCAGCCCAGTCACACAAACATCCACACCAGCTTCCCCTGAGAAAGGAGCCGGACTATGAGCCAGCTAAGTGTTAGCTAACTAGATAGACAGTGTGATGGACTGCTTGTTAATGACATTGTACTTTCATTTATGTACCCAAGAGGCTACTAGCAATGGGTTAATTTGGTGGTCCTACAAAGGCAAATCTGCTTTTCAAACTATCTTGAGTTTTAATTGTAAGATATGAGGTTTTCAAGCAGAAGTGTTTTGGAGCTGAGAGTCTATTTACTCTGGCCTTACCCAAGGGAAACAACACCAGCTGGACCCTACCAAAGACAATTTTCTATTCCTAAGGGACAATGCATGCCCTCTGGGCTTCACAAGTGCCTGGTTCCTGTAAGTCCACCCAAGAGCCAATAAAGAGTCTGCTCACAGGATAGGAACCACACCTCTCCTGGCTTTCCCGAGGAATCCTAGGTCTGGACCAAGGCATGATTGTTACGGGTAAAAGGAGGGGGTGGTTTGGGGCAAGCTGCTCACCCCTCCACACATGGTAACACAAGGAACCCCCATGAGGGAAGAGTGGAAGTGAGCCTCCCAGTGGTTATTTACCCCACCTTCCACCTTCTAGATAAATCGTGACACATGCTACATGGCTCAAATCCTGCACTCTGAGACTTTCATACAGCTCAAGGAACAAGCCCACCTTACCAGACTGAACTGGGGACAAAGGACACAGCTCAGCAAGTGCTTAAGCAGACATAAGATACAAACAGACAAGTAGTTAGCCTCATGGTTAAGAGCACAGACTATGGCCCCAGACTTGGCTTTGGAGCATGGTTACGTGAGCTTGGGTAAAGTACTTAACCTCTCCCTGTTTCACTTTCCTCATTAAAGAGATAGGGCTCTTGTGATAATGTGTAGATGTAGAGAAGAGTGCCTGGCACAGAATAAGCCTCTAAAGTTAGTTATTTTACTCATATCACATAAACCCATATCACCACCTTTGTCCCCCTAGAGGAAACTCGTAGAATAATTCATATTGATATTCATATTTAATGCTTTCAATTTTTGTTCTCCTTTCAAGACTTCCTCTGGTGGTGTTCATTTTGGCGGTATCTGCTAGAATAATAATGCTGGCAGTAGATGGGGTTGGGAGGGCAGGTAGTGAGGTGGGAGAGATAACAGCCAGTAAGTTCCTTACAGATATCTTTGAAAGAACATATGAGTATTCAACAATGATTAGACTTTCCTTACAAAGTCTTACAACATTGCTTCATATCCTTTTTGCATCAAGGCAAGGTAAACTTAGTCATCAGGCTTGAGAGTGAAATCATTATCAAAAAAGGCAGACCATTTAGTTTTGGAACTTTTATGTGTTTGCTCATTTTCACACATATCTGACCCAACTCACGTGTTATTTCAAATGACAGGAAGTTTGCATATGCTTATAGATAATAATATGCAAAAGATGCATTTCTTTGCCCATAGTGGGAACATTATCTACCCATGCAGGTCCACTGCTGGTCCTGTGTCAGTTTTTCTTTTTTAAATCAAGAATTTTGGACAAACTTGTGATTCAGACGGGTTGATCACTACCCTTAATGAAGTTATGCTTAACTGCATCTTGAGCCATAAATGCATGAACTTTAATTTGCAAGCCCCCCTCTCCATAGGTAACCATGTTTAGGGATGTTAGAAAGCAGAGTACGGTCCCACACTAATATGGAAGAAAGGCTTTTACAAGAGGATGCTAATTAGTAAATTAACCATTGTAGAGTTCTCCATCACATTCAGTCCAGGCAGATTAACATCCATCCACAAAGATACCTGCCCCTTTCTATATCCTAGAGCTGTACTGTCCAATAGACAGATGGGGATATAAGGCACTAGATACGTAACAAGTGCCACTAAGGACCTGAAATCTTAATCTGATTTAATTTTAATTAGTTTAAATGCATATAGCACATGTAGGTAGCAACTACCGTGTTACACAATATAGATACAAGAACATTTCCACTCAAATCTCCATAACCATATAAAAGGCTGGAGTTAGTCCTTGGAAATATAAAAGTCAAAAACTGCAAATACCATAGCTCAATAACCCTGCCACAAATCTTTATCAGATTTCTTTATCGCTTTTAAATAGGCAGTGAGCATTATCTCAAGATACTCAGTCTTTCACCTCTCCTTCAAGACCATAAACATGTTGAGGAAAGAGATAAGCTCGAGAGAGACTTTTTCCTTTATTTTCAAGTACCTACAATTTTCTGATGTTAGACTGACTTCCCCCATACACTGGTGTTTAGATTGAAGTGTCCAAAAACGAATATGCAAATACATTGTCAGTGATTTCAATTCAGGAAGAAGCTACAACAGGATCTCATTACTCTGAATGACACGGAAAAATCCTTTACACACAGGCCATTCCACAGCTCACTCTTTTCCGCTGTAAAAACCGCCAATCCCATTAACAGATTTTCCCTTGGTCGCCTAAACAATACGTGACTGACTCAGTTTTGCACATTTTGCTGCTGTACTACTTTGAAGGGCATAAGATGGGACGGTGGTAGGAATGGGCTGAAAATGGGGGGAGTAGCTAATATGTGCCTTGTTTGGAGCTTTTCATTTCAGTAGTTTAAAAAGCAATTAAGGAAAGGAATGAGGGTCCTGACTAGGTAGAATTCAATTTTCTGCTTTTAATGGATTCAGAGTATGAGGAAGCATAAGGGTAATCCATCATCGCATTACTGCCATCACCAGAGTCGTCTGTTTTTCAGAAAGTGTTCGTTTCCTTCGCCAGGAGGACACAGCCCTCTGTGTGCTGATTTGGGTGTCAAGAAATACAAAAAAGATGAAACAGGAGAATTGGAAGCAGCAACTCTCAGATCGGTGCTGGAAAATGTCTGCTCTGTATTCCGTGGGTCTTTGCTCCTTGTGAGTCCAGACACCTGTCACTGGACTATGTGGCTGTGGGTGGCCCTATTTGTAGGATTTCCAAGCTTATCTGACCCTAGATAAACCTTGGTGCCTTTTAGGGGTCAGTTTAAGGGGCTGAACCGAATAGTAAGAAAAAGTGTTTTCTAAAGAATTAATAAGTCAGAGTCCTTTGACGTTATAAGAGTGTGGTTAGAGCTTAATGTGGCTATATCAAGAGGAACGGTCTCTCATCAACGGGATGTGGCAAACCACTCATAAACCACTTACAAAGAGTCAAACCATCAATGATGAGATGGATTTGTAGTCGAGGTTATGAGTCATTAATATGGGTGCCAGGTAGAAGCCATATCTCAACAACACAGATATAAAGAGTATATTTATAAGCATGGATTTCAGGATAATTCTACAAAATAATGGCAACCTTTAATGAACACTTGGTGCGCTTTCCACATATTATCTCTAATCCCTACGTCAGCCACTTTTGATGGGTTCCATGATTTTCCCTCTTTCCCAGATGAAGGAGTTAAAGCCCAGAAAGGATAAAAACCTCGCCCAAGATGGCCTAGGCAGAAAGTGACCAAGCTAAAAGTGGAACTTAGATTATTCTGGCCCCCGAGCCTGAGCTTGTTCTGTTTCTCTAAAACAGGTCACAGAGAGCTGGATGCTTCACGTGTTTCCCGGTACGATGTATCCAACGGCAAGAGAAAGGAAGTCAAGGATACGTCCAGATGCCTTGCCTTAAAGCGCTAAAGGATGACTGTGCAAGATTACCCCTTGCAGTATTTTGTAATAATGAAAAATAGGGAGCAAATCAAATTTTCATCAGTAGGGCACTGATTCAATTAATTACAGGACATCCATGTAATAACTAAATTCTAATTCTAAATTAGAATTCTAATTTACTACATTGTAAATTCTAAATAACTGTAATTCTAAATAACTGTAAAAAAGAACGAGGAAGATCCCTGTAACTTGATATGGAAAGATCTCTAGCCTGTAGAGTTAAATGAAAAAAGAAAGGTATTAAATGAGGTTTATAAAATGCTAACTTCTGTATGAAAGCAGGCAGAAGACAAGCATCTGGTATTTCCTCGAAGAACAAGAGGACCAAGAGTCACATGCTTTTTCGACTGAGCCAGGGAGGAGCTCCTGGGACTGTGCCCTTTTCTCTAATAAAGAAGCACCAGATTCTCAGGCAAATGGGCTGGATCCAAATGCTGATTTTCCCAATTCCTAACTGGGTTCAGTTCTCTAAACCTTAATTTTCTCTTTCAAAATAAAATAAACGGAAGGAAATAACAATATCACTGTGTTGAGGGTTGACCAGGATAACATGCAAAGTTAACTCTAAAACAGTCCCAATATGGGGCACCTGGGTGGCTCAGTCAGTTGAGTGTCCGACTTCAGCTCAGGTCATGATCTCACGGTTCGTGGGTTCGAGCCCCATGTCAAGTTCAGTGCTGACAGCTCAGAGCCTGAAGCCTGCTTTGGATTCTGTGTCTCCCTCTCTCTCTGCCCCTCTCCCACTTGCGCTCTGTCCCTGTCTCTCTCAAAAGTAAACATAAAACATTTTTTTTCAAATAAAATAGTCCCAATACATAGTACTTGCAGCCATTCCAGAAAAGTGAACTCAGGACCTAGGGCAAGGGCTTTGTTAACTATCATGAACCTGAGCTCTGGAACATCCTCCTTCCCCATTGTTTCTACTATGTGAACAATCCTAAATGTAAGGCAAATTGGTGTCAGATTCGAAGTCCCAGGAAGCCAGTTTTTTGCCTATACACAAGTGTCTCAAACTTCTCTGCTGTAAATGATGTTGATGACGAGGACACATCTTCGAGGAGAAAAAGCCAGTTGGTGGCTGTTGATGAAACGGTTGCAATAAACTGCAAGGTGCACAGGTCTCGGATCTCCCACCCATGGGATGTTAAATGGAAGAGAACTTCCTCATGACTGCCTCTGGCTTTATGAGGCTGAAAATATCAGGCTCAGCTGCCTGTTCTGTCACTTCTGGCCCTCACTGCCACCTACTGCTTGTGGCATCGCCCCTTTGGGGGGCTCTGCTCCTGAAACATGGCCCCCTCAGCTCTTTGTAACGGCTCTCCTCCTATAGCAACACACGCCAGGAGGGAATAGTGTCTGCCTTTCAACACATATGATTCAGCTTAGGAGTTAAGCTTCACTCAGAATTCTCTCTGTGTCTACCACCCTAAATCTAGATAATTCCTTTCTCTCCCCTGCTATGCCAGAAGGGTCATGAGTTTCTGACCGCTAAAGCTCCCTTCTGCTCCTCTCCTTTCTTCCTTGACCTTTCCCTCTTCCTTCCCCACAGTGACAGGAGTTTTCTCTGCCTTGATGATTTGAACAGAACCACATTTCAGGTCTGGTTACCCCAAACAACTGAACCCCAGAGTTCAAACCGGCCCCCCCGTACCTCAAGAAATGAGCCAGAATGGGACCATTTCTGTTTCCAAGTCATGGATGCTTTGCCTTTTCTTCTGCTTTGCCGTTCCTCCCCTGTTGTAGCTCTCAGACTCTGAAACTAGGACAACTGAGACTCCACCTGCTCCCCAGGTAAGGAGTTGGTCCTGGCATCTCCCCACTGTGCTTGTATACCTTCAGCCCTTGCTCTGACCACTTCCTGAAATCTCTCGGACCTGCCCTTCAGGCACTCAAGCATGGCCGGTAAAAGAAAAAAAATTTAAAGACCGTTGATTGTAGAAGCATTTATTTTTCAGTTTTGATGACAAATCTAACTCCATTCTAAACAATAAGGTCTCCAGTTCATACACCTGATTTCGAGTTTTAAAATGTGATTATTTTCAAGCCCTGATGGTTGCTCACATTTATTGAATGAGTACTAAGTACCAAGTGCTCTATGAAGGACTGGTCTCAGGTGAAGTTCCCTAGCAAAGTCTGAGATGCGGATTCCTGTGCAAGCTCCTCCTGTCATGGAGGAGAAATGAGTACAGGGGTGAGAGGAACAGGGCAAGGAAAGAAGCCAGGCAAAGTGTGGTTTCTAGAGAAGTCTAGTTCCAGCATGATCCCACTGGAGCTCTGGATCTGAATGGAATCCCAGCATTGGTCCCTCCTGGAAGAAATGGCACTGGCTCTTAGATCCCTGAATCAGTCTGTAATTGGCTATGGGCCACCTCTGGTGTGGTAAAGTGGGGAAAAGTGCAAATCAGGCATGGCCAGCAAGAAACGTGTGAGTTCTTAGCAGCCCAAACCTGCAGCTGGGGGCAGGTATGGGTGCTTGCAAAAGGGTCCTCTTGACACAGGAGCAGCACGTGCTATGGTACTTCACAAAGATTGAACTATGTAGTCTCCACCCTGTTTGAGCTAGGGCTCTATTATTACCATCCCTATTTTACCGAAGAGGAATCTGAAACATGGAGAGCAAGTAAATCGGTGAAGATCGCACACAACCATGATTTAAAACAAGACTGCGCCACTCTGTGCCCAGCCTCCATACAAAGCTTCTCATCACATGGGAGGACCCAAGGTGGCATAAGTGGGCTATTTCTTGTCCTTACATACTCACCAAGTCACTTGTGTTAGCAGTCATATCCACTCATGCAAAATGACTATAATATTTCACAAAGAGTATTTTTTCATTACTGCAACATAAAGAGTGACCAACGCTTCGGAAAATAGGGCAAAGACTGTGAGCAAGGCTGCTGTGCCAAAAGCACCTATCTCCCATCCAGGACAGTCTCACTCCATTTTTAATTTTAAACCACAGCTCACTATATTTTACTAAATCTTTATTTCTCATAATATTCATCAATAGATTAGTTGTAAAGCCTAAAGTAAAAATTAAAGGCAGTAAGAAATAAACTCCTCATATGTTTTATAATAATGTGTTTTAAATGTCGTAGAGCAAACGTTCATGTCTCACTTGTTATGTTTACAGTCATGTGTGGCCATTTTCTTTGTCCTGACATCTTCCATTTAACATCAAAGACAAGCCGTCTAGGGCTGTGGTTGTGTAAATGGTATGAAATACAACTTGATGTGCAAGAAAATGTTTCAAGAACACAGAATAATGGATGTCTATGAAGGGTGCAGAACATGTTTCTGTCACTCAAACTAACGACGTGCCCCTACAAAAGTTTAGCATGTGGAGCAAGGCCAAGGTGAGTAGACCACTCCCTCCAGGCAAACAAAAGGGAAAAATGCCTTTGGTAATATCATTTCACCAAGCAGTTCCTTGCTTTTCTCATTAATAATGCCATAATACTACCTGCAAATAGTACAAACTCTAAGAAACAGACCCATTTCATCTGTTTCTCATGCTCCCCCAATTTTTTTTATAAAAAAAGGAGAATTTTAGGGGTGCCTGGGTGGCTCAGTCAGTTGGGCCTCTGACTTCAGCTCAGGTCATGATCTCACGGTTTGTGGGTTCGAGCCCCCTGTCAGGCTCTGTACTGACAGCTTGGAGCCTGGAGTCTGCTTCAGATTCTGTCTGTCTGTCTGTCTGTCTGTCTCTCTCTCTCTTTCTGCCCCTCTCCTACTCATGCCTGTGTCTCTCAAAAAATAAATAAACATTTTCAAAAAAAATTTAAGTGAATTTTAAAAATAAGGCCCTAAAGCTTCCTACTACAGACAGCTATGTACTCTGTTTACCATTATTTGTTGAAATCTAGACAATCTCTCTGGGAACCCCAGCCCATGTGTTTCCTGCAGTGTCTTGGCTGAGCTCAGCAAAGCCTAGGATTTCACTAGGTGTTAGGTAGTAAGATCTACTGTGACAGTGTGGACTTCCTCTCAGGGGATCTATTAGTAGATCCGAATACCTAGCAAACCTTCCTAAAAGTGGTCCCAGAGGATCCAAGAAGGTTAACCCAGAGTCAGTGTCGCTATGAGGGACCAGCTGAAATAAATCAGCTGAAAGCTCCCGTGGGACCCTTAGCTTAGATAAGCAAAAGCTAAGAAGGGAAGGAGAGAAATAAGGTGTATTTTCTGACTCTCAGAGGGGAAGGAGGAAGTTGGCTAATTAAATTTGGAATCCAGGTGAGGGAAAAGACTCTATGATTTGGCTAACCCAGGAAGGAAATAAATTTGTTGGAAAATTAGAATACTGAAACTCTAATCTAACCTTTGGTCCTTTTTGAATGCTTGAAAGTGGAGACATTGGTCTTGGAATAAAGCAGACACCTCTGTATTTGAGATTCTCAAGGCTGCATTGGTGCCGCCATGTTGCTTGCTTTAGTAAAGGAAGAGTCTTGCTTGGATCACATCCAAGACAGTCTGGTTGCCAGAACACCCAGAGGACTTGGTTATAAAGTGTTCCTTTGTCCCAGGGCTTTCCATCCCACCCTCTCCTCTCCTCCCAGGCCCTGCAGCATCAATCATCCCCTTTCTTCTTACCTCTTTAATCTTTCCCTTTCCACTGGCTGCTTCCCCTCGGTCTACACACTCATTCTGGTCCCCCAGATCCTAAAACAACAACAAAACCCTCCCATAAACTTGTTTCCCTCTCAAGTTACTGTCCCATTTTCTTCCTGTCACCACTCAGCACCTGCTTCCTCTACGTCCTCATCTCCCATTTGTTCCTTGACTCTGCAACTTGGATCCTGCTCCACTTTGGGAAGCATGCTCTTGAAGGTTTCATTCAACACAGCCAATGGCCTCTCCCCCTCTGCCTCTCTAGCAGTTAACACTACGAATCACTCTTTTCCTGGAACCTTCTTCATGAGTCTTCAGTGCTGTCATTAACAGCATTCAACCGCCTCTCCAATGCCTCCAAGACCCCACTTTCGGAGTCTTCTTTGCTGGTTCTTCTTCCACTAACCACCCAATGTAGACAGTCCCCAAAAGTTCTGTTGCTTACATCCTTCTCCCCTCACCTTTCTTCTACCGTGATGAAGTCATCTACTCTCCTAGTGTCCACAGTCTTCCAAATGTTCCACACAGACATATATACCCAGACCCAGTCTCTCTTCTGGAGCTACTAGATAACTTGTGGGTGACCCAAATCAACAGGTACAAAACCAAAGTCATTCTCTTCCTGATTAGATCTTTCTTCTTCCTAAATCCCCTCACACTTCTACAGTCTTTGGTACTGAGGCTCCATGCCTTTGGGCTACCTTTGACTTGTTCCTCTCCCTCATCCACCACATGCAACTTAATTTTAAAATCCTGATGATATTCCCTCCACTTTATCTTTCGTATCTAAGTCCTATCTACCCCCACTGGCCTAGTGTAAGCTTCCAGAACACCTCCTTGCCCATAAAAGAATTTTAAAAAATCAGCTAGCCAACTGGACTTCTCATTTCTCATCTCTTCTTCTGATCTGCCTCACACATAAATATAAAGCATCAGGTCATTGAATTGATGACATTTTTCCCAACTTCAAAAACATTTAGTGGCCCTGTTTTTGACAGAACAAGTCCAACTTCTTCAGCCAGGTCTTTTAGAAACCAAAGCCCAACGTTTCCTCCTATCCCCCTCCCTTCCACAACACATACACCCTCATTCTTCAGCTTGCTGAATGTACTCGGCAGTTTTTTTCTGACTTTTTATTAATTTCTCTATGTGAACACCATCCTCTGGTTGCAGCTCGCTGCAGTCCTACCCCTACTTCTAGGCTTTTCTCAAATACTACTTCATAGTCACTCCAGATAGCACCCTCCTTTACCTCACTCCCCCAAATAATTCATTATTCTCTCCCTCCTCTATACCTAACACCGTAACTTTTGATTTCTGTTTTAACAGTGCTACTCAAAGGATGGTCCATAAAACAGCAACATCAGCACATCCATGTTGGAAATGTAAATCCAGAGGCCTGATCCCTGACCTACTGAATCAGAATCAGCGGGGGTAGAGTCTAGGATTGGTGTTTTAACAAGCTTGCCAGATGATTGTGAGATCGGCTAGTTCAAGCACAACTGCTTTAGGGCCCTTGCCCTAGTGCCAATATTATGTGTTTGAACATGTCTCCCCACCTAGATGATGAACTTCCTAAGGCTGCTCGTGTCATATTTTTAAATTTATTTTTGACAGAGAGAGCGAGCAGGGGAGGGACGGGGGCGGGGGGGGGGGGGTAGATCTGAAGCAAGCTCTGCACTGACAGCAGCGAGCCCAATGCAGGGTTCGAACTTACAAACTATGAGATCATGACCTGAGCTGAAGTCAGACACTCACCTGAGCCACCCAGGCACCCCCAGAGCTTGTCATATTGCTTGGCCATCTTGTTAGCATGGGTGTTTAATGAAAGCTTGCTGAGGAGTCCTTGGTTATATCATGGTGTGGCCTGGAGCACTGCTAAAGTAGAGGGATTGTGTGAAGAATTTGCTGCACATTGAGAAAAGCATCAACCCTCCAGCTGCAGCTTATTTATTTTATTTCTTCGTGTGCTGGATTTGATATCGGTGAGGGAAAAAGAGAGGGATGTTGTATTTAATATAGATGTTCAGATAGATTTTCTTGCCCAACCATTGACTTCACCCTGGCTTCCTTGAGTGTTGAGAAAGACAGTGAGTGCCACTAGACGTGTGTCACCTACCGAACACTATGCTATTTTGTTTCATTCTCACGACAACCTAGGTGGTGCATACTACAATTCTCTCCATTTGAATGATGAGGAAAAAGAGGCTCAGATGGCCGTGATCACACAGCTAGAAGTCGCTCAGTTAGGAGGTTTCAGGCTACAGGTCCCACTCTGAGCCATCACGATAAATACCCTCTATGCTTCATGCTTCCTAAGTAGGTCTGGGCTTTTCACGGAAGCCACGAGATTCTCTGCTGGGTCTCATGAGATCGTTTAATGTCCCAACCCAGTTGTGAAACCAAGTTTTGCAGTGTCTCCATGTGCCCTGGTTCTGCTTCTGCTCTTCTCAACACTGAAAACTCCAAGGCTACAATAGCTCTTTTCTTGCCCGTTTTTAGTAGACTCAAGGTCAAGGCAATTATCACCTGGGCAGAGGTTCCTTCTCATCTTCAGACAGTAGTAAGAGGAGATGCTTCTGAAACCTATTAAAACCTGCCTGGGAGCATGTGAGTCACAAGCCCTGTGAGTCATGGAGCCCTGAGTTGGAATAGGCAACAGGGCTGTTGGTTTTTACGGCAATGTACTCAGTACTCTCAGGGTATTGTTAATTAGCCTTTTAAGACCTAGAAATCTCTAGTTGTGGCATGGTAGTGGGTTATTCACGGTTGTTCCCCAGATAGAGGGAGACTGACTTTGGACAAAGCCTGTAGTCTGGAAAGCTCTGCCTGCTGGAGCATATGCCTAAAACACCAAGGGCACACCTCTGTCTAGAGCTCTGGGTCTGATTTTATAGCCTTGGACTTGAGAGATGAATAAAAAGAAAGGTCAGAGTCACAGTCTTCCCAAGAGCTTTTCTTGAGCACACATTTACCAGAGGAACAGGGAATCCACGAGTGTTTGAAACCTGGAACCCAGCAAACTGGCTTGGATCCTGCACTGACTCCCAGATAACATTTTATCGTGGGGTTAAGGGGAAGGGGGGATTACATTCCTTCGGCACATACTCCCATTCAGTATCCAGGAAGAAAAACTCCACTTTTTTGGCAAGCCAGATCGTGAGCACTTCTACCACAGTGTTTAAGGAGAAAGTTACAACAACAACAACAACAACAACAACAACCTCCACTCTTCATTCATTCACTCAACGACCATCCATTCAGCACCTACTGAGCATCTGGTGTTGTAAATCAACTGGGCTGAGTTACAGAGAAGACACCATAGCCCCTTCCCTGAAAGAATTCCCAACCTACCCAGTACCTGTGTTATGTACCCAGTGACTCCCTTGTCTCTTGGGGTCATCCCCTGCACACAACCCCATGACTCACAATCCCCAGAAGAAGTAGGAAGGAAAAATCTTTGCAGCCTCAGGCCTGGGAGGCTTTTCTCCACCTCCCCACCGGGAGGCATAGACCATGGGCACCCGGGCCCCTCCGGCTCCTCCCTCATGACCTCCTCTGTGTCTTCTACAGGCTGCCGCTGCCTTCGTCACCCGCTCAGCTCTTCCTGAAGCCTCCCTCAGCCTCAGCCAAGAGTATCGTTTTTCCCCAGCTCTGCTCTAACTCCATTAGCACCTCCTCACTCTTTCTAGAACACTGAGGAGAAAAGTATCTCCTTGATAAACGTGGCTACCCACCCCCAGACTCCAGTCTTGACCACAAGCTACGGAGCCTGGAAAATTCAAAAGTGAATGGGTTTAGCTACATCCTTATTCTGAAACAGTCCCCTACAGGTACTTTAAGAACCAGAGAAACAAAAGAATCCCACTACCTCCCTCTTTCACTGTCATCTCCCACCTGTGGAAAGACCAGGCTGAGAAAAGCAAGAAGGAATGGTGAGGGGCAGCCAGATTAAGGGGAAATGGTGGCTTCACGCAAAAGAAACCTGTCGGTGAAGCGTCTCAGAGTGTGCTCTTTTCTTGGCTTCTGGTGACTCTTTGTGCAAGGAAGCAGGTCAGTAAGGTGAATGCCAGAGGGAAGCGGGCCTGTGAGCAGGGACGGAATGAAACAGGAAGGTGAGGGTGCCCCTGCTGACCTCTTCCAGCATCACAGTTAGTGTGCTGGCCCTTAACCTGGAGACCTGGTGTGAGCCACCTCTAGCTTAGCTCGCTGTGGACACACAACGTGTAGTGCTGTTTTTGCTCCCTTTCAAGGTGTAAGCGAGGCTTCAGGCTATGGAAGAGACCAGGGGACCCCAAATGCCCATGGGATAATTGTCCATACATGGGGGCAGAGAGCTAAGCTGTAAGCTTAGGCAAGCTTGGATCTTCACGTTAGGAAAGAGAATCCCCGAGAAACATCTCAGGTGATAGGAGAGGTGGTAAGGAAAGAAGTGGGTGCCAAAAGCTGTGGGGCCCAAGGAACAAATAAGGTCTCAGCAGAAACAAGAATAATTAGTTGCCTCTCAAAAGTGAAGGGCAGGGATGGGAAGGTGGGGTGTCAGAACTCCCTCATGCGTCTGCTTCTCTTTCCTAGAAAACAGCAGCTGGACACTGAGAGTCGCTTTTGTTATCTGTCCTTACTTTCACGCTGGTTGTAAGCTGCCCAGAGTTTGGTAAGTTTTGCACTTCCGATAAGTACAGCAGAACTACTTTAAAAAAAAAATTTTTTTTTAACATTTATTTATTTTTGAGACAGAGAGAGACAGAGCACGAACGGGGAAGGGTCAGAGAGAGAGGGAGACACAGAATCTGAAACAGGCTCCAGGCTCTGGCAGTCAGCACAGAGCCCGATGTGGGGCTCGAACCCACAGACAGTGAGATCGTGACCTGAGCCGAAGTCGGACACTTAACCGACTGAGCCACCCAGGCGCCCCAAGCAGAACTACTTTAAACAGCATCAGCTTATGATGGATATAGATGACATCCGATTATCTCCTCCCTCACTGTAAAATCCAATTCATTGTTCTGGTTTTTCTGTTTAATCTTCCCTCCCTAGTGCCACTGCCCCTTTTATCCCCCCGACTCTGAGCTGGGGTTCCGGGGGGATAATCTTTATGCATCATGTCACTGGTAGGAGGGGCCACCGCCACTGGCTTCCAGTTGGTGGGTCAGTGGGGGGCACAAGCAGGGGACTGGAGGGCGGAAGGAGAGAGATCAAAGCATTTCTTCCTGGGCTCCTGTCTTCGTCAGCACCATCATTCTAGCAGTGCCTACATCCTTCTAGAACTAGAGCTCCTACTGAGCAGCCTGCCTTCTGGGTTCCAGTCCTCAACCCAGTTGAGGACCATGGTTTCTTGCTTTTACTTTCTAAGACCTGTAGGATAATGGGTCTCTGGGTGCCTCAATTTCCCTTACTGGTTCCCTTCATTCTACACACACTTGTATACATAGTCCTTACCTTAAATTATCTTCAAAATCTCAGCTGAGTCTGCCTCCCGGTTCTTTCCATGATCCTGCCTGATAACCCATGTTCTGTGCAGATGTCCTGTTCCAGTGTCAGTGCCATCCGATGGCTAATCTAGCTTTTTAATGGGCTATTTGTTAGGGCTTTAGAGAGCTTACATTTGTGGACAAGGAGAATCTGAGTAGATCCTAAGTGTGGTATTTTTATTGGCTATGAAGAAAAGAAACTAGAAAATATGATGTGGGGGGAGTCAAAAGGTCTTTTATGTAAAAAAAATAATAACTTATGGGGCACCTGGTTGGCTCAGTCTATTGAGCATCCGACTCTGGCTCCCGGCATGATCTCACAGTTTGTGAGTTTGAGCCCCGCATCCGGCTCACTTTTGTCAGTGTGAAGCCTGCTTCGGAGCCTTTGTTCCCCCCTCTTCCTCTGCCCCCCACCCCTTGCACATGTTCTCTCAAAAATGAGTAAACATCTTAAAAATAAATAAAAAGAATTAAAATAATAACAACTTACAATTATTATTTTTTTTCTGGGCTCCCAGGTGGCTGAGTTAGTTAAGCATCCAACTCTTGATTTTGGCTCAGGTCATGATCTCATGGTTCATGAATTTGAGCCCCATGTCTGGTTCTGCAGTGACAGTGGAGAGCTGACTTGGGATTCTCTGTCTGTCTCTCTCTCTCTCTCTCTCTCTCTCTCTCTCTGTCTCTGTCTCTCAAAACACATAAGTAAACTTAAAACAATTTTTTTTTCCATGAGGGCTTCCTGTGTTAGGTTCTAGATACAAAGATGCCTAAAACCCCATCTCTTCCCTCTAGAAGAGCTTCAGTTTAGTGGGGGAGAAAGAACCTTGAAGAAATAATTGTCATAGAGTATGCTGAGGGCTGTGTCTGAGACATGCAGGTCTGAGACAAAGACAGAAGAAACTGCCTGACCAGAGAATGAAGGAAGGTCCCAGAGGTGGGGATCTTAGATCTGAAACTTTCTGGTGAGTAGGAATTTGTTAGAAGAGGAAGATATGGAAGGAAATTTTGAAACCAGGATATTCCAGGGGCGCCTGGGTGGCTCGGTCAGTTGGGCGGCCGACTTCGGCTCAGGTCATGATCTCACGGTCCGTGAGTTCGAGCCCTGCATCGGGCTCTGTGCTGACAGCTCAGAGCCTGGAGCCTGTTTCGGATTCTGTGTCTCCCTCTCTCTGACCCTCCCCCGTTCATGCTCTGTCTCTCTCTATCTCAAAAATAAATAAACGTTAAAAAAAAATTAAAAAAAAAAAAAGAAACCAGGATATTCTAGGCAGAGCTTTAGAGACGATCGTGTGCTTACACACTAATCCTCATCTTAGGATTCAGAATCTACCCCAGGATTCTCCCCTTGGAATTATGCACGTTGGAATCATGTTGGGGAGCTTTTAAATGTATTGATCTATGGGTACCCCCAAGATTTATTCTGAAACAATAAAGTTAACCTTCAATCACAGAGCCTTTTGAAGATTCTGTGATGGGAGGCACCCTGCCGTGTATTACAAGGTCACGTGTTTGTAAAATTTGCGAAAGATATTGTTTTGCTCTTCTTAATTAGGGCCCTCAAACTGCGTGCTCTTCAGGACCACATATCTGGATCCATCCATTTACCTAGGTGCCACTCAACCCAACTCATTCAGAACCTCTGGGGATAGGACCTGGGCATCAGCGTGCTTTAAAAGCTGCCTGAGTGAGTTTAATATTTGGCCAGGGTTGAAAACATTGTACATTCTGATAGCTAGATAAGATCTCAGAGTTCCTGGTAAAATACTCTCACTTTACAGCTGAAGTAACCATAATCCAGAGAAGGGCTGAAGGTCCCGCAGCTCATTACTGAAGAGTAGGATTCAAACCTAATTCTTCTAGCTGCAAATTCATGTTCTCCTGCTTAGGTATCTGGCAATTTCTGGTAACAAGTACCAGATACCCAAACACACATACTTGTCTGCCCTTCCTTCAAAATCTGGATCTCCAAGCCCTGGGCTGATTACTCTCTCATGTAGCTTGCTGATTCAAGGAGGCCAAGTGGTACAAGCAGAGAGGGACTGGGGGTAGGGAGATGGGGCAGTGGTGACGAGGTCCCTCTAAAACTGGAATCCACAGGGAATGCCTTTGGCTAATCCGTTAAAAGTCCCACAGGTCAGGGAGAAAAGGCACCAAATTGTAGCTCTTCTAGCCAGAACATTCTGTGAGAGGCTTTTCTGGAGCCAGTTTTTTACCACACTCACAGTCTGTGTAATTATCACCTGGGCAAAGCCTCCCCTTTTCAGACAACCCTGTATTGTGAGAAGCCCGTGAAACCCAGTGAAATATGCCCAGAGGCCCCACTGAGTCATGCCAAATTTTTTCCCCAGGTCTGTAAGACCATTCATTTCTCAACAGCGTACTTCCTAATGCATTCATAATTAGTCTCTAAAGTAGACCTCAAAATCCCTCTTTCAAAGTACTATTGTATGTTTTAAAAATCGCCAGGGGAATGGAAACCATGAGACAATTTTGGGAAACAAGGATAACTCCATTTTGCCAAGAAGTATGGTAGCCCCTGGGCATTTTCAGACAGGGGACAACGGGAGAGATACAACTGCACATCCTCTGTGTGGCGGAGGAGCTGGCGACAGAGGCTTTGGTCATCATGAGGAGGCTGTGTTAAAAGCCTGTCTACTGATGCAGGAGGTAGAGACTTTCTGAGTGGCTACAAAGGAGGCAAAGTCACATCGGGAGGAACGAGGAACAGAAATGTACATGCCAACACACATTCAACGGTGTGCCTTTCCCATCATTCTTCAACATACAGAGGAAAACGGTAGGATGTTAGATAATGTCTCTTAGTGCTAATACACTCTTTAAAAGATTTCATTGCTATAGTTACTACAATGCTAATGAGATGTGAATATCTAGTGATTATGCTTTTAAGTCCTGCTTCCTCCCATTTCTTTTCACAGATATTGATCCCTAATAAACATCTTGCAAACACCATCGCAGCGTCTGCTCCTGGAGAACCCAACCTGTGGCAATGCCATTCTCCCTTCCCAAGACTTTGTAGGTATGAACGAGTACCTACCCAAGAGTCTACGCATCTATCCATGACGTCCTATTTCTCAGGCCATAGCTTCCTCGCAATATCTCAGAATTCCTTGGAGAGGCAGCAGTGCTCAATGGTCAAGAGCATTAATTCGGGGATTAAACTTGGCTTGAAATCACAGCCCTATCCTCATTCATGAAGGCCAAATGTAATAATGTACATAAAGATCTCATCCAATGCTTGACCCACAGTAAACCTTCAGTAAATGGCAGCTATTATTTTTGCCATCCAAAGTTTCCAACGCTTGAATACGAGCCAAACACACACTAAGGAACAGTTCTTTCCTCTTGTACTGGGACAATCTATACTTCTCGCTTCTCCTTCTCATTCTCTGCTGTTCTACAGGGAATAACTTCCTCTCACAAAACAAACAAAACCAAAAAAGCAAACAAACAAACAACGACAAACACTTATTTCAAACTTTCATAATAATTCTTTGGAATTGTTGCAATAAGTTTCTTACCTCTCAGACTCAGTTCTCCATCTCCAATTCAGTCTTCACTTTTCCCATAGTTATGTTTCTAAAATGCACATAATGCTCTGCTTGGAATCCTTGAATAACTTTCATTTTCTGCACAGAAAAAAAAAATACATAAACTATATAAGCCATTGACTATGGCCCCTGCCTTCTCTCTGACTATACTATTGTCCCAGCTCTCATCAATAACAAAAACAACTTGTAGTTTCTAAAACATGCTGTGCAGTATGCTGTTTTATGGTTCCTTGTCTTTGAATACTAATCCCTGAGACTTCACTTTCCACAGTACATTCCCAGATCTTCTGTGAAAATTCCTATTTATTCTTCAAACTCTTGGCTATGGACTTAATGTCTGTGCCCCTCCAAAATTCCTTGGTCGCAGTCCAAATCCCCAAAGTTATGGTATTTGGAGGTGGGACCTATGGGAAATAATTAGATTTAGATGAGATCATAAGAGTTGAAGCCCCATGATGGGATTAGTGCCTCATAAGAAAAGAGAGAGATCTTGGTGTCTCTCTCTCTCAGCCCGGGGAGGATACATCCAGAAGGCGGCCATCCACAAACCAGGAAGAGGGCCCTCAGCAGACAACAAATCTGCTGGCAACCTGATCTTGGACTGAGCTTCCCAGAGCTCCAGAATTGACAGAGAAAATGCTTGCTGTTTAATCCACCTGGTCTATGGTATTTTGTTATAGCAGCTTGAACTAAGCAACATCTTCTCAATACTCTTTATCCTTCACTTAGTCATTCATGATACCACAACTGGACACCAAGCATGTAGCAGAGCTTATGCTACATCCTGGGGATACAAAACCACCTCTGCCCTCAAGATGTATTTAACTTAAATGGAGAGACAGGCAAATAAGCTGACAATTTCAATAGACTGTATGAGATTCTGTCAGAGCATAGATAAGGGACATCTAAACCAGATAAAGGTTTAGAGAAGGCTCTCCATAGGCATGATGCTTGAATTCAGCTTGCCTTACTTCAGGTTGTTCCAAGCCTCACACCATAGAGATAATCACTCTCTTCACTGTAAAACTGTGTAAACTTGTGTATCATTTTACTGTTACTTCCTCTCTAGTTGTACTGTAATGATGCATCTTTCTTCTCCTTAGAACAAATAGTTAAGGATAAGAACATTGTCTTAGTCATCTCAGCATTCCCAGACACTTCTAGCATCTCTAACATATAGTAGATACTCAATTACTGTTTGATGAACAAATGGACAGATGGATACATGCTCAGTGTGCATTTTCAAGTACTCAATTATTTTATTATACAGGAGCATAACTGAAATTGGGGAACTCTTTATTTAAGTCAATTCACTTAAAATGTAAGGGACAAAGAAAAATTAACTTGAACTTTATGTTAAAAATGAAATTCAAATGATGAAATATGTTTTTTATAGTAAAAAATTAGGTTATATGCTTAAGTAGGAACTGTTTTGTAGAGATATGGGGAAGGGGGGTAAAAATTGTCCAAAAAAACTTCTTTGACCGCTTCTCTGAGAACATTGTAATTTCAGGCTACTGCTGTGCAGCAAGTAAAAGGAATATTTTTATTTAAAAAATCAAGATCTTGTCATTTTTCATGAGGGCCTCTCTTATATGTTAATGTGGAATCATCACATTTAGGTGCGCATTTGGTTCATTTCCTTCTTAGTTGATAACTTGCCAAAGTGTCTCACATCTTTATTTGCCAATGGCTATGTGTGTGTTGTGGATAGTAACACAGCATACTTATATTAGCATCATAAAATCTTATATCCTCTGCAAAATATAGATTTTACAATATAAAATTATTTACATTGAATTTTTATTTTCTTTTAGATGTATTCAACAATAGGAAGTAAATGGTCTAGCCGTGGTATTGATTCACTGGGCATGAATCAATCCACTAATTTGCTGGTAAATCTTCAACAACCAGTCCCCCCAAAACAAAGAGCTCTGATGTACAGTGTTTTCCAAATGCCTAATATAAACACTCCACCATGGCCAATTCCAAGTGACCAATGTAATGTCACTGAATGCAGAGTTGGGAAGAGACATGTACATTGCCTCTGAGAGCCTGTATGAGCCCCTCCAGCATGTCCCTGGATAGATAGCAGTGTTAAGATGAATGTGATGTTTGAGTGGCCACTGACTTTCAATTTTTTTTAACGTTTATTCATTTTTTGAGAGACAGAGAAAGACAGAGCGTGAGTGGGGGAGAGGCAGAGAGAGAGGGAGACACAGAATCCGAAGCAAGCTCTGGGCTCTGAATTCACAGTGCAGAGCCCAACGCAGGGTTTGAATGCACAAACCATGAGATCATGACCTGAGACACAGTCGGACGCTTAACCAACTGAGCCACCCAGGCCCCTCAAGTGACCACTGATTTTTAAATTGGTTAGTTTTTAGTGGATATTTCTGTGCTATGATGACTCTCCTTTTCCAAGTAAATCTTGTAACCTATAGCATTCAGTAAGAATCCTACGTACATCATTTAAAGCTCCCTAGAGTTGCCCATAGTAATATTTCATATTGTCTCTGGAATAGACTCCCAATTCATTGTCCATTCTTTGTCTGGGTGAGTTCTCTTGTTCTCAAAGATAATACTCCTCCCAAACCTACCACCACTCCTGCATTCAGGGGTTGAAAGAGCAAGCCCCTCATACCTTTTTCTTTTTTCTTTTTTTCACTGAGATGGCTTTATTCAACCGTTGCCCATAGGACAGGGTGCGTCCCAGGCCCCACAGTCTCTTCCGCTGGGCAGGACTCTAGGCACCTGGACCTCAGGCTCACACAGGGGCCAGTCCCAGATGGAGCTCCCTCTCAGTGGCTAGGGCCGCTATCCCATCTTTTTAGCAGCATTTTTCCTAGAAACATCATGAGACCTGACGCTATGCCTAAATTTTTCTGTATTTCCTCTAGATTCCAAAAAGCAGGAACCCCCTTTCAGATTGTTATGAACTGAATCTTGCCCCACCCTCAAAATTCATATGTTGAAGCCCTAATCCCCAAATGCAACTGCATTTGGAGATGGGTGCTTTAAAGAGGTAACTAAGACCCAATGAGGCTGTAGGTATGGGGCCTTAATCTCATATGACTGCTGTCCTTACAAAAAAAGGAAGAGACACCAGGGCAGCATGCCTATAGAGAAAAGGCCATGTGAGGACACAGCAAGGAGGCTGTTTGCAAGTCAAGAAGAGCGGTCTCACTAGAAACTCAATCCTAGCACCTGGGTCTTGAACTTCCAGCCTTCAGAACTATAAGAAAATACAGGCGTGTTGTTTAAGCCACCAGTCCGTGGTGTTTTATTATGGCAGCCCTAACAGCCTAATACACATGAATTGCTAGGATAGCCTTGAACATCTCCCAGTTCTCCTTGGTAAAAGCACAAACTAAAAACGGGCATGGGCTATGTGTGAATATGTTTGTATGCATAAATGTATGTATTACGTATTACTCTGATTTTTAGTTGGTACACAGGTTACTTATATAAAGATTGTTGAGAAGGTTGATATGGAACCATTTACAGATTATTACAACTTGATCTGTCGGATGAAATATAACCGTGGGCTTCATTCAAAAATATTTGTTCGGGGCGCCTGGGTGGCGCAGTCGGTTAAGCGTCCGACTTCAGCCAGGTCACGATCTCGCGGTCCGTGAGTTCGAGCCCCGCATCGGGCTCTGGGCTGATGGCTCGGAGCCTGGAGCCTGTTTCCGATTCTGTGTCTCCCTCTCTCTCTGCCCCTCCCCCATTCATGCTGTGTCTCTCTCTGTCTCAAAAAAAAAAAAAAAAAAAAAAAAAATTCAAAAATATTTGTTCATTTTGGGAACTGCCATAATTAATATAAAATGTTGTTGTATTCGACTCAGAATCATCAAAGACATGAGGGTTATTAAAAAGAACTTCCAAAGTGTGTTGAAGTAAACCTGGAGATTCAGATAACACTGTCTCCACATACCTTTGGTTTACATGCTTCTGAAGCAGGATGATGGGAGAAATCAACTAAATTATAAAGCTTTTTTTAACGAAACAGGCCAAAGACAAACAAAACTTTACTGTGAATAGGGAGTCTTAGTTTGCCCAAGTAGACATTACAGAACAGGGTCTGACTAACCTCAGACCCGACCAAAACAGCTCTATCTGCCAAAAAAAAAAAAAAAAAAAAATCCCCAGTCATTTTCACAAGGTTGCCAATAAATCCAATTGCTGGCTACCACCTACAAACACGCACAAGGCAGCTCCCCATTGGAAATAGGAGCAGAGTTTAGCATTTATAAATTTAATTCCACCTCTGTTTGCTGGTAACAAAGACCTAGTTAGTTCACGCTCAAGGTCAGGTAACAGGTTCTCTCTGGCTTTCCAAGCACCTTGGCTAAGCTTCTCCATTCTACTCTACCCTTCGTGTTGTTCTACAGCCTTAGTGCACACAGCACAACTCTCTGGAACGGAAATCTGAAGCGTCTGACTGGTCCTTCTGCCTGCGGTACTGACTCAGATCCTGTGAGTGAGTGCTCCATGAAATGAATGAAAACAAGGCAAAGACCCACCACAGGGGAAATACAAATACCTGATGAGATGAAAGTACATTGTGTATCAGTGGCGACTAAAGAATGGCATGTTACAGCATGATATTTGCCACTTATCAAATTGACACTGTTTTAATAAAAGGATGGGCACTGAAGACACATAAACTTGGTTCGACTGCTCTGCCCTTTATCGTCTGGTGTTACTGGAGAGCAATTTGGCAATATGTACAAAAAGCCTTTAAAATGTTAATGTGCCTTCTGCTTCCAGCCATGGTGGAATAAAGGGTACCAGATTTACTCTCCTGCCTCAAATTTTCAGAAAGTATTAGATTAAAAAGAACCAGAGGGTGCCTGGGTGGCTCAGTCAGTTGAGCATCTGACCTTGGCTCAGGTCATGATCTCACGGTTCGTGAGTTCAAGCCCCGCGTCTGGCTCTGTGCTGACAGCGCAGAACCCGTTTTGGCTCTTCTGTCTCCCTCTCTCTCTGCCATTCCCCCCATCCTCAAAAATACATAAACACTGAAACTTTTATTTTAATCAGACAAAATATATTAAACAATGGTTTTTAAGATACTCCCTGAACGACAGGAAACAAACGAGATGAGCCCTACAAAATGGCTTTAGCAAACTTCGGCAGATTTCCCAGACCACATTGCAGTGAGAAGGGTCCCCAAGTTGAGGGGAGGGAGCTGAGAGTCTGAGAGACCAAGGTTAAGTAGAGTTCTCTGAACAAACTGCTGGGGAGGTAAGAGCTTCACAGAGAAGGGTGCAGAGGGTCTCCCTTGCTGATTAGTGATCAGGTAGGAAACGACCCAATGGCGGGAGAAAGACCAGTTAACAAGACTAGGCACTCACACAGGGTTGGACGTAGGGCACGTTCCCACAGACAGACTGGAAAATGTCACAATTCATTAGATAGAAACACAGAAGGATCTTGCCTCCATGATGGGGAACAAGCCCGACAGAAAGCACTCATCTATTCTTGCTTAACAAATCTTAAAAGCAAGACTAAAAAGGATCAAATGGTTTCTGACCAATTTAACTGCATTCTGGGACAATGCTCATGAATACTGATAAGAATAAAAAAACATCTAGTGTGCAACAAGGTAAAGTTCACAATATCTGGAATACAATAAAAAATTAGCAAAGAGGCAGGAAAACACGACCTAGAATGAGAAGGATAATCAATTAATCAAAACTGAATGAGAACTGGCACAGATGTTAGAATTATCAGGCAAGGACATGAAAACAAGTATTATTAGCAAATGGATTCTCAAATTCACATATAAAGGACCTAGAATTGTCTACACAACTTTGAAAAAGATGAATAAAGCTGGAGGACTAAGTCTACCTGATTTCAAGACTGATTATAAAGCTACACTAATAATGGCAATGTGGAATTGAATAAGGTAGACAACTGATTGGAGGCAAAAGAGAGTTCAGAAATAGACACCCACATAACAGACAACCGATTTTTGACAAAGGCACCAAGGCAATTCAGAAGAGAAAGGAAAGCATTTTCAATAAATATGATGAAACAATTGGACATCCATCTGCAAAACTGAACTTTGATCCATACCTCCTACCACATCCAAAAATTTTTTCAAAATATCCAAAAATTAATCCAAAATAGATCACAGGGGGTTGCTAAAGTCAGGGACTGGAGACCCTTAGTCATGACGTTGCACTTGGACTAGAGGGCTAGAAAAGCTGTTTTTAAGCACACTTACCTTCCCCAAAGAGATAGAAATATAGAACCTACAAAAGCATGGGGTGGAGAACGAGGCATGGTACTTCCCTCTGGGCAGGGCACATGGAAGCCAAGGAAGCCCAAAGAGGCTCCAGCGTCTCTGACACCATGACTCCTTTGCAGTCTCAAAGTCCCAGGAGACTGAATGCTGGGGAAGGAAAAAAGGACTCCTCTCACAGAGGCTCCTGCTCCCTGCTGGCGTGACCCCATGTGTCCCTCGAGGCTCTGTGATCATGGGACATCCACAGAGCAAAACAGGAGGTATGTGGGACCCTGAGCTACCACAGGTATCCCCAGAAATGACTAGGGGAGAGAACTATGAGACAGCACTGGAGATCCTGAAGGTTTCATTTCAGCTGGCAAGGAAGAGCCAGCAAATGTATTAATTTTCAAAAGAGCTCATATGAACCCATAAATTGGTGAGGCAGGGGATCATCTGGGTGACGAGGATACCACAGAAAAAACTTGAGAAGAAAATAAATCAGTATTACCAGTGTAATACTGGTAATACCAGTGTAAAACTGTGGATGGCGAAGTTCCCAGTGATTTTTATTTTCTTCCTCATAATTTCTATATTGTCTGAATGTTTTACATGTATTGCCTTTTAGGGTCACACACACACAAAAACCAATAAAGCTATTTTTTAACTTATCAAAAATCTTCAAAGCCAAATCAAAATGTAAAGGATAGTATAATGCCATTTCAGTGAAATACAAACTCAGTATAAATGTATAAAAAGAATAGAAGGCAATATACCTAAACGTTAATGGAACAATGATTTGAGTGGTAGATTTATGAATTTTTTTTTTACCATTTTGCTTTTTTATGTTTTTTTCTCATTTTGTTCCCATATATGTTTGTCACTTTTATAATCAGAAAGATTATATAAATTATGATTATTTTAAAAAATCTCATTAATATAAAATTAAGCTGGCTGGACATGTAAATGTATACCCATCTATCCAGCTTTCTGGAATCTTTCTCTTTTATATTATTAAATGAAGAGATTGGACTAGATGAATTTTAAAGCCCTTTTCATATGGGAATTCATCTATTTTAAATTTTCAGAGATTACATGTGAAGAACTTTGGTTCTCTTATGTTTACGGTTAAAAATAAAAATAACTTATCAGAAAGGTTTTTAATTTTCCCAAAAGTTTTCCCCTTCCCCAGATTGTCTACTGAGCTGGGCATTCTGCCCTAGATTTCCTTCTTTGAAACTGAGTCCTTTATTACTTCAAATGAGATTAATTCTGAAGTTCAAGATTGCTAGGCCTTCATGTTTATTTATAAGCTCCTTATTGAGGCACAAAACTTGTACTGGCTCAAAATCTGATGCAGCCTTTTCCATGCCATACTGCCCATAAATTATCCAAATACTAAGTTTCCAGATTGATTTTTTTTCCTTCCCTCCCCCATTAAATCATCATATTAATCACTCCAATATTTTCCTTCATTGAGGATGTTGATGAATGGGAAGTAAATTATCTGTCAATTGCATATTCACCAAAGTATGTACGATTATTCCAGACTTCTTAAAAAGTAGCTATCCAAAACCGCCCACTAGAAATACCAGGAGTCTGATTTCTACTGAGTTATGACAGCAGATGTGCTGGACTCTCCCTGCAAAGGCTAACGCTCAAGTAATCACACTGGTGCACATGAATTTGATTTTATTAGTTGCCATTATTATTTATGGTTTGCTGAGGAGCAGTGATGCATAACTCTTTGTGGGCTCACGCTTTAGCTCACTTACCATGGAAATACTGGGCCCAGGGTATTTTTTTTTCCTCGTCTAGTGTCTCGTCCTGACAGGCATCAGTTCACAAACTCAAAACTGAAAAGAGGATCTGGAGAACTCTAGTATATGATGTTTCCCTATCCCTCTTATAGCTGATGATCTCCTTTGGGGGACACATTCTTATTACCTTTCCAATATGGCTCCACTAGAGACTATTGGGATGTACCACTCATTAATGAGGGAAGCAGATGGCGTCACAGTTACAAGTGTGAGCTTTAGAGTCACACAGATCTGGATTAAATCCTGGCCCTGCCACTTATTAGCTATCACCTTCAGAAAGTGACTTAACCTCTCGGGGCTACTCTTTGCTCAACTGTAAAATGGAAGCAATAGTAATACCTACCCCAATGGGTTATTAGTGAGGATTAAAAGAGATAAGACATTGTAGGCCCCTTAGGAGGGCTCTTAGAGCACAGATAATATCCAGTAAATTTTAGCAAATATGATTAAAAAATGAAGACCACGGACTGCTACAGAGGTTCACTGTGAATTGCAATTCTCTTTCGCTTGTTCCAGAGAGGCCATGCGACTTCCCCAGGTAGCTCTCCCAATATTTTGTGTCCACTGAGTTTCTTTTTTGTTATTGTGTTTTCTGCTATGGGTTGGACAAAGACCTCACCTGTTCCTTTGTGTTCTTTTCTTGCTGCCTGCTTAGTGCTTCTCTATGTTGATACCTTTCTGGATACACGTTGCAGTGGTGAGTGGGTGACTGAATGATGTGGTTTGACACAATGAGCCTTAGGGGCAACTCTTTCACTGTCCAACATTTTAAACCCATTTTTTAAAAAGGACAGTGAAAGAAAGAAAAACATAGTCTGTTTAACTTGTGTTAGTGACAGGGGAAAAAAAAAAAATCTAAGCACCTTTATGGCTGAAAAGGAAACCACAGTGATGATAGTTTGCATTTTCCTTGACAAACGTTTTGCAAAAATTATTTCATTTTATTTTTGTAGAAAACAAGAAGAGGTATACTGCTTAAAGGGGTTTTGTCAACTACAATGTGAAAACAAAAAGGACTTTAAGCAGCATGGTTTTTGCTGCAGCTGGTCAGGAATTCCAAAACCAGTAGCTCTTGGTGCCATGAACCACTTTCCCACTTAATGTCTTCCTCTTCCTTAGGGAGACCAGAGGCTTCCATCTGAAGTTTATTGGAGCCACTCTGATTATCATCATGATCACAATAATAATGGTAACAACAATAGCTAATACTATGTAGCTCTTATCATATACCAGATGCCGTTGGGAGTTTTTTCCCTGTGTTAAGTCATTCAATTTTTCCACAACCCTTTGAAATTAGTATGATAATTATTCCCATTACTAACAATGAGGAAATGTGGTACTTGCTGGAGGACACACAAATGGTAGGTAGTAGAGTATCGTGGCCAAGAGCCTGGGATTGGCAGAGCTAACCTTAACGAGCGGCTCACTGGACCTGTGGCTTCTCTTTTCACACGTCTGTCTTTCCATCCCTGCTCCTCTGCCAGTGTGAGATGTAAGCATGGCACTCTTCCAAAGGCAGCCATGTCAGGGTCCACAAGTTGAAGAATACTTCTTTAAATGAGAGAAATGTAAAAAGAAGGTTTGGGGCATTGGCCCAAACCAGTTTCCTTTTGCCAACTTGTATGATTTCTTATCCTTAGTCATGGGTGATTAGAAGGAGAAAGAGGAAGCATGGATAACTCTACGGTCAACTTGAACAATGAAACATTTGGGAGACCATCTCTTCAATACAACATAGCTGCACCTTGAATACCATCACTAATAAGCCAGACTCTCAACATATCCAGCCTTAGAATGTTCTTGGGACCTCATCATCAAATGGACATCTTGAATGTCTTAAAGCTGCACAGAAACCACCTTAACTTTATGTCTGTCCCATCGCTAAGAAGAGGTCAACCTACAACAAACTGGTGCCAAGGAGAAAGCAAGAAGAGAGAACAGCTCTATTTCATTGATTGTCACGGGTTGGAAGTGATTAAAAACTCGAGTCATCATACAACTCCAAAGCCTGACATACATTTGTGAAATGAGCACCCTCTGACAAGGGCCCCTTCAACCTCTAGAGATAGAAAACGTTATGTTCCAACTTGCAAAAACAAAACTGTACCCGCCTAGGTACAAATCCTCAACGTGATGAACTCACTGGTTGGTGCAGGAAGTAGGAGGAGAAAGAAACTGGGAGGCTCCTTCATTTTGGACCCAGCCAAGGGACTAGCCACAAGCCCAAGTCTTTTTTTTCAGCAGGAGAACAAGTAGGTTGGTGGGAGAGGATCCAAGTAGGTGAGGAGAATGTTACCATTAGGAAGCTGTCTGTCCACCCAGATCCTCAGGATCACAGAACCACAGAGGTTCTCCACATGAGTCTGCTGCTATATATGAGGCCCATGACACATCCCTGTAGTATGCATCATGTGGGATATAAAAGATATGCAAAGAATAAAATGAGACAAAGAGGCTGGCTTCAAAGTTTGCTGAGGATTTGGGTTTCCTCGGGGAATTCATTCAAGCAAGAGCTTCCGCTCTGCCAAACAGATGGGCTGTTTCCATTGTTCCTCTCCCATTAGGATTCAAAATTGATGCAAAGACATGGCAAGAGAAGCTAAAGAAAGAAAATATTCTAATACCTAAATAAAGTTGTTGGGTGTTAGGTGTATTCCACCTGTGCAGAAACGTGTTTTGCCCTGCAAGAGTCCTACACCCCCACACAGTCCAGAAGATCAACCACTCTGAGAGGTCACGAGAGGCTCACGGAGGCAGAAGGGTAGCTGGCACAAGGTAGATGTCACAGCTAGCATAATGGCTGGCCAGACGGAAGACCTGGGGCTATACCTGGCCTTTAGTGTTGCTCACACGTACTGTGTATCCTATTGTCTGCCCACAGTTTTAACATCGTTCCTATGCGCATGGATTATTAGGTATTCTCCTGGCACTTATTTACTCATTCCAAATGTACCAAGACACTGACGTATAAATGGAAGATTCGTAAAAGAGAAGATATAATTTAGAAAATTATAAAAGGCCAAGTATCAGAAATTCAAACTGAAACCACAGGGAAAAGGCATTTTTCACTTCTCAGATTAGCAAAGAGCTTCAAATTGTAACACCCAGGTCTGGTGAGAATGTTATAAAAGGGACCCTGTCTTGATGATGATCATGATGATGACAGCTATGCGAGCTCTCGTACCTCGTCAGTGCTCGATAAAGAGTGGCCAAGTGAATGAATAAGAAGTTCCAGGAATTCTGCCTTTCAGTTCTTCTTGGACTTAGCCAGGCCCATCCGCACTTGTGATGACTTTTCTCTGCAGAACATCAAAGTCACTGCAAAGCCTTCAACAGACAGCTATTTTATGAGGCCCTATCTGCTTTAGAATGGTATCTTCATCATTCTAACAAACAACCCCAGGGTAAATGGCTGTGTCTCCCTTCACACTGAAAATTCTCCTTGGCCCTGGCTGAAAATGTGATGAAATGTGCAATGGACTTGAAGTTCAAAGTACAATTCATGTTGTCCGAGAATCATCTGTCAAGAGAGCATTCAGCAGTACCGACTATTCTTTCCAGGAAGGCTTGGCTAGTGGTGTTTGGGTTTAATGCAAAGCCATTTGGTCCTATAAATGCATAGGTGAGCCACAGTAGTGGTAGTGGGCTGCTACTATTTGTTCATTTTGGGATGTCTTGGGGGGCTGACTTTCCCTAAAAGGAGTACACAGAACACATTTTGAGTCAGAAAGTGATAAATGCGAGGAAGCACTCACACAAGGAAATGCAGGATTCCAGAACCGTTAGGACTGACTTGCTCTTGTTGCAAATGAGAAAACTGAGGCTGAGAGAGGTTAAATAAGCACCTGACATTAAACATCCAGACCTGGAACCCTGAGAAACAGGTTCCCAATTTGGGACTATTTCCACTTGGACTAGGTGGGTCACAGAATGTTTCATGGAGCACCAGTTCTACAAGATTTTCTAGAGGAAGGCAGATGGGAGAAGGTAAGTGAAGTTCTTGGAGTGGTATATGCACTATTCTTTATCCACCCAAACTCCTGCCTCCCATCCCACTTCTGTCTGGAGGTTCATAGTGTACCCCAGCATTTAAAAGTCTCTGAGAAGACATTCATCAAGGAAAGGTTTTTAAGGTCGTTTAATTCAATGCTTCCAAGTTCATGTGATCACAGGATCTCTATCACATTCAATGACAATTCTATAGGAGCTGTATTCCTCAAAGAACACTTTCAGAAATGCTGTGCTGTAACTTCCACAAGTCTTTCTTCACCAGCTGCAAAATGGTGATGAAAAATTACTACAGCGACAAAGATGGAACCTCAGAAATAAATGACCCCTCCCTCCCCGGAAGCCTCCTGATCTGAAATACTGGGAGGCACTAATAGTGTCCCCTGTAGTCCTGAATCCTTCGGAGATACTGCGAACTGCACCTGATGAACTTTTGTCCCTAGCCTGAGTAGAGTGGTCGATGTGCTAATGTGAATTCTGCACTCACCGCCCAGAAAATATGACACTTCTTAGTAAACTGCTATGCTACTTGATTATTTTTACAAATCTTCCTCTTTACATTTTATTTAAGTTTATTTCTTTATTTTTGAGAGAGACAGAGAGAGCGAGCGGGGGAGAGGCAGAGAGAAAGGGAGAGAGAGAGAGAGAGAGAGAGAGAGAGAGAGAGAGAGAATCGCAAGCAGGGTCTGCACTGTCAGCACGGAGCCTGATGTGGGGCTCGAACTCACAAACTATGAGATCATGACCTGAGCTGAAACTAAGAGTTGGATGCTTAACTGACTGAGCCACCCAGGCACCCCCAAAAGCTTAAATAGTCAGAACAGGTTTTTGCATTTTCTATATCATGGTATTTTCCCTTCGCTTTACTAAAATATGAATAATTAAATAACTTTTCAAGGTCACTTTATTGGAATTAACTATCATGGGAAAGAAGTTGAAAGCCCCAAATGGTATCTTCCAATAGCAGAGAATCAGAGGACTTTGTAAACTGTTTCAGAGTTCAAAACATATTTGATGAAATACAAGGCCTGTTAGACCCTATCCCTCAATTGTTTGAGATTCGGAAAAGCATTTTAGCTCTCTTTGTTTCATCAAGAAGCATTGGGTCCGGTACAGCTCATTCATTCTTTGCAGCATAATCACTTTGAAGTCTGGAAAGTCCCCTGATAGGTGCTCATCAAACGAGCCTTGAGGTTCTTGCAGCCTATTCCTGCCTCTGCTGTGTTCAACTGTCTTGAACAGTTGTGAAAGAGATACCCAGAACCGGGCATGACCCTAAATGGAGCCAATTGGCTCCCTTTAAGGATCTCTTCCCTGCTTCAGAGAAATATCCCCAGGGCATGGCTTATATGCCTGCCAAGAGAGATGGGATGGGCAGTAAGTGATGAGCACAGTTTGCACATGTGAAAGGGCTCGGTGGCTCCTGTCAGGGGAGCTGAACTACAGAGGTTGAACCCGAGGCTTGGCTTAGGGAGGTAGGAAAGGAGAGAGGAGGCAGGGACAGAGGGGAGGGGTGATTTCCATCCTAAGCATATTCTTCACAAGTGGTACCCTCTCCTAAGTATTTTAAGGTAAGGTACAGTTAACAAGATGTGAACCTTCATGAAATGTGTGATTACATTTCCATTGGGCAGATCTTGGGATAGAGATGAAAAATATGCTGCCTTGACCATGTATTCCCCACCAACCAGAGGCACAAAGCCCCTCACACTCCAGCAGCCTCAGTCTGGTGCCTCAGACATTCTACTAAGTCTCTGTGTAACAAAAGCCTGAAGGGTCTTTTCTTTATTGTTTGACTACTCAGAATGGAAACATTGTCTCTTTTGAGTTAAAGGAGTACTTGAGTGTATCTAAAGTAGCAAGAACAAGTTCTCTGCTCCTGAAGCTTTCCAATCCATTTCCGATGTTGACTATGTGGGACCCAGATGTAATCTGGGAGCAAATCTAGAGAATTTTGTCCTCTACTCTGGGCACCTAATAAACAAGAGAAAGCTTGATAGAGTGGAAAAGGAAGAGGGATCAAGTGATTTATGAAAAAAGATTAAAGTAATTAAAACATAGTTTGACCAAGGCATGACTAAGATTGAGAGGAGTAGAAGGTTAAAAAGTCCACAAATATTTGCATTGCAAAAAATTTTCTGCCACACATGTACACACACACACACACAGACACACACCAACACACAACTGCAGATGGGATTGAATGAAAGCCTTTTCTTTAAGGAGTTTAAAATAGACTGGTGGGAGAATTCTTGCATTCCTGAAAGGGTCTAGGGGCTCCTCACAAGGGAATTGAATCCAAAGGTTAGCTTGGGGGAGGCAGAGGGGAATTAGGGGCAAAAATGGTAGTGATTTCTGTCCCAAGTACATTCTCCAAAAGTGGTGTTCTCTTTTGTGGACGGATGTGATGGCAAGGAAGGCAGTGTAGGTCAACTTTGGGGTTTAATATCCTCTCTCATTAATATGGTGTTTCTGGTGCAATAAGACATGGCAGAAGAAACAACTGGAAACAATAAGTCATCTTCATTAATGTGTGCCTTGAGATAATGGCCATTGTTTCTTGCCATTATGAAGCCAAAAGACTTGAGATAAACTTCATTGCTTCATTTGAGATTTGCAGAACAGTACAAAATGGCGTCTGATAACTTTGCTCTATGCCCACCTTAGAACGTAGTTACTGGCTGCCATTCCTGCTCATAGTTTTATAGTCTTCAGCAAATCATGTAGCATTCCCAGCCATTCTCCCGAGGTACATGAACTCTCCTAACAGAGGAGGAGTTTTGATAAGGAAAGACGAGGCCTGCAAGTTTGTTAAACAGAAGACAAGTTTTTCTCGGGTGTGTCCTAAGGCACTGGTAGAAACATTAACTGTCAGGATAAAATTAGAGATAATCCACAAAGCCAACAGACTGGAGCTGCAAAGCACTGCTGCTCCCAAATCCTTGTTTTATCACCCATATTTCTGAGGAACCACATATTATATAATGAGATGCTTATTTCATCAGTGATATATTTTCACAGTGGGGGAGATTAGAAAGCACACTGCAATTGTGGTAGACTGCATTATAGTTACCAAAGGTCACCACTGTCTGCATCCATGCCCTTTGCAATGACTTTGCAGATCCTTGCTCTAGAAACAGTATCTATTTCCCTCCCCCATCGATTCAGGTTTGGCTATGTGGGCAGAAAGGACTGTGTGCCAACTCTAAACCAAAGCCTGAAGGCATAGCATGAGTTTCCCCTTTCTCCTTCACACCTCTGCCATTGCCACGAGAAGAACATGCCCTGGTTAGCCCACTGCCCCAAGGAAGATGAAATGCATAGAGTAGACCTGGACCCAATCTGCAGCCTAGGGCCACAGCTAACCAAGTTGAGCCCAACCTAGAAATGCCTAGATAATAGCATGGTTTTGAGTGAGAAAAGAAATGACTGTTGTCTTCAGCTAATGAGTGTTGGGGTGCTGTTACACAGCATTACTAAGGAAAAATCTATGAGCTGTAAGTATAAAGAAAAAAATAAACACCCATAATCCTACCATCCAGAGATAACCGCTATTTGGCGTGTGCTTTTTCCCTAGTATTTGTTTATGTACCCATGTGGGTGTGTGCTATATGTCAACTTTTATAAAGCAATATATATAGCACATACTGGTTTGAAACCTTTTTTTCACTTAATTGGGATTTTCCCCCAAATCAATAAGTATATTTTAAAACATTTTAGCTTAATTTAATGAATATATAGTGTTCCACAATAATGATGTAGCATATATATTTTTAAATTTTAGTTGCCGAATTCAAGTAGTAGCTGAATATATTTTCTTTGTAGAAAATACACAAATAGGTGGACTAAAATGTTAAGTCCTACTTTAACATGCACCTTCCCTGATATATATTCTTTCACTCCCCAGAGATAAGCACTATAAAAATCTGATTTATCATTATATAGACCTTTTTACTATGCATTTATTGCATGTACAAATATACCTATACATGTATAAGATTTTTTTAAGTGATTGGGGGGCGCCTAGGTGGCTCAGTCAGTTACGCATCCACCTCTTGATTTGGGCTCAGGTCGTGATCTCACAGGTGGGTGAGTTTGAGCCCTACATCAGGCTCCACAGTGACAGTGCAGAGCCTGCTTGGGATTCCCTGTGTCTCCTTCTGTCTCTGCCTCTCCACTGCTTGCACTCTGTCTCTCAAAATAAATACTTAAAAAAATACATAAAAGTGATTGGTATTGTAATCATTTTATAATGTGCAACTTCTCTTTTTCACTTAGCAGATTCTTTGAGAGATCATTACATGGCAGCACGTAGATTTACCTCCTGATGTTAAATTGGCAAATAATATACCGTAACGTGGACATGCCACAATTTACTGACGTACTCCAACTTTAACAGACGTGTGAGTTGTACCCAAGTTTGTGGACTCTTCGCTGAACATCCTTCTTCATGCCTCTGTGAGCACATATGCAAGTGTTCCTTCAAAATCAGGATGATGAGAGGAATTCGTGATTGTGAAAGATACCGTCAGAGTGCACACCAAAAAGCCACGTCCAATTTACCTCCACCAACAGCAGAGGAGAGGACCCATGAGCACCAACACCGACCAAGTCCTCTCCATTTGTTTCCAACTAATTTTGCAGGTGGCCTCCGAATGTCAGCTTCCTAATCTTTAATGGGGCCATGGCAATTCTTACCTCATCATATTATGAAAGGAAATTATTAGAGAAGTCACCACTATCAGCTGTAGTAACATGGCTCTCGTTTTCCTCACCGTTGCCTGCTCACTTTTCACCACCCCAGCCCACTATCCTTCTCACATTCATACATTTCACACATTTCCCTAGGCCTTCCCCAGCCTTCCTACTTCTCAAAGCCCAAATTCTCACTGAATTTCAAGGTTAATTGTCTCCTTCATCACATGATTCACTGGCCATTCTTTCCAACCATCATGCATGTCCTTGCTATGCCATTTTTCTTTTTACTTAAAAATACCAGGCATTTAATAATAATGTTAAAATGGATGCTTTTATTGATTCTTAACTCTGTATGAGGCACTGTGCCCAATGCTTTTGTAGACATTATCTCATTCATCATCACTATGCTATTATTATTATCTTCTTGCACAAGAAATTCTAGAGTCTCAAAGACTTTAAATACCCCGCTCAAGGCCACACATAAGTGGCAGAGCAGAGATTCAAAGCAACGTCTCTATGTTGTAAAGCCTCTCATTATTCGCTCTGCAATGGTTCCAACTACTCTGCTTACCCCTTCAAGAAACTGGAACCAGGTTTCTGAAGGTGGAGGCAGAACCTGCCTTTCTTTGCATTCATTTGGGCACATAACACAATGCCCTGCCCTTGGGGGGTACTCAGTTCTTGTGTTGACTGGCTGGGTCTCTACCTTTCCAGGCCCACATTCCGGGCACAAATCGTCAATCGTTCCTACCATGGCACATGGCCTCATCTAAGTCCTTGGGAGAAAGTTAAGATTTTGTTGAATAAGCACTGTGTACCCACCTCTTATGCAAGAGCTGTTTGGGCTACACAAGAAACAGATCATACAGCCCCTCATCTTAAAGAACTAGTCCATAGCTGAAGGATAATATGTAGATCATTGGAACAAGTTGTTATGAATCAGAACGCCCCCAAACACTGACCCAGACATAAAGACCTGAACCAAATCGAGAGTCACATAGCATGCAATAAGTGTTTGGGAAGAGAAAACCTCCATCAAGCTGAGGTCATGTGAACTGGCCTTTGAAGAACGGGTGAAAGGGGGCAAGTGGGAGGACATTACTGAGGTGAGAAATAGCCAGAATGAGGTCATGAATCCAGATTTCCAAGTCCTCCTTCTTTCCCATGCTCTGGGTTTCCTTGCTTCTCTATTTCCCTCTCTATAAAGTGGGGATAATAATATAGTACAGCACTTGTACTTAACAAAAATAGTAAAATGATCATTAGATCATAGGCCATGCCTGTAAAGCCCTTTGAACTCCATTACAGAAAGGAAGTGACTATAAAAAGGAAAGTTATTATTAGTGTGAATGTGGAAGAGTCTCCCCCCCCCCTTTTTTTTTAAACCAGAGCAATTCTCCTTTCATAATTAATTTCAGTCCTAGAAAGCAGTGGCCTTGCAGATTCCTGCATAGAAAAACTTCTTTATTCCTACGTTTCAGACAGAGACATTAGACTGAGAATAACAATTCCACCTGGAAAATAGAAATGGTCAGAAATGATTAGGTCCCACCGGTATCTGAATGGGTAAAAGATTCCATATATAGGAAGCAATTTAAATAATCCAGGTGATAAAGGTGATTATGAACTAGTGATTCAGTGGGAAGCTTGAACCGTGGCCAGTCTGGCCTTGGGCTGAAATGACCAAATCTCATATTTAAGCCCATTAGAACATGTTTGCACAAAACTGTGAAGCAATCCTGGTTGTTTGTGGCCAAAAAAACAGTCCACACAGTAAGTGCATTGTTCCCAGTATAATGCTAAGATTTGTCTTTCAAGATTGGAGCCTTTCCCTCTAGAAAACAAATTTTGAAAAGGACAAAATTGCCAACTGCCTCAACTATGGGTTTAGGGGATATCTCCTCGTAGAAGAGGATGTGGTATCACTCCATGTTGCCAAGATGGCAGGACTGTGGGCAATCTGTAGACGTGGTTAGAGGGAAGGAGATTTCCGATTAACCCAGAAAGGAATTGGTAATACTTAGAGCTAGGGTAGAGTGATAAGAGACTTCATCTTGAGGTGGTGAGTGTCCCAGCACTGGAGGCATTCAAATGCCAAGAGAGTGACAACAGAAGGGCTTCCCAAAACAGGGAAAATTGAACCAGATGACTTATGGTCGCCAATTATACCTATGACTAGCGTGTTTCTTCATAATCAAAGATGGCTCTAGTCAATACAAAAGGAACCTGGAACCAGGAATGGGGCGGGGACAAATGAAAAGTTCCCTTTGCAAAATGTTCTCCAGCTGCGAATTACTCAGCATCAACTGTGTTTCAGCATTTACTGAAACAGCCCTGGCTTCACCATTTCTTGAATGAAAATTACCAGAGTTTGGGATTTGGGGGATCATTTTTCTTTTCCAAAAAGAAGACTTTAAGAAAACAAGTATGCTATGACCTGACATGACCTGATCAGTGCCCTGCTCTGGACTGCATCATTCTCCAGGATACTGTCAATCCTGGTGTTATGATGACCCAAGGATCCCAAGGTATGCTCTCAGCAAAGACACTTACGGGAGTAGTAACGGTAATATAATGGCAACAACGACAATAAAGGTAATAATGAGAACACAAGTGCCACTGAGAGTATGCCTACTGGTCCTGATGCTACTCTAACGAGATAAACTCATGTAAACCCATTTTACAGATAACTGGAACCAAGCTTTGGAAGGAGTCAGTTTGACTATCCAGTCATGTAACCATTATGCTATGCCCTTGACATTTCAGGGTTTTTTTTCCCTGTAAGCATGGTTCTACGGCAACGGTTTTATGTGCTGTGTTTCCAAAACCTTCTCTCTGCCTTTTGAAGAATGTGGGCTCTTGGAATCCACAGCAATAGCCCTGGTACCACGCACATCAAGCCCTGTCATCTCTCGTCTGTGTCACTTACAAGCTGTGTAACGTATCCATTCTCATCAAACCTGCTCTCTGTCAATAAGCCAGGGGTAATAATACCTACCCCTTATATCTACTTTGAGGATGAAGAATGCCTGTGTCTGTGCTGTCCTTAGCGTGATGCTAGCACAGAGGTACCCCTCCAAACATGAACTGTGTCTACCACGAAAGAATCCCCTGGAACCGTGCCACATGTTTCCAAATGTGGAATATTTCACGGGGCATCATGCGATGATGAAAGTGGCCGTTCTGGTCTCTAGTTCATGTGCCAGTTTGGGGGCCTTTAGGACACCAGCCCAGGACTGGGCAGGCAGGGCCCACCAGACACCTGCCGTCTGATTGATTCAACACTGAGACATGTCAGAGCAGAGACCAGTCTCCTTGGTGTTTACTGCAAAAGTTGCCAAACATGCTCCGCGAGCAGGAATGATCGTCTCCCTCGCTCCGTGGCTGGATTCCGGAGCCCGTGGGAAGTCAGAGGCAAACAAGATTCCATGAAATCCAGTCAGGATGCTCGAAGGGGGTGGGGTGCTTCTAAAAGTTACACATTAATTTGGGTAAATTCAGATTTATCTCACATCGCTTGTAAATAGATGGGAATCGGAATTACGGGACACTTCAAAGAGCCCTGATAATTTCCAGGTGTTGGGAATCATTTAGTAAAAGGCAATGGGAAAAAACAGGGTTATCAGCAAGGCTTTTCTCAGATGAAAGGTCCAGAGAATGCATCCACAACGCCAACGGCTCCGTGCATCTTTAATGGACAACAGTTATGCCCCGCACCAAAGTGCAAAGCAAAGGGAATACAGGGCTTGAAGGCAGAGACGGACATTCGCTTTTCTAGAATTCGACAGAATGAGATTGTGTGTTTCCATGTAAGAGCCATGTGGTTGTAAAGTGTACACAGAGAAGTTTTGCGAACAGATCCATTTCCCGCGGACAGAGGATGTCATTAGAGAACCTTTATCTTAACACTTGTGGGATGTTAAGGTGACCGACAGTCCTTGTGCCTGGGACTGAGGGGGTTTCTCAGGACATAGGACTTTTGGTTGTAAAATCAGGACAGTCCATGGCAAACTGGGCCGAATTGGTCACCTCTCAGTGCTTCCTAATCCTTTGGATTATGGCCCTCTCTTCCCATTCGCTTCCCGTTCTCTTCTTCTTTCCCCCGCTCATTTAATCCCTAGTTTTCCCTGTACATTCGACCCACCTGGGGAGCTTTGGAAACTCCCAATACCCAGGCCACACGTCAGGTCCACCACATCACAAGCTCTGCTGTAGGACCCAGGCTTCCGGCATTAGGGTTTAGAATCACTGCTTGACGTAGGCACCACATTAACAACCGGTGGGAAAAGGATGGGATGGCTAATGCCCACTCCTATTTCAAGGAAACCCACTGTAAACTAAAACTCCTCGTGACAAGAATAATCTCCAGCTAACTGGTTTGATGCATTTGTATCTTTCTCCCAATGTCTTCTAAAAACTAGGCCCCCCCATGCTCATGCGTAGGCACTCGCCACCTTTAAGCATGTTGGAAAAGAACTGACATTTATAGTTTTGCAATCAAATAAGATTGAACCACGATAAAATGGATTGGACTTAGCTATTACTGACAGGGTCTTATCGCTGAGAGTGCTAGCAATCTTCAGGGCTTTTTAAATATTTTCCTTAACCTGAGCCACGATTTGTGCTTCAGAGAGTGGAAGACGAAGCCAGGGTACAAAAGGCAGACAGACCAGGGTTTGAATCTCTCCTCGGCCATTTACTCCCTAGGGGAAGGACAACGTACTCCCCCCTCAAACCCCAACTGATCTATGATTTGGGGGTGATAGTATCTTCAGAGTCACTAGCAGGTAAAATAAGAGAATGAATATGTTGAGTTTTACCCCATGCTGGTTCTTGGTGGATGCTCAGCAAGTGGCAATGTCTCCACCCCCATCTAGAGGGAAAATGAAATAAGCACCTACCTGATAAATAATTGCTGATTTGTGTGGGAAAATCAGTATCCGTGGGGGAAAAAAAATGGCTTTGAACTAAGGGTTCCCCTCCTGAGCCAACAGAATCATTCATCCAGAACAACAGACAATTGAAACCCTTCCACCCATTTACACATAGCTACCCCCAGATCTCTGGAAGATACTGTATTAAGATTTGAGCCACAGGCTCTAGTCAGTGCCTCCTTGAGCTTTTGATGTGGGCTTAAAATCTCAGGTCCCAGAGAATGAAGTCCGTTTCACCAGCAGAGACAAGAAGGAAAGGAACGTGTGCTCTGGGCGAGGCACCAGCTCAGAGTTTAACCCAGTCTGTTCAGGAGAGACAGAGAAGGGGAGGGGGGAGCATCCAGATGCAAACTGAAGCTTCTAAATAAACTGCCTGAACTTGGCGATCAGAGGCACGGTATAAGTACTTCCCTGTTTCAGAGGCAGCCTGAAAGAGAGAAGTACTTACACCACGCCTCTGATCCAACCATGCTCACCCTGGGTCCTCACTTTGCAATTCCGCATGTTAGAGGGTACTGAATTAATCCTTTCTGCTCACTACTCTGATGTTACAGACATGAGACCTTTGCCCCAGGGCTTCTCACCTATTCCTGGGTAAACAAATCAGGTTTCTATTGTCTGGCATCCTCATATGCAAAGATAATGATTTTTCTCCCGACTTCAGATGCTGTAACCTTGTGGAGAATAGAGTATGTTCAAGAGTACTAGCTTATTTCATTGTAGTCTTTATTCTTGGGAGGGTTGCAGGGGTGGGGGGTGGTCAGATGCTCTACACGAAGGTAATGTTCAGCTCTTCACTGGTTACAGGCTTCATCTCCATTTAGTTCCTTGGCGAAAGAGTGATTCCGATGTAGTGACTCCGGCTCCTTAATCTACATGATTATCAAAATCAACCAGAGGGCTGTATAAAAATCCAGATTTCTGGGCTGCACCCAGATCTACTAACTTGGAATCTCAGGGGTATATGAGTGAGGACTCTCCAGATGGATAGTGGCAGAATTGAACTGAATTATGCGGATGCCCAGCTGGTGTCTTGGAGAATTGCTTGGTGTGGGGGAAAACCCCATACATCCGATAACCAGAAGCACAAGAAGGAAAGCATTCTGTGTGAACCTTGAAGGAGAGACACCAGGAGAAGTGAGTTTTTCCCTTACAGCTGCACTCAGTTGAAAACCAGGGATAATCATTTCCATTTTTCTCCCTAGATAGGTTTCTTAGTGTAACGCACGCAGCCGCGTGTGTATCCCTGTGTAAGCTACACGGCCAGAAGATGGCCTCCCTCAGGCTTCTTTCTAGCCATCAGCAGACTCTCTTTTCTGCTTTTCCATCTGACCCCTGCAAACGCTGGCCTTTTGCAAAAGACCAACCATTCAGTTTCAGGCTTCTTTGTGTTGAAATGCTTTTTCCAAGCAGAGGAAGTCCACTAATTTCTTTGAGGACGTGCCTAAATCTTCCTTTTGAAATCAGCTTTTGAACTTAGTTTTCAGCTATACATCATATTTGGGGAGCCCACGGTAATTAGAAACTAGTAATTTTCCGCTCTGGGCAAGCAACGAACGTAGTACCACTCTTGGCTAGTCAGATGAGGCCTTTTCATGATCTGTCATAGTCTTGAAAGAACAATGGACTTTTCCTACTAATCCTAAATAACCCCAAAGTCATTTAAAGTCCCTTCCACTGCCAAAAGATGGAAGGTGCGGGCACCTTAAAAATATATTTTATGGACACACTTCTACAACGATACGCATCTCAGTGACAGTCTGGACACACACACACACACACACACACACACACAGGGGGACAGAACGTGAAGGGAGTTTTAAACTCCGAGGATAGAAGGGACAGGGACACCCACGAGATGAAATCACAAACCTGGGTGCAAAATCACCTTCACTGCCTTCTAATTTTTTATTTGTCTGATCTGATTGTTTTGGTTTTGCTGGATCTCAGCTTCTTCTGAGTAACGGCGGTAGCGATAATGAGAATTAATATTTTTGGAGGGCTTACTGTACCTCACACCGCTGAGGCTTTCCAATGTGTGCTCTCTCAATCACTGTAGGAAAGTGTGGGGGTGAATTCTGTCATAACCTTCCCCCCCATTTTATAGATGAGAAAGGTGAGGCAGAAAGAAGTGAATTATCTGAGGCCACAGGTACCAAGCTGGCCTCCAGAGTGTGTGCCCCTAACTCCCAGGCCACACTGTCAATAACTTTCTTAGGCCTGTCCATAGAGGTATAGGAAAGGACCCCCTTCCACCCGCACCCCACTCTCAGGCAGGTGTCCATCAACCCCACTGCACCCAAGAGATGACACATGATTTCTCTTGTAAGGTCATCACCCAGTTACACCCAGAAGCTCAGAATTCTCTTTTCACAGCACCCTGGTTCCAGCTCCAGATAGAACCTGTGCCCCTATGCCCCTTTCTGCGTGGACCCGCCACACCGTGGTCTCCTGCATGTGTCTATCCAAGGGCGGGACTCAAGTCAAAATTTCTCTTAACAATAATTACACTGAAGTGACTATTTTCAGGTTTTAGCCTTATTTTAATAGTTACGAAACAGCAGGAATAGTGAAAAAAAAAAAACCAGCAGCCGTAACAGGTACCACTGATGAGCCTTTTGTATGAGGCATATTCTGCATGTTGAATCTTTGCCTACTTTAATCAGCTCAGACGCCTTGCAAGGTTGATGTCATTACCTCCACCTCAGAAATGGGCAAACAGAAGACTCAGGAAGATTTTACCCAATGCAATAAACGAAGTGAAGGGGCTGGGAATTGAACCAGGTGTATGTGATGCCAAACCCATTCTATCAGCTTCTGCCCTTTGAAACTAAGAAGGCTAAGAAGCCCTTTCTGGAGTTCCCACCCACTGCCAGCCAGGGGACTGTGCCCCTCTTTTCTCCGTCATGTATTTAATATGTTGTTTATCGGGGGGGGGGGGTTACTTACTTATTGTCTAATTTCTAAAAGCAAACGGGGAAAACAAGTTGAAATAGCATCCTAGAGTGGCATCCGAGGCTCCGGGATTGAATTGGCTTCTTACCCAAAGGGCCATAATAATATCTCACAGAGGGTGTTCCCCCGCATCACTGTGTCTCCCTCTCTGCTGGCAGCTCGTGTCCTTCTTAATCTCTCTCTCCTACTCTCGACCTCCACACTTTGAGTATCTGTTTATAGGAGAGAAGTGTTATGGCATCTACCCAGTGCTATAAAAAATACCTCACTGTGTCTTTCAAACAAGGTCAAGCGTATTCGAGAAAATGAAGAAAGGACCCTGAAGTCGTCTGAGTGCTTTGCTCTTTGTGACAGCGGTGGGATCTGAGAATTGGGACTCTAAAAGCCCTTGGACAGCAAATCCGTCAGCACAGCGACCAAGTTAGTCAAGACTGATGGGGCCCCCTGCTGCCTGCCCAGGGTCTCCTCTCTCTCTGTAGAGGATACTATCCGCCACTTCAGTCCCTTTTTCGCTCCTCCTTTGCTCACCATTCAGACAACATCATACGGTGGAAAGAACAGGCTTTGGGGCCCGAAGGATTGGGTTTGACTTAGTTCAGCTTCTCACTGGCACCTTCTGAGCTTCAATTTCATCTGCTCAAAGAGGGTTGTAATAGCTCCCTGTAGCGTTCTGTGGGATTCAGCGAGATAATGGTGAACAAGGAACATCGCACAGGCCTGGTCCGTAGCAGGTACTCACCCGATATGTACATCTTCTGAGTGGTTTCTCTCCTTCTGAATTTACGATGCCCACTGGCTTTTTAATACTGATTGACTGATTGAGATTGTGAGCAGGGGAGGGGCAGAAAGACAGGGAGACAGAGAATTCCAAGCAGGCTCCCCACTGTTAGCACAGAGTCCTACACAGGCCTCAAACTCACACGCGGTGAGATCATGACCTGAGCTGAAATCAAGAGTCAGACGTTTAAACTTCTGAGCCGCCCAGGCGGGCCTACCCTCCCACCTACTTAAACAAACAAAAACTCAGTTTCTTTCTCCTTTTGTGTCATTTATGTTAGCATTTGCCTGTGATGTCAGAACACAAAAGTTGAGAGCTGAGTTGCCGACACTATAACGGAAAAATGGTACAGAACAGTTATTACGATTGAGGGTTCTGGAGTCCAGCTCTGCCACTGACCAGCTGGGTGGAGCAAATAACATCTGAGCCTCAGTCTCCCTCTCTGTCCAAGGAGATAACAATACCTGCTTCATGGGAATGATCCTGTCTCAGCACTTGGTAGATGCCCTGGCATAGAGTAAATGTTCAATACATTTCATCTATTACTATTATAACTGGTTATGAAGACTAATATTTATAAATAATTTAATTTTAAGACATCCGTCCTGGAGAGCCTGGGTGGCTCATTCGCTTAGGTGTCTGACTCTTGATTTTCGCTCAGGTCATGATCTCACGGTTCATGAGATCAAGCCCCATGTTGGGCTCTGTGTTGGCAGTGTGGAGCCTGCTTGAGATTCTCTCTGCCTCTCTTCCTCTGTCCCTCCCCCTCCCGTTCAAAATGAATAAACAAACATAAAACAAAAGAAAGAAATCAGTCCTGATTCAAACTTATCCTTATAATGTCACTTTTTCCTGCATTCTGAGTGGAAGAGAAAGGAGCAGAGCCATAGTTACAAGCCAAGAAATGTCCAGAGTCCTAAGAATGCCCAGGGAGTGTCGTATGTGTGAATGGCCTATAACATCTGGTGTCCTAACTCAAATAACAGCTAACACATATATCGTGTTTATGACATATACCACGCGTTTGAAATGTTTTACACATACTGATTCACGGCATCCTCACCAACATTCCATAAAATATTATTATGATCATGACCATTTCATGAATGAGGAAAATTGGGCCTACAGAAGCTAAATGACTTTGCCTAAGGCTACACAGTGTCAAAAGACAGGATTTGAACCCAGGCAATCTGGCTACAAAGTTTACCCTCTATGCTACTATACTGCCTTTAAAAAACTGTAGAAAACCACCAATTTTAATATTGTGCTCTTGATGAAAGGACTTGAACTCTGACAACTGACTGCCTAATTGAGCTTTCAAGCACAACTGGAATGTGAAATGGGGATCCCTCACTTTCTGCATTCCATTTGGAATTCCATTTATTTAATCAGATAAATCCCCCATGAAGTGTATGTCCTTGGGTTCCAGGTCTCCCTGGAGGCTGGGCCTTAGGAAAGAACCCCTTCCCAACCTCCATGTATATGAAGAATTCTAAAGTCACCCAAAGACTCACACTCTTAATAATCCTGTCCCCTTGAATGTAAGCAAGTGACTGGCTCTAAGGCAGTAGAGTAGGCGAAGGTGACAGATGTCACCCCTGTTAGGGTATTACTGAGCGAGAGTCTCCTGCTGGCCTTGAAGAAGAGAGTCGCCATGTTGTGAGAAAGCCTGAGAAGGGCCACATGCAAGGACCTGCGGAGCAGCCCCCAGTGGACAGCCGGCAAGAAAGTGTGGCCTCAGTCGCACAGTTACCCAGAGCAGAATGCAGCCCACAACCCTGTGAGCTTGGAAAAGGGCCCCAATGTCCTGAGAGAAATGCAGCTCACCAACACTCCGATTCCAGCTTGGGAGGCCCTGAGCACAGGACACGGGCAAGCCGGGCCCAGACTTCCGATCCAGGGAAACTGTCAGATAACAAATACGTGTTGTTCACGCTGCTAAGTTTATGATCATGTGTTATGCAGCAATAGAAAATAAATATGCACTGCCTTTGTCATCACGTAGGTGGGTAAACTGGACTTGGGGAGACCAGATAACACTGGAGGGATGAGACAAAAACCTTCTAAGTAATCAAACTCCTTCATCTAGCACCAAAGAGTATCTTGCAGGCATTAAATTAAAAATAGAAAAGGAGAAATACAAAGTGAGTAGAACTTAAATGTTCTCACCAGGAAAAAAAATTTTTTTTTTTAATTTAAAAAAGCCTATGTGAGGTGACGAATGGGTTCATTAACTGGACGGGGGAAGCCCTTGCACAATGTATACTGTAAATACCTTACCATTTTACAGGTCAACTGTACCTCACTAAGGCTGAAATAAAAAGGAGGAGGAGGAGGAGGAGGAGAAATAATACAGGAGATTCCCCAACTAGGATTGAAAAAAAATGCCAACGGAGATGGTTTACCCCTTTGAGTTAATGTTTTTCCCAACTGGGCATTTCGCTTCTTTTGCAAGGCTGTAGACTAGAGGAGCAGAGGGCGCCTCAGAAATCTAGCTCTTTCATTCCCCTGGCTCCAGGAAGGGCCCCCACCTAAATCACATTTAATGAAGAGGTGTCTACTCTTGAACTTCTCCCTTGACATTCCAACGACTTAAAACCTTCAACCTGAGAAAATTCTTTCTATCCACTGGAAGTCCTCCTTCCTAAGCCTGCTTTCCTTTGGCCCTTCTAGGATGGGGTGGGGGCAGGGGGAAGCAGGCTGTCTACATCCTATGCACAGCAACACTTCATATATTTGAAGACAGATAAATCCCTCTTAATGCTTGTCTTCCTGAGGCCCAAATCCCCTCGCTCCCACCCCATCTCTCTGGTTCCCTGAAGTCTCTTGAAACGGCTTCTTGCTACCGACACCCCTTTCTTACAAGAGTGTGTGAACACCCAACCTCAGGAGCCACAATCCTCTATCAGGAGAGCAGGTCAGAGATCCTATTTTACCGCAATCTAGCTAAAGAGAGCCCCTCAGATTATATGGGGGTGGAAAGACCAGGAACAAGAGACAAGGAAGGATTAGGGAACCAAGAGCTGGTGAAAATTCTTCTTAGGGAATTAAGCAGGCGCTGGCAGATGCAAGTATCAGAAAGAGACTATGGTGGACATTGTAAAGAGAACTGGGAGTTGACGACAGAGAGGACCGGAGTAATTTTGATCGATGTTTCTCAAAGTGTGATTCCAGGGCCAGCGACATCAGCATCTCTGGGACTCATTTCCAAGGGGCTGCCAAGATGGATAATCAAACCGGTGGCTGAAAACAACACAAATTTACTCTCTCATAGTTCTAGAGGCTAGAAGTCCAAAATCAAGGTAGAAGCAGGACCACGCTCTCTCTGAAAGTACTAGGGGAAGATCTGTTCCATGGCTTTCTCTTAATTTGTGGTGATGCCTGCCAACTCCTGACGGTCCTTGTCTTGTAGACTCATTGCTCGAATCTCTGCCTCTGTTGTCACGTGGCTTCCTCTCCCGTGTCTCAGTCTCTGGGGCTCTTCTTTTCTTTCAAGAATACCAGCCACATTGAGCTCATGGTCCACCCGACCCCAGTACACCCTCATCTTAACTAATTACGTCTGTAACGTCCCAACTTCTAAACTAATGTCCCACTCTGAGGTCCCAGGAAGGAGACGACTTATAAGAGGATCCCATCCAACCCAGGAACTAGTTAGAAATGCAAATCCTTGGGCCCCAACCAAGACTACTCAATCAGAGGGGCGCCTGGGTGGCTCAGTCGGTTAAGCGGCCGACTTCGGCTCAGGTCATGATCTCGCGGTCCGTGAGTTCAAGCCCCACATCGGGCTTTGTGCTGACAGCTCAGAGCCTGGAGCCTGTTTCAGATTCTGTGTCTCCCTCTCGCTGACCCTCCCCTGTTCATGCTCTGTCTCTCTCTGTCTCAAAAATAAATAAAAAAACGTTAAAAAAAAAAAAAAAAGACTACTCAATCAGAAACTCTGGGAAAGGGGTCCGGCAAGACCCGCTAAAAAGTCTTCCAGGTGATTATAATACTTGGAAGTTTTAGGAACCACTGATTTTGGTACAACTGAGACACTTTCCAAAATACACCAAAGTGACCTTGACCTAGAACTCAGAAATTCTTGTTTTTAATTTTTTTTAACGTTTTTATTTATTTTTGAGACAGAGAGAGACAGAGCATGAACGGGGGAGGGGCAGAGAGAGAGGGAGACACAGAATCGGAAGCAGGCTCCAGGCTCTGAGCCATCAGCCCAGAGCCCGACGTGGGGCTCGAACTCACGGACCGCGAGATCGTGACCTGAGCTGAAGTCGGACGCTTCACCGACTGAGCCACTCAGGCGCCCCAGGAATTCAGAAATTCTTGAAAAAAGGAGAGTATCTGCAGCAACACGCAGGAGGAGTAAACATCTGGAGCACTTCATCTGTGATTGGGTCCGCGAGTTTATTTTGGTGAGGAAACATACTATTTTGTGATGAATACATTTAGAGGGTGTCTCCCACTTATTGATCAGGAACCAATGCATGACTGTTTTGGGTCATCAGGCACTCAAGGACAGTCCAAGAAAAGCCCTGAGTGGAGAAGGATTTTGATATTCGATCACAGTTCATAAAGGGCCCTCGGCCCCTGCTGAAAGGGCTCTTCCTTGCCCATAACAGTACAAAAGATCCTGAGACATGTAAACTCCAGAATCCAAACAAAGCCCCAGAGACTGGTCTGAGATCCAGAAGTGGCAAATCAGGGATCAAGGCAGTCCAGGAGGAATATACACCAGCTCTTAGAGCACAGGAAGAAGAGAAGCCATCCCCAAAGGAAACATTTCCAGCTTCCCCTTTGCTGAATAAACACACCTGCCTGGGATGCTAGATGAAGCTCCTGAATTTTAGTACCGTCAGCAGAACTTCCTGGCCGTCTGGGAAGCTTCACGCTGTATCCTTCAAACTTGCTGAGTTTTTATTGCAGAGTGTGGCCTGGAGACTTTGACTGTCTCTTGGGGTGCAGTAAATGAAGGGACATGAAAAGCAACTAAGATAGCATTCAAAAGCGTCCCTTGCACAGTGTGCAATGAAAAGTAATCACACTGAAAATAAATGGCAACGTGTCCTTTGGGGACTCTGTGCTCCTGCCTTGTGCCTGGGTTTCTATTCTTCTGGAAGGAATTATGCAGTGATGGCGGCTTCTGCACAAGCTGCGGTCTCAAGTTTCCCAGACAATATCCTGACTTTGGATGTATGTGTCTCAGCAAGATATATGTCCGTTGGCCTGGGAGAGTACAATAGCTGCTTGGTGGCTTGTTAGAAGAGTGAATATATTAAGCAAGGCAGCAGTTTTTATTTTTAAAATTCAGGCTCTTTCTGACTCAAACATGCCTGCAGGAGTAATATTGCAGGCAGCCTTCTTCCTACTGAAAGCCTGAAAGCTTCTTGAGAGAGAAATTGGGCCATTTAGATCATCCAATAGTACTCATATTCTCACCTTCCACTCCACCACCCCTCCCTATGTAACCCACCCACACCTCCCCCCCCCCCGCTATTTATTTACCCCTCTCCCTCCCCCCTGCCCCTACCAATCCCCTCCTCCCCAACCAACCCAGCAAGGGGGCCTTAATCCTTCACCTGCCCTGTGACGACTACTCTACTCGCTGATACAAGTTCCATTTCCAGCAGGTGGACACGAAGAGGGGCAGAAGGAGAGGCATGTCTCCCCATTTCACCTTCAACCCCCGCTCCTCACAGGAGGAAAAGGTGCTTAGCAGCCTTCCTAAAGCAGAAGAAGGAAACCAATCCCGGCACAAGGGTTTCTTGGAAAGTGAATGAGCCCTTATGTGCTGCACCTGCAAATTCGAAGCGTTTACTCCTAGCCCAGCCCGCTGCAGGGCAGAAGCCCCAAGCAGCTGTGCCCAAAATACAGGAGGCACTTATCCTGTGAAACCTTCACTAAATCCACGGGTTCTGAAATGCCTAGGGGATCTAGTGAGAGAGAGATTAGCCATCACTAACAAATGTCCAAGCCACGCAGACCTTAAAAAAAAAAAAAAAAAAAAGCCCAGCAGGGCACACTTCCTGTTCACTTCCACATCGGAATCTTCAGCCAAACTAGGGGCTGGCAGGGTAGGAAGTGGTCAACAGTCAGTCTGGAGACGTAGCCACGTTATGTTGTGTCTATTTTTTAATCAGCCTCGTTAATGAGCAGATTTATTTAGATGCCACTAAATTATAGTATGACATAACTTAAAGTGTTACGCAAACAAAATATGACGCACCTGAAAGCTTTCTGGTGGTTTGGCCAAACGCTCTCCTAAACACCGTGAGCAGTACGACATCAGGAGCACCCCCCTAAGGTATAATGTTAAAGATAAGGGAGTCCCCTAAGCTATTATACACAGCTTGATGGATCTTTTTAATTAGAAAATTTGAAATGTAATGCGTAATGTCCTAAACAGCGTCCCGCGTGATGCAGTATTATGTGTAGACTCAAAAAAAAAAAAAAATCCTTTTTGAGTCTCATGCTGTTTTTGCTTCTTGGGCCCGTAATTGCTTAAGATCTCTCTTTTGTTCCAGTCTTTTTGCAAACTTTCTTTTTTCCATAGTGCTTTTTTTATGGGCTTGTCTCTCTTTCTCGCATTTCCTGTCATGGAGTAGGAGGATACATTTTTATTTTGTAATAAGGTTGCTTAAATCGCTTCCTGAATCTCTCCCTGGAGAACAGGGTTTCAATAAAAACATTTCATGGGCTCTCAGAAAGTCTTTCCTTTGTTGCGCGCTGCTAGGGAGATGGGGAGAAAATGGAAATGATTGTCATGGATCCGGGCCTGGCAATGAAAGAACATACATGTCTAGAGAGATTAAGTACAAATTGGGAGGGCGGGGGTTGTGCTCCACACTTTCAACAGCAGCCATCCGCCCACCTCCCTCAGTCCCTGGGGGCAAACAGGAAAGAAAAGTGTTAGGTTGCCTTCCCATACTCCCTTGCTGGCAGCTTTGCTCCTTCTCAGGGCCCATGTGTGTGCAGGCTGGTAGCGATAGAGTGACTTCTTTTATCCCTTTTGAAAATATTTATGGCTAAACATTGGAAATTGCCCTGGGAAGTAGCCCTATAAATTTCCTCGTGACCCCCACCTTCTCCTATCTTGAAACTCAAGATGAATCAATCCTAAACTGAAAAAAAAGGGAGGAAGAACTTCCAAGGGTGAAATCTGATAGCAGTTCCTTATCTTATTGGCAACTCTCTGAGTCTACATGAGCCACTTTGTTCGGCACGGGTGACCGACCATTGGCTGGGAAAACACAATTCCTGTAGGGAGGTTCCAAGCCTGAGCTGGAGATGGCTTAACGACACTCCACCCTCTTTCGTGGAGAGTGACACCTCATTTTGCAGACTGATAAGCAAGCAAGCCTGACCTGAAAGGAGGTCGCCCCCTCCAAAACACTCTGGGGCAAGAAGCGAACATTTGGAAACTAAATGGGCCCGTGGGGGCTCTGTTGGAATTCAGGGGGAGGCCTCCTTCGCCCATGCATGTGACATGTGGGAGACTCCCTCTCATCTGGATTCACTGCCATTTATGTCAAATGCAAAAGGTAATTTCCACTCAAAAAGGACCGAACTACAGCTGGGAACAAAAGTCATCTCAGCTGCCAATTCAGTTGCCTTGTAAAAAGAGGACGGATTGGCTCATCTAAATGAAGAAGTAGGGAGATCAGCGATCAGGTGTGGCCCAAATGGCATCCTGGGTCTACATTTCGTGCTTCCCTCGACTATGGATAGATATGGAATCTCCATGGGTAGTTTCTATTGTTAAGCTATTATCCAGATGGCTATAAGAGTTCTGGACCTTATATCTACACATAACAATGTCCATCCCAACATTCTAGGCAAGAGTCCTGAGATCTGTCTTAATTGGATTACATTGATCATGTGCCTTCCTCCTGAATAGATGACCATGATCAGGAAAATGGAATGTGCCTAGTGTCTTCATTAAATTAACTAGGAATGACCACTGGACCATGGCATATTAGGTTTAACTATCTGAAACTGGAATAGTCAATGATCATACTTGTAAAAATAGTAATTTCGTATGGTACAACCTAACACATGGGAAGTGTATGGAAAGGGAGGAAAGCCAGATAAACATCCAAATGGTTAAGAAAGTGGGTAGGAAACCAACATGTCTCATATATGATCGTTGCAGGGGGCGGGGGCTGGCAATATTTCTCTGACTGGCTTCGCCGTATGGTAACTATGGAAAGTCAGGTAAATTTTCCAATTTCTCTGGGCCTTGGGTTCCACATTTACAAAACAGATTACAATAGCACCTACCTTGAAGGACTGCTGTGAGGATTCAATGAGTAAACACAAAAATTTTTAGAACGGTACCTAGCGCTCAGTAGATTATAAGCTGTTGTTATTTACTATTGTTGTCATTTCTGGGCAAATGCAATGGTCTCCATTTTCCATCACCATGGGGCTTCATGCATGCTTGGGTAATATGCTATCTTGTAACCAATAGCAACAGTTGCATTCCCAGCGCATTAATGTTCTGGGGTTATTAAAAATTGGAGCCATCATTCAATTACATTTCATCACACTGAGAAAAGGTTGTTTTCATTTGTGCGCTTACCCACAGCGGCTCTGCAATCACCACACTCTCAAAACCAATTACAGTCAGGGAATTACCCAAAGACATAAAATTAATGAAATTTTCTGACATAATTGTTTTCTAGAAAGCACCGAGAGGCTAGAGAGGCACAGATTCAAATAAGACAACTAACGGTTTCATGTGCTTCTCTCAATCCCAAAGGAAACACCAGCTTGCACATTCTCCCCACCCTCGTAAAGGAAGTTGACTTTGTTGTTTGCTTGTTTGATCGTCTTTAAGCCCTGGGCCTCAGTATTGTCAGTAACATCCGAGAGAAATTATCTTGGTTTATCAGTCTACCTCTGGCCTCAATTTTATCAAACCCATCCCAGGCTTCATGGGCAGCTACGCTACCCCGAGGGAACAGCTCAACCCGGCACAAAGCCCACCGTCTCTCATTTCCTCTGCTCTGCCCTCAGTGGGAACTGGAGTTGCATGACAGAGTAGCAGCAAGGGAAATGCCAGGTGGCAGAGGTGGAAGTGGAGGGTTTGGGCCGAGGAAGAACTGTTCTAAAAGATGTGCAACATGAGCCAACCACTCCCCAGGCTGTGGCTCCTGCCAGCAGTTTCCGCCGTGAGTGATGGAGCATAAGCAGAGGAGAGCAGATGTCTTCCTCCATAAAATAAGGTGTTCAGACTGTATGGTGTTTAATCACGCTCAACTACAAACTTCTAGGACTCAGGGGTCTGGGGGCTCTGGCGACATCCCTCCTAATTGGTTCTAGTCTAAATTTCCAGGGGCACCATCTGTTAACACACATTATCCAGGGGCAGATGCAGTGTTAGGCTCCAAAAACACAAAACCACTTCAGGCCACAGCGTGCTTTGGACCCACCAGGGTCTCCTCCATCAGGCGTGTCTTCACCAAACAGTCAAGGTACCCTTTGGGCCAAATGTGATTTCTATCAATCTAGCTGGATAATAAGGCTACTGTGGAGGAACCGTCTTTAATTCATGCGGTCTTTTGCATAATGCTGAGCTGTGGTAACACCGAGACACCAGCCAGCCTTTAATGTGGGCGGGATTCTGTACCGGGCAACTAAGCTCTGGGCCTCCCTGAACCCTCCTAACAATCCTCTAAAGTAAGAGGTACTAGCCCCATACTGCAGATGAGGACACTGAGTTTAGGCTCAAAAGTTTAATATGCCCAAGGTCATACAGCCTAATACATGATGTCACAGAGACAAGATCTGAGCTAGGCATCTGCCTCCATAGCAAATCTTCTGAATTTTTAAAGTGCCTGAGTTGTAGGCACCTTGGTGGACACCAAAACAGATCCCTTATGTTTCTCTGGGCCCTCTCCACAGCACCCAGCCCAGATAGGCCCACCTACAAGAACCTCACAAATCTTTTATTTACCTTTCCTACCGATGAGGTCAGCCGAACGCCACTCTGGACTTCCAACAGCTGCCCTGTCCCTTTCTGGCTTTCGCCCCATCTCATTATTCTTGTCATAACATCATCCATGACAATATCATCCAAACAAAAGCAAGAACTATTAGCTTTGGAAACCATCACAGGTATGACATGAATTCAGAAAATTTGGCTCTCTGCCTGCTGAAACTTGAGGAATCAAGCAAGCACATGTTGTTGGTCAAGTTTGGGGATTTTTCTAAAGACGCGTGGCTCCCTTAGCTTTCGTTCCACATTCTTTGGGGGCTTGGCTGGATGTTCTATGTGCAACATTAAATTTAATTTCCCAGCCCCGATAACATCCCAGAGTTGTTAAATGCACCAAGGTATTTGGTAATTTATCTTACTCGAAATGTTCACAGCTCGGTAAGCATGCATTCATTATCATAGAAATCACTTTAATATTTAACAAACATATCTGGCATATTCTCAGCATTCACATTTTCCATTTTCACCTAACCTGTCATGAAACACGCTATGTGTATACAAATAAACAATTCGTGCAGAGATGATTTTTCACTGTGTCTAAGAAAAGACATTCCGTTTTCAGATTCTTTTGGGAAAGAGGTGTCCCATTCCTCAATAAACTCTGTTTTTGTTCTTTGTTTTTTGTTTTTCTGTTTTTTTCAGGATCTATGTATGCAATTTGTGCAACACCCCCTGTCCCGGGTTGAGTCTGTGGTTGCTATTCCTCATGAATCACTAGGTCACATGAGTGTGGTCTCTTCCATTAGACTGGAGGGATTTACCACAGTTTCTTCTATTTCTTTTTGTTTTTTCCCACACTCTTTTGTGTTTCTCACGGTGTTGTGCCCTCTGTTAACACTCTATAAAGGCATGTCAGTGTTGGGCACCGGGGTATCACGTTTCTTTGAAAATATCCTGCCAAGACCCACCAGAGAGCCACAGGGAAGATACCTAAAGGAATATGAAAAAATATAGGCTGTTCCTTTCTTACGGGTTGCCTCCGATTGAGTTGAAAAGATAAGATTTTATCTTTGTGAAATAATAACAAATAATATAAGTTAGCATGACAGACTCTTGGTGTTCTCCAGTGTGCAGTTTTAATGAGCTTCCCCCATGATACAAGATACAAACTGGCATCCAGCCAAATCGTTCAGGCATACATGTATAGCTTATCCTACACAATGTTGTCTCACAGAGTGTTTAAAAATTCATAAATTAGCTGCCAAGAAATTTGTAAAAATAAGACCTATCACAAATTTATTTCTAGATTCTCTTAAAAAATGAAATATGTTTCTCTTTTGGAAAATATAGACAATGCTGGATCCATATTCCCATTTCAAAGATCCCTTTAGATGGAGGGTGAGTCGTCCATTTTTCCACAGTCCTCATCATTTCCTACTTTTTTTCCCAGCATTTACCCAGAGGTCAGCAGCTAACATTTATTTATCTTTCCACTTAAAAAAAATGCTAAAATTATTTTTTTCAAAAAACAGAAAAGAAAAATAGACTGAGAGGTATATTTTGTTTTGTGTTTTAAAGATGGGGGAGCATTTCTTGCATAAAGGAAGACTATGACTGTGTGTGTAACAGAAAAAGCATGTCTGAGTGAAAGAATGCAGCTTAATGTTCCATTATGAAATAAAACATGATAAAAACTATGATCTGCAAACCAGTCAAGAATACATTCAACTGCAAATGATATAAACTCAAAAAACGCTAGCTTAAAGTAGGAAGGTTAGTGCCCCACAAAGCTGTCACAGTCACAGACACCTTTCATCTTTCTGTTTTACCATTCTTGTGTAGTTTTCATGTTCATGGGTGGAAAGCATTTTGCACATTTCAGGTAGAAACAAGGAGAAAGGGCAAAAGGCAAGCCTCCCACAGACTTCTACTTGTGTCCCATTGGCCAGGACTCTGTCATATGTCTACTCTGAGTTGCAAGGAAACTGGCAAATCAAGTTTCAGCCTCTAGAGGTTAGAAAGACAAGGGAGAAGGGGGTTAGAATATCATGTGAGAGAGCCTTTCGAGGTAATTGCCATAAGTGCTATCCGGAAAGCTGTTTAGAATAGACAAGAATGGGAATGCCAACAGAGCGCATTCATGAATGTAAATATAATCGCTCATTTACCTGGTCCTGCATGCATCTGAGATTGCAGTCCTTGGTCTATGACCAATTGTATTTTTCCAAGTGCAAACTTGAATCATTCTATGTGGGAGCCTGGTATGTGTAAGGAATCACTTAGCTGACTGTTCAATAGCAGCATAATCCAAAGCATCTACCCCGAAACAGGGTTTCAGTTCTCTCCGTCACAGCCCATGCAGTCATGATGGTGAATTAATAAGTTTGTTTCTTTTTTGGGACACCTGGGTGGCTCGGTCAGTTAAGTGTCCCACTTCGGCTCAGGTCATGATCTCACAGTTGGTGGGTTGGAGCCCCATGTCGGGCTCTGGGCTGACAGCTCTAAGCTGGGAGCCTACTTCAGATTCCGTATCTCCCTCTCTCTCTGCGCCTCCCCGCCACCCCGCCCTTTCACTCTCTCTCTCTCAAAAATGAATATTTAAAAAAATAAAAAATAAAGTTAGTTTATTTTTTAAGAAATGGCCCCCAAAAGAAAGCAAACCAGATTTTATAAGTAACTCAAGTCCTATATGTAGAGTCATTAAAGGTCTAAAGAAACACGTACATTTTTCTACCACATTTTATTGCATTGGGTGGGCAAGACTCTTATGTAATAATAATAATATTTGCAATTTTGAGGATTCGCTAATGCCTTACAATAGATCTCTGGTGAATTCCAGGGGTCTACTATGTATAACAGACTACCGTGTGGTTGACATCAAAGTTATACCCTTAGGGAACCGGGGGAGGGATTCAAATGGGCAGGACTGATGAGGAATATTGCACCCTTTGCTGTCAGAGTTGACAGACACACAGCCACCCAAGCTAATGTGATAGATTGCTTTCTCAAGATTACAGCGACATCTCAATTACCTAGAAGTCAGACATCTTGCAACTTCTCCTACCTAGAATATTTCAGGAAAACACCAAAACAAGCACAAAAAGCTAGAGGAATAGTCAAAAGGGATTTCACAAAGTCCACGTACTGAAATGTAAGTGTTTTATTCCTAAGAAGGCCCCACTCAGAGTCTATTTACTCTTGCTTTCCTTAAAAGTTCCCTAAGATTAGTTATCTGGTCTCTCCGTCCCATTCTGAGTAGGAACAGCTGATTTAAGGAGGAAGCAAAGAAGCAGGCCCACTGGTAGAAGCAGGAAGTTACATCAACACAACGACAGCAAGGGAGGGTATAAGGAATATTCTAAAAATGAGAATTCCAAAGATGTTGCCACGTAATGAAGGGACCTCGGTAACAGGCCCGTTTTCAACCAGTACAAGGACGATGATGTCTAACCCTCTGATTTATCAAGAAAAGGTTAGGTTGTATTGAGAATCACAGGAAGAAGTCAGAGAAATAGGTTTTATGCTTAAAAAAAAAAAGATTTTCATTTAAATGATTAAAACAAATATGTTTTTAGTTAAGTTTCAGTTATCTGGAAAATTCTTACCGTGGAGGACTAATCATCTGGAGAGAGTGACTATGTTGTATTGATATATACCAAGTTATGTGTATATGTTCAGTTTGTAAAAACACAAGAAAATAATCGATGTTCACGACATAACCATCCTTTTAAAATTATAATTCGTTTTGAGTCACGCTGTCAACATTGCCATACTTGAACACAGAATGAAATAAACATGCGCAAGGATATTTATTGACCCACGCTAACTCCTTAAGTCAATTTGATGCTGATACAAATTGCGGCCAAAGCACTCTCAACCCCCTCCCTTGCACATACAACACCGGCAGGACTGGACATTACAAGACAGAAAAGAGAACAACCAAAGTGTAACTCTCATTAACCACAAGCGTGTGGAACGCTCAAGCCTGTTTTGATGACTGTGGTGGAACTCAACCCCAGTACTGAGATGTATCACTTCCAGTAAATAGAAACGAAATATTTTCTACTAAAGAAGGATCGAGCAACAGTCTCAACATCAGGCCCTTCTAAATCACTCTTCTGTTCAACAACCCTGCTATCTTTTTTTTTTTATTTTTAAAAAATGTTTATTTATTTTTGAGACAGAGAGAGACAGAGCGTGAACGGGGGAGGGGCAGAGAGAGAGGAAGACACAGGTTCCGAAGCAGACTCCAAGCTCTGAGCTGTCAGCACAGAGCCCGACACGGGGCTCAAACTCACGGACCTGAGCCAAAGTCGGACGCTTAACCGACTGAGCCACCCAGGTGTCCCAACAACCCTGCTATCTAATAGGCGTGCATTATATAGTGTTTGATGCCCCAACAGGAAATAACATAGACCTACTTTGCACTTGGTGGTTGTCATATCGCTTTGTCAGAAGGCGTGCTTTCTTCTCCAGCTCAAAGGGAAGACTGGATGACCCTTAATCAAATGCCTTCTCTCAGGTGTTCCTGGTCAGCACGGGCAGCACCACCTGCCCCAGGAGTGGGAAAGACAGCGAGGGAGAGAACATTGCTCTGGAGGCCACGTGACAAAGAAGAAATGACCATCTTGTCTGCATCTGTGAATGCAGTCTGAGGCCCAGTATCTGCAGGAAAAACAAGGTTTTTGAAGAGCGCCCGGAGCTTGAAAGGTTACCTATAGAGAAGCAAAGGTTTCTGAGGCTAAAAACTAAAGCATTCTTGCTGGGTTTTTTTTTTCCTCTCAGCCCTGACTCTCAAACAAAAGAATCAGCATCATCCTCCCTATCACATCACATACCATTTTTTCAATATTTTGTATGAATTAAACCCTCTGCTAAACATCTTACATACGTACGTGCTCTTATTTAACCCTATGAGGTAACTATCACTTTCCCATTTTTACCACTAATGACAGCAGATAAAGAGACTTGTTTAAGCGATAGAAAGTGGTCGGATTGGGATTTAAACCCAGGCATCTGCCTCCAAAGCTCATTTCCTAGATCACTGGTCAATGTTCTCAGGCTCACCAAAGTGACCAGGTCACCCTGCGATCTCTCCCGGAGAGTCAGGCCCACGGAAACCCTGTCAGTCCTGCTCGGAGGAAGTGGCCCGGCCCCAGAAGGATATCAGTTTAGAAATGGAGGGGTTCTAACCCTCTGGAGCTCGCATTCTGCTCCTGGTTACTCTCTGCGCCCCGTCACACCCAATTAAAATTTCTAACTCCTGTTATCCCCACAGTGTCCTTTCACTGCCATGCCCCAGTCAAGTGCCCACATCTGTCTGTTTGGTTGTCTCTTCAGAGAAGGCAAGAATGATCCAAATGTAGAGGAACAGCTGTCCTTGAGGTATTTTTCTTGAAGCATGGGGACGATCAACTGCCTAGTCTTCAAATGGCCAGGTATTAAAGAAGCCCTGTGTTAAGTTGACACAGCACTTTGTGATGTCCTGGTCGCCACCTCCCAATCGTCCCCAATGTAGCTCCTGTGGTCCTTCTCATTTTCCAATAGAGTTGACTGGTTTCCCTCAGCTGATACCTTTCGGCATCACTTTCCTTTGGGGTGCTTGTTCCCAGATCTTTAAAAAACTTCCGCCCCTTTAATGAGTTGACCTACAGAGATGAAGCCAAATGCCTGGGCTTGCCAGGAGGAAGGCAAGTTCCACTTTTGCTCAGAGAAAAAGAAGATGTAATGCATCTTCCTTTTTGATGAAAACTGCTGGAATCAGCTTCCCCCTCCTTCTGCCTCTTTCCTTAGGGGCATCACCTACTTGTTTCTTTTGCCTGGTCGGTAATTTCCTCTGAGAACTAAACTTTTAAGTGATCTGCATACTTGGGTCACCAACAGAACCTAATTCCCCTGTTTGTTTGTTTTTCAACTTTTCCCACCGATGACCATACTTTTTCACCATGGTTGTCCCTTCCCTGAAACCACAGCCACCAGCTTCTGATGATGGCTTTTGCTAGAATTGCCTCTTCTCCAAAGAACTCATTCCTACTCATGGGAACCAAACAGAGCTAGCTAACTTTCCCTCCTCCTCCAGACTTATCACTAACACTTTCAAAGTCTATCCTTCCCCCACCCACACACTGGGAAGTTGGATCAGCTGGAGTCTGGAGGAGAATAGTGGCTGGCATGGAAAACTGGGAACTAAAGAAACATCAGGGTCAGCCGCAGGGTGAATAGCTGTCCAGGCAGGGCTGGATCTGAAAGCAAGAGCCAGAAGCCCCAGAGGGTTGAATCGAGAGCAAAAGTACAGAGGCCCAGAGTGAGGTGAGAGGTGGGAACCAAGAGAGGGGATGAGTCACACAGAGCAACCTAAGGCCCAGGGCCAATCCAAAGGAGGAGCCAGGTCAAAACAAGTCATGACAGGAGAAGCACGAGTTTAAGGTGAATCCAAGGACAGGAATCGGAGACAGTAACAGGGCAGAGCTGAAGGCAAGCCGATGGAATCAAGTAGAAAACAACAAAAAGATGGGGAAGGGGATTTGGTATGATATCCAAGGGCTGAGTTTAAATTCCACCACTTAGACAACATCCCAACCATGCTGGTGTCTGTTCACTCTACAGGCATATATAGGTCCATGCACTGTAAAGCCACCACAAACAGTTTCTGATGGTTTATTACTACCTGATATGAAGCATTATTTTCCATCAGATGCCAAGGACAACTGAGCCCAACTTCATGCCGTAGACCATTCTTTTGCTAATGAGTTAAGTGCCAGACCCAGACTCAAGTCCCAATTTTGCTAGTTACAATAAAACTGACCTATATTTGATTGGCTTTGACCCACAAAATCGCACTTGCATATGGTTCAAGCTTATATCATAGGAGCTTGGACAGGTTACATGACTTCTCTAGACCTCTTTTCTTTTCCATAAAACGGAGACAGTAACACCTACTATGGGGTAATGATTAGATGCATTTTAAGGCACTTGGTATAATGTCTCATACCCGGTAAATGCTCGATACGTCACTGCTCTTATTATCCCTAGTGTTCAGGAATAATAAACATTTTGGAATTGAATTTTTTGGTAAAACACTAAGCACAACCCCTGGACAGGTCGTCTTAGACATACAAGAAATGTTCCTGTGTGGACAGGGCCCACAATGTTTTATCTACATCTAACGGAAGTGGCAGTGGAGAATATGCTGAAAACCATTCCCAGGCTTTGGAGTCAGACCATGATTGAATTAACCCTGGCTCCACCACGGAATGACCTTGCTCGAATCACTCAACCTCTCGGAGCATCAGCCCACCCCTCAGCAATGTGAGGATAATAACAGTTCCTGCACAAATACTGCCGGTGACATGTTAACGCAATGATTCTAGCTCCCAGCATGAACCAGCACCAGGTCCTTTATAGGAAGGGGAATTAACATGAAGCATGCCCTCAGATCCTTTGTCTGTTTACCCATCTCCCACCTGGACTCCAGGAATTGTCTTGCCTGGAGGTCCTGGATTTACTGTCCTGTCTGCCACTGGCCAGTTTTGTTAGATGGCTAGTTGTTTCAACACAGGCAAATCCAGGAGGTGGTTTAGCTTGGTCTTGAAACAACCCTTACTCTGTTTTTGATTTCTGAGTTTCAGCTTGGAAAAGAATTAATATTCTCTTTCATGAATATTAATTGGTTGCAGCAGAAGGGTCACACAGAAGCAGAAAGAGAACATTTCCTTCTACGCACAGATGAATTTCAGAACTTGGTGCAAAGAGCCAGTAGGGACACATTGGGTGCAGCTGAGGCCGAAATGTCTGCAGGCATTTGGCTAAGCCTGGTCCGCCGGCTGCTTTTCCCAGTGGGAACCTGAACGACACCAACAGCACTGCAGCCAGATGGCATGTTGCTACTAGGAATCATGTTATGTCATCTCATAGAAAAATCTGCACAAACATGCCAACTTTCTTCGGTAAAATCAAAGGCCCACTCCTCTCTTTCATCTTCCTGGCTCTCCACCTCTCCGGCTTCTGAGATGCTGCTCTTGGCTCACTCTCCACCTTGGGATCAGCAGAGTTTATCAGCTCCAGGAGGGTGAGCAGCCCACACTGCATAAACAAACTGCAGGAATAACAGGGAAGCAGTTAAAGTAACTAAGTACACACCATCATAACATGAGCATGGTGGGCGGAAGTAACAAGGGCCATGAGACAACTTCATTTCAGTTCAAGAGAATGAGATCTTTGGACCCTATAACATAAGAGAATGATTTTGTTACAATTACTGGTTTAAGAAAAGGTACTGGGGAGAGAGAGAGAGAGAGAGAGAGAGAGAGAGAGAGAGAGAGAGAGAGAGAAAGGAAGGAAGAAAGAAAGAGAAAGAAAGAAAGAAAGAAAGAAAGAAGAGAGAAAAGGGGGAAAGAAAGAAAGAAAGAGAGAGAGAGAGAGAGAAAGAGAGAGAGGAAAGAAAGAAAGAGAGAGAGAGAAAGGGGAAAGAAAGAAAGAAAGAAAGAAAGAAAGAAAGAAAGAAAGAAGAGAGAGAGAAAAAGGGGAAGAAAGAAAGAAAAGAAAGGAAGGAAGAAAGGAAGGGAAAGAAAGAAAGAAAGAAAGAAAGAAAGAAAAGAAAGAAAGGAAGAAAGAAGAGAAAAGAGGGAAAAAGAAAGAGAGAAAGAAAGGAAAAGAAAAGAAAGAAAGGAAGGAAGAGAAAGAAAGAAGTAAGATAAAGGGGAAAGAAAGAAAGAGAAAAGAAAGAAAGAAAGGAAGGGAAAGAAAAGAAAGAAAAAGAAAGAGAAAGAAAGAAGAAAAAGAAAGAAAGAAAGAAAGAAAGAAAGAAAGAAAGAAAGAAAGAAAGAAAGAAAGAAAGAAAGAAAGAAAAAGAAAGAAAGAAAGAAAGGAAGAAAAAGAAAACGTACTGGGTTCCACTAATGAGTCAATCAAGTTTTCGACATTTTTCTTCTTTTGATAGTGTATGACCTATGGATTCAAGGTGGTCTTCTTTATAGAGTCTGTGGGAACAAATGGAGGCACAAGAGGAATAGTAGAGCTGGATCCAGTTTGCCTGGATCCAGCGGGATTAGCTGAGGAGGTTCGGGAGATTCTATGTGTCATTCAGCAACATATCACACTGGGCCCAACAAGTTGAACCTGAGAATCCACTGGGTCAGAAGACAGAACCAATAGAAATTCCTATGGTATCTAATCGGGAGGCATGTGGAAGTCTCAACCTTTGGAAAATGGCTCCTTTCTCTCTATGTCTATTCTGGGTTATATTAATTTGGGCTCAGGGAAACGGATTGATACTGAATCAGCCTTGGGCATGTTGTGTGTTCATGTGACAGCCGGTGTCCCAATCCTCCCTACTGATCATGCATGATGTACTAAGACAATACGGTCAGATGTCCTCTAAAATGAGCAACTTGCTGGAGGTAGCTTTTACCAAAGAAATGGCAGATACTGTCCCCTTTTGCTCTGTGAGTTTCCAGGGTGATTCTAGCAGAAGTCCCTGAGTGGAAAAGCACAAAGGTCATACTTAATTCTCTCTCAAGCGATGACAGCTTGAAGCCTTCTCCATTCGCTCTTCCCTTTCTCCTCCCTTCTTGGCGGTGGTGAATTAGCCATCAGCACTTCCCAGGTGAAGTCACCAAGTTCATGACCTCAACACCCTGGTAAAAAGAGGAACTACAAAAGGCCAGAGAACCAGCCAGCCAGTGATGCCCTAGGCACATGCAGCAACATTTCCCCATCTTTGACAATCGTGCTATTAGATGAACCTTTTTTTCTTTTTCCACTGTGGAAAAGTGGCTTATACCTGTTCTCTTTCTTCTTCTTGATGATGTGGCAAGAATTATTGAGGGGTCTGCAATCCACTTCCAACTTCTCAGATCAAGGGACCTCTGAAAAAGTCATTTCAAGGGAGTGGTGGGGATTCGGTGAATACCATCACCGAAACGAAGCATGTAAAAGTGAGCTCCAATAATGACTATTAATATAATCATGGAGGTTTACTGAGAATTTTCTGTGTACCCTCTAAGAGCTCCATATGTACCTCAACATAACCTTATGGGGTAGACACTATTGTTATCTTCAGCTGACAAGTGAAAAACTGAGGCACAGAAAGGCCACCCAATAACTCACTTGAGGTCATGTAAGTAGTATGCAGGAGCCCTGGGCCTGTGTAGTCTGACTCCAGAACCCAGGCTCATAATCACTCCTCTAGACCCTGTTTTGCATTCGCCTTGAATTAAGGCCCCTGGTTCTACTCCTGTACCCTATTTAAGCTATTTCTATAAAGTAGAGAAGGTGACGTGGCTCAGTTTCTTTCTGCAAGGCTGGGATTCTCTCTGGCACACTGCAGCCCCTGAGCGCCCAACTAACAAGTCTGGGACGAGTTACCCTTAAATTACTTCTCGGTACCCCATACTTAGTGGGGACCTTCAGACTGCTCCCCCTGGAGGAGTACTTGGAACTTCAATATAAACTCAGCTGAAGGTCCTGGAGGTAAAATACCCATAGTGGCAGCATAAACCCCAACACTCTACATGAGCAGGGCTCACTGGAGTTACACCAGCCATTCCTAGATGCTAGTTTGTGACCTGATGCTGCCCACACGGGTCCATTAGCAGGCTTGTCACTGGCAGTCAGAACTCCACAGTCCCCCAAAGCCCTTTCTTCCCTTGCAGTCAGGGTCGGAGCAAAGGGTGGGAGACTCGTGCCCAATGGGCTGCACAGAACTGCCAGCCAACACGCAGAGCCTCTGGCAATTAGCAGAGTTCCTACATCTCCTTAGGAACAGTCGATGGACCCTTGTCTTTCACGAAGCTGCCTGGAAGTCAGTCTCTCAATGGATCCCAGAGGGAAAATCAAGGAGGAAAGATTTATTTTCAGACACAGTTTAACAGCAACCAACTTAAGAAGCACCTAAGGCATGGGGCGCCTGGGTGGCTTGGTCGGTTAAGGGTCTGACTTCGGCTCGGGTCATGATCTCACAGTCCGTGGGTTCGAGCCCCGCGTAGGGCTCTGTGCTGACCACTCAGAGCCTGGAGCCTGTTTCGGATTCTGTGTCTCCCTCTCTCTCTGCCCCTCCCCTGTTCATGCTCTGTCTCTCTCTGTCTCAAAAATAAAAAATGTTAAAAACAAATTAAAAAAAAAAAGAAGCACCTAAGGCAAAAAAAATGATAATTAAATATTTCTCCAAGGAGCAAATTAAGATAAATACCCCAAGAATTACTCACAAAGATCAATTTAGAAAATCTCCAATGAGGATACAAGGGCAGAAGGAACTATTCTGCTTCACCCTCTTTTTTGCCTTTGTTGATAAACTAGGTTCCCAAGGGAATGAGTTTTTCTACATGTCAGGAGCAGCACCTTCTCCCAAGGAAAGTACAAAGAGTCATCTTTGGTGGCAAAATATCTTGTTTTTGAGAGTCAAAGGCCTTTTAACAAGGCTCATAACTGCAGTTAATTTAGACCAGTGAATGATGGCACCTGATTAAAAGCACAAATTTCACCGCTGACCACATTTCGTGCTTTTCCATGTGACTCTTAGGCTAGCCTTCTTGTGCTTGTGTCTCGATGTAACAAATGAAAGGAGCATCCACTTTTCTCAAAGGAAACTAAAGTTTCTCTTGTCCTGTTAATTTTTATTGGGCTTCCAGACGGCCTCTGCCAGCCCGACTTCCAGACAAATGTCACCTAGAGTGGTTCCATTCAGAAGGATCTTGGGGTTGATCATCAAGTTAAGTCCACTACAAGTCTCCATCAGTCTTCAGCGGGAGGATGGACCATAGTACTGATGGGTAAAACTAAAGGACTAGAGTTTTGTGGCAATCAAGAAGGGCCAGAGCTCACCATTCAGTCCCAGCCACTGCTCTCTTACAGCCAGCCATCTGATTATATGGTGCCTCCCAGCAATACAAAGTAAGCGCGCTCCCCAAAACAGAGGACACGTTTCCAGATGAGGAGGGGTTCGTTGAACCTTCTGACCTAAGCTTTTTGAAACTCCCACATTTGGCGGGTCAAGACAGGATCAACCCACTTAGGAACCAATTTCGGCTCGTCTTTTCGTCTTTTCGGCAAGGTTGCTGTGTCTAAAGCACATTGGGAAGTTTTCAAAAGCGACCATTAGTGTCTCTGACTCACAAACCGCCAACCAGGGTCTTTTCTCTGTTTGTTATCAAGATTAGCATGAAAATATGCTACGAGGAGCAAAGGAAAGCACTATTTGAATGACTTTCAGGCTCCATGCAATGCAAATTTCTGCAGTTCAAACACAGAAAGTGTGTCAGCTCTTCTGCTTTTGGCCAGGAATAGATCATTTATTACCCCTCACTACGAAGAGTATGGCAGAGCCCTCATTATCTCATAGCCATGCTCTCCAAATCAATCAGCTCCGTGCTGTACTGCTGGGGTTTTTAATTTAAATGTCAGCTAAAGTTAGGATGTGTTTTACAAAAATGTCAGAGCCTCCTTCACTTGAGTTTTGTGTTGGTCTTGTCCATCACTCTTCATTGACAATGCTAAGGAAATCATTTTTCGAAGAACATTTATACTAAGGTTCTCTGAATTTTCGGGATACTCTCCTTAAAAAATCTGAAGTCTGGTTAAAAATGAAAATGCTCTTTGTTACAAGCATCTATACAGTCACTTTAAAAAAAATTTTTTTTTTAGTGTTTATTTCTTTTTGAGAGAGAGAGAGTGCAAGCAGGGAGGGGCAGAGAGAGAGGGAGATAATCTGAAGCAGGTTCCAGGCTCTGAGCTGTCAGCACAGAGCCCCACACGGGGCTTGAACTCAAGAACCTCAAGATCATGACCTGAGCTGAAGTCAGACGCTTAACTGACTGACCCACCCAGGCTCCCCCAGAGTCACTTTTGACTAATGTATCAAAGGTCTAAAAGCTTTCCCACCTTGGTAATGCCATTGCAAATAAAGAAAACACTTAAACGGCAGGACTGTGATCTTTGTTTCTCAGTGGGCTTTTGGAGAATGACTGTCCTACCCAGGACTTTTAACTTCTCTTCTCCTCTCCACTGAATGCCAGTAATTCTTCCCAGTTATTGTGGCAACAAAAAACCCTCCACACATCTCCAAACAGCTCCTGAGGCAAGCTGTTGTCCCTGTACCGTTGAGATGGGCTTGAACCACACATTTCAAGACCCTCCCAGGGGACAAAAAACAAACCAAAATACTTGCCAGCCACAAAGTCTCTCCTCACACCTGCCCCTCAGGAGTCTCCCCACTTACTTCAACTCCTAAAACTGTTGAAATAATATGCCGGGGCCGCTCATTTCATTACTGGGATTTGACCACTTCATGACGCTGCCTGAACTATATTGCCCCCTCACCGCTGGTAGAGGTCTTCACTGGCTTACGTGGTGATCTGCTAGAGGGCGGGCATCTTAGGATATCTTGTGCCCCACATCGAGCAGAGTCCTGAGCTTGGCAGATGTTTATACTGGATGGATGGATAATAGGACCTAAATCCCTTGGGGGAAAAGTAGATTTTTCTCTTGAATTCACTTTCTATCCTGCCTCTATTTTTATTGTGTGTTGCAAGGTTTCCATTGTTGGTCTGTTACCAAAGCACTTAACAGATGTCTTTCCAAAGGCATCAAACCACTATGGTTGTTATCTTCTCACTCCCCGATTTCTTTTTCAGTACACAAATTACCCAGAATATATTTCCCTCTTATCTAGCTATGCGCGCTGGAGAGAAGAAAAAAATAGAAAAGAATTTTATTTGCAAAGGGTGATTTTTCTTATTAATAACCAGAGACACAGAAACAGACTACAGTTGATTCAAAGAGCAAACACTAATCCTTTTGAGTTCTCTAGCCTCAGGAAGTGCTTTCCTCCAGGAGATAAAGGGAGCTAATCCTCAGAGAAGAGGAAAGGTGAAAACCACAACAGATTCAGCAATCAAGTTTAAGGGTGAGGGAACTACAGGTCACATGGGGAGAGGGCAATCCAGAAATGAAGTTGCAAACTTGCATTTTTCCCTCTGGGGTAATGATACATTCACATTGGTCCAATCCGTCCGCTTCCCTATCTCTATAGCTCACAATAAGCCACAGGTGTAAAGTGTCTGATCTTCTGAACCAAGACGTCATCAGTGGCACGGCAAGACTGGGCAAAAGTCCCATGAGAGGGCAGCGTTGCCCTTCTCTCTCCCTCTCCCTCCCTGCCACCCAGTCCAGGCAGTTTCCCACTACCTCCTTCCATTCCGACTCATCTCCACGGTCTGGGGGTAAGAAGGGGCTGAGTTTGAAGCGCTAGGACACCGTCCCCCAGGAAGCAAAGCACTTCTGTGATGTTTTCTGATTCCCATTTTCAGACAATGCTCCTTCCACAGCTGGGAGACAAAACAAAAAAAACCCAAAACAAACAAACAAACAAATGCTTCAAAAGCTACCAGTCCTCGTCAAACTGCTGATAGCCCAGCATAAAAGTCTTAGCACAATTTCGATGCATTATCTCCTTCCTGCAGACCAGGAGGAGGCAGGCAACATGGGGACATTGGTCATTGGGGATTCACTACGCAGGATTCAAATGGAACCTGATTTGCTGAACTCGAACCTAAACCTAACAGTAGTATTATTCAAGAGAAGACAGAAATACACTGTTTTAAAAATCAACAGATGTCACACTAAAACAAATATCCCCCAAATTGAACCTGAACTAGATGGATGTTGCATTAACTTTCTAATCTTGAAGGCATTCCCATGGCAATTTCTCCAGGGCCCTGGGCAGCCAGCCTCTTTATTGGCTGCCAGTTCACAGATGACAATACCCCTGGCAGGTTGGACAGCTAATATAGCCCCAGTCTTCAAACTTGGCTTCCCTGCCAGGTCGCTCAAAACCCATTTGTACAGCCCCGTTGGATTTTTCGAGTGTACAGCCAGATGGGTTACGTGAACTCACCGACTTGAGGACATGTTTTTGTATATTCCTATGCCTCTTATAAATCAGATCCAACAAATAATGGACGGACTGCTTGGCCGTTTCGAGCAATTATTCTGTCTGGCATGGGTGGAGAACAAGAGTAGTGTCAGCAGAGTTATCGGCCGTACCTTTTGCTTGAGGAAATGTTACATCTCCAGGGCCAAGCACATCTATCTGTCTGACTGCGTTGCCTCTGATTGTCTCTCTTTTTTTTCCTCCTCTCTCATGTACACATGTACTCTCCTTAATTACTAGCAGAAAACAGTGCATTCCGCACACTTCCCAACATCTGTTCAGGCCTTAATTAATCCAACTCTCACATGGTCTCCATAGCAACGATGCTCACCAGGCTCGGTCTCTGCATTCAAAAATCTTCTTCGAAGCGAATGGCTCAAAGTATGGCCCTTACCAAAATAATTCTGCGTTAATTTCGGGGTTCGATCCAATGAGAACTTTGCGTAGAAGGCGTTTACATGGAGAGACCAAGTTATGATATCACATTCAGCATCACCATCGTGGAAACCAACTGCCTGAAACCAGGAATACAAAATAACAGTCATTTTTCAAAGTATTGCCGAAAAAAAATCCCATTACTATCTTCATGGTACCAGAAACTCCTGTGCTACAGAAGATTAATGGCTCCAGTTATCTTGATGGAATGTACAGTTATTGTTTGCAGGGCAAACTGTTAGAAGAAACACAAGTGTTAAAAAGAAACTCATCAGAAGGTGTGTTTCCTAAGCTTCTGGCTTTACGAAGCTTAATTCAAAGCCTATTGTCCCTTGCTGGTACCTGCCAACTTGTTCCCCAAATTGCAGCTTCCTGGGAGCAGAGAGGTGGAGTAAGGCTTTCCAAGGAGGCCGTGAATGCTGCCCAGGGGAACATCAAGCACATTTCTGAGAGTCTGTTTTAGCTCCATGGCCTACAGAGAAATTCTCCTTGATACTGACTTTATGTGTGTTTTTCTTCGAAGCTGTTATGGCAGAGATTATAAAAATTAACACTGACAACTACCCAGAAAATCTGCTCAGATATTATACGTGGTATTGGAGGAGGTGGGGAGGAGTAATAGAGAGAGCACAGGAGAATGAAGCCAGGCCCAAATGGCATTTGAGTTCATACTGGCTTCTGTCATTAAATGCTTAACGTGGGAGCTAATAAGGAGTAAACCATTTATCAGAGTTCTAGCTCTCTTCCCCTTCACAGCGTCCTTCTTTGAAGAGGCAAACAACCCAAAACCAGCTGAGGAGAGAGAAGACGAGAACTTAGACAAACTCTCATGTGCGTAAAAATGTATTTTAGTACACAAATCCCTCTTATGATATAAAATGGGTCAATCAACTGAGTCTCTGAACAAGGAGAGGACCTTCCCAAACCTTCTCCGGTGACTGAAACTCTGTGGACCCTGGATACATTGGCCCTGGGGATGGCTTATCTCCAGACTGCCTGGGGACCGAGCCAAGTAGAACCAGAAGCTTGGGGGTGGAGGGTGGGGGTGTCACTGAGGGATGTGGCAGGGGGAGCTCTTCCAGGAATAAGGACCAGTTCTCTAATGTAGCTATAGTATCTACTGACATGAATGGAGAAAGTATAATCTTATAATGTTACCAAACTCATTTTTTGTCCTCAGGCAAGAGTCTCTATGAGACTCTTGGCTGCTGGCAGTATCTAAAACTCCTGACTTTTAGGGGCGCCTGGGTGGCGCAGTCAGTTAAGCGTCCGACTTCAGCCAGGTCACGATCTCGCGGTCCGTGAGTTCGAGCCCCGCGTCAGGCTCTGGGCTGATGGCTCGGAGCCTGGAGCCTGTTTCCGAGTCTGTGTCTCCCTCTCTCTCTGCCCCTCCCCCGTTCATGCTCTGTCTCTCTCTGTCCCAAAAATAAATAAAAAACGTTGAAAAAAAAATTAAAAAAAAAAAATAAAACTCCTGACTTTTAGGCAGACAACTAGGATTCAATTCATGGCAACGTTGAAGTTTCTCAGCCATGAAGCTTCTACAGAACGGCTGAACCAAGGTCCCCCTTCAAGTTACTTCAAATCACTTCATCCCAAGTGATATTCAGTCATCACCTTGAAGCGGTAAAGAAATGGAATGGAAATGAGATCAGGGTTCTAGCTCAATTCCCGTCCCTTCTTCGATCTGAGATTTCCAAAGATTCTTCCTCATCCCCTCCTCCCTTCATTCAATAAGTATCATGAAGCTGTCACTCTGAGTACAGCATCATCACAGGCTTTGATCTTGGGTGTCTCTCAGTGCAAAGGATAATGGGCTATGAAAAACTGAAATCATACTTCCACAGCTATTTTAGTTCCTGAGCATGCCCAAACTCACCTTCTCCGGACCACTGTCACCAGCATATAACAACTGCCATCACTTCTAGACTGACTATCCTGTGTGGCATTTACTGTCCTGGCATTAATTTATTTAGCTCTTGCAACACGCCTACGAGGCATGACTGTTCTTATCATCCCCATTTCATACGTAAGCAAACTGATCTCGGAAGCAAGGTTGCAGGATTGTAGAACTCCAAGAGATTTCACTCACATGGGATTCCACGAGCATGGGTGCTCTATGGTGCCCTCTGGCACTGTGCAACCCCACGGACGTGGGGTGGGGGGTGGGGGGGAGATCAGTAAGCCGAACTCGAACCTATTTGACTTTGCTGTATCTTTTTACTGCCTCTTTCACACTGGCAGAGGGACATCCGTGCATGAAAGGCAATCAGGAAAGAACACGGTGAACTCTGGGTGTTCATCACCACATCATTCTGGAATATTCCTTCCAGGTACCCCCTCTACATCCTTAAAATTTTTTTTCTTTTCTATTCTCCACAAAGCCCTAAGTGGTAGATGAAGGCAGAGCGAGGAGCAGCATCAGAGCTGACAAAGAAAATAAAACAGGAGAGTCTTCGGCTAGGAAGATCCTGAACTTTCCTCTTCCCCCAGGCGCAAGTCTACATTCACCTCTGCAGCGAGTCCCTCTGAAAACCAGTTGAGCAGTTGCTTCACATGGCAAATGAGAAGACAGTCATTTGGAGGCAGGCAGGAGAGGCTGTGACACACAGGCCTGCCCAAATCCCCACTCCTGATGCGCCAACACACAAGTGGGAAAAACTCAAAACCTGGAGGCTCTCCCTGAGGAATGAGGGGTTTGTAGCCTCACAACTGCAACCCCACCTTTTAAGACTTACACCCGACGGATGAGCGCCCAGAACACTTAGCTTTCTTTGAAAACCTACAGAAGTCGCGCCCACTGCCCAGCGAAAGCAAAGGTTGGGAGCGAGCTCCCTGAGAGTCTGGCTTCCAGTCAGCCTGAATCTAGGAGCCGACACCCCCTTTGGGACACTGACAGGTCTTTGCAAAGTCTCAACTACCTTCAAGACAGGGAGAGGTGGCTGTTTCATCTGATGCATAGAAACCAATTCAGAGAGTCTGGCAAAATGAGGAAACAGAGGAATATGTTCCAAATAAAACAACAAAATAAAACCTTAATAAAATGGAGATAAGAAAACAAAGCAGAAGAGCCAAGTGAGTCTTCTTGCCCCCTTTCCCTCCACTTAACTCTGCTTTGACTCATGAACGTCATCAGTTTATCCCCCAGAAGCACCCTGGGGCATCCTTCTGGACGCCTCTGCTCCAATAAACATCTTCAAGTGGTCACAGGGCCCCCTTTACTCTTGGTTTCTTGTGGCTTACCATCTGGTAGGCAGATACTCAGTCGGGCAGAACCCAACTGCTTTTATGGTAGAAGTGGGTGTGGAAGGGTGAGGGGATAAGGAGGAGGCATACTCCTCTGGAACCTGGCTTTGTGTGGAACCCAATCAGTTCCTGGGGTGAGAGAGAGAAACTTCCGTGTTTCCTCGCAACTTGGATAAGAGTGTTTGAAAGAGGTGAAGGTAGACGGGTGTTCTCACTGGACACCTTAAGCCATAGGGGAGGAGCTTGCTCTTGAGTACCTCCCAACGCGTGCTCCGGTGTCTCTCGTGGCTTTTATTTCGTGTCTCTGGCCTTTTGTTTGGGTTGGCTTCCTTGCTCACATCATCTTTCCCCGTCTCTGACTTCCTTTAGGCATCTTCCACTTTAAGACAACCAACTCCCTCCACTCCACATCCTACTGACCCCCCACAGGCTTTTCCTAGGAGGCCCCCAGCTACCTGTACTTCTCCACATCTGTTCATGTGTCTGTCTTCTCCAACAGCTTGCAGGCTAATTCATCTTTATTTTGGTCCTAGCAGATTGTTTGGCCTCTAGCAGTCAAGTGTCTAAAGAAAAACTGCACGGAGCGAAGGTTTAGAGACGCAAGTAAGACGAACGCTAACCTTATTAGGAAACCTTAGTCCGGCCTTGTGACTGGCCATCTCCAGGCACGTCACTTCCCTATTCGTGGTTTCTGGCTGTGCAGGCACAATCTGCCTGAGGACTGGCACCAGGCTTAGAAATCACTCCAAGATTATTTAACGATTTAATAATAACTAGCGTATGTTATTATTAACAACTATGCCCCAGGCTCTGTTCTAAGCATATCGCGTCTATTAAGCACTCAAGCCTCACAATTCTATAAGGTCATCATCCCTCTTGTATAGGTGAGGCAACTTGAGACCTAGACAGGTGAAGTGACACACCCGGGACACACAGCAAGGGGAAGATCTGGCTCCAATGTCCATGCTCTCCGCGACTGTGCCTCTTGCCGACCGAGACAGAGGTGGCCGGACACGGATAACCTCGGGTTGGTTCTGAGGAGGAAAGGGGGGGTCCCAGGTCCCAGGAATGGATACATGCTCCTTTCCCCTCCTTTGTCGGTCATCCCAGGATTTAATCACGTCCCCCCTTTTTCACAACACACACCACAACCACTGCCTCTGCAGCAAACACCGTGGCCCTTTTCTGAATGGACAGGGCTCCAACCATGTGTGGGCTGGGAGCGTTGCAGGACTCCAGCAATTGGGCAGTCCTGATGAAAGGCAGAGTAGCTTGGACCACAAGTGGGGAGGCACGTTAATTCCCGCAGCCTGCAAAGGACAGAGCCCCAGGGTTGCCTTTCTTTCCGCAGCACATGTCTCAAGGGATGAATGCTTCCTTGAAGCTCGTCAGTGGGTGCGAAGAGTAGGTTCTTTAGAAGAAACTCATTTATGAGGCTGGAAAATAGGGCGGCCTTCTCCTAGGATTCATGAGTTTCTTTGGGAGGCACAGAGCGACCTCCATTGAGATCTAAATTCAGGGCACCGTAAGGACAGAGTGAAAAGGAAGAACCGATCAACAAAAGCTTTGCAACTTCTATTCAGATGAAAGGTCATAATAGTAAGACAATTGGCACGAGAAACCCAGGGATGTAGTCATCTCAAAAGATACTAAGACTTCCCCAGGGTAGCTACATGAAGACCCAAAGTGTGCAGGGCTAGAAAATCAACTGAGCACACCTATTTTTAAAGACCCGTGTGAGGATTCTGAACATCTATTCCTATTTTCACAGGCGGATATTTCTATATCCAACGTCAGGGGAAAAGAGAAGATATCTATAGTTATCAGAGCAAGGATTTAGACTGAAATATCAATATGTTCCAGATTCAAGGGATATACAATTCGGGACTAGGCTTTGTTGGAGAGAGGGGAAAGACAGGTTCTTCTCTTTAGATGTCTTTAGGAAGGGAAGATGCGTCTGATTAGTTTAGGAGCTCAGCCTGGAGGTGACATGATTGACAAAAATTTTAATAAGTTATATCCATTCTTGGAAACCACTCTCTTCATCTGTTAGGATTGTGACCAAAATGGCCAGAAGCAGCAAGAGTCAGAAAGAGTACTCCCCCAGATGGCTTTTTTCTTTAAACTAAGATTTGACTTGCCTATGTGAAGATATAAAAGATGTATTCAACTGACCAAACAATGGAGTCCGGGTGACATTTTTTTCCTTCCTTTTTAAGTTGATTTATTTTGACAGAGAGCAAGCAGGAGAGGGGCAGAGAGAGAGGGAGACAGAATCCCAAGCAGGTTCTGCACTGTCACAGAGCCTGTTGTGGGCCTCGAAATCACAAGCCGTGAGATCATAACCTGAGCCGAAATCAAGAGTCAGAGGCTTAACCGACTGAGCCACCCCGGGGGCCCCCTAATTTTTTCCCTTCCTATCACAGCTCCCTCCTCGCAAGTGTTGCAATTTGGGTGAGTTTAGTACTCCTTCCTTTTCACTTTTAGTAAGGGGAGATAGTGATGGTGTGTGAAACGTCTATTTTACTAATGTCTTACACACTATTAAAATTCCAAAGCACAAAAGTGAGGTGAAAGATATTTTTTGACTCTGGGCAAAACAGATACAAATATTTCTGAAGAACGAGCTGAAAATATTTCCTGGTTTCTTTTCTTACCGAGAGACCTGTATCACTCTGAAATCAGGATGTGCCTGTGTTCCTTTGGGGGAGAGCACCGACAGGCCGCAAGCCTTGCCCAGAGAGCTTTTGTCCTTGAAGGCAGAGGTCCTTCTATGGAGTGATAATTGTTCTTGCTCTCAGGGCCTGAGGACACAGGGCCAACCGTGAGAAGCAAGTGAACCTAAGCTTCACTATTTACATCAAAATGGACTGGCTAGGGCTCTGCCTCAAGGCACTGTTGAAGGACGGTGAGGAACCTTGGCTTGAAAAACAATCCGCATCACGACCAAGAAAGTGAGTCTGCAAAGCATGTGGCCCAGGTCCTAAGAGTCCAGACTGTCCACCGCAGAGTGGTTGCCCGGTTGGAGCAGGTCCCCCCGCAACCGGACATGTTGGTGACATGGTGACTGTAACAGATCACCACTAGGACCCGCCCCTGTGACTCCCCAGAGAGAAATTAGTGCGTGAAAACCAGCCAAGAAAGGGACTTTCCCACATCCGCCTCTGCCTTTGGGGCCACTGAGGCCACTCTCCATCATCACCTGCTGTGGCTGTGAAAGTCTGCCCATCATGGATATCACTCTTTCCGTCCACATTGCTTCTTCTAGATCTCAAGGAAGGCATTTCAAAAACCAGATGATCCAGCAGAAAATGCAATATGGAATTTTACTCGAGAGTCACAACAACTTTGAAAATATTTCTGCTTATTCAAGTTAATTTCTCCTCCAGAAATCTGAAATTAGGTGTGATAAGTTAATGATTACACAAACAGAACTGCTTTCAATAATTTATTTGGACCCATGCCCAAAAACTGAACTTGCATGAAATATTAAATATTACTCTTACAGCAATTTAGACACATTCACACGAACATCAGGAAATGAAAAAAAAAAAATCTCCACTAAATGCCAGTGTTGTGTTTTGCTCAGAAAAATAATAACACAATTAGAGGTAAACAATGTTTTCTTCAGCATCATCTCCAGTCTCCTGGTCTTGTCCAGTCAATGTCTGAAGATTTAGCTTTGCTTCGGCCGTAAATGTCTGCCGCTGAGAGCCATGTGGATGTGAGTCCTGGGAGGCTGGAAACTCAGTCTCAGAGATGTCCAAATCTGCAACAGACAGACGGCACAGGTCAGGAGGATCCGCTCGAGGCCTCCAAGGCAGGTGACACTGTAACTCAGAGCTCTCTAAGCCTGGGACATGCAGTGCCCATATATTCAGCCACAGAGAGAACCCCAGAGTCCAAGGAGAAAGGGACAAAATGCAATCACATCAAATGACTTAATCAATGTATCGTCAAGATGTGGCTGGGTGTGCGTTCAAATGTCTCCTACGGCTAAGAATAACCTTGACAAAATAATCCTAAGGGAGTGTCAAGTGAATAAAGACTTGTCACCATTTGTGGGCCGATAAAACACTGCTACTGTGGAACAAGGGTGCCCACTTATGTTTTAAAAACAGGTTCAAGGTCTTAGAAATACGGTATATACTCTAGCTATGGGCGATGAACTATATTTGCATCTGCACAGCCCCTCCCCTCAGAATATCTCAAAGTCAAGAACTGACCTCAAGACTCAAATAATATAGCTGGGATTTTATTAATGTGGGCAAGGGGTGGGGGAAAAAGGAGTTGAAGGATGGAGACTGGCCAGCCTCACCATTATGCAAATCTAATTAACACTCTACAAACCCCTTAGCTAGAGAAAACTGTTCCCGTATCAAGTACGGCTGGGTTCTTTTTTCTGGTTACCTAGCAACAGCAGGGCATCGTCTATTTTCCCTTTTTCTGCTAAAAACCCTCTAGTACACGGTGTAAGGGAAGGCAAAGAGGGGTTCCTACTTGAAGAAAAGAAAGGCTGTTTCTGCAAACCATTTTCACTTCCGTTGTTCTACTGACCACCCTTCCTGAGGCTCACTTATATGGCAAAGTCACAAATGACCGGCTTCGGTCCGCGCAAAAGGCGGAGTATGCGTGGAAACCCAGGCGAGAAAGATGGATAGCCTGAAGCCCACACGCTCCTTCTTCAGTCATCAACGAGAGGTCATTATAAACATTGCCACATTTGACTCCGAGACTCTATTATTTAGATGGATACCCATAACTGGTAGGATTCTAATGACAAAAATGCTTGTGGCTCCTGCCCTCCTGCCAACGACCTTTAGCTGGTAGGGAAGGCAGGAAGCAAGGCCTGGCGGGAAGAGTAAAACGTCCTCACGCTGCTCTGTCTTCAGGGACATGGGACACTTGGCTACGTGTCTGTTCATCACTTCTTCCAGGAAGAGGCAGGCCCACTGGAAGAGGGGCAGCCAGAGCTCCAGAAAATAAACACAAGTCACCTGGAGGAGCTGACGTGGGCCTGTGAAGCTGAGGGGGACCCCGGGGAGAGGGGAGGGAAAGAAGAGGTCAGGCTGTACTCCATAGCTCTGCTCAAAGCTTAGGCCTGCCCGGCCTCTAGATGCCCGTGGGGCCCAAAGAAGAAAATTCTTTTACATTTGGGTGACTTGATTTTACTAACGCTGATTCCAAATCCTGCACCTCGAATACTCGAACTCACTAACTACTGAACACATAACTAGTGAAGATGCTTCTAAATACCCCCGAGCAAAGCGTGACTTCTGGGCACAAGAAGTTTTCCAGGTCTGATACAGCCATCGCTCTTTTAAGCCTCAAAATGTTGTAACCCACAGTTTACAGTTTGGGAAACGAAAGCTCAGGCTACTTAAATTCCTTGCCCCACATCACACAATTAAGAACTAATCTAGATTTGAACTCAGAGGACCACTGCCACTTGCACATCCGATCAAGAGTCTCAGGATTCCCATTTCTCATGGCGATAGAAACAGCTTGACTGTCTTTACCACATAAAGAGACTTTGAATGTTTAATACTTATCCTCCCTAAGTACCACATGTTGAAGAATCACTTAGCAAAAAAGAAATTAAGAACGAGAGAGACATTCCAAGCTCCAAAAAACAGATACAATGATTATTATAAAATTGGGAACCTCCTTCATTTAATCAGGTAAACACCACAAACCGTCCTGCCCCCGCAATGATTTCTCTATTAGGGCAACACAGATCAACCTAGAATGCTCTCTGCTCTTTTATCACATTTGGAGACAAAGTATGCTTGCCTGTGGTCACAACACACGTTCACACTTTCAAATCCTTTCCCCAGGCATTGAATGAATAAAGAACCTCTAAAAAAAAAATATTCTCAGTTATGCTACTCACGTTTAGCATTACACAACCTAACACATATACACCTCAAAACTTGCATCTATCAGATGCTCGTAGATTGAAGAACAGCTCATGTAAGCCACTGTATTCCTGCCCCCTTGCCAACAGAAGGTCCAGCCAGGGTACAAGAAATACCACATGGAGAAGGAACAACCATGCATTGAATGAGGTGGTTGGGAGGTGATTGCGGACAGGACAAACGTGACAATGCCCGGCACAATGCAAGCCCTTAATCCCTGTAAATTTCCTTCCCCTGGGGGTGTGAGACATGTAGCAAAGAATCCAAAATACTGGTGGTGAGTCTAGGGATCTGGGAAGTCCTCTTAATGGTTTCAGGAGAAGGCTTAAGAACAGCCAAAGAACCAAACGTTTATCAGAATTCTTTTAAACTGTAGGCTCTAGCTCAGGAAGACAGAGATCCAAGAATAAATGTTGGGGGGGGGGGTTAGTTTTTAATTGGTGTGTATATGTGTATGTATGTGTGTGCGTAAGGGAGTATAGACATTTAATGACAACTTTTTCAGATAAAAATAAAAATACAGAGGAACATCTCTAGGTGAAAAATAGCTTGCTGGACCCTAAAGTGACAGACCCATGTTGGCATCCTACATGTATTCATGGAGGTTGTTGTGGATGTATGTCACCTGAAGGTGAACTCAATTTCCTTCTCCATTTTCTCCTTGATTTCTGCCTGAACTATTTAGGCAAGGTCAGACAACCCATCTTTGAAACTGGAAACCGTTCCATGATTTCTGATTTTATGATTCCATTTCAACCCTGAAAGAGCACCAGCACAGCAACTGTATACTTCTCAAGGTCAGCCACCTTTTTCCACACTTTTTACCCTAGAGAATATGATCATTATGGAATCTTAAACTGAAAAAACATTTGTTAAAATAAAACCTCACTGATTCAGAAAGCAGAATTCTTGAGGAATAAAAATCACCCAATTTTGTGATCAAAATCCCTATAAACTGCTGAACATAAAAATAGGATACCTGGTTTTTTAATAAGCAAAGAAATATTAATTTAATGGAATCCTAATTTGGTCGACTAAAAAGCAAATGCTATTATAATGAAACAAAACTTCAGACTATAAGGAACCTTTCCATCTAGTATCTCAATACAACTTTCCCTGTCCATTGACATAAAAGATGCAATTTGATCTTTACCATACTTGTGGAAACTAAACAGAATGACCATGACCTTAAAATAAAGATGAAGAAGCAGAAACACATCGAATCCCCATAGCCTGGCTAAACATAGTAGAGAAATAAAATCTTGGGGCAGGGTTTTCTTCTACCTAACTGAAAAATTTCACACCAAACAACTTCACCCTTAACAAGAAATTTCCATAGGTCCAATGTGGGGTCTAAGTCCACCTGCTAATGAAGTTTTAAAAAATTCTAAGTACCCACATTTTGGAGTGGGGGGCAAAAAGCCCCGTGCTACCAAGCGATATGCCCCACACCACACACTGATACATATCCACAGACAGTTGCCTAAATCTCCCTGTTTTCAGCCCTTAGTTGCAACCTGTTGGCGAACATTTACACTGACCATTTTCACACTTCTCACCTGCTGTTGGAATTTTAGACAATCAGGAAAGAGAATGTGGGGTGTAGGATGACTTACAACTATAGAAATCAGCTCCTGAAAAGCTGATACTAGTAGGATGCAAAATGAGCCTTCCTTCCATCGGCTTACCATCATTCTTCTTCTGAGCCAACTGGATAAGTGGTTCTTTTCTATAAACTCAAAGTGTACCATGCGACCATGTGCCATATTAAAAATGAACGAAGCGCCTCCTAACCCGAGAGTTAAATAAACCACAAGGTAAATCGTAACCTTGGGCAAGTCATTTCTCCTGTTTGGGCTTCAGTTCATGAAGGACGTGACTGAAATCACCTTTCTGGCCTCTTGAACTTCTACTGTATGAGAATTTATACATTTGGACTTTGGCTTAGTGCTTCACCAAATAATATTCTGAGGGAACAACAAATGGATGTTTGTGAACTGCTTTATGCTCAAGAAATACAAATGTATTACCTTAAGTTGCATCTAAGATAATGTTTTTAAGGTAATTTCCAGACCTATGCCCCACCCCTCTACCTTCATTCTTCTCAACAACACCTATCTGATTGAGCCAACATAGAATCTTCAGTGGACAGTATTTGGAAAACTACCTATTGAGAAGATAATGTTTACAGTCAAAACCTGCACGCAATCTTCCCTTCAAAGAACAGCAGACTTAAGAGTAACTTGTCAGGAAGAAAAAGTCTGTGACAAGTCAAAAGGAGTTGTCTATCATGTTTAAATAATTAGTGTAATATTTGCCTTTTCTGGATTTTCTGAATAGAAAAGCATCTTAAATTATGATAATTTTTAAGCTTCATTTAAATTTAAAAGCACCAGTATAACTTTTATCATAAATATCAACTGGGGACATCTAGAATTTAACTCAACGTATGGCCAATGGCCAGGCACCCAGCACCCAGTGCTACAGAAAGCACACTGAGTCAACTGTCGGGATCATTGATGATGCCTTGCTCAGCCCTGTGTGTCTCATCCCATTCCATTCTCCCAAACAAAACTCACAACACAGAGCTTCGTGTCTTCTGGGCCTTGGCTCTGTTCTTGTTTATTTTAATGAAGTGTTCTGACTTGTGCTTCTGATTACTATATCCCTTATGCATGTTCCTAAAATCAAAATTCACACTTTCCTAGAATAACTCCACCTCAAAAAAATTTTTGATTAATGTTCCAAGTCTGCAGAATAAGTTGTAGTCCCTGTTTGATGATTGATTCATGCTTACACTGTGAAACATTGAAAAAATCGTTTCCTGATGGCATTACTGGCGATCACTATTTTTTCTCAGGAGCGTTAATACACGGCATTTTTCTTCTAATGGAAAACATTTCTTGTACAGAACTTGAGGTATCTTCAGAGCAAAGGAAAATTGGTCTATGTCACTAATTTTGCTCGACCCTATTTTCCACAGTGAGGCACAAGCAGAATGTGAACCTCTGGCATGAAAACGAACCCGGCGTTGGCATCTGAAACCAACAGTCTCCATTACTGTTAGGATTCCTTACTACTCCTCATCTACAGTAATGCACCTGAACTAAAATAACAGAAATGTGCTCTGGGGGTCCGTGTTAGGATTCCTTACTACTCCTCATCTACAGTAATGCACTTGAACTAAAATAACAGAAATGTGCTCTGGGGGTCCGTGTGCATGAAGAAATTTATAGCATATAAAAGCAGTTATAATTTTTTAAATTGTAACTGTTATAGCTGGACTTTATTGTCTTATCAGTAATTAACATTTGAATCACCTGGAGTTATGTAGGTAACATTGACAAGAAACTGAAGCAACCGATACAATGAAGACGAGATGAACACAAGACATGGTATGATGAACCAAGTCTGTTACATGAACTTTGATTTGCTCTCGCTCTCCTTTCTCCCCATAAGGTGCCAACGTTATGGACTCACGACCTTAACATTAGCAAGCCCCATGAGAGGATGGGGCAAGTGCCTCCGCCTTCCTCTCTTCTTTAGGATGCGTTTCAAAGTGTTTCTCTAAACAAGATACTAACAGGTATTAATGACAGAAGAATGAATACAGTGGTCAAGGAAGCTGATGAAACTGTGGGCAAATCAAGTTGCTTAACAGATTCCTCAGACCTTTAATCAGCTCACCTGTATCATAAATCTCTGAGGGGGAAAAACAGTATGTGGCACCCTCCAAACTGAGGGGGACTTTTCTCACAGTGTGCTTGGTATGTTCCACATAACATATTTGGGGAACCGGTACCGTAAAAAAAAAAAAGCAAATCTATTATACATTAAGAAAGAAACAGCAAATGACCAAGATGTCAGGATAGGTCAGGGGCAGGAAGTTGAAAATAAGTGAGGTTTTCCAAATTCACAAACTCTTAACCTTGTACGTGATGTCCTTCTGGTGGACACAGGCAATTATCGACAGTGGCTGCTCAAGTTATTAGGAGGAAAGCAGATGGAGAGCTTTGTAGTGGATGGATCAAGCTGACACTATTTGAACCCACAGATCAAATATAATATCATAAAAAGATAAACAGACATGGTTGGCCTCGTGATAGGATGCAACAGGAAATGTATAACATGGACAATATAGGAAACATATAATGTGATCTGTGAAGATTCTTCAGGTCAAAAAAACCTCTATCTAGTCAAACACCAAACGCTTATTCCAACTACCCAGTTTACAGAAAACACAGGGGGGGGGGGAGAATAATACGTTAAATAACACTATAGGAAAGCAAGCAGAAAAATTTAGAATGTAGGACATTTTAAAAAAATGATTTTCTTCCAGGAAATAAATGTCTTTTCAAAAAACAAACAACACTGTCTTTTCAAATAAGACTTAAAAAAGGGGGGGGGCAGGAGAAATTTAGATTAAAAGAGATCTAAGAGATATATAAGCCAAATACAATATATGAAATTATTTGGATCAAACAAACCAAGGGGAAAAAGTTGAGACAGAGAAATTCATGTACTGACAGTATGATTTCAAGCATAAAGTTTTTTAGGTGTAATAAAGATATTGTGGTGATGCTTAAAAAAAAAAGTCTTGCCTTTTAAAGAAAGATACTCAAGTATTTTGAAATGAAATCATAGGATATCCTGGATTTGCTTTAAGATAACCCAGTGTGAGAGAGAGATAAGAGCACTGATGAACCAGGATTGGCTTGTCTGATGACCAGGATTGGTCATCATTAGAGCTGAGAATTCATTAAACAATTCTACTTTTGTATACATCTGAAATGTCCCATGGTATATTTTTTAAAGTGCATAGCCTCACATATATTTGGACTATAAAATTATAAAGGGTTCTCTGTTATTCCAACAGCGTAGCTCCTATACATCTGGAAAAAAAAATGGAACACTGTGGCAATAAATTAGGGGCCTCCTCTGGATGCTGAATGTGTTTATATCCATTTTAATGCAACTGTATGACAAGTCATTGGCAAGTGTGTGCGTATGGGTTTTTATCTATTTAGAAAGATACACAATTTATATATATGACTCTGTTTCATAAAATAAATTAGGTTCATTTGAGTTTATAGCTACCTATAAGATATGATACAGATTCAAATATGTCCCTTTGCTTTTGCCTAGAAAATTTAACATCTCCTAAGTGAACCATAATCAGAAAAGATCTTTTATACCCTGGGTGTATTTGTTGATGGCAAAGAATTGATAAGTTTCTCTTGTAATTTAGATTCCTATTCTTCAGCCTTTTGAGTTTACTAGAACTAAGATGTAACATTTAAGAAATAGAAGGTAATACATTTATTCTGACAATATCAAAGTTGATTTCAGTTTATAGTAATAGTAGGTATAAAAACATATTGCCAAAGGAATTAGTGAATACCTGATACAAAAAATGTATCTACTCAAAGTCCTGATAATCACCAGTTTCGAATGCTTATGTGTTGAAAGTACCTTAAATTTTCATTTAGCCTAACCCTTGCCTTCTCAGCAGAATCAAATGGATGTAGTCAAGATAGAATTGCATTATAGGGCTTCTGTCTTTAAGCCACTAACATTGATTGACTTTGAGTGAAACATTCAACTCAATTCCCACAGCAATACACAATGGTAGGTATACTGTGGAATATGAAAGGGAGAGCCTAATGCAAATACAGACACAAGCCTAACTTAAAAAAACAGACCTCAAGAATACAAGAAGCTCAAGAAAATCTCTAATATCTTCAAAGAAATATTTAAAAGACATTCAACTACAAAGCAAGATTCCATAAAATATCAACAATAAGAGAACAAGGAAAATCTCTTGAAATTAAAAATATGCTAGCTGAATTAAAAAAAAAAAAAGTCAATGGACTAGTAGGAGGTTAAGGATAAGAAAATCTCCCAGAAAGGAAAACAAAAACATTAAGAAATGGGAATAGAAGTGGGGGCGGGGGTGGAATAAGCAGAAAAATCAGAGAACCCAAGAGGTCCAACTACGAACGAGAAACAGTTCCAATAAGATAATAATGATGAGAAGATTTTTTTTAAGAAAATTTCCCACAATCAAAGAAAATGTCTCAAGTAACCAGTAAGAATGGTTTTAACAAAAGACCACACGAAGACATATAATACAATTCATCCAACAAGGGATAAAGAGAGAACTGCAAAAGCTTCCAAAATTGAGAACAGGTCACAAAGAATTAGAAATAAGAATGACATCAGACTTCTCAACAGAAACCCTAAGAAGCAGAATAATCAAACCGTTCAAAATTCTGAAGGAGAATAAATTATTTTTTGAGAAAGAGAGAGGGTGCAAGGGAGAGGGGCAGAGGGAGGGAGAAGAGAATCTTAAGAAGGTTCCACATTCAGCACAGAGTCTGACACGGGGCTCTACGCAGGCCTCGAGCTCAAGACCATGAGATCATGATCCGAGCTGAAATCCAGAGTCAGATACTTTACCGACTGAGCCATGGAGGTGCCCCTGAAGGAGAATAATTTTTGATCTGGAATTCTAAGCGTAAATATATGGCAAAAACCAAGTATAAAAGCAAAAATAAATGATGTGAAAAATACATTTCAAGTTAGTTATTTGGAAAAAAATGTGCTCTCATTACGGCTTTTCTTGGGAACATTTGGAGGCAAGATCCACCACATAAAGGAATAGGTCATAAAAGATAAAAAATGAGACTGAGCACACAGGATCTGTCACAGGAGGAGTATGAAGGGTGACACCTATATAGCAGGCATGGAACAAGGGCTTATTGGAAAAGGAGGACAGAGGATCCTGGAAGGGAAATTTCAAGGACAGAAAATGAAGCAGATAGATATCAGACGTGTTGAGTGTGTGGAAACTACTATCGGTCAGTTACTGAGAGGTACACAAGCTATGGAGGAAAACATAGTTGGGAGGTAGGAAAAAAGTAAGCAAATGAAGAAGATATATGGTGAAAGCCTCAGTAAAATAGAATAGTCAAAAACAACATTATTTTAAGTAGTTTCTGCACATATGGCTGATTTTTCTCCATCCTGAAAGACCTTAGCTCTGTCACAAATGTCCTTTTGCAATCTTAAAGTATCTACATATAACTGTAAATATGATTTCTCCTACAACTATTTCTCAAAGTTAAAACCATATTGAACCCATTTGAAAACAATTAATTTGCCTGCATAAGTAATACTGAACACCTGAAATTCCAAAATCTGTTGTTAGAAAAACACCTTTAAAAATAGTCACTTCACCAAAGAGGAAACCTAAATGGCAAATAAATACAAAAAGACACTAAATCTCACGAGTAATTAGGGAAGTACAAATTCTAAGAATGGGAGCTACCATTTCATACCCATGAGATAAGCAAAATTTAGAAACCTAACAATACTGAGTGTTGGGGAAGTTCTGGAGAAAGTGGAAATCTCATATATAGATGCTGAGAATTGAATTATTTAACTTTAGAGAGAAATAATACCCAGCAAAACCAAAGACATCCCCATCACTTTTAGGTGTTATCATGTAAATAAACTCTCATTCATATACACAAGGGGAATGCATAAAAGGATATTTACTGAGAATCATTTGTAGGAGTAAAAAAATTGGAAACATCCTAACTGTTCACTAGTAACAAATAAGCTGGCATTTATTCTATAAAGGAATAGTATACAGCAGTTTAAAATGAACTATTTGAACTACATGTATGAATATGCACATTGAGTGGGAAAAAAATAGTTGCAAAAAGACAAACATTATAGGAGTTCCGGAAGATGGCGGCGTAGGAGGACGCTGGGCTCACCGCGCGTCCTGCTGATCACTTAGATTCCACCTACACCTGCCTAAAGAACCCAGAAAACCCCCAGAGGATTAGCAGAACGGAGTCTCCAGAGCCAAGCGCAGACGAGAGGCCCACGGAAGAGGGTAGGAAGGGCGGCGAGGCGGTGCGCGCTCCATGGACTGGCGGGAGGGAGCCGGGGCGGAGGGGCGGCTCGCCGGCCAAGCAGAGCCCCCGAGTCGGGCTGGCAAAAGCGGAGGGGCCGGACGGACTGTGTTCCGACAGCAAGCGCGACTTAGCGTCTGGGAGGTCCTAAGTTAACAGCTCTGCTCAGAAAGCGGGAAGGCTGGAGGACAAAGGGAGGGAGAGCTGCTGAGCCCCCGGACGGCAGAGCTCAGCTTGGCGGGGAACAAAGGCGCTCGCCAGCGCCATCTCCCCCGCCCATCCCCCCGCCAAAATCCCAAAGAGAACCAGTTCCTGCCAGGGAACTTGCTCGCTCCGCGCAAACACCCAACTCTGTGCTTCTGCGGAGCCAAACCTCCGGCAGTGGATCTGACTCCCTCCCGCTGCCACAGGGCCCCTCCTGAAGTGGATCACCTAAGGAGAAGCGAGCTAAGCCTGCCCCTCCCGCCCCCGTGCACCTTGCCTACCCACCCCAGCTAATACGCCAGCTCCCCAGCACCACAAGCCTGGCAGTGTGCAAGTAGACCAGACGGGCCACAACACCCCACAGTGAATCCCGCCCCTAGGAGAGGGGAAGAGAAGGCACACACCAGTCTGACTGTGGCCCCAGCGGTGGGCTGGGGGCAGACATCAGGTCGGACTGCGGCCCCGCCCACCAACTCCAGTTATACACCACAGCACAGGGGAAGTGCCCTGCGGGTCCACACCACTCCAGGGACTATCCAAAATGACCAAACGGAAGAATTCCCCTCAGAAGAATCTCCAGGAAATAACAACAGCTAATGAACTGATCAAAAAGGATTTAAATAATATAACAGAAAGTGAATTTAGAATAATAGTCATAAAATTAATCGCTGGGCTTGAAAACAGTATACAGGACAGCAGAGAATCTCTTGCTACAGAGATCAAGGGACTAAGGAACAGTCACGAGGAGCTGAAAAACGCTTTAAACGAAATGCAAAACAAAATGGAAACCACGACGGCTCGGATTGAAGAGGCAGAGGAGAGAATAGGTGAACTAGAAGATAAAGTTATGGAGAAAGAGGAAGCTGAAAGAAAGACAGATAAAAAAATCCAGGAGTATGAGGGGAAAATTAGAGAACTAAGTGATACACTAAAAAGAAATAATATACGCATAATTGGTATCCCAGAGGAGGAAGAGAGAGGGAAAGGTGCTGAAGGGGTACTTGAAGAAATTATAGCTGAGAACTTCCCTGAACTGGGGAAGGAAAAAGGCATTGAAATCCAAGAGGCACAGAGAACTCCCTTCAGACGTAACTTGAATCGATCTTCTGCACGACATATCATAGTGAAACTGGCAAAATACAAGGATAAAGAGAAAATTCTGAAAGCAGCAAGGGATAAACGTGCCCTCACATATAAAGGGAGACCTATAAGACTCGTGACTGATCTCTCCTTTGAAACTTGGCAGGCCAGAAAGGCTTGGCACGATATCTTCAGTGTGCTAAACAGAAAAAATATGCAGCCGAGAATCCTTTATCCAGCAAGTCTGTCATTTAGAATAGAAGGAGAGATAAAGGTCTTCCCAAACAAACAAAAACTGAAGGAATTTGTCACCACGAAACAAAAGACAAACATTATATAGAATATAAAAACAAAAATATATATTTATGCATACATGTAGCAAGAACATAAAAACACACTATAGAAATGACATGCACCAATTATAGAATTATAGAAATGATATGCATCAATTATAGAATATTGTTTAAATGGAGAAAAAAAGGAAAAATAAGGGGAGGGACGCTATATTGAATATTCTAAAAAAAAAAAAAGGCAAAGAAATGTCTGAAGCAAATATGGCAACAGGTTAACATTTGTTAAATGCATGCCTGATACATATTTTTTTCTTTACTTTTCTGTAAGTTTGAATTTTTCATAGTTAAAACTTTTATATTAAAAATGCATTAAAATACACAGCAACCAATTATAATACGTGGTCTTATATTATTATTATATATTATATATATTATATAATATATATTATATTATTGTAATATTTGGATTCTGAGTCAAAAAAATCAAACTAGAAAGAGTACACACACTCACACACACACAATTGGAAATTTAAATACTGACTATATGTTGATACTATGGAATTTTTGTTCAATTTTTCCCTTGGTGTGATAATAGTTTTAAAAAGAGAGCCCTATCTCTTAGAGATAAATACTGAAATGTTATGCATCAATAAATACGTACACATGATTTTTAAATACTGCTTCAAAATAACACTGGGCATGTTGGGGTTAAGTGTCTGGGTGAAACACAATTGGCCAGAAGTTCCTAAGTTTTTCAAGTTTATCATGGTAACTAAGTGGTTGTCATACTGTTTAATTATGTACGTGTTTGAAATTGCCCACAATATGTTTAGATAGGCAAAAAAACAAAGACAAAAACAAAACATCAAGCTCAATTTTTAAATCAAAATTAAGATCATCAAATCCTGGAGTCCCTGTTAAGAAGCAGGTACAACTTTTCTAAGAGTGCACTGAATCAAATGACATGTAGGTCTCCAACTCAGGGATAGGTCAGTATTTTCATGACACTGAATCCCTCTGAAAGACAGACCAGGGGCTCCTAAAAACTATGCCAATTAGGCTGACTTTCTGGAAACTGCCTGCTTCATGACCCTACCCACTGTGAAAGAGAAGAAGTGAATTCACTTTATTGCCAGGTGAATAAGGCAGAATTTTAATGCTGCATTTACTACTTACTGACTCAGTCAAGGGAAAAGCATCTGTTAAAATTCTTAAGCATACAAGATCCAGTGTATTTCTTTAAACCAGAAGCAGGCAATTAAATACATACAAGCTAACTAGTTCTAACTACTTCTTAATAATCACATTATTGGACTTCAAAAAAGTTGGTGTCCAATTCTTCAAAGGTCTACAAATGAGTGTATTTTTTTCTTGATCAACTACAAAATTACATGATGTCAAACAACTAACATGCCTTTTCTGTTCTGAGAAATTGGTATTTACAGTTTTCATAGCAACACAATTTTTTTTTCTTTTTAGAAATGAGAAACATTATTTTTGTAAGTCTTATTTGTTTGAAGTAACATTTGCCAAAAAACCAAACTCCAAAATATATTTTCCAACTGTAGCTCTGAGTTTATGCCACTCAAAAATGATTATAATTTTAAAAGCACAACATAATATATAGAAAAAAAATGTTTTGTTCAAGGCAGATTTTCACACCCTCGGCATTCTTTTCACATTTATGTTTGTTATCAGAGTAAAGATAACTGTATTACATTTCTGGAAATTAAACTTAAAATGTTTTTAGAAATTGTATGGTTTGAAAAGAAGGCAGTTTGCAGAACAGAGACAAAATAAGGATTTTAACAAAACAGCAATCAAAAGAAAACACACATATCACAGGATTCACGGCTCTCCTCCTTGGAGCCATCTCCCTCTAAAGAAAATTGTTTTTAAATTTTCTTATGGATACTAACGTCATAAGAAGCTGCTCTTGCTGTTAATACTTGTCCTGTTGACATATGACCTGTGACTAACACTGGGCCTAAAGAAAGCCAATTTCCCTTTCAGTATCTGCCAGGTGACATGTATCCCCAAGCTGGCACTAGATCTCCCTCCTTCTGGATAGACCTCTTTCTTCCCTAAACAACTCGTCTCAAGAAGCCATAGCATGACATGAAACTTCTTTCATGGAATCAGCCACCAAGAACAAGGATCATGAAGGGCAGCCTCAGTTGGTCCCTTAGTGACCAGCAGCCCTCATTCCTTACAGACATCTGAGGACCACTGAGTACGTGTCCTGAGAAAGCCCGTGACCACACAGTTGAAAGGCATTCAGGGCCGGATGAATATATTCCACAGCTCTACACCCCTTCACAGACCCTCCAGACAGTGAGCTTCCAGGTTTGGTGGGTAGGACAACTTCAGGGACGATACATCTGAAGTGAGCCTTGAAGGCCGACCAGGATGTCAACAGGGAGAGACGACCCTGTGTGGAGGTATTCCAGCTGGAATTGGCAACTCTGGCAAAGGGGAGAAAATGCTAGATGCTATAAAAAGGGAAAGTTGTCAAGCTTGGCTGAACCATGAGTTTGCGCAGGTGAGTTGAGGTGGGGGATGCGATGAAAGAGTAGCCTGTGGAGGGTCTTGGAGGGAAGGGTTAGGAGTTCTTACCTGAGAAACAATCATGGCAGCCACAGTGACCGGGACCCTTGTATGACTGCCTATCAATCTACATTCTCGGCTTCACCTGCACATCCTATATGTGTTGCTATCCTGCAAGGAGGGGTAGCTCCAGGAGCAGAGTGAGAAGGGAACTATATTCCCCTATGTTTGCCTGCCTGGAAGGAAACCACATTTAAGACCATCAGGTTCCATTCCGTTAATGGGCATTTATTTATTTATTTTGTCAATTAGTAGAGAGTATATCAGAATGAAAACTGGTTTGAGCTTCTTTTCCATTTGCTCTTCACTGAGTGCTTAGTGTATGCTCTGCACTGGGCTGGACATATGGGAAACCAAGCTGAATAAGACCTCAACTCCACAGTCAACAAGTTTATAGTCTGTATAATCACTTTGAAAATGCTTTTAGTTTCTTAAAATTGAAACAGGCACCTACTCCAGAAATAATTCTACTCCTAGGTATTTACACAAGAGGAATGAAAACATAATTCACACACACACACAAAGCCCTGTACAGGAATGTTCAGAGCAGCTTTATTCATAATAGCCAAAAATGAGAAATAAGCCAGGTGTCCATCAACAGAAGAATGGGCAACTGTGGTAAATCCATCAAAGCAAGATTCCTCAGGAATAAAAGGGGATGAACCACAGATTCATGCAAGGTCATAGATGCATCTCAAAAGCATGCTGAATGAAAAGAACTGAACACAAGAAGGCACACAGTATCTGATTCCATTCCATTCTATAATAAGCAAAATTAACCTATGATGATGAAAAGCAGAGGAGTGGTTGCTTCGGGGGGGTAGGGATTGGTTGGAAAGGGGTAGAAGGGAGCTTTCTGTAGTGATGGAAATATTCTGCACCTTGATATTCTTTCCACAAAATTAATTGAATAGACTTAATATCTGGGCATTTCACTGTATGTAAGTTATAACTCAAACAAAATAAACCATATGAAGCATCATCTAGTCTAAAGGGAAAACACATATGAAATATGGTACAAAGGAGGAAAAGGGTGCATTGGACACACAACGTTATACACGAGAGGTTCCTAACTCAGACAAAGAGGGTCTGGAAAGGCATCTAGAACTAAGTGACCCCGGAGCTAAGTCTTGAAAGGTGAGCAAGAGTTAGCCAGGTTGGAAGAAAAGGGTAGAAGAGAAGATATTCCTGACAGAGGAAGTAGATGCACAAAAAATAGGAGGGCTCTGGCCTTTCACGTAACAAGGAGAACTTCTGACCGCTGTACCACAGTGGGGAAAGGATGTAGTAGGAGAGGCGGCTGAGAGGTTCAAAGCCAGATCAGACCTCCAGCCCCAAACACATAGCCTCCCGTGCTCCTTCAGGGAGGACTGCCTTTCAACACACGGATCCTTTGGAAACACCCAAGGAAGAGAACCCAAAAAGTCTCTAAGAGGACTGGACGCAAACCCTTAACCACAGGCTCAAGTGCTGACCTGGGGGCTACACAAAGCTCTATCTTAAATCCATGCTGGCTTCGGTTTTCAAAAGACAACCCATGTGGTAAATCATGCTGGGATATGCCATTTGGATTTCAACTGTTCCCAAGGGAGAAAAAATGTATTTGAAGGGTGCGCCCCGGGCAATGCATTTATTTCAACATCCACTTACATCAGTGTTTTTTCCAGTATATTTAAAGGAACAGTAGCCCTGCCAAACACTAGGCCCCAGAGGAGGATGCTGTGGTTAAATGCCAAGGTTGGCGAAGCGCCACCTTTGGATATCCATGAGCACGATAAAAGTTTTGAAAAGGTTGGAGAGTCCCCAAGCCAGCATTTCCCAATATTATTATTATGAGAACCGCCTATCTAGTAACACCTAGTAACAGCCAGTAGAATTATGCATCATGTTTTGAGATGGGTCTTCTTAGCTCAAAACCCAAATGAGATGAAGTCTTTCAGGCCACCAAAGCAACCACCTGGAAGGAGTACAGTGGCTCAAGTCTTCCTAAGGATTTATAGCTTAACACAAGGTAGAGTAATAAGTGTATACTGAGCACCTCCAAAATTCCAGGTATTTTATGCTTTGTCTTATGTAATCCTCTACCAAGGACAAAGCAGATACTATCAGAAGTCCAATTTTATATATAAGGAAACAAACATATCAAGTTAACTACTTGCTTAAAATTTCATAGGTAATAAATGACAGATCTAGACTATGAACTAAGGCATAATTTCCAAACCTTCTCTGTCTTAACCACTATGCCAGTCGACTGACTGAACATCTCCACTGTTCAATATTAGTCAACGACATTGCCTCGTGCATTCATTTGTTCATGTACTCATTCAAATCCCTCACTTAAAAATGAAGCACTGATTAACTGATTAACTCAGGTAAAGTTCGTTACATAAGAAAATACACGTTCAGTCTATTTTTCCTGAAACTTGGTTTAGGAGGTGGGAGATGGTGGATCCTTTATCTTCTACTATCTTCAAAAGTGAGTTTGAGAAACAGGAGAATATTCTATCACCTACTTTTATCTCAGGAACATATCTGGCCTTGGTCATTCTGGCCCAAAATGGTATTGCCAGGCAGGTTTCAACTCTTTTCTGGGTCAGTGTTGATTCAGCCATTTAATCAAGCCCTTCAGGAAACACATTTTCTGGAACTTTCCTGAACCATACATTCTCAAAGTGGGCCAATGGATTCTCCAAAAACAAAACAGAACACAACTTGCAGATAATCTAAAAAAACTAAAAATTCCCAATACTATCATCTAAAGTATTATAAATTTATAGAAGTCCTATAAATTTGTTTGAGAAAATATTTTAATTGTGGGTGAGTGTGACTCAATCCTAAGTAGTAGGTAAGAGATTGACTCTGACAAACATATCTGCAATATTTATCTATTAATATATCTGTATCTCTTATCTGACAAGCATAAAGGGAAAATATTTCAATTTACTAGCAATACCATTTGCAAAAATCCTTCCATACTCTTACCAGGAAGAATGATAACTTCTCAGAGGAGAGGAATTTTAATGTGGTTTTTCCCAATACTTCCTTTGCTCTCAGGCTCACACAGTTCAGTTTCATGCTTTCTCCATTGATTAAAGCATCTCAGAGCAGCGGAGGCTCACAAAAGATGAATTTAGTACCTGATATTTAACAATGTATTACCCTCAGGCTATTTGATCAGCTTGAAATAACTAAAAAAAAAAAAATCTTTTTTAAATGTGTGAAGACAGTTCAGTGGAGTACCCTAAAGGCAAGCTAAGAGCCACCCCCAGCCCTGACTTCCAGGATTGCTGCACTCTCCTTTCAAGAGTGCTGGGAGTTGAGCCTGCAGTCCCCAGAGAGAGACATCAGGGTACGACTGCACTTTTTCACACTGGAGCTTGGATCCAAAATGTGGCCTCATTACTACATGCCGACTAACAGACCATCACATTTTGGCCAAAATGTTTGTTACGTTCTCTCCATCCCATCTATGTGCCAACGAAGAGGCGTTTGCATATGCAAAACTTTGGGAGCGTATTTTAGAGCTCACGCTGAACAGAAGCGCCAAGCATCTAAAAATAGAGGATGAGCTCTACTTGCCAATCTGGATAATTTCACAAATAATCAAACATAGTATAGCTTTGGGAGGAATAAATTTGTCAAGAGTCAGAAGTTTAACCTACTCATGGGAAGTAATACAGCTCTGAAAACTTCGGTTTCTTAAAAGAGGGTTCAATTTTAATCAGATGGGATATACATTAAGCTTCCATATTCTTGTTATAAGAACATCCGCAAAACAGAACCATATGGAAGCAAGTAAAGACAACACAATATGCATACATCCAAGAGTTCAGGCTTATATAATTTTAAGAATGTTTAATATTTCCATATTTACTATGCTAAAATAAGAAGAAGAAAAAAAAAAAACACCCAGCATAGCTAAGCAGTTAACTGCAAGGGCACATCTGAAATGACAAGAATATAAGCTTAAGATCCTAAACATGCAGATTCCAGAAGCTTCTGGCAAAGTCAAGTATGTCAAGTCTCTGACTTGTAATATCACACCATCCCATCTTCTGCCATCTGCCTCTAGCAAATGTCAGCGTATTCCCAGGATGGAAACATGCGTCCTTCCTGAATCATTCCTACAAAGACTTCAAAAACACGGCCTACTGCAGTTGAACGTTATTGCCTTGAATTCATAGCCTCCTTCAGTAATTCAGAAGAATCCAGAATTCCCTCATCTAAAAGACTAGTGTCTAAAGTGAATGAGGCAAACACTTACAGACTCCTGCACTGACAGTCCAGTTAGGGCCAAACCATCTTTGAGAAGTGGGAACTACAGGAACTCACCATCTACAAGAAAGTACTGAGGCTTTCAAGGACATGTCAGAAAACACAACATTAAAATCACCTCCCCATTTGGGGTTTTTCATGAAGAGGTCTTTGAGCTTGCAATTTCTGTTTTCTGTCGCTGGTGGATTTATGAGACTCTCAGAGTGCAATGCCCTTATTGCAGTGTTACAACATTCTGTGTGATTAATTGATTGCAAATCATTGCACAGGGTGCCAAGATCACTGGTAGGAAGCAGGTCATTAAATAAAATTAAAACTCTGCCAATGTTTTGCTTGTAAACGTTACTTCCAAAGCCTTACAGCACCATTTCTTACAAAATGGCCTCAATTCACCAGAGAAGCAGAGTGTCCTATATTTTTGGCCGATGATCCAAATATTCTGTATTTAATCCAAACATCCAGCATGTTATGTTTTAGGAAGAAAAAGCTGGAGCGTAATGAAATTTGCACAAAGAGAGCTATGGAAAAGAGTCATCATGAAAATAATTAAATTTTGCACAGCCTTACTGTGAAATTGTTCGGTGAAAGGCCCAGAGTCCTGCCCTGCATAACTGGAAACTTTGTAAGATTACATTTTTCCTTAGGTAAATCTTCAAACCAAGCATTAACATTTCAAATTAAATTGAATTAATCTCTCATCCAGAAAGAGAATGGATACTCTGGTCCCTTATCCAAGGAAGCTCAACAGTGATTTATCATGGCAAATTAACATCTCCAGAGATCAAAACTCGGGCCCAGGCTTTTTTTTTTTTTTTTTTTTTGTATTATTATTATCTGGCTCAAATCTGTGCAAAACAACAGGACAAGATGTCCCCCCTCAGCCAGCTATGTCTGGGAATTGACCATTTGAGAAAATATGGTGCCTTTTAGTTTGGACTAAAGCAAAGGGATATATTTCTTAAGATGCCACCACACTTAATTTTAAGATTGTAATGATAAATATGTGATCTTTCAGGCAATATTTTAAGTCAGACAAGTAGAAAGTCATGCCAGAGAAATTGGATCCCATTCTAGGAGTAAATTTAACTAAGCAAATACTATTTGTTTTGTCTGGGGAAATACACTGGACTGTTAAATAGGATTTAGCAAAACAAAAAGCGTTTAAGAAAGTATTTCGCTGATGTTGAGCTAACTGCCCATGTTTCATTTACTGGTGTTTGAGCTACTTTATGGTTAAAAAAGAAATACCCCAATGAACAGATAGGCTGACTAAGTTACTGATAAAATAGTTAAATGTTAAACTGTTTCTGTGCCACCTTCCTAAACGACAGCAAGGATTCATTTCTACTTGTTTAGAATAAATTAAAGGATTTTACAAAGAATACATTTTCACTTTTTCAGTTTTCATTTGCTACCCAAGGCTGGATGGGACTATACATAATGTTCTAAATGGAAAAAAAAAAACCTCACATAAAAAGATGCTCTAGGGTTGTACAATCTGTTAAATAGGACTGTACATCAGTAAACAAATTCATTTCAACATTAATAAGGAAGAAAAGTTGATAACTCTTAAAGTTTGTTGCCTAGAATCCAAGTCATGTATTAAAGGCAAGAAGCAAGCATACAGTTGTCCTGACATCTAATATACACCCGTCTTACACGTTTTGAAACTCAGTGCATCCAGTTAGCTGGCCAGATACTCATCTAACTCTGTCTTTTCTCAACCTCTTCCAATGTCTCAGTAGAGTCCAGCTGTGTGGCTCAAGCTCACAGTCTCCATCACTTCTGCTAAAGAGTACGGGCCTTAACTCCTTCATTCAGGTCATAAATATTTATCAAATGTTCATTATATGCCAAACCGTGTGCTTGGTGCTTCTGATAGAGCATTTAACAAAGAAGACACATGTAGTTCCCCAACCCCATGAAGCTCATTCTATACTGGAGCAGACAGACGTTAAATTATTACACATGTAATTAATTCAAATTATGATGAGTGCTAATAAGAGGTACTTCCTGGTAATTCTGAACCCTTGATTTTTATCAGTTTATCCAGGACTAATAAGAACAAGTTGATTCAGAGTAACCAAACTCAAAAGGAGATTAAGATCATAAGCCGAAGCCCTATTTTTAAATTTTAAAGTGAGGAATGATTCAAACCAAAATACTGTTGGCCGTTCTCAACACTTCTTTCTAGTAGAAAAACCTACTCAGGGAACTCAAGTACAAGATTTCCGGGGCACATACTGACATGATGCAACCAATTAGGGTTGGATATTCTGTAGCTATGGCAGCTCTGTATCCCAAATGGAGATTTTTCAGTCTTGTTGCCAGAGTTATTTCTTTCAGTTGGTTCTGGAAACACGGCTGACTGATGTAAATTCTTCCTCTACAGAAAAGAACAAAGGGAAGCTAAACGCTTTGCTGTTGAGACTACCTCGCAGGATAGTTCTGGTGACATGTAACAAACACCTCCTCTCAGACCGATACAGAAACACGGTTACCCTTAATAAGTGATTTCCATTCTGAGTTTTAAAAAAGTTCCCCAATTTAGGTATTTTTTGTTCACAGTCTAAATCTTACTGGGGGGCACCTGGGTGGCTCAGTTGGTTCAACATCTGACTTTTTTTTTTTTAATGTTTATTCATTTTTGAAATGGGAGAGAAGGGAAGAGAGAGGGAGACAGAGGATCTGAAGCAGGCTCTGCACTAACAGCAGGGAGCCCAATGCAGGGCTCAAACTCACAAACCATGAGATCATGATCTGAGCCGAAGTCAGACGCTTAGCTGACTGAGCCACCCAGGCACCCCAAGTATCTGACTCTTGATTTTGGATTAGGTTATGATCCCAGTATTATGGGATTAAGCCCTGTGTTGGGCTTCATGCTGAGCACAGAGTGTGCTTGAGATTCTCCCTCTCTCTCTCTCCCCTCTCCCTTCTGCCCCTCTTCCTCAGTCGCACTTGTTCTCTAAAAGACAAAAAACAAAACAAAAACAATTATGGGGCACCTGGGCAGGTCAGTCAGTTAAGCGGCCGACTTCAGCTCAGGTCATGATCTCACAGTTCGTGAGTTTGAGCCCCATGTAGGGCTCTGCATTGAAAGCTCTGAGTCTGGAGCCTACTTCGGATTCTGTGTCTCCCTCCTTCTCTGCCCATCCCCTGCTCACGCAGTCTCTCAAAACTGAATAGACATTAAAAAAAATTTTAATTAAAAAAAATAAAGAAAAACAAATAAATCTTATTGGCTTTAGTGACATTTAGGAAACAGCACACCAGCCCTGAATCACAATCAGAACTATTTCCAGAAGGTAGGAAGGAAGCAGATACTCTTCAGATCCCAAGACATGCCACGCCTTTTTTCCCCTTTAGTTCTATTAACACTTCCTTCCAATTTGTACAGATGGGAAACGAAGGCTTAGAAATCATGTAGCCATAGGAATGAGAGTTACTGTTTCAACTGAGGTTCTTGAACATCATGCCCAGCACACCAGGGAAAGGGTACAGGCTGGCTGCTCTGCAATCACCTAAGGAGAATTTAGATACACCAATGTGTAGCCTCACCGATGTCCTACCAAATGAGAATCTTTGAACAGAGGGATTCATACTTTTATTGCATTTTTTCAGAAACCATGAGGCACAGTCAGCTATAGTAACCATGGTTTCAGCAACCAATCCCACCTATGACACCTTACTTCTCTAAATGTAGCCTCATAGTTAGAGGATAGCCCTCCATGACATGATCACAGGAATGTGGATCTGAGGTCAGGACAGTAAGGGGCTGCAGGGAGTCTCTCCAACTTTTAAGCCACCAGCCTTAAACTCCAACCGTTCAACTCTATCTTTCTAAATTCATCTTTTCACAGAGACTCAACAAAAAGTAACAGACAAAAGTCGCCTTATTTGAAAAACAGCGACATTAACTGTCACAAGACTGCTGTAAAGAACAAGACCATGAATTCAAATGTTTTTAAGTGGCATGAAGTGCCATATTACATTATTAATTCAACCACAAGTGAATTGAGATGGAATTCCAAAACGAGGAGTATAACCTTTTCAACTGAAGTGGATTAAAAAAAAAAAACTTACTTTTATAAATAAACTTTTACTGGAACACAGCTAATCTCATTCTTTACACATTGTCTGTGGCTGCTTCTGAGCTACCATGGCAGAGCTGACCATATGCGACAAAGACCTGATATCCCGGAAAGACAGAAACATTCACTACGTTGTCCTTTAAGAAAAAGTTTGCCACCTACTGAGCCAGATGGTCATTTTGTTCTTACGCAGACATAAATTAACAGTCCTCAGCTGAACACTTCACATTTGAAGCAAGCCCTACCAAATGGAACCTGCATTGCAAGACTGACAGAGGGGTGATAACAGGAGTCCCAAATTCTGATCTGTGGAAGGGAAACCTTTGCTAGTTTTGGATCACTGTCTCATGACTCAATGAGACTGACAGGACCACCGCTTATCCTTCAGGTATGTTAAATACATGAACGGTTTCAAACTTCCCTTCCAAACCCAACCCTTAATCACTGTGAAAATAAAGCCACACTGTACTGGAAAGGTAAAATGTGTAGACCATAGACCACATTTATGTTGATATGTACATTTATGTCTCTATTTACATGGAAGTATTTTTTTTTTCTTGTTTTAAGCTAAGGATGACCCAAGGCTAGGCCTAACCTCTGGAATCATTCATACCGAGTGGACTCACTTCAGCAGCTTGTTGAAACCAAATTGGAACCCAGGGTGGGAATGAACAGGCAGCCACATGGCTGGCTGGCTGCCTCTGAATCCACCCACCTGCTGTTTTACTCTCCTGCTGTGTACTGGGCTCTACGTGCTAAGGCGGGATGGCCTTGGCCCAGTTGGCTCACACAGCCAACCTTCCCCCAGAGAACTATGCAATCAGGAAGTTGGCAGTCAGCACCGGGGGCTCAACAGGCTCTACAAGCAAATGGCATGTTTCCCTTTCCTGGTACAAAATCTGCAAAAGGAGAAAGTCAATCATCTACACTTGTCAGTGAGAAACATTAAAATTAAGCCTCTGAGTCCAATTCTTTATAGTCTTGCCATGGCGTGGATTACCGAGAGCAAATAATACTGTGATTTCCTTTAAAATGTTCCCAAAGTGATAGTCAAAATTCCACAGGAAAAAGAGTTGCCCAGTGACTTCCCAGTGTTGACTTCTATAAACTCCCATAGATCTATCTAGACAATAAGTTGATGTCATAATGAATGTTCTCAACCCTTCCATTTTTGGTTCTTTTAAGCAACTCAAAATAAAAGCATTTACTATCCCTCTCGTTTGGAGAGAGAGCTCAAAATTCCCAAAGCTCCTTAATTAGGACCTTTGTTTGGAAATATGGTCCAACGAATCTACAGACTCAATATTTTCTGACCCACTTTCTATGTGTTGACGTCCAAGATTGATAATACATCAATAAGCAGATATAGATTATTTAGCACAATTTTCAAAGTTCAATTCACTCCCCTAACCAAGTAAATAAGGCTCACAATGTAGTTAAATTATAGTTCAAGTCTGGTACGTTAAAAAAAATTAAAAGCCTTCACGATACCTACAACTATTGCCATGAGAAAAACAATGATTTTATCCTGTGTTAAGGGCTAAACTGTATTTCCCACCTCCAAACTCACATACTCAACTCCTAACCCCCATTACTTCATAATATATTTGGAGATAGAGCTTTCAAAGAGGTAAGCGAGGTCATCAGCATGACCTAGGTGATTGGTCATCACCTAAACCAATATTACTGGTGTCCTTAAAAGAGGAGGAGATTAGGACACAGACATGCATGGGAACAAACCAAAGCAAAGACACAGGAGGAGGACAGCACTCTAGAAGGCCAGGAGAGAGGCCCTCAGCAAAACGAACCCTGTCAACATCTCCATCTCAGACTCACAGCCACTAGAAACACAACCACGAGGAAATCAGTTTCTGTTGTTTAAGCCTCCCTGTCTGGTACTTTATTATACCAGCCCTAGCAAACTAATACACCCCTCCTTTCAAATACACCTTGGTCCTTGAAGTTTATACTCTCCATTGCCAATTTCACTTTTTTTGAGAAACTGCCTGAAGGTCGTTGGCCAACCTTCTTTCCACACAGATTACACAAATAGGGTGCGCATTTCTGAATTAGGGGTTATTTTAAAAACATGAGAAATTATCATACACTCACTTCTTAAAAACTATTACCTAAATACTAACTACAGTTTAGCTTTTTATTTGGAAATTTTTCTGTTTTCTTTCCTTATGTAAAAAACACACCAATGAAAGTTTAACACAGCTGTATTAAAAACAACAACACTGCCAAGATGAAAGCTTCTGAATACAATGCTTTGAATTTTGATAATACTTTGATGGGCACCAAATCCTAATGTGTAATAAAGGGAAACACTCTTTTGGAATCCAAATTTAATAAAATTATTCTTCTTCCAATAGCAACATGACTAATGCATAAAATTTGGCTCTTGATTTAAATTTTATCATGTGCATGGCAAAACCATAATGCTTTAACTATATTGAAAAGAAACTTTCCAGGCAACCTCAAAATAGTGAGGTACAGATAAAAATATAACTGAAAGGGGAGACTAAGAAGATGTCATACTAATTTCCATACCATAGAGTGTTTTGCCTGGTATTTAATGAAAAAAAAATCAAATGTAAAGTAATAGAGACACCAAATAGTTCTAGAATTCTAAAGGTAAGAGGCAAAAAAAAAAAAAAATCACAGAAACAAATTATCTGTTTTGCCTTTAAGAAGAATAGTAAAGTTGAGCATTTCATGGGTCCAATTACACAGCACTTATCCTACAGGGACTATATTGTTTAAAGAAATTCAAATTTTCTGTAGTCTTATAGTCTTCTAGTAGTTTTGTGTCCCTGAGTACAGATTAAGTTCTTAAAACAAACATCTTTTCCACCATAAATAAAATCAAACTCCAATTTGGATTCAATATTCAAACACCCAAGAATTGTGTTCACAAAAACAACTTCCAAAATTGGAGAGTAGAGTTCTTTAAGGTGCTGACTTAAAAAATATTTACAAATAACATGGAGTTATTATTTTTTAATGTTTGTTTATTTTGAGAGACAGAAGGAGAACACGAGCAAGGGAAGGGCAGAGAGAGAAAGGATCCCAAGCAGGCTCCACACACAGCACAGAGCACAACGCGGGGCTCGATCTCATGACCTTGAGATCATGACCTGAACAATATCGAGTTGGATGCTTAACCGACTGAGCCACCCAGGCGCCCCAACATGGAGTTTTTATTATGTAACATTAGAGAAACAAATGCTCTTTAAGAAAATGTGTTTTATCTGAGGGTTGATGGGGGGTGGGAGGGCGGGGAGGGTGGGAGATGGGTATTGAGGAGGGCACCTTTTGGGATGAGCACTGGGTGTTGTATGGAAACCAATTTGACAATAAACTTCATATATTGGGAAAAAATAAAATAAAACTAGACAAAAAAAAAGAAAACGTGTTTTATGGGAAAACAGTGAAGCTGAAGGGTATTTATGGTATCTGAAGATGCTCAGAATCCATGCAGGCACTGGCCACCACGATCCCAAATATCTAGAAACATTTTCCAAATGGTAATGCTAAAAAGGAAGGAAGGAGAAGAAAACCACCACCACAACTGGCTGTAATTGTGAACATCCTGCCAGGCATTACGGCAACATTTATTCCACTTCTACTCCAACTTCTATAAAAAGTACAATTCAAAACAGCTTTCTAGAAATTAACAATGTTCAGTGTAATGGTGAAGAGCATGGGCTCCAGAGGCAGTCTTCTTGGGCTCCATCTGGGGCTCTACCATTCACCAGCTGTGGGACCAAGTCACTATACCTCAGGTCCTCCTCCCAAATGGAGATAAGAACAGAGGCATCTCAGTGGACTGTTGCATTAAATGATTTCTCCGTGGAGAAATTTCTCCGTCCAGTCCTTGAAATGCGGTGTCATACAATTGGTGGTGGAGGCAAGTGGTGGAAGGGTAGTTCAAAATCCAATTACAGCCAGAGCACAATAAAGTGGCTGGTGAAACTGAACTGAACAAACCAATGAAAATTCCCATCTACGGGACGTCTAAACACATGCAAGAATTTAATTGACACACAACTTTTTCCATCCGGCTTACTGTGCTAGAAATTCACATTTCCGCTCATCTGAGCTGATCATATGGACACGGTATCGGAGCACACAAAAGAGCAAACCGTTCTTTAAGTAGGTGTCTTAATACGGCTGACCTTAAAGCCTAAGGGTAAAATCCTCAGCACGGCATTAATGAAACATGGCTAAATGCACATTTAACAAACACACCAGCCAAGAGCATTAGAGGCAAATGTTCATCAGGATATCGTGAGCCACAGGTCCTCAGTGGTGGTCACTGAATGACCACTAACCCAGAGATTCAGCGGCAAAAGGTGCCAGGGAACGCTGACGCTGCCTGTCCTTAATTCGGGCACCGGACTGGGATTCTCTCCATCCGTACATCCTGGGCCCGCCTCCGCCTCTGCCAGCCCAGAGCCTCCCCTTTGCCCCACCCCAGGGTGCGGGAGTCAGGCGAGAGCACCATGGGCAGCTTATTTTGTGCTACTTTCAAATTTAAAAGCTGTGAAAGCTTGAGAGTGGTTGGAACCATTTTATCTGGCCCTGACAACCCTCTTAAGAACGTATATCCAATTTTCATTCCACTTCTCTATCACCTCCTAATCTCTTCCCCGTCTCTCCTCCAGAAAGTGCTTATCACGTTTACCTAAACAAATATAAACAGGGTTGGTTTTTTTTTTTTTTTGACTAGTTGCAAAACTCTAGTGATTAACAGCACACATTGCATTCTGATCTAATCCCTACTTACACACACACCAGGATGTTCCTGAGAGATTCAGGCCAAGGTTGATTTTCCTCTCTTTTGCCAATGTCCTCGGTGTCCTTGGCCTACGCCGGACACACGATAACTGAAGCATAAGTACATTTTCTCAGCATTTCCCTCGGCTATCTCTAATTTCTTACATGTGGAGAGGCTGGTTTTGGATATAATCACTGTTTATTTCCTTAGTACATTTTCTTTTTTTTTTTTAAATTTTTTTTTTTTTTCAACATTTTTTATTTATTTTTGGGACAGAGAGAGACAGAGCATGAACGGGGAGGGGCAGAGAGAGAGGGAGACACAGAATCAGAAACAGGCTCCAGGCTCCGAGCCATCAGCCCAGAGCCTGACGCGGGGCTCGAACTCACAGACCGCGAGATCGTGACCTGGCTGAAGTCGGACGCTTAACCGACTGCGCCACCCAGGCGCCCCCCTTAGTACATTTTCTATCTCCTGCAAGGGTGCTGCCAAATGTTTAAAAGCTTCATCCTTTGAAGCACAAGTCAAAAGAAAAAGATGGGAGCTATACAAAAAGAGAGAGATGCTGCTTTTAAACAAAAGCTGAATGTGGTTTAACTCACACTGAGTTTTTGAATTATACCAAAGCCGGTATGCGAAACCACACAGCCAACAACATTAAAAACACTGTCAAAAGCAACTTAATGAATCAACACAGCAAAGCAACGGTCACCTAGAGAAAGCATTCTTCAACGGGGTCTCCACAATACTAAAGTTGCAAGATAATAAAGGGGTCACGTTCTCTAAATTCTACCTATTTAAAAAAATCTCAATGAACCATTCCATTTTATTTGTTTTTATTCAGAGGATGTTTGAAATGAAGCTTCAAAGAAGGATTTCATTCTCTCCTACACACTGACAAGAAATCAGAATGTTACAGCAGTCACGAAATAAGGCAAATTATCATCCACTATTAAAAATTCACAACTTTTGGATCCATCACCTATCAGCTCTCAGGCAGTGTTGGAATTGTCACTCTCTATTTCAGAGAGGCTGAGTACCTTCAAAACTTTCCTTCGCTGAGAAATTATCCCACTACCAAACTAAGAATATATATAAAGTATAGAAACAAATCTGTGTCAAGTTCTGAAGATCTCTACACTATTGCTTGTTTTATGTTTCTGAAAGATTTTGCTGTCAGTGATTTATTTCACATCCATGTGGCCAGCCATTTGTTTATTCTATTGCGTGCCATCTGTTTTTCGGTAGAGGTTTCAAGTTCTTCTCATTCCCTACTTCATATCCCCTAGAAAACAATTTATAATAGACATAGATTTAAATCACTTGGATTCATGTGGAGTTAGTAACTGGAGCTGCCTTTCATTTATATTTGGCAAATGCTTTAATAGGATTAGCAAATTGTGTTATTATGAGGTACTTATGGAGACACAACACTTTTTTTTTTTTTTAACAATGACAAATGATGTTAACAGTTTCATTTTGAGGTGTTTAATAGCAGGAGAGATTTCACTAACGTTACAGGAAATTGCCCTGATAGGCCATAAAGTCCTAACACAAACCCTGTCTATATCTTTTATTTCTGAGAGCCGACTAGGAGTATCGGGACGTGGTAGGGTCTACAGTGAGGAATAACTTTACCTTAAAAGTGAAGCAACTTGGTATCTATCATTTAACCCACAGATCTGAAAACACTGTCTGGTTCTTACACCTTGGTGACATCCTCAAAGCCCTCTAACCATGTTCCGACTTGGCTAGAAGATGGCCCAGACTTCACCAAAAAGAAGTTTATGCCACAAACTCCAGCTCATCAGAACCAGTTTATTCCCTTTCTAGGGCTCGCTTTGATTCACTCTGAAGAAGAGCCAACCATTCAGACAAACAGCTTCTTGCTGAAACTATACAGATGATGTTTAAAGCATTAATTACCATTTGTACAAGAATCCTTGCTGCTTTGGTGGAGAGGGGGTATCTGATGACAGGACCCAGCAGCTGTCCACAGTTCATGGTTGACATCCAAGGCCTGAGAAACGTCCAGGTGGAGGTCTACTTGATTTTCACTAGTCCTTACCAAATCCGAATTAGATATATTCTGGGGATAAGTGGCATCCTGATGGACACCCGATGGAGTCGATTTGTTGTAAGTGTTAAGTGACATTTGTACTAGAGCTTCATTAATGAAGAATGAATTTTCATGACACAAACTCTCGGATCGATTAAGTTCCATTACCTGTGTAAGAAAATGCAAAAAAGTACAATAATTTCTCCAGCAATTTGTGCACGTTTCGTAAAGTATTTATTTCTAATAGTTCTAGCCATCAAGATTTTAATAAGAGCGTTAGACCTCCTCCCACCCCCTTTTAATGAGCTCAGACCAAAACTTCAACTCGCCGTGTCCAGCCTACCTTTAAAAACAAAACAAAAGCAAAAAACAAACAAAAGAACCTAGCGGGCATGCTACCACTTTCGGAGAGCACATTTTTCAATTTGGCTAAATAAATTGTTGAAAATACATGCACATACACGAGGTATTTGCCATGAATGTAATTTAGCCAACTCGAAAGGAAAATCATATGCATCACAGATCTTTCTTATAATCTTATCACGTTTTACAACTTTATGCACTATCGGTAAAAAGTACTTATGTGCACAGAGTGCAGCAAATTCCCGGAACAAGGGGCACTGTCAAACATGAGTAGAACGTGTACGAATGGAAGACCATCTTTAAAAAGATTTTATATCCGGCCCAGCCACTAATTAGCATACTCATGTTAACTATTAGTGAAACAAACAGGTTTCAAATTTAATACGTCAATGTACAAAACAATAAAATTAGAGTAACAGTAATTCATACCTGCTGAATTCAGTACCCAAAGATGCACATTAACAGCTAATTAATCCGCTAAAAGGTATATCTATATAAAACTCTGAAGGTGCGATCAAGAAAAGAGGTCTTTCAAATACAGGAAAGGCAGCATGCTCACGGTGAGCATGCTTTAGGACAAACCTTGCCTTCCTGGAAGACTTGTTTCTGTGTTTCTTACCTTGCATAAGGGCATCACAGGGTACAACGAGCCCTTGATCCAAATAGGACCTAGTTTTTCAAATTTCTGTAGCGTGAGCCAAGATTTCTATGCCTGTCTCCCTAAAAGTTCTTCATTTCTTTTTTTTTTTAATATTTTTTTAAGGTTTATTCATTTTTGAGAGACAGAGTGTGAGCGAGGGAGGGGCAGTGAGCGAGGGAGAAGAGTCTGAAGCAGGTTCCAGGCTCTGAGCTGTCGGTGCAGAGCCCGACGCGGGGCTCGAACACACGAACCGTGAGATCGTGACCTGAGCTGAAGTCCCACGCTTAACTGACCGGGACACCCAGGCACCAGGTTCCTCATTTCTGCTACCTATAGATTAATTCTTGTGAGCTCTTAACGCCACAGCAAAACGGCGGACACCGGATCCGGTCAATGTCGCAGGAATGACCACGATTGAACCTGTCTTTGAGAAGCTGCCTTACACACCAATTCCACAAGCATGGAAGGCCCGTACCTCTGTGCTTCCTGGAGAAAATGCTGCGGGAAGGCTACTCTGCCGACTGTGTTTCCAGCCACACAGCAGGCTCTGCTGGACCCGCATCCTCTCCCTCTCCCTCTCCACCAGGCGCTGGCCCTCCCTCAGCCGCTCCAGGTTCTGCTGGTACTCCTGGAGCTGCTGGTCCAGCTCCCCGCGGTTCCTCAGCAGCAGCTCCTCCTGGGACTGGCACTCCCTCTCGCGCTCCCGCAGGCGGCTCGCCTTGGCCTCCTGCTCCCGCTGCTGCTGGTTGCACCTGCGGTGCCAGCGCCGCTGATCCTGCTGGAACTCGTACTGGAGCTTGTGGATGTTGGCCAGCTCTTCCCGCTGCTTCTCCAGGTGGCGGGCCTTCTCCTGGTCCTGAAAGAGCGGGCCCCCTCGAGAAGACAGGCCCGGGGAGAGGCTCTCCTGTTGCCGGAGAACCAGCTTGTGGACCTGGATGTGGCTATCCTGAATGGTCAAGGCCGCCTGTCAGAGCAGGGGAGAGGAAAACGGTCACGGCTTCCGCGGGCTTGGGCTTTGGGTGGGAACTACCTCTAGACACAAAAAGCACGACCAAATTATTTCCCCTTAATGTTCTGTCTTTTTTCTAAGTTATCTTCAAAGACTGACCTTAACCTTCCAAATACGCTTATGCACATTGCCTAGCAGTACCATTTGGGAATTAATACACAAAAGAAAAACAAAAAAAGCACAAAAGCAATACTCATCCCTTCTTTTGGAAATGTGGTTTGTTGCTGGCTATTTGGTAATATTTAAGCAAGTCTTTTGAATAAGAATTCAGTACATAAATTCACAAGACTGCATTCCTGCTCTATGTCTCATTCTCTGAGGTCTCTCCACTCAATAATTCATGAGAATTTAAGATTCTATATAAACCTGGTAGTATCCTTTGAGTCCCAAACCAGAAATTACTTAAGCTACATTACATACATGAAAACATAAAAATAAAAGTCAACCACTTGGAGACTTTTGGTAAATAATATTTTTATAACATAATGCCTGAGAACAGCCGTTAATTTCAATATTTAGGAGATACGTAAGTGGTAAAGCTATCTCGTTACTGTTATTTCTTTGTATTATAGCAGGAAGGTCATACGTAAAGTCCTAAGCTGAAATTCATTTGTTTAATAGATTGCTAACAGGAGGCTGGAATGATTAAGGGAACATAGATACTCTAAAGCCCAGAGGACGTTACCAACCAGATTAAAAAAACATTTGGAGTTACAGTATCTGCCTATGAAAAGTTTGGCAGCATTCACAGGAAATAATTGCCAAGATTCCACAAAACCAAAAAAGAAAGAAAGAAAGAAAGAAAAAAACAACTCAGTGAATGCCCTTGGAAGCTTTTAATTTTAAAAGTTCCCATTTAAAGCACAAAGAAGCACAAAAGGGACAAATTGAAAATGGCCACATACTGGGTATGTATGTGTGTTTTGACTCATTATGAGAAATTATTAGTCTCCTAGGAATAAATTCACATTTTTCTTTCCTAAGAATTTTGAAAACTGCCCATGTAACAGATGCTGGTAAGATGGGGATTTGACTAGTAGTTCTTTGTTAGATCAACAATTCCCTGCACTTTTGAAGGTTAAAGAACTCAAGTAAATTTTAAATTGGCACTTGTCTTGAAATAAGATTCAAAAATGTACTTGCTGGGGCCTTCTGAAATAAAATTCATGTTTTTAACTTTGAAAACTTACTTAAACAATTCCAAACTTGGCATGAATATTTAAGATCTTTAAGAAGTTATTAAAAAGAGAACGATTATCATTGAAAATAGTAATTACTTTATCTTTAAATACGAAATAATTAGCACATAAATAAGAAACCATTCAGGATTCTGCTGACTTAGTTCAACTGTAGACTGTACATTTATTAATTCTAATAAATTTCAAGGGCATCAGTATAGCAAAACAAACAAACATCCAGTATTTTATATGTCCAAACTACCAAAGGAAAGTACAGGGCTCATGAAAAGTTTACACCAGGCTAGTTAAGGGCTACCATGAAGCATTCCTCACATCTACTTAGCATTTGAGATGAGACCACTCTCGTCTCTAGCATCGAGGTGGAATGTGGAGACTGGATATTCATTTTCACACGTACAGTTGACCCTTACGTTTGGCAAAGAGAACAGCATTTGCTTTCAAATTTAGGAAAATTCCCAATTTACTCTCTCAACTTTTCTTTGTCTTCTCCCTTCCACCTTCCCCATACCTTATCTCCAACTCTGCTCTCCTAATATAGGGATCAAGTTTCATTTTCATCTGATTTGAAAATGCTCAGGTAAAAATTTCAATCCTATGTAAGAGATACAGCTTCACAAGAGATGAACGCTCCATGAATAGAAATCTTTCAGAGCCACATCCTCAGACAAGCTCAAAAGCTGAGGTTAAGAGAAGACACTGGAGAATTCAATACCTCCCTTCAATCTCATGTGGTGCAAACATCAGGTCATTTAGGTCAGCTTTTCTGAACATTGAACCCACACAGGGCCCCATGCAAGGTTGACAAGAAGACCAGTGACCTGTCAGTGTCTTCATCAGGCAACACAAGCTGGGATACTCAGTGTTTCATCTCCCAAAAGTTAATGAACTGTCCTCAAACTATATCCATTTTCCCGTTAAAATATAAAAGGGACATTTGTTTTACATGATCAATCAACTCAAAGACCAGCTATCCCAGACCAGCATATTTAATGTCAGATGCCAAAGGTACTCCCACTACATCTTGAACAGCACAAGGATGCTTGCTATTGCCACAGTTACTTAATACATTTCCAGAAGACAAAGCATAAGCCAAGAAAATAAAATGATTTAAGTACTGAAGAATAACCATAATATCATTACTTTCAAATTTTAACTTTCTACCTGGAGTATTCTAAAGAATAGAACTGTTGAAACAAAAACATCTTCCTTTTATCTAAAATAAGAGATGACTAACAGCATTTTCCCTAAGAGGACACTAATTACTGCAGAGGTGACAATTCTACCCAAATTCATTCATCAATAGGAAATTTTAATTAATCAGGCCTGGTACAAGGGTAAGAAACTTGCCAGAGTGAGTCAAATCTCTTATGAAAGAATATATAGATGAGTAAAGAAAAGAACAAGAAGAGACCATCACCATAATATATTCAAATAGAATCCAAAATTTTAATTATTAAGGCGGTGCTACCAGAACAATAGATACATGATCAATAAGACATAAAAGAAGTCTTGATGCAGTCAAAATACATATAAGAAAATGGAGCATGACTTTACACTTTTTTCTGGTGAAAACTTACAGTCATACTTAACTTTTTTCTTTTTAGAGAGAGAGAGAGAGAGAGAGACAGGGCAAAAGTGAGCAAGGGGCAGAGAGAGAGAGAGAGAGAGAGAGAGAGAGAGAGAGAGAGAGAACCCTATAAGGGGCAGACAACGAGAGAGAAGTGAGGCTCATCCAGGGCTCAGGTTTTTACCTGAAGCGGGACTTGTGTTCACCCGATGTGGTGGGACTCCAACTCACAAACTGTGAGATCGTGACCTGAGCCAAAGTCAGATGCTTAATGACTGAGCCACCCTGGCACCCAACTTTATTTTCTATTAATATTCAACAGGTAAAAGATACGAAGCATGAATGGCTACTAAACCAGTGGCCGGGGGGAGTTTAGTTTCAACAGTAATCAAAGAAATGAAAATTAAGATTATCAGACACCTTGACCTATTTTTAAACTGAGGAGAAGGAGAGAGGGGGTGTTGATAGGATTATTTGGGTAATACTTATTAAAAACCTAAAAAAAATAATTTTAGCCATTTATCCTAAAGAAACATGCAGCTATGTTAAGAGGTTAATATACAAGAATATCTAACACACTTCCTACAGCAGTATAGCTATGAAGAATCGGACAAATTCTGGGGTGCATGGGTGGCTCAGCTGGTTATGCATCAGACTTTTCATTTCGGCTCTGGTCATGCTTTTGCAGTTCGTGAGTCCAAGCCCCGCATCGGGCTCTGCATTGACGGTGTAGACACTGACAAGTGCCTGCTTGGGATTCTCTCTCTGCCCCTCCCCTGCTCACCTTGTTTCTCTCTCTCTCTCTCTCTCTCTCTCTCTCTCTCTCAAAATAATAAACTTTAAAAGCTAATAATAATAAAAAGAACTGGACAAATTCCATAGACTTGAATATTATACAGCCACTAAATACTGTGCTTCAGAGTAAGAGCTGAACATGTAGCAAGGTACATGTTATGGAAGAGTATGTAACAATTTTTAAAAACTAGAGGGATATACACCAATGTAACAAGGATAATTCTCTCTATAGAAGCAAGTATTTTATTTACTTACATCCTCAAATTTTTCTTCCAATTTATCCATGACGCTAACATTGCTTTTATATCATCAAAATGCTTTTAATCATAAATTGAGCAATCGGATGTATTTGGCCTTTCTTGTGCATGACCTAAGGGATCATCCAACCCCGTAATCCTCAATGCAAGCATTTTTTGTGCCTGCCTTTCCTTGAAAGACAGTGAGCCATTCGACAATAGGCCTTGTGGTTCATCTGCCTTTGTGTGCTCAGCCCTTAGCGTAGCGCCAGAGAGAAGGCACTCAATAAATGCTGGGGGGATGAACAAACTAACGAATGAAGGAGCACATGAATTATTTAAGTGCTCAAAAGGCCCAAGTCCACGTGTGGAAGTGAAAAAAGTTTAGGTGTGAATTTAAGTTTTCACCAGAAAATGTGAAGTCATGCTACACTCACCTAAGAGTTTCACTGTAAGTTTCAGGCCAGGTCACAGTCATCAATATTTTTTAAAGATATGAACCGTTTTATGGTTTCAGAGAAGAATGTTACAAAAAGTAGTGGTGTTGCCTTGTGATTATAAAACCAGGTGAAGTTCAATGCAACTAGAGGAATTACACTTTGGGAATTGGCATTCTTTTAAGATCATTGACTGCCTCTCGTATGTTCTAATTTGTAATGGCCGGGAGTCATCAAATAAAATGAATTGCATTAAGAGAAAACATTCACAAGGTCAAAGAATAGAGGAGCACAGTTACCTGAAGGCTATATAAGAGCCGGGTTAAATTCTGTATCGCTTGTATAATCTGGAAAATAAGATCGTGAAAGTCAAATTCTTGAAAAAGCATTCGTTATCCAAAAATAACAAGAGGATGAGGATATATTTCAGGTATGCTGAATAGGTATATTTCAGGTATATTTCAGGTAAGGTCAGCTTACCTCTGACTGTGAAGAACCTGGGAAACTTCTATATTCCACCTAAAATATGTAAAGAACAAGAAAATGAAATCGCACTATTTTTGAAAAGCTACACTTAGTGTTCCAAAATGTATGACCTCAGGTAAATCACTTCACTCCCTCAAAAGTCTTCTATGATGACCCTCTTTCCTTGCCAGAAATCAAAGCCTACAGAATTAACCGCTCAGTGAGAGCCCCATTTGTGCAAACTCTGTATGTGACATACATGGTAACTTCCCCCAAACATCTCCTTAAACAACAAGGGATGACAGCCGGTAAGTTCTGTACTCTCTCCATAAGTGATGATATTTACCTTGTGGACACCACACTGTCACGTGAGCTCTCGGTGCCCAGGCTGAAGCTGGCCCTCAGACCAGGCTGGCTCCCTGCATTCTGGAGGCCAGATTTGGAAGCTAGAAAACATCACTCCTGACTTCTTGCTCCCTATATCCATGTTTAAGATTCACAAAACCAAGACAGTCAATGGTTGGGAGAAGAAATCAGACTCAGAGGTGGCTCAAGGATGAGCACCTAGCTGGCCGGCTCCAGATCCTACTCTGAGTTCACTGGAACCTTCTGGGATTGCCTTAGTAAATGCACTAACAGCGGAGGCCATCAGTGAGGCTGGAGACCATCTGCTCCTGGGGGATGGGTTCTATGTCTCATTGTCTCCCTAATGCACACATTAGAGACACATGTAGGTAGTAAGGATTTCCAGTTTCCAGAATTGAACTGAACAATTGTCTGTTCAGGTATCGTCCGTCTTCTCTCACTAGGATGTAAGGCAACAAGCAGCAGGAGTTCTTATGTGCGTTCAGTCCTGTAACTGCAAATTTAACAACGAAGCCTGGCATCTAATGGATACTCACACTGCATTCTATAAATAAATACTGAGCACTCGCTATGTACTGCACTCTTTACGCTATAGGAGATCATCAGATTCCATGCCCGCCTAGAGCCTATCTTGTATACTGCTTTCTCTTATCTGAGCAGCTTTAAATTGAAACCACAAGGAACAGTCAGCCGTGGTGATGTTCTCAGGTAACTTTGGACTTGTTAAATTCAGTTAGTTCAGGCTAGTGAAGCTTTAATGAAATAGCCACATCCCTTCTTACCCCTCTCCCACACTCTTCCCGGGCCATAAAAGATTTCATCACTAAGCATAACCTCTAATACAGGAAGGATAAGGGAGGGAAAAGGACATGAAGTTTAGAGTCATTAGACCTGTACCCAAGTCCCCTCCACCCCCGCAATTGGGCTAAAAACTCCCATTCTATAGCGAGTTCTAGAGTTCTCTCTGCTCTTGTGGTTCTGTCCTTGCTGCACAGTCCATTGCCTTTGTAATAAGAAAATCGTACGGTATAGAATTTTTATACTCTATAAAAATCAGAAACATAGAAATGAGTTGGATTATGCTACATGCGGTTACTTATTCCCCAGAACCGCGAAGTTGGAAAGGACAGAAAGGGTCAATGTCGTATTTTTCACGGAGTCAGTCCACCACCTTGTGGTGAGTGTATAGAGTTGCAGCTGTTGAGTTACACACAGGATGCTGCACCCTTTGCAGCACCCATTTTTAAATTTCTTTCCAATTTTTGTGTTAAGCCTTACCTGATTAAGGAAGCTAATTACAACATATCCATTGCACACTTTTTTCCTACGTCTGATTTCAGGTGATCCTGCCCTATTTGTCAGTTCATTTTCTCAAATGCCTTATGAAAGTTCTTCCAGATAGGTTCATCCAACGAGGAACCTTCACACCTCATTTCACTTACCTGTGACTGCATCCTGGAAGGAAAAAAGACCTTGGGAGTGGGAGTCACCACAGGGTCCGTTCAAGAAAAAAACTATTCCTAGCTAACCAGCCCTCTTACCCTCCCTCTCTGCCTCTACGACAAAAGCAGTTGGAAGCTACAGACTGAAAAGTGAAGTCCACACTGAAAAGGAAGAAAAGCAGGAACATTTTAAGAAAAAAATAAGTCAGAAAGCTTACAGTCAGTGAAGTAAAATACTGCATTCCTTTTTTTATTTTGGCCTATGAAGATCTTTAAAACAACAACAAAAACAACACTAAATCACAGCCATATTTTTTATGGATTTAAAAAAAAAATCTTTGGACTTGAAGTCTCAGTCACATATAATATTTGCAAAAATATATAATACGTACATTAGTACACAAAAAGAGGACATCTGTCATTTTTCCACATTAGCACATATTGGTGCATGGTAATGTGCCTAATTTGAAATTAGAGAAAACTAAAACTCTCGAGCCCCAGCCAACCCTGGGGAGGCCACTCAGCACCTCCCAGATTCATATTCTTATTCCCTTTTTCTGACATCCCAGGCTCATTTGAAGGGAATAGGAAGTTTCATGATTTAATTTTTCAAAGAGTGCTATATACTACATGTAAACTGTGTCCAAAAAGGAGAGGCGTTTAGAACCAGTTTGCCCCAAGCAAAAAAATGGTGAGGTTGATTAGAAGTCTCACAAAAAAAAAAAGTAGGTGACAATGTGGGCGGAGACAGGAAAACAACCCGAAATGAGAGGAAGATAAAAGAACGTGCAAGCAGCAACAGTATTTCAAGTCAAAATTCTTTCTGCCGCTTTAGTGTCCCTTGGTTGCCTAGAGACCCCGAAAGATGCCAGGGGCACCTCTCAGCCAAGAGTTGCTAAGTGTAGCAGGTGAAAAGGCAGAGGTTTGCAGGGCGGAGAGCAGAAGGGAGACCGGAAGTAAGAGTGCGCAGACACACAAACAATCGAGTTTTAAAACCGTTTAATAACTTTCCAATCATTTCTTTGTTTACACCTACATGAACAGGAAGAGTGAGAACATTTTAAGAGGATTTAAGTGAGAAAGCTTAAATATGAGTACCGAAATCGAGAACAATGCAGAAGAATGCTTTCATACCACTCACTGCCACGGACAGACCAGGACCTGTGGTTATTTTATTACACAAAGTAACTGGTGCCATTTACTAACAAATCAGTTCACAATACCTTCTCCCCTGCATCAGGGACCGCCAGGTCGGTTCCCACACCCTGGGTCCCAGGATCCACATCCCAACAGCCTCTTCCTCCTGTCCTTTCTGTGACTAGTGCTGGAAGCACACCATTGAGACAGAAACAAAAAGGACATCATCAAACAGCAGCCAGCGCACCGGGTTCTTTCGCACGCAGCCGACACGTACTTCAAAATAAGGAACACAAAATCCCACGTATCACATACTCTCATACAAGGTGCTGAAACAATGCAAAGCACAGTGTCCCTGCCCTCAGGGAGCTTACATGCTATTAGATACCAAACTGACAAACGGCAGCAATTATCACCCATCTTTTAATTTTTCTTTTTTGCAGACAGGTGCTCATGTGAGGCTGGTGATACCGAGAGGGGTATATGCTACATCTCACTTTCACTTACTAGGATAAAGCTGCTGGGGAGAAGGAAATTGAAAACAGGCACTGGAGAACAAAAAGCAAGGGCTGGCAGACCCCGGTCTAAGGAGACAGCTCGGTGAAAGGCTCCTCTGCGGCCCGTGTAAGAACAGCAGACCATAAAGAAGGCTTAGAAGGAGTAATCCAACAACAGGAGTGAAATATCTTTCTGAGCAGCGTCAAGATGGTGAATACTTTATGAGCTCCTAGTCCTACAAAAAGGAAGCTGTCCCTGTCTCCAAATGACTCTTGAAAAACAATTTCCAAGTGTTTTTTTTTTCTCATAACACTTGTTTATAATCTAGATTCATAACAGTTGTAAATACTGTGTATTTAACCTATGAAACACAGAAATATTTCTAGACCAGAAATATTTTTAAGTACCAAACACGGATTTCACTCCATCCATTAGATCTCTGCTGGTACAATTTGATTTCTTTACCGACGTGAACTCAGTTAAAACTTAGACTGTGCTCACCTTACACTGATTTAAACTAGACTTTCCAAAGCAGTTTCACACACACCATTTCATTAGAATCATGTCCAGTCAGGGCCCTGGTGAAATATTCGCTTTGGGACACTGTTTATCACACAATGCCATCTTGAAACTTTCTTTCTGATGCAGGAAATGCTTTTTTTTGCCTTTTCTAAATGCAAATCCCCAGGACCCCAAAGGCCACTTCTATTACAAAGAATTTTTTGTTTAAGCTGAAACTGCTTCAAATTAAATCAGCTAAAAATTAACTTCATTTTGCCCAAGTCAGTGAATGCTTTTCACTTATAGTGAAGGGACATGCTACAGAAATTTTCCACCACTCAAAAAATGGTTCCACTACTTGGTATTATCCTTACTTCTTAGAGAGATACCCAAGACGTTACCAAAGAATTAGCCCTTCTCACACTCTCCCTCCCCACCACCCCAGACAAATGAGAACCAGCAATGGGCAAAGAACCCCATGGTGAGCCAAATTATCAGGTGCCTCTGTTTCTTATTCAGTTTCAGGTCTCCAGAACTTTTTCAGGAGATTAAAGTGACCCACCTTATTAGGTATATCGAGAACTAAAAATTGAAGGCCTTGCTTGGCGGATGACCTCAGATTGGCATGGGCCTGACTTAGAAGGACCCACTCCTCCAAGTGAAACAAAGAACTGACCCAGTCAGTGACAGACCCTCATTAAAAACAGTATTTGCCCTGGCCAACCTTATAAAGAGAACCTAAGTCTTACAGCACCATCATCCAACCCGGCCCACAAACGACTAGGTCTTTGGGGGTACAGGACCCTATCAACCTGCCCCTGCCTACATGGATCCTGGTATCAGGGCAAATAGTCTAATGGTTTTGACAGATGTCATGGGTGTCCCCGGGCACTCTCCCAAATCCTGGGAGATACAGGTACAGACGGGAGAACAGGGAGGGAAGGTACGGCCATGTGCCCCTGAGCAGCGGCAGGAGCCACGGGGAGCCTCTCCTCTCTGGCTGCCCCTGGGGGGAGGCTGAGAGCAGCAGAGCCCTCCTGTATTTTTAGACAGAACTCCCTCGATGGCATAATGAGTTTTTTTCTTTTAAAAGGAAATCACCCAGGGCAGTACAACTCCCTTGATGAATCTGGGTCGTGTCAAAATGAAAAACACATGTGCACTTTCTGAAACTAGAAATGCAGGATGGGATAAAGCGAAATTTGAGGGAGCAAGATAATTATTAGTGATTTCAAAAATGGACAGAATTTTAAAACTGTACTGTGTCCGTGTATCTTGATCAACCATGGGATGTTGATAAAGAAATTCAAGGACAATTTAATCCTCTCTCATCTCTAGCTACTAAAGACGTTTTATCTTGTGCATAATAAAGCTGGTGGAAGTAAGGTTTTTATCACCCAAATACAAGGAAAAATAAACCCTCTATGCTCTTCTCTCAGAAAGCTGTAGGGAAGTAAATATTCAGCTTCCGTATAGAACATTATGGGGTTCTGAGAAATCACCTAATTCTCTACATGCTTCTTTCTGTATTTAAAATATATGCAACAGGGCTTTTTATAAACAAATTCTGATCTGAACCAAAGCGTATGATGACGCCGATCAAGAATTTTTGGCACTTCTGCCTTTAACCACATCACCAAACCCTCAGAGGGGAATGTGTTGCAGCCTAGCTTTCTGGCGTATGGCTTCTCAGGTGAGGACGCCTACAGGAGGTTAAGTTCAAGGGTTTGTTCTCTCGTGAACTGCAGAGACCCATTTCCAAACAACCGAAAGTTTAAAAGTTCTTTCAAAACCATATTCCAAATTGTACTCAGTAAGTCAAATCAAAAATGAAGCAGGGTCAGGTTTAGGGAAGGTACAAAGCTTGCCTGGGTATGAGAGCAGTAGAACCCACCAACTATTCTTGAAATCCTCGTCCTGGGAATGCCAGTGCCGTTATCGTAAATAAATCAGGCTAGCATATTTATTCTCAGGTTTTCTCGGATTTAAAAAAATACATCAAGTCTCCTCCAAATAGGGACAGAGTCGTTGCCTTCATTTCCTATGACCACTCTATGCTCCAGAGATTGTGTTCAGGCTCACGGCAAAGGCCTGTACTTTCACTTACAAGCTGTAGAAGATCCTGGCACGTCAGGGGGACCCAGCGTATCTGTCAAGGCAGATTCTCCGCAACCTTCCTCGGATGACTGGCATGCCTCGCCCGTCTGTGAGGCCTTCACTGCAACCTGCAGGCTCTCGGCTAAAAAGGAGAAAGAAGACAAAATTTAAAAACCAAATACACGTAGTTTAATCTAGACCAAGGGTTGGCAAACTCTATTTGGCCTGTGTCTATTTTTATACGGCCCGGGAGCTAAAAACGGTTTTTATATTTTAAAGAGTTGTTAAAATACACAATACACGCACACACACGCACAAAAAAGAATGTGTCCCAGAAACCGTATGTGGCCTGCAAAGCCTCAAGTATTTACTATCTGGCTCATTACAGAAAAAAGTTTGCCAAAAGGCGACCTATACCAATACTTTTAGCATCATTTTATGATAGAGAATTAATAAAAAGATGTGCTATATAAAACAGTCTCAAATTTAACTTTCAGTTACATTAAGTATGCTGAAAAACTTTCTGTAATTCAATTAATTTAAATATGATTTCAGGCATGAACGTTTTAAAACCTACTATTCAGAGAGACTAGCTCTTCTTCAAAACAGAATTTCCCCAACTGTACCTTAAAAAATGCAGATTTCCAAAATTTACCTAGACCTACTAGATCAGATTCTCCAAGGCAAAAGACAAAGAATTTGCATTTTAAACAAGCACAAAAGGCTGCTCTTAGGATCTGGTAAGACTGGGAAACACTACACCAAGAAAGTGAGGTTTTTATTTATGCTAAATGCTTTCAACTAGCCTGTGAATGGTACAGTTTTAAAGGCCCTATAAATATGTCTAAAACATCGTGTCCAGTGTTGGAATTTAGCAAATGCTCATTGAGCACCTACGCTGTTCTAGGGGCTCCTGGGCATGTGATTAACTAATTAGGAGAGTTTGAGACTGAAAGAGGAAACAGACACCTGCAAGTAACTATATACAAGGTAGCATGTGATCAGTGCTGAGTTCTATCATCCAGTTATTAGAGTACCATAAAATGCTCCAGGAATGCTAAGGAGCAAAACAGTTGCATTAGCCGGTGGAATTAGGAAGAAGTTATTAAAGGAAATGACAACTGAGTAGAATCTTGAAGGATGAACGGGATTCAAGAGATAGAGACAAAAGAGGAGAAAGAGAAGAAAAGCCATCCAGTAAAGCAACCACCTAGGGAGACCATTCAAGATGCATTACTGAACTGTTTTTTATTTTCCCCCCAGAGATAAAGACCTCACCCCGATTAAGAATTCCTGCTAGGGGTTCCTGGGCGGCTCAGTCCATTAAGCATCTGACTCTTGGTTTCGGCTCAGGCCATGATTTCACGGTTCATGAGTTCGAGCCCCACACTGGGCGTTCTTGCTGACCGTGTGGGAACCTGCTTGGGATTCTCTCTCTCCCTTTGTCTCTGCCCCTCCCCCACTCACTCTGTCTCTAAATTAATTGATTAATTAATTAGAAGAATTCCTGCTAGATCTCGGAGTACTGACGAACAGCGACTCAGGGTGGGTCAGGCAGTACCTCCCTCAACTGTTTGGTGTTCTCTTAAGCAGCTGGGTCCCCTCCTATTCCTGAGCGCCTACACGACACAGAGGGCCAAATGAATTAAGGCAGAGGGACCTAACAGCAGGCATCGCTCACAGTTCTGATGGCAGAAGAGGTGAAAGCCACCGGCTAAAAATTGAGAGGGGGTGACTTACCCAATGAAGACATTATCAAGGACGAGAGGGTCACTCGAAAGTACTTGTAGCTTTATTTCTAAAATATACCTTGCATTGATCCACTTCCCTCTATTTCCACTGTCAACAGTCCCAACAACCCCCATCAGCTCCTGTAACTGCCTCCCAACCATCTCTGGCAAACGGGTCTCCCTCACTCTGCTCCCCTGCCGGCAGCCAGTAATCTTCTGGAGACGTGTGATCGTGCCACACCCATGATTAAAAGCCACCAGTAACTTCCCATCAAGCGTGGAATAAGATATTTCTTTAACCAGAGCCTACAAACATCTATCTCTGCTCACCCAGGCAACCTCACCTCATCTACTTCCCTGAGTGCTGCCTCCCTGCCTTCCTTCTTCCCTTGAACATGCCACGCTCACTCCACGCACGAGAGCATTGTACCCACTCGGTCCTTGCCCAGGAGTGGTTCTCCCCCGTATGTCCAGACAGCTGGCTTCTTCTCACCTTTCCATTCTCATGTCAAAAAAATCATCCCCTCAAAGAGGTCTTCCCCTGGCTTCTCTAACACAGAGCCTTCACCTCACCCCAATCTTATTTTCTTGTGACTTTCTGAAATTACTTTGTTTCCTTAGGTACTGCCTGTCTTCCCCCCAATTAGAAGTTTTTATCGCCCTCTTTCTTTTTTTTTTTTTATTGAAGTGTAGTTGACAATGTTGTATTAGTTTCAGGTGTGCACTATAGCTAGTCCACAATTCTCTACATTATGCTGCGCTCACCGCAAGTATAGCTGTCATCTGTCACCATGAAATACCATGCAATACCAGTGATTAGATTCCCTAGGCTCTACCTTTTATCCCTGTGATTTCGTCATTCCGTAACTGGGAGCCCGTACCTAACCAGAAGTTATGAAAGGATTACTTCCATCAGCACCACCAACAAAGCACAGGGTCGAGGCTGAATGAATGAATGGATGAATGAACCCGTCAGTTGACCCCTCTTCAGACAACCTCTATGCCCTTCTCATGACGTCGGTTTCCTCATCAAATCAAGATGATAGAATGCCCTGGTTTCTAAATTCTCCTCCAGAGATAATATTCTGAGACCCTGAGCCAGGGCTTGGCAAGCTTTCTCTGCCAAGGAGCACATTTTAAATAGTTTAGGCTTTGTGGGGCATAGGATCTCTGTTGCAGTTATTCATCTTGTTTTCTCTCTCAAACCCACTGTCCCTGTCACCTCCAAACTATTATCCCTCACCCCCAGACCCCTTTTTTCCTTTAGTTTCATGGCATCCGATTATACCACTCACTACCCCTCCTTGTTGTCACTCATCTACAGACTCCTTGAACAATTTAGCACCTGGTGCAAGTTCTCTCCCTTTCCCCAATGCCACTCTTGTCAGAATTCTCAGGAATTTCAGTTTTATGAACATAGACCTTCCAATACCTTGGCCTCATGTCTCCTTGACTTTCTCATTTCCCCAGTGATCTCATCCCCCACCCTACCTCGGTCAAACCCCCAGTTATATCCTAGACTTTTTAAAAAAATTTTTTAAATTAGGTTTCTTTATTTTTGAGGCAGAGATAGAGCGCGAGTGGGGGAGGGTCACAGAGACAGAGGGAGACACAGAATCTGAAGCAGGCTCCAGGCTCTGAGCTGTCAGCAAAGAGCCCGATGCGGGGCTCAAACTCACAAACTGTGAGATCACGACATGAGCCGAAGTCGGACGCTCAACCGAATGATACACCCAGGTACTCCTAGACTTTTTTTTTTTTTTTTAATGTTTGTTTATTTTTGAGAGAGAGGGAGACAGAAGATCCAAAGCAGACTTCACACTCTCAGTACAGAGCCCGATGCAGGGCTCAAGCTCAAGAAGCATGAGATTATGCCCTGAGCCAAAGTCGGACGCTTAACTGACTGAGCCACCCAGGAACCCTCCGGGGGCAAGTCAATGCGCTACTCAAACCCTCTAATGCTTTCCATGCCCCTCAGAATGAAATCCAAACTCCTTACTGACCTCCATCTGGTCCCTGTAATCTGAGCGCTAGCTGGCTCTGACTCATTGGCCACTCACCACCCCTCCCTTCACTCTACCTGCACAGTCCTCCTGGCCATTCCTCAGGCTTGGCACTCACCTGCCTTGGAACCTTTGCATCCTCTGTTCTCTGTGTCTGCAACATTCTTTCCCCAGATGTCTACTTGGCTTTTTCACTTCCCTTATGTCTGCTTACATATCACCTTACCAAAGAGGCCTTTCTTGGTCACTTTAATGCAAAGAGAACCTCCCCACTCGATCTCTCTACTCCCTCTCCTGTTCATCTTTTAAAAAAAAAAAAAAATAGGGTTCAGACTTTATGACAATCTACCTTGAAGCAATTGTCCTCCATAGTTTCTCAAATAAGACTGCCTTGTTTTTTATTGAAGTATCATTAACACACCACATCACATTAGTTTCAGGTATACAGGATAGTGATTCAACAATTCTATACATTACTCACTGCTAAGCACTGGAAGTGTGTTCTTAATCCCCCCTCACCTACTTCCCCCATTCCCCCACCCATCTCCCTTCTGACAACCACCAGTTTGTCCTCTGTATTTAAGAGTCTGTCTTTTTTTTTTTGTCGTTGTTCGTTTGTTTCCTAAATTCCACATAGGCGTGAAATCACATGGTATTTGTTTTTCTCTGACTTAGCTTCACTAAGCATTACACCCTTCCGTCCGTCCACACTGCTGCAAGTGGCCAGATCTCATTCCTTTTTACGGCTAAAATTCTATTCTGTATATGTACGCACATATATGTGTCTTCTTTATCCTGTTTATTCTATTGTGTATATGTATGTGTCTTCTTTATCCATTCATCTACCGAGGGGCGCTTTTTTTTCCTTCATAGTACTTGACACGACCCGACACATGTATTTTCTTTTACTTCGCTATTTCTGGAGTATGAATTGTAGCACAGTTGAGCCTCTGTCTCATTGCTCTATGTGCTCAGCACCAAGACCACAGCGCTGGGCACACCCAGAAGGTACTTGAACATTTTCTGAGCCTGTCAAAGCAAATAGTTTTGGAAGCAGCTTACCTTCTTTCAGTGCCGCTGCCACTAATGAGGATGCCTGGGGAGGCTCTCCTGGGTCAGGCTTAATGAGGAGGTGGGGCTCTAGATGGACATCCTCAAGTCCACTCAATTCTCCGAGCTCAGCATAGATATGCAGCTTCTCCTCCAAACATGTGCAAATTTGTTGGTCTTGGTTACTGAGGATTTCTATGAAATGGCATTTAGCACAGAAGGTTGACAGAGGAATACAACAACTGTATGAAAATCCAAGCTAGAAGAACACGATGTTGCTCGTCAGTATGGTCTCACAGGTCAAGTACAAGTTGTTGAGCGGGACACAACCGGGTTCAAACCCTAACTCTTCCACTTAGTGACTGTAGCTTCCATGGTCTTTCCTGTACATTTATTGCGCTCGGATACGTGTTCCTTTCCCCTGCCTCTAATTCCAGAAAGACTTGCAAAACTATTCTTTGTTCAGCTTGTTTTCCAATAAGACTAAATACAAAGCTGAGGAATGAAAATCGAGGTGGGGTGGCAGTGTCCATGATGACCGATACCCGCAAGGGAAAACAATGCAAAGCTACTCAGGCTTCAGTCTTGCTTAAGACCACACCTACTGGTTTAGGTTTTGGTTTCTCAACATCCAAGGTCTTTGATAATCTTGCCATGTACCATTTTCCTCTGATGTCAATGTATCACATGATTCTTACGGTTTAAAGGGACCTCCGTCAGCATCTAATCCAGGGGTTCTCAGTCTGCCTCGGTACCACCTGGGCAGAATTTAAAATCCTTCCACAACCACCTCCCATAGAGCCCAAGGGAAACGGGTGAGGGTAGGGCCCAGGCATCAGAATTTTTACAAAACTCCCAGAGTAATTCTGATGTCTAGCCAGAGATGGGAATCACTGAGCTAATCTAATTTCCTCAATTCAAAGACGTGGAAACTGATGACCAGAGTTAATGGGTTCCTTGCCCAGAGTCACACAAGTGTGACCTTTCAGTGCTGGGACCTAAAATTGCAGCACCAGACGATGACCCCAGGGCACATCTGTACCAAAACTGCCCTGCCCACAGTTACTGTTTCATACATGTTACGTGGATAATTATTTCTGAAAATTTGTTATAGATTTTTAAATCACTAAGGAGGAAGGAGAGAGACGGTCCTCTTGTTTGAACACTCCTGAAACCCATTTTTTGTTCTCAAAAGTGATGGGTGGACCTCAGGTTCACGGAATTCATGCTTTAATCATAACCCCCATTCGTGACACCTGGCCTTGCCCAACACCCAAGGAGAACACCACGGCCAGGGAGTCAGAGATGTGTGCACAGTACCTTGACATTGCTGAATTCTGGCCACTCTTGCTTCAGCTTTCCGTCTCTCCTCATCAGATTCACTTGTCCTTCCCCCTTCTTCTTCTGGGCAACTTTAAAAGACAATAGTTAAGACAGACCACTGAAAACCAAATTCAAGTATCTTTCGGTTCATTAGTAAGACATGGGGACTTGAAGGTGGCATTATTCAGAGAAGAAAAATTCAGCATAAAGAGAATTCTTCCTGCCCTCTAGCTGAGATACTTGGTTTTCTTGCGTATATAAAAGACCTAGCACGTACGACATAGCTCTCCAAGTCAGCAGTACAGGATGACTCGAATATTCCAACAAACACATACATACACAAATGCACTCATGTGCTCACACCTCTACGCCCCACACTATCAATGCTAGCATTAGGTCCGACTAAAATAGTAAGTTTTGCTTTCTACTACATTTGGGTACTTCGCAATGGGACAGAGTAGAGGGAGTTGGAGGGGACAGAGGTAGGGTGCCAGCTTGAGTATGGTGCAGTGGAGGTGGAGCAATTTTATAAAACATCACTCAAAACAGATTAATCAAATCACCATTAAGGATGATCATCCTCACCCCCTCCAGTTTATAAAAACACTAGTAATGACAAGGAAATTGACTTTGAACACTTAGATCGACCAATCTAAAAATGTTTATTGAATGATTCTTCAGAATTAGGCACACACAAAAACAAAAAGCATGGCCCCTGCCCTCGAGGAGCTTCCAATCTAATACACATATATACACGAAAAAGGTAGCGGCTACAAGGCAATATACGACTGGCACCAAGTAAATGCTGCAGAGATCAGGTGTTAAAGAATTCCGGGTAAGGAAGAGACCACTGGAACTGGAGGTCTTCACGAAGGAGGGAAGCCATGAGCTGCACCAGAGATGAGCAGGATTCACACAGGCGGAGGGGAGGTAGGGCTTTACATGCAGGGAGGCGCAGAGAACAAAGCTGCAGATGAGGGGCTATCACAGGCGGGGGCGGGGGCAGGGAGCAGACCAGTCCAGCTGAGGCAAAGTGTTCATGCAGAGGAAACATGGTTAGAATACTTTCCCCAAGTGGACGAGTCCATCCCCTGGCGTATGGACAGAAGGAAAGGTTACCTTTCTACTGCCTGTTGGATCCGTCTCATCCAGTTATTCCGTTCCTCCTTGGAGTTGGTATGAATTTCATACATCTCAGGACCGGCAGATGAAGCACTGATTAGAAACATTCCTCTTTCCTCATTAGCAACTTCTCTAGCAATAAGCTTCTGAAGGGAAATAACTGATGGCTTCTGATCCTACATGAGATAGGAAGAGGTACAGGTGAAACAGCAACCCACCAAAACTAAGGGTCTCACCAAACACATGAGCCGAAGAAAGCACGAGTGTTAGGCAAATGAGTTCACTTCGACCTTTTAGAAGCTCTGTGGAAGCTGCTCAGATCTCCGATGGCAAGGGTGTGCTGAAGAGAGGATGGGAAGAAAAGGATAAAGGGGAATGTTTGTCCTTAAGAATGGGTGGCGTCAGAGGACACCCTTTTAAAATGCAGAACGATCCGAGCGCTAAGCCTATCAAAATGCCACAGTCAGGGATTGAGGGATTTTTCTAGAAGGGCGTGGGACAGAAAATAGCTTATGAAATATCACAAGGAGATGAGAGAGGGTGGACCACCTAAGAGTCCACTGGATTTAGCAGTATTTAGGGTGGTCCTTGAAAGTGACAGTGGGAAGGAGGAAGCCCGACCTCAGACTCCCTGAGCATAAGCAGGGTCTTCTGCTGTCGAAGTACAGAGCATACCAACTCAACTTGCGTAGTGTGCCCTGCCAATGTCTCTTCCTCCCACCAACAACGGGAGCCACTGGCAGGCAGGAACGAGTCTGATTCATACTTATACGCCTAGTACATTGTTTGGCATGGTGCAGGCTTTCAATAACTGTCTGCAGAACTGGACTTAGCTGAAGAGGAAGAAAGGCTAAAATTTGGCATATAAGCCATGATGAAACCACCTCTTCTACCAACATTTATTATGATCTTTCGATGTCCCATTGCTAAGCCCTGGGGATTCAGTGATGAGTAAGAGAATAATAACTAACCTGGGAAAGGAACCATAGCTGAAAGAATAACCAAAAAATAAATAAATAAATGCCTGCAGGAGATAAACAGTTTTGGGGGGAAGTATGAAGAATCTTCTATGGCTTGCGGCTTCCACCACTGTTCAGAGTTGGTAGCAGAACGTGGTTTGGCTTCTCCTTCATGGAATGAACAACATCTTTACCCAGAACATGCCACTATATCTCTCATGGCCAACTCCTTAGTGCTGACCTGTCTGCTCTCTCAGCATCACACAGCTATACCACATCTAAAGTTGTGTGCAAGGGCGTGCCCACAGTATCTCTTCATCTCATTCTATTTTTCCCCAAATGTTTATTTATTTATTTTGAGAGAAAGAGAAAGAACACATATAGTGGGGGAGAGGGAGAAAGAAACAGAGATAGAGAGAGAAACAGGGGTGGGGCGGGGAGAATTCCAAGCAGGCTCCACGCTGTCACCACAGAGCCCAGTGCAGGTCTTAGTCTCATGAACCGTGAGATCATGACCTGAGCCAAATTAAGAGCTGGATGCTTAACTGACTGAGCCACCAGGTGCCCCCCATTCTTCTTAGAGCAGCAAAAAAACAAAAACAAAAACAAAAACAAAAACCAACAACTTTTTGAATACTGCCCTCTCTAATTAGGGAGAGTGCCTGAACACTGTTAATATCCTTCGTTATATAATGGAAATACGACCAAAGACCTTATTTGCTTTCCTTCCTTCAATGCACGGGGTTAGGTTCCTCAGCTTTCAAGGTAAATGGCCTCTGCATATAAAAGGCAGAGTAGGTTTTAATAGCAGAAGACATTAGCAAGAATGAAATTATCTGAACCAGTTGGTTAGCATTGCATAAGGAGGGGAGGTGGTAAGGTCAGGTAATTTTAAAATGAAAAATAGGTAAGCAGGTAGAAAGTACCATTAACTGAATGACCCATCAGACCAGGAAGCATCGTTATTTGTATTAATCACACATGAACACTAGAGATGATTGAGAATTCAAATTAAATCTCTAGGAATGGAAGTAACATGTCTGCCTTAGAGAGAGATGTTAAAAATAGGTGATGCCAATTCCTAACCCAGCCTGCAGAAATGTTCTGTTTGTGCCTCAGCATTTTAAAACCACATTTTAAATAGTCGCCAACTTTTAAAATCCGAGGGATTCCCCATGTTTTAAACCTGCAGATTTGTGGGTTCTTGCAAAAAGCAGACTGGCAATCCTGGGCTCATGGATTCATTTAAACACACTGATTCATTTAAACACCTCTGTGACACAGGTCATGTTCTCACCAGTTCACTACAGTCTCTACCACTTGCTATGGGATCCTTGATCCCAAGCCCCCTCTCAGTTTACACCTGGGTGTTGCCTGCCAATCCCCGCAGGCAGGCCGATCGCCTCTGCCACAAAGGAAGAGGAAAAGGAGCTGCTACATTTAGCCCTGGTATCACACCCCCTCCATGTGTGATTCCATGAAGTGTCTGATTCCACAAGTAATTCCCTTCAAAATCCCACTGTGGTAACAAGATCTTAACGTTGCTGCCTATTTTAAAGTTGCACATTACCATGCTCACTTTGTATTTTTAATTGCTCATTTTGAAATTACCTTCTTTAATATTCAAGAGATCCTCCTAGACTCAGTACTCAGTCATCTAGGATTTCACGAACATCTCTATGTTTTCCTATTCATTTCATAGATTTAGGCCCTACTCCCATTTCCAGCTGAGTCCTCTTTAAAAACAAAATTTCTTCTAGGGACACTACTCCATTCTTCTGCTATTTTCAGCTACTTATCATCTGGCCATTTCCAAATTCATCATGTCTTTTGTAACATGTAGCAAGTGAAGCATTTACTAAAGAAGTTTTTCTAGCAGTACAAAGAGCAGAGAAACTCACCCACAGGTATTAGCAGGAAGCTAGCTTCTTACAATACCAAGGTGAGAACTAGGAAATGCAGACATTTGTATAACCTTAGCTAATACAGCAATTCCCTCAAGGTGTTAGCCAGAAGATATTTAAGACACAAGGGCTATGTCAACTAAATGTGTATGATGCAACTCAAAAGCGTATGTTGTAACAGCACAGTGCCCTTGACCGTTTACACATAATGCCTTCTCTTATGCTGACATTGACAAGGGAAAGCCGCTATGTGTCAGGCTAGCATCTCCGTGAAACGGCATCGGTATCATCTTACTGTTGTCTGTAGTCAAACACCTTCTACCAAAAGGGGCGAAGGTGTGGCTGCCTTCATTCTGGATTTGGTGGACTTTATTCCTAACATCCCACTTAATGGCAAATGTGGTCTAAAGCTGGCACAGCTAACTCTTCAAGAGGTCGCACAGGAGGGACAAATCCACAGTTCAAGTCCTACTATCAGGTGAGAATCACAACTTGATCTGAATCTATATGCTATGTTGTCCTAGAAAAGAAGAGGGTTATCTTTATGCTGCATCTAAGCTTTGACCTGTCGGCAGGTCATTTGGCCTGTATGGACACTGCTAATATCCTTCGTTAAATAATGGAAATGCGACCAAAGACCTTATTTGCTTTCCTTCCTTCAATGCACGGGGTTAGGTTCTCTTATGATCTGCTTCTCTTTCAGCTCTTTCGTTTTGAACAACTTTTGTTTCTATAAAGGTGTAGAATGAATTTTTCTCTTCTACCATGGTCCACACCTCCCATAGGACAAGCCAAATGGTTTCACCTTCCCACTTACTTTCTCTCTGTTCAGAGCACCCCAAATAATAGCATAGAGAGGTTGCTACACAAATCAGTAGGTTGTCATGAAATCTGCAATATATACAGTTCAAATGCATCAGGGCCATGGGGACTTGCTTAAGATCTCTTGCTATTTTCTGCAGTAGCTTTGTGAAACAATCTCTGACCTTTATACAACTTGGCCTCAGGGTGCCGATGAGAGCAATGTGCCAAACAGGGGGAAGGAGGCTATTGGGCCAAGGTGACAAGCACAGATGGGTAGGTGAGGCATTCCACCAGCCTCTTCCTCCCCCAAATCCACCACTGACTGAGCAGGCAGGCTTCTTTGTTTTCTCTGAACCGCCTAACAGAAACTTCACTAAGCCTTGAATTTGCTAAAACCGGTTAGAATTGATGATATCTACGAGTAGTACCCAAATGTCCTATTCGTCAATGGGTGATAAATATGAACCATTTTAGAGAGCCACCATTACAATGCCCACACCAGTACTGCATCTGGATTCTTTCCTTTAACAGGGCCTGATGCTCCTTAATGCTGACAGAGTTAATTGAGGACATCTTTCTTCTTAAAGGGACTCATTCGGACCACAAGATGCTGCATAAAAAATGTTATAAAATACTGGTTTTACTTTTAGTCTAACTCTGTGCCAGCAATGAAATTAATATAACACACTATACAGATTAATGTTGTCTGAATAATCGTAGTAATTGGTGGTCATTATAGTAGAAACAATGAAGAAGCTTCTTTAAAGTTTAGATACCACAATGGTGTTCTCTTGTTTGGCAGGAAGAACATCATGACAGTTATGAAGTGGGATGGCAACGGGTACAGTAGGGACCGACCAATGGAAACAGAACAAGAGTCCAGAAGAAACCCACCATTCCCAGCATTAACATTTGAGTGGCTGGGAAGGCATGGTGGGGAAGATCTGGAAGAAATGCCAAGATAGCCAGATGATAGAGGGTCACCTGAGGGGCTAAGGATAGTGCCTGTCCACCAACCAGCACCAAAGTACTTGAATACTTTTACATTTGTTTAATAAGTGAATCAACCATTTAAAATATGCATCACACGGCCATATACTTACAACAGCTGCAAAGATGTATTTCTGGTCTTTTTCTTGTAAAAAGAGCAGCACATCAGTTAGGAGGAGAGCCAGGATATCTTCAAAGGAAAGATATTACTAGTATTAATGAAGCTAACCACAGTTCAAATGCCTTTATCAAATACTCTTATTTCATGGTTGAAACTTAAATAAACTTATTAAAAATAGACTAACATTTAGTCTAAGTATGGAACTTCTATAAAAATGCCCGTATTAGGGTAGCCAAAGATGAACTTTACAGACAACTTAGATTAGCTGTGTTTATGCATGCAGGTCTGTATCACTATAGGCAGAGCTAAATCTCCAGCAAAATGTAATACTGTAGTATTCAGATGGGAAAAAAAATATCCAATAAACAAAAGTTCTAATAGAATGGAGCAAGTGGTTACCTTTAGAAGAAGAAGCTTAACTATAACTGTTGGAGCGCAGTTTCTGCCTTGAATTAGGTGTACAAGTCTGCTGTCTTGCTCCATCTAGACCTGAGCGAGTTTGTGATCTTCTATTTCCACAAATTGTTCACGGCAACTCATCTTCTCTAGCCTACTCAACATCCTAACAGAGTTATCCAACTGCTGATTCAGGGAAATGACCAAGAGCAAAGGACTTGCTGCAACGTGATCTACAGACTGGTTAATGTTTTCGTTTGGTTAATGTTCAAATTGTGGTTAATGTGTGGTTGCAACATTGTGGACCAACAAATCCCATCTCAGTCCTTAGATACAAACACCATGAAAACCTGATAATCCTCCCAAGGGTTACCTTTGAGTAACTAGACCCTTTGAATAACCTCTTCCTCTTACTTCTTACCTGAGCAAGTTACTAAGATATACTAAAAACAGGGATAACAGACCAGTGGTTCCTAACCCTGGCTGCACAGCAGACTCACCTGGGAGCATTTAAGCACCCCTACACTTGGACTTTATCCCCAGACTGATAAAATCAGAATCTCTGGGAGAAGACTCGAACATCAGTAATTTTTTTTAAGCGCCCAAGGCGATTCTATCACATGCGATCAGGGTGGAGCCAGCATGCATCAGGCAAGATGGTACCTACAGAATCAGACCTTCAGAATCTGAATAAGCGGTTTTAGAGTCTAACTAGATTAATAGGGTCAGATTAATGCCAGTAAATGGCAAACAGAAGCACTGAGGAAGAGTTTGCACCACTGCCAGCATGGGTATTTCTGCATCTTTTTACTCAGTAAGAAAGATGACATTCAGAGCTCATGTTTCCCCTCGATGGCATGACAGCCGCCGGCTGGCCTGGTGCACAGACGCTAAATGTACAGGCATAATGCCTCGTTTTCAACACATGCATGTGCCTGACGACTATTTCCATGCCAGCCATTAGCAGGATTCTCAGTGCCTTTGATTCAAACGTTCCAAACTGCAAATTCATAAAATATTTATGAAGGCTTTTGCCTGGGACAGCACACGCCCCCCAAAGATTCGTGGCATTTGCCTAGTGAAGGTGACGACCGGATCCCACAGGGATCCTTTCACGTCCCAGGGGGCCTGTGTGCATCTGCCACCTCGGGACCACTTTTCCTTTTGAAAACATGTCCTGTTACATGAGTAACATGTGAAAGAAGAAAAACAGGTCTGCTGGAGCCCCAATACCTTTGAAACGACCTGTGGCAGTTTTCCAGTAAACAAGGCCATCATATAACAGAGTCCTTTCTTTACTTATCAGTGCTTGTTTCCTAAACACGTGGCCATTTTTGAGCTTTGTGTAGGTTTTGTTTTCGATCTTATTCAAGATCTCAAGCCATTTTTGGTTTTTCTCATACTCGCTGACTTTTAAATCCACAGCGGCAATCATGTCTTTAATTAAGCACAGAGCTTTGCACAAGTCTTTATGTTCTTCACTTCTTTCTGCGTGGGAAAAAGAAAGAACACTATAAAATTAGCCATTGTGCTGAGGAAGACAGTTTTTTGTGTGTTAAATGCAATTAAAATCATACAAGTGGCAAAAATCACACGATGAAAACACTGGATTAAGTTCAGATGCTTTATTATCAGTCTGTACCCTTCCTCCCAAAAAGAACTGTTAAACGATGTACTTATCAGATGTGCTTAACCTGAAACACTGTAAGATGTCTGAGTTCTAGAGACTGCTATGACCTTCCCCAAGAACACTAAATGTGTTAGATACTCACCTTGGCTTTCTTTCCACCTTTCCAGGCACAGGTAATCAAATAACCCCTTCACCGAATCCCTTACAATTTAACCAGGCTGCAGGCCCAAATTAGAATCCTTTCAAGACAGAGTGATTTCAACAACAGGGTGATTTGAACAGGCCCCAGACTCATTTGCCTTCCTGGATCCCTCCCCCTCCATAAAAAAATATTCTATATTATATTTTAGAACTGCATTAGCATCAAGATGCATGTATTAATAAAATATATTTTAACACTTTCAACCTAAAAAAATGGCATAAAAACACTGTGCTTAGTGGGTCGAAGTTAGTAGGTCAGTCACAGTAATCATCGATTCCAGTTGTTATTCTTTGAAACACTGGCCATCTGCTCTTATCTCTAAGTTATCTTATGAAGAAACTCTGGAGGAGTTTCTGGAACAGGATCCTAGGACTCCAGATGAAACTGGATTTAACAATTTTTTTATTTGATGACAAAGAACACCCGGTTAATGTTTATTGAGGTCAGTAGAACTGAAAGTTTCAGGAGGTCAGAAGGTGCTGGAAGGAGAGAAGGAAAACTGGCTGAGAGCATGAAAGCCTAGAAAGAACAGAAATAAACACACAGAAATAGCAGTCACGTGAGAGGAGAACAAGTCCTCAAACAGTCTAAACGTTTCCAGGTTCTAAATGTCCTAGATACACCAAGGTTTTTTTTTTTTTTTTTTTTTTTTTTCAGAAAACCAACCAACAGATCCTGACAGGGCTCCTCAACAAGGAAGATACTTTCTTTCCCACTGTCTGAAAGTATCTTCTTTCCTACACTTACCAACCACTAAGCAGCCCCTCCCCCTCAAAATATGCTTCTCTCTAAAGAACCTATTTTATAAATATGAAAGGTGAGTAAAGAAAAGCAAGGTTGAGTTATAAGGTAACAGGTAAGGCCAAGAAAAGGCTTAGTCATTTGACCAGGAGGGACAAATTCCTGTCCTGTAATGGCGGGCTACATGAAGTAAAGCAGCATGGGCCTCTCTTGGAGTCTTGTCAGAATGATTCCTTGGGCTTCACCTCAGACCTAACTGAAGCAGAATGTGCGCGCAAACAAGATATGCAGGAAAGGACTCTGCCTAATGAAGTGTGAGAAGCACAGCCATAATAGAGCCACATGAACCAACGTTCCCAGAAGCCAGAGAAAGGATGGACCACTGGGGGGGTCTGACCTAAGGAAGCAGTGTCCATTCAGTCACTACGACGGCTATACCTGAAGAGCCATAAGTCACACTCATCATTTCTGACACACAGTAGGTAATGACTGTTAATCACTCTACCAAGCACTTGGCACGGGGTGATTCTTGGAGTAGTGATAGCTGACCTAACACAATCTGACAGATTTTAGTGTCTGACACACCGTATTAAAACTTTACACTTTACACGAACATCATATCAATGGAAAGCCTCAGGTGTGTTTTCATTATTTTTGCTGAGAACAACATTTATGAGGCTTTTCTCTTCACACTGTTCTTGTATTTCCCTTTACGTTAAATTACATGGAGTGGTAAAAATGGGATCAAGGAATAGCTGCCCCCATTCCAGCGTGAACTTAGTCCTTAACATGACCAAAAAAAAAAAAGGGAACACTAACTCATGCTTTTCTACTCACCTAGACTGCTTCCCTCCCCCTGCCCCAAAAGGATGTTAGACATTCACATTTTTAGACAGGGTACTTAAGATCTCATTACGGTTTTCATCAGCAACAAGTCCATCAATCATAACTAAGGTAATAAAAACAGCTTCCACTCTGTTTACACCAGGCTCTGCACTGGGCATTTTATGCAACCATCTCATTTAACCATCACAACAATTCCCTAAGGATTATAAGTCTCACTTGGTAGTGGAGAAAAACGAGGCTCATTTAACAAACATGCCCAACTAATGACCTGCTAAACCAAGTATATTCAATGGCAATACAAGTTTACATAATTCCAAACCCCAGTATTAGTTAACCTACAATGCTACCATCCAAAGAATAATTTACTCAAGATCAATAAGCTAGCTTGAAGAACAGGAATTTTTATGTACTCATCCATTGCTCTGGTATGTTTGTATTTATTGATAACCTATTCTGTACCAGTCACGACACTAGCATTGGAGAAGGTGCTAGAAGGAGAGGAGAAAAGAACCAGATAGACACAACCCTTCCAGATGCCTTAAGGAGCTTATGGCCCAGCCATATACATTATTAGCCTCTTAAAGGATGCCCAGATGTTACCCCCTGGGACGTGATGATTTGACAGGGTGGGGAAGAAAAGAAAAAAAAGCTCCCTCATGAATGGTTCTCATTCTAATAATTCACTGCTTGGAAGGCTTGACATTTGGTGATAGGATCAATGGCATATGGCTCATCAGACTTACTGGTAAGCGAAGAGGAAGATGAGGAAGGAAAGGTATTATGAAGATGTGGATGTAGGGAAATTGAAGAAGGGATAGGCAGAGTTGAAGTATGAAGAATGCTGCGTAGCTTGGGCTGCTTGGAGAAATTCAGAAGATTGCCCAGGCTACATTATAAAAGATAACTTCTCAAAATGGACCCAAAACTCAAGGCTCTACAAGTTTTTCCCTAACAAACAGGTTTCATGAATCACAGGCCACAAACATTTATATCCTTTTGCAATACCTCAGCTATGTTTAAAATTAATGCAAGAAGCAAATGTTTACCCTGGAACTTATTACTCACCCTTTGTATACTGCAAAATCCTTTCCACCAGGACAGGGTATTTTGTGATACGCTGAGTGACTAGCAGAATGCATTCTGGGATTCCTCGGCGTCGCGCCAAAAGGTTACTATTTCGAAGCTTAAAAATATATATGTATACGTTTTTATATACACAAACTATTTTCTTTTTAGGTCTGAGTGTAATAAAACCAAGAATCTGCAACTGTATCATTTTATTCAGATACAGTGTAATATGTATGATCATTCATTAAAACTTGATTAATTGCCATTAAATCATATACTTTGTCATTAATTTCAATAACCTAGTTCTTCAAGCTTAAGGAGTTTCAAGTTACTGTGATGTATTTGTAGTTAATTCCAAAATTAAGCACATGCCAGTAAGTATTAAGATTTATGAAGAGTAAAAGTTCTGGAAAATATTCACAAGTCAAAGTCACATTTTGAGTGTGAGTTTACAGTTAAATATTTGTTTTTCTAAACAATCATCCTCTACATTGGTTATTATTCATCATGGCACTTACAGTTCCCTCTAATCAGGGCAACTTTTTTCCTAAAAATGTTACACTGTTAAGTTTTCAAGTTCTCAAAACAAATGTGCAGTGGGGCAGGGGAGGGGGGAAAGGGGGAGAATCTGGTAGCATTCCTAAAATGGTAGAAAAAATGCAGAATCCATGGAACTCTAAAGGACAAATTTCTTCAACAAATTGGACACCAAAAAATTAATAAATAAGGGGATGGGGAACATTCAAATTAAAACAGATTTAAAAGCTACAGGGGCGCCTGGCTGGCGCAGTCGGTTAAGCGTCCGACTTCAGCCAGGTCACGATCTCACGGTCCGTGAGTTCGAGCCCCGCGTCAGGCTCTGGGCTGATGGCTCGGAGCCTGGAGCCTGTTTCCGATTCTGTGTCTCCCTCTCTCTCTCTGCCCCTCCCCCGTTCATGCTCTGTCTCTCTCTGTCCCAAGAATAAATAAAAAACGTTGAAAAAAAAATAAAAATAAATAAAAATAAAAGCTACAATTCCGATACACAATATGTCAACTTTAATCAGATTCTCACTCAAGCAATCCAATTTCATGAGATTCTTAGGGAATCTGACCAGCTGTCTGAAGATATTAAAGAATAATTGTTAACCTATTAGCTGTGACAATACCATTGTAATTTTTAAAAGATGCATTGTTTAGAGATACATATTACATACTTGTGAAATTATATGATGTTCTGGATTTACTTCAAATTAATCCAGTAGGAGTGGGGTGGATTCTATATTTTTACTAAGGTTCTTCTGATTTATAACTTGTCAGGACAGGAAATAGCTTCCCAGGATATTACAAAGGTGGTCAGAAGCTTGGAGGACACATTACAAATATAAAATACAAAAGGAAATGTTTTGGGAGAAATATTTCACAAAGACCGAAAAACAGACCTTCCACCTTTGCCACAAACCTATCACTTTCTTCTCTTTCCCCTGAAAAACAGCATCTAGATGTGAAACTTGTTAAGGTCATATAACAAGCAAGCATCAACTACCTCCCATGCTGGTTTTCCACTTTGTAATAGCTTTAAAATACTTGCCTTAATAAAATTCTGAAACTTTTTATTTTGTTGGAGTTCTTTAAAGAGGCTAACGGCTTCTTTGTGATGGCTACAGAATTCTCCATATACTTTCTTCATTTTATTTGCATTTTCTTCTGAAAACTGAGAAGAGTAACATTTCAGTGATGGTTTACAAATTTAATTAGTTATAAACACTAAAAAGAACATGCAATTTTCAAGTATTTCAATATATTCTTGGCAAATAAAGAATATGAAATTTCTGAACACAGTCCCTTCTTTTCCCCACTTTTTACATTAAACTAAAACAAAGTTGTCAAGAGGTAAGGGGAAGACACCAACCTACCATGGTTTTATTGTTTTAAACATTTGTTATTTTTATTCTTTTTGAGCTGTTTGTGCAACTTTATCATTTGAACCTATTGTTGTTGGGGTTTTTTTGGTTTTGTTTTGTTTTTTGTTTTTTACTTTTCTAGGCTGAAGAAATGCTATGTGGGGCACCTGGGTCGCTCAGTCGGTTAAGGTCCAACTTCAGCTCAGGTCATGATCTCATGGCTCGTGGGTTCGAGCCCCGCGTTGGGCTCTGTGCTGACAGTTCAGAGCCTGGAGCCTATTTCAGATTCTGTGTCTCCCTCTCTCTCTGCCCCTCCCCTGCTCATGCTTGCTCTCTCTCTTCAAAAATAAACAAATATTTGGGGCGCCTGGGTGGCGCAGTCGGTTAAGCGTCCGACTTCAGCCAGGTCACGATCTCGCGGTCCGTGAGTTCGAGCCCCGCGTCAGGCTCTGGGCTGATGGCTCGGAGCCTGGAGCCTGTTTCCGATTCTGTGTCTCCCTCTCTCTCTGCCCCTCCCCCGTTCATGCTCTGTCTCTCTCTGTCCCAAAAATAAATAAAAAACGTTGAAAAAAAAATTTTAAAAAAAAATAATAAAATAAACAAATATTTTAAAAATTTAAAAAAAAAAAAAAAAGAAAAGCTATGTGGCAATATTTGCCTCAAGAAGGTTTGACCTCTCACAGGTTGACATTGACATAGGCGAACTGATCATGTCCATGGATTCAGTCCTCAGTTGGGAATTTGATTTTTGTCAGCACATCACAAATGGGTCCAGAGGCAGGTAAAAGGGAAAGATGAATAATCAGAACGCCAATTTATTAACTGATGGACCAAAGTAGAGATGTGGGCTGGATATTTCAATAAGCTTAATTTGTGGAAACATCTCTGGAGAAAAATCTACATGGTAACCATATTAGAATCATAAGGGAACAAACTGAATTACCTGAATGCCAGTGTTTCAGACTTTGACACATTCAGGATTATAGCAACAGAAACCAGAAAACACCTCACTCCCTAACCCCAGGAAAGCACTTCAAATTTACATCACCATCTCTGATGTCTTCATCTTTGCTTATAGTTTTATCTGTGCTTGAGGCCAGTATCTCAAGAGATCTTTAAATTAACTACAATTGCTCAAAATAAATAAATAAATAAATAAATAAATAAATAAATAAATAAATAAATAAAACTTAAGTACAAATCTAACAAGATACATACAGGCCTCATATGCTGAAAACTATACAGTGCTAGTAAAAAAAAAAAATCAAAGAAGATGTAAATCAATGGAGGGAGAGAGATACCATATTCATAGACTGGGAGACTCAAGATAGTAAAGACATCATTTTTCCCAAATTGATATACAAGTTTAATGCAATCCTCGTTAGAATCCCAGCAAGTTTTAAAATACAGACAAGATTATTCTAGAATTTATAGAAAAAAATAGAATAGCTAAAAACAATTTTGAAAAAGAATTAAGTAGAAGGACTCAGTCCACCCAATTTCAAGATTGATTATATAGCTACAATAATTAAGACTATGTGAAATAATGGACACATAGATCAGTGGAACAGAATTGGAACCCAAAATGCCCAATGGAATTTTGACAGGGGAGCAAAGGCAATTCAATGAAGGAAGGATGGCTCTTCTAACAAAGGGGGAAAAGCATTGGGGGAAATGCACATCCAGAGACTAAAAACAAGAAGTGAATCTTGACCTGTGTCTCATATTCTAAACAAAAATTAACTCAAAATGGACTACAGACTTAAATGTAAAACATAAAACTGTAAAACTTTTAGAAAAAAAAATGGGAGAAAATCTTTTGAGATCTCAGTCTAGACAAAAAGTTCTTAGATTTGACACCAAAAGCATGACCCTTACAAGGAAAAACCAAAATAATGGACTTCATCAAACTCAGAAAATGAGAAAATAAGTTACAGACTTAATGTCTGCAAATCTCATACCTGACAGATGACTAGCATCTAGATTACATTAAGAAACTGCAATATTCTATAGTAAGAAAACAAACAATCCCATTAGAAAATGGGCAAAAGACAGGAGCCAACCTTTCATCAAAGAGGATATACACAGGGCAGATAAGGACATGAAAGATGTTTAACATCATCAGCTATGGGGGAATTATAACTTAAACCACGATGACTTATCATCACATATCTTTCAGGATAGGTAAAATTAAAAAAAAAAATAGTAACACCACCAAGTACTAGTGAGAATGCAGAAAAACTGGATTATTGTACATTGTTTACAGGGATGTACAATAATACAATCACTCTGGAAAACAGTTGGCAGTTTCTTACAAAATTAAGCATGCAACCACCCTGCAAGTCATGAATTGGGACCCCAGACATTTATCCCAGAGAAGTGAAAAACTTAAGTTTGCACACAAATCTGTACATGAATGTTTAAAACAGCTTTACTTCTGGGGCACCTGGGTGGCTCAGACACGTAAGCGTCCAACTCTTGATTTCGGCTCAGGTCAAGATCTCACAGTTCACGACTTTGAGCCCTGCATCAGGCTCTGCCCTGAGAGCTCGGGGCCTGCTTGGGATTCTCTCTCACCTCTCTCTGTTACCCTCCCCTGCTCACAGTTGCTCTTTCTCTCTCTCAAAATAAATAAACGTTAAAAAAAATTTTTTTTAAACCAGCTTTACTTCTAATAGCCAAGGACTAGAAATAGCCAGATGTCCTTCTACAAGTGAGTGATTAAACACACGTGGTATTTCCATACCACAGACTACTACTCAACAATAAAAAGGAATGAACTACTGAACTACCCAACCACCTAGATGATTCTTTTTTAATTGGCTGAAAGAAGCCAATCCTAGGGAGATTACATAGTACATATGTAATTTATATGTAACACACATGTAATTTATCTAACATTACTGAAATGACAAAGTTACAGAAATAGAGATTAGTTGTTGCCGGCAATTAAGGAGGTGGGCGCAGGAGGGAAGTAGGTGTGGCTATAAAGTAGCCAGACAAGCAAGTGCTTGTGATGATGGAAATGGTCTGTGACTTGATTGAATCATTGTCAGTATCCTGATTACGATACTATAATTTTCCAAGATGTTAGCATCGGGGAAAAATAATTTTAAAAATTAAATATTTTGTTTTTTTTTAATTTGTTTGCATGTTTATTCATTTTTGAAGGAGAGAGAGAGAGACAGAGACAGAGTGCAAGCTGGGGAGGAGCAGAGAGAGGGAGACACAGAATCGGAAGCAGGCTCCAGGCTCTGAGCTGTCAGCACAGAGCCCGACGCCGGGCTCGAACTCACGGACCGTGAGATCATGACCTGAGCTGAAGCCGGATGCTTAACCAACTGACCGAGCCACGTAGGCACCCCCAAAATTAAAAAGTTTTAAATGCCAAATCCCAGGTCCCACCCCAAACCTATCAAAACAAAACCACTAGGGTGTTGGAACACAGAAGTCTTCATTTTTAACAGGCTTCAGGAGATTCTTATGTACCTGAGGTTGGCAAACTACGGCTTGATATCAACCACGTTCCTCATACTCATCATTTCGAACACCAACATTTCCACTGACTCAATTAGCATCACATTCCAGTCTAGCCTCCTGAATAAGGCTCTCCATGGCTAAAAAGTGAGGGATTCTTTTGAAGTCTTCTCTCCTACATCCCTTAAACAGCTAATGCTTCCTTGGTTCCCACACCCGCATCCCTTGTGTGAGGATGTAGCTAATGTGCTCCCTCGGGAAACAACTTTTTACGGTACTGGGAGGAGACTCCTTGCCACCCCCCACTATGCATGCCAACAACAGAAATGCCAAAGGAGGCTTAAACCCTTTTCTCTGAATAACCAAGAATCTCTCCCCGAAGGAGAAGGGTGCACTTCATCCAAAGGCAGCACACCAGGCTCTTCCTATGTGACAGCCAACTTCCCAAACCTCATTCCCAATGTCAGTCCTGCTTATACACACGATTAAATAAGAACGGAATGGGTAGAGATATAAAACATGGCAACGACAAACATAAGAACAAAAGTGTTCTAAATGAGAATTTAAAAATACAGCATTTCTATCAAGAAAAGAGATGTAAATAATTTCAAATGACAAAAAAAAAAAAATCTTGTGCTTCAATTTTGAATGCACTCAAATTGAAGTTCACAGACACATTTTTACATTTTTACTCAAATTGTCTTGCAAAGGACTTTACAGTTTCTTGGCATTGTATGTTTCAGATGAATTATGAGGCAGGTCTATGACTTTATAGATTATCTGCAAAGCAGATTACTCTTTGATTCAAAACTTGTAGGGGGCGCATGGGTGGCTCAGTTGGTTAAGTGTCTGACTTGGTTTCGGCTCAGTTCATGATGTCACGGTTTCCTGAGTTCCAGCCCCACATGTGGCTCTGTGCTAACAGTATAGAGGCTGCTTGGGATTCTCTCTCTCCCTCTCTCTCTCTGCCCCTCCCCCAATCGCGGTGTCTCTGTCTCTCTCAAAAATAAACCACCATAAATTAAAAAAATAAAATAAAATAAAATAAAATAAAATAAAATAAAATAAAATAAAATAAAATAAAATAAAATAAAATAAAATAAAATAAAAACTGGTTACTGATGTGGCTTTTTACATCCTTAGACATGGAGAAGCAGTTACTGCACAATTAAGTGGGGTTTTTGTTTTGTGCCTCCAAAGTATCTGTATTTAAGTATATTTACATCAATGACCTTAACTCCCCCATTTTTAGTAAATGAACCAACAGCTGAACTCTGTTATTGTGGGCTACAGGGTGAAATGGTTTCAAAATCAGTCTTTTGGAGAAGATGACATTGTGGAATTTATCTAGAGAAAGTCAAATGAAGGTCAGAAAGGATGCATCTCCATGCCTTTCCCCAAGCTCTACAAGGGACCGCAAAACGTGGCACTCAAGTGAATTTCTGGCATTTTGTTCCTAAGGGATCCATTCATTCAATAATATTCATGGTACCAAGCACTGTTCTAGGTGCTGAAATACAGTAGTCATCAAATTGATAAGAATCCCTGCTTTACTGGGACCTAAAACCTAGTGAGGATAAAAAGCTTCTGCAGATGTCACTATGGAGGCCTCAAGAAATCATATCCCTAATTCATTGTTAAAAGAGCAGATTGTGATTTAAATCCCAGTTATGCTACTTAGGAGATGTGTGAACTTGACTAAGTTATTACTTTCCCCATGAGTCAGTTTTTGTATTTGTACAATGGGGAAGATAAGATTTACCTAACAGAGGTGTGCAGGTAAAGGAGGTAATATACATGGAGGTACCCTCAAAGTGCTTGCCCGATTGTGATCACGGAGGGTAAGCTACTTAACTTCTCTATTAGCAGGTTTTTTCATAGAAAAGCCCTTTCAAAGAGACCAGAAGGCCAAAAGGAATTATCAGTTTTGGTTTTCTTATCTATTAGTAGAGTCACACAAACCATTCTCATGATGCTTCAACCATCCCGAGCACCTAAAACTGTCTCCTTTTAGTGAGATTTGCTGTCTTGTCCCCCAGGCGTGAACACCAAGGCTTTAACGATAACAGATCTTCCTCACTCTTCCTAAGATGAGCCAGCATCTGTCTTGCAGATACTGCCATGACCATCACAGGCTCAGGGGTGGGGGGTGGGGGGGTGGGGGTGGGGGAACGTGTTATCACAGATCAAAAAGTCTAAGCAGAATTTTCCTAATAGACTTATTTATGGCTGTGACTCCTGGTGGAGACAGTGACAAGGATGATCCCACCAGGTTTGGAGACACACACAAGTCAGTCCCTGGCTGTCAAAGCTCTTGGCTATCAGGCACACAAAGGCATATCCAACAGAAGAAAACCAAGCAATCCCATCTGCCAATAATGGTTTAAAAAAAAAAAAATCAATTCCAGTTCTTCATAGGCTTTCACATGGTGGAAAGTCTGCAAACCTCCAGGTGTCTGACGTTAGGGCCTTTAAAAACCTCTCTCACCTGTTGTACCAGAATATCTCCAATGCGATTGATGATGAAATTTCTGTCATCACCAGCACAGGACTCCTGCCTTCGCTCCTTCATACTAGAAAAGAAATGCCTGTGGATTTCAAGTAACTCATCTAAGCAAGGAAAGATTTTATCCACGGTGCTGTGATCAAGCTGGAGCTCCTCCTTCATCCCTTTCCTGAAGATCTCGGACATGATGAGCAGGGTCTGGATGTGATGCATCTCTGTTTGCATCAGCTCTGAAACACATGTCCGGACACAAGCTTTAATGAGCAAGTGCTCCACCCGCTGACATCAGTGGCTAAACACTAAGCGTTATACAAATTAAACAAAAACAAAAAACAAAAAAAGAGGTGACGTTTTGGAACAGTGATATTCCTCCACCATAAAAGTCAGCATTGACTCAACAATTAATGCAAGCTCGAAATACTAAACCATTTTCTTTTTTCCAGATATGTGAAGATGATACACATAAGTGAAGTCCCATACATAAGAATCCCGTTCATCTAAAACTGAGACATAATTAGCTAGCGTAATGTAATGAACTAGGCACCTTTAGCTAGGAACCAGGTCTTCCATTCCCCTAAATGCTCTATGAAAATATAACTTAGTTTGCCTGGTTTTTTTCTTTCTTTCTTTTTTGGCTTTTTGGTTTTTGCGTTGAGTAGCAGCACTTCGTTAAATTAAACTGAATTGAAATAATAAGGCTCCTTAATGCATATAACAGTCGTTGGATCTGTTGCCAAAATTCCACTTTCTCCAGGAGAAAATAAAAAGTGTGATGACCAAGGAAGAGAAACCATGGAGAAAATGAAAAGACAGCCCAGAGAATGAGAGAATGTCACATGCTATTTCAAAGCCTCCATGGTTGCTGTTCCAACCACCTGGTATGTTTTCTCCCCAGGTCTAACTCCTTCCCCAAGTCCCCCAGCTCTCTTGAAGTACTACTGGTCTCTCAAATCTCCCTGTAGACCCCAACATTTAATGCCCATGTCCCCATGTTCGATATGGCCCACTACTCTGTTTTCTTCTCAGCACCTACCACACACACTCTATTGAGTATTTTACAGATTTTCTGTCCTACACTGTAGTGTTTCCCCCCAACAAGTTCACACAAGAAGAAAATCTGTATGTTTTGTTCACGGCTATTTCCCTGGTTTCTAGACTTAATGCCTGGCATACATGAGGGGCTAATACTGGTGCTAATACTCCCAAGGGCAGGCCTAGGGAGACAGATCAGACTTTTTACGTTGGAGGAACCCATAGACAGAAACTAGGGGGGAGGAATTTCAGATCTTAGCACAGATGAACAGAATTAAAAGGCAATGTCTACGGAAAGAGAGAACTTCTACCAAGTGGAGATGTTCAAGAAAAATGTGTATGATCAGGTTGCACGGCTATGGCAACAATGATGTAAATACCACAAGGAACATGGAAACAATGACCTTGATTTTCACACAGCAATTTTTAATAAAGTGTGCCTGCCAATGACACTATTAAGCTTCTAGGGAAACAGCAGTATTGGGATTTCCAGTAAACGGACTGGAAAAAAAAAAAAAAAAAAAAAAGGCAATGCAAGAAAAATATCTCAAAAGGGACTTGCATCCAGAGATGAAAAAGATCTATTACAACTCAAGAGTAAAAAGAGAAACAAAAAACAAAAAGCCCACTTCAATATGTGCGAAAGATTTGAAAAGATATTTCTCCAAAGATATAGACAGATGACCAATAAGCACATGGAAAGATGTTTGACCTGATTAGCCAGCAGGAACATGCACATCAAAACCAAAATGGGACACCACGTGACACACACTAGGCAAACTGTGATAAAAAGGGTGGGCGATAACGAAGAGTTAGTAAGGATGTGGGGAAAGCAAAATCCTCAGTACCTCACCGGCAGGCATGCCAAACGGTGCAGCTGCTTTGGAAAACAGTCTGGCAGTTCATCTTAAGGTTAAACATAAAGTTACTACATGATCCAAAAAGTGCAAACGGCCCAAAAGGACCCTCAACTACTAAAATGACCTTCAACTGATAATGAAACAAAATGTAGTATATTTACAACGAAATAACATACAGCCATAAAAAGGAATGAAGTATTGATAAACAGTAAGGATGAACCTCAAAAACAATACACTAAGTGAAAGAAACCCATCTGCCCTACATGAAAGTATGTGAAAATTTCCCGTGGTTCTTAAAAGAGAAGTAAAGTCGTATAGGCCACGTTTAAGTAAACTTTAAAAGGTCTGAGACATAAAATTTGCTTTGTACCAGGTACATACGATGCCTCAGTTAAGCCTCACAACAGTTAGACCTGAATATCATTATCCCCATTTAAAAAGCAATTTTTTTTAATGTTTATTTATTCTGGGGAGAGACAGAGAGAGACAGACAGAGCTTGAGCATGGGCAGGGTGGAGAGAGAAGGAGACACAGAACCTGAAGCAGGCTCCAGTCTCTGAGCTGTCAGCACAGAGCCCGACACGGGGCTTGAACTCACAAACTGTGAGATCATGACCTGATCCAAAGTCAGACGCCTAACCAACTGAGCCATCCAGGCGCCCCATTGTTATCCCCATCTTAAAGACAGAGAAACTGGGGCGCCTGGGCGGCTCAGTCGGTTAAGCGTCCAACTTCGGCTCAGGTCATGATCTCGCGGTCCGTGGGTTCAAGCCCCGCGTCGGGCTCTGTGCTGACCGCTCAGAGCCTGGAGCCTGTTTCAGATTCTGTGCCTCCCTCTTTCTCTGACCTTCCCCTGTTCATGCTCTCTGTCTCAAAAATAAATAAATGTTTAAAAAAAATTTTTTTTTTAAGTAAAGACAGAGAAACTAAGATCCAGGCAAGTTAAATCATTTGTCTGAGATCAAGTAGATAAAAAGAGATAGAACAAGGATTTGAACCCAGGTCCAGAGGACTGCAAATTTCATGGTCTTTCCCCTATACCACAATGCATCAGCCCCAAGAGCATATTTTAAATGCTTACCAAAAATGACATCCTGTCTTTTGATGACATCCTTCCCCTGCTTACTGCAAAACGAGGGATCCACCACCAGGCTCCAAGATTCTGCCTCCAGCTCCTGGGCATCACTGCTGAGGTCACTCCACAGAGAAGAATCCACGACATCTAGGATGTAGGTAGAACAGAGAAGCCAGAAGTGGAGTCACACACAAAACACACAGGAAATAAACCTACTGTCAACACAGTAACAACTAAGCCAAAATACTGTTGATGTGGAGAAGAAACCCCTGAAAACCAAACTGGTGAAAGGGTCCAAGTCAAGGCAGCTCTCATGAAAGCAAAGAATCATTAAAACAGTGATGGTTTATGTGTGCAGGGGGGAAAAAAAAGACATTTAAAGATTCTTTTCTTTGTTTGGGCTTGCTGTACTGTAGTTTTATTTTTGGTAACCTTTTGAGTCCATAAAATGATTACAGAATCTTGAACACACAATTTCTTTTGCCCCAGGGAACTCCGTACTGTTTACTCATATCTGAATGTTGTCTTTGCTCTTGATGTGGCTTGCTGTCCTTAATATAAACTTGAAAGAAGGGTACATGGGCTCAAGTCCTATGAGCACAGTTTTTGTTTTTTTGGGTTTTTTTGCAGAGCTTGACATCACACACACACACACACACACACACACACACACACACACGCCTTCCAGGAAAACTAAATCCTACATGCCCAAACAGCACTCCTGAGACAGAGTCCAGCTCAGTCGAGATGAGACAACAATGGATTTAAAGATCCAAGTTCAAAATAAAAGCAAAAGATTCCCTGGGCAGTGTCCACCCCTTTCTCTTGTCACTGCTCTCCTTTCCTTGGGTCCTCCTTCACTGGTTGATATAGCTTGGATACAACATGCAGTTCACCAGAATAAATCCTATCTTACAAAATATGCTTTAAAACATGCTTTTATTCCTCTAGAAGTAGAGGGTAACAGATAGTGTAAGTATCTCAGAAATCTAGGTGAGTACCCTCTTAACTGAGAGTGTGTGTGTGTGTGTGTGTGTGTGTATATATATATATATATATAAATTTTTATTTATTTTTGAGAGAGACAGAGCATGAGCAGGGGAGGGGCAGAGAGAGAGAGAGAGAGAGACAGAATCAGAAGGAGGCTCAAGGCTGTGAACACAGAGCCTGACGGCGCGCTCGAATTCACAAACTGTGAGATCATGACCTAAGCCCAAGTCGGACGCCTAACCGACTGAGCCACCCAGGCACCCCATAACTAAGTATATATTTTTAATGTATGATCCTGATTCCAATTCATCAGTAGTTCTAGAGCTTTTTAAACAACAATAAGCACAGAATGTATTTCATTCTCTTATCTTTATGACATGTCTATTCAATACATCATTTATAGTCAGTCACTACGTGGGAGTATCCACTAGGGTTAAATTTTCCTTCTTTTATCAAAAGAACCTATACCAAAAAGACACCATGAAACAGAATTCTTTTTTAAGAAAAAAGAGTGTTTCAATTTTACATCCTTCAGAAAATATTCCACTTGGCAATTCACCACAGAAACAAACGTGTCTTCTCCTCACCTTCCATTAAAAAGGACTCCGTGGAAGGAGAAGAGCCCATAGACTGTAAAAGCTCATCGGAATGAGACCTGCTTCTCCAGTTGTTCCCGTCACTCTCAGACTCCAAGGATAGCCCTGACCTTCTGAAGCTGGAGGAGAGAGAGAGAAGAGTCAGCTCCAATGGTGGCTCTGACATATTAAGATGAGAAATCACATTAAGCCTTACCTTTCCAAGGTAGTGCCTGGAACACTTCTGGACAATGGATGGACCTGCACTGAAGTTTCTTTTCTCCCAGTGGGCAATCCAATAGGCATGGAGGAAGAAGGGTGCAAGGAGAGACCAGGTTGCGGGATATCTCGGAATGAAGAATCTAGAAATCAAAATGAGTGCTTCACGTGGTTTTCACAGAGGGCAGTAATTACCAGCAGTCATGTAAAAAGCCAAGAAGCGAAACACTCGAATGGCTGCTTCTAATACATCACATGTCCAGCCTTGAAACCAGTCTTCTTGCCACATCCTGACACCTGCTTCAAATGTCCCTTCCATTTCACACCCTCCTGACACCCATGTGGCAGACCTGCTTTAGCATATCCACTTGGAGACTGGGCGGCTGGGATTACACAAACAAGAAAATGGAATGGGGAAACACTGAGACAGCTTTCCCATAAACCACTGCTTGTACTCCTTACAGCCAGCTTTAAATAGATCCAAGGTGTTATTAGCACTATTAGAATGCATGTTGTATGTATAAACAGTCATACACACACATGGCATGTCAGTGGATTGGAATGATGCTGGGGAGTCTATTCTTTATGGGTGATAACTTCAGGCAAATGAAACCTCCAAGTCAAGCTGAGCTCTTCTCTGCCACGTACTGAATGAAAACCAAAGGGTGCTTCAATGCCTTTCTCGTCAATTCTAAATTGTGACAGGCATATATGGTTTTACATTTGATGTGTACCATACATGACCTCGGAAAACATTTCAGTCTTAACAGTTTCAGAGATATAGCAAACACCTTCTCAAGTAAAGGAGAATGAATACTTATACAGAGCTCCGGAATATCATGAAGGATTTTACACATGTATGATTTGGTTTTATCTTCATGGCTTCCAAGTACAGAGATGGAATTTTTGTCAGTTATAAGATGCTTTATATCTTCTTTTTTAATTTTTTTTCATGTTTATTTATCTTTGAGAGAGACAGAGAGAGACAGTGAGTGAGTGCAGGGGAGGGGCAGAGAGAGAGAGGGAGACGTAGAATCCAAAGCAGACTCCAGGCTCTGAGCTGTCAGCACAGAGCCCGATGCGGGGCTCGAACCCACAAACTATGAGATCATGACCTGAGCCAAAGTTGGACGCTCAACCAACTAAGCCACCCAGGTGCCCCAAGATGCTTTATATTTTCATGCTTAACCTTATGAAATTGAGAAGAGCCTCACAACTACAACCAAAGGGACTTCTGCCAAAGCAGAGGGTAAGTGATGTCACAGCTGTTACCGTCTGCACAAGTGGCATCTATGTAACATCACATCCAATCTCATGTTATCATAACTCTGCATATTTTATTGTCCCCTGATTCAGGTGATTTTGGAAACACTGGTCACATTGTTGGAGCATTAAAATGAAAAGTGACCCCAAACTTAAAAATGCCTGTCATGGGTGCCTGGGTGGCTCAGTCGGTTAAGCAGCCGACTTCGGCTCAGGTCATGATCTCGCAGTCCGTGAGTTCACGCCCCGCATCGGGCTCTGTGCTGACAGCTCAGAGCCTGGAGCCTGTTTCAGATTCTGTGTCTCCCTCTCTCTGACCCTCCCCCGTTCACGCTCTGTCTCTCTTTGTCTCAAAAATAAATAAACGTTAAAAAATTTTTTTCTAAAAAAAAAAAAAAAAAAAGCCTGTCATATGGAAAGCAATGCAGTTTTTGAGGCAGAACAAATTCCAAAATCTCTCACAATAGATGAAAGGATTTTCCAATTTAGGAGATTATGGTCCCTGGTTCTTGCGTGCAATATAAACTACTTTCAGAGGCTGCTGATTACTTCCAAGAGAAACTGTTTAAATTTAAGCAATAAATTTAAGCAATTCAAGGAAAAAACGTAAGCACCAAGACTAGCCTTATGTGAGGAAAATGCCAGCATGCCTTGAAATTTCAGTCATGCTAAAGGAGCTGATAAGATCCCAGCCTCAAGCCCAGCTAATAAGCAGGACCAGGTCACTAGAATAAGGGACATCAAGGGACTGTAGACTCCAAACTTGAGTATTCTATCCCTCACCTTGATTCTAAACTATGTGATAGGTAATTGTATAGGTAAATAGGGGTTACTGCTAGGAAAACCAAGTTATGTACATCTAATGTCATATCTCTCTTTTCCCCTGAAGGTTGTTATTAAATCAATAGCGCATATTACACTACATCATATCTTATAATTGAGACAATATCCTAATAGGTCCCCCCATATAGTCCTCCTTAAAATATCATATAGTACATACAGAACAAAGGTTATTAGGCTGGCATGGAAGTTTATACTGTTCTTGACCTCCTTGTAACTAAATATTACACTAACCATGTGTTAGGAAGGAAGAAGTAATTGGGCAAAGGAAGTAACAAAGGAGCAGGTATTTTACACTGGAATAAAGTATGATATGTATGCAACTGTCATTTCTATGTCACTTACTTCCAAGGGTGGTCTGCAGCTTGTTCTTGTTATGTTTCTCTTGGAATTTCTAATAAAGAACATTGGAAACATGGAAAATAAGATTAAATTCCATTTGACTACAAGAATGTCCACCCATTTATACAGGATTCTTATCTGTATCATTTCTGTTATTTTATTTCAAACCAAGAATTCAAAGCAAAAGACACTAAAAGCAACAAAGAAACATGTTATAATGATGAGACGTGCAATGATGAGTTGTAATGAGGGCGTACCTCATGAACACATCTCATGAATATCCCAGCTTTATTTAACATCTACGGCAACTAGAAATGTCCAACATGTGCGTCCAGCCTGAGGCTGAGAGAGGAATTCCTGTCGGCACTGCCTTTCTCCCACTTGCTCTTCCTACTCTTGGCTACTCTTCCTGTCTACAGGACACAACACCCCTGGCTGCTGAAACATCATCCTTAACTCTGTGACCTGACGTGACGTGTGTTTCCATTGATCACAGAAGTTAGAGACCCCAAGGTTCCCCCTGAAGTGTCGGCATGCTCACTCACATTTCTAACAGGACGTTAGAGTGGGAAACAAAGGAAGAGATGGGACAGATGCGCCCGTTCCCTCAAGCCCACTCCCAAACTCAGAGAACATTCCTTTATTCTAGCGGGCCTCACAGCATGGTCCCGGCACAGCAGTACCACCTGGGAACTTGTTAAAATTACAAATTCTCCGGGGCGCCTGGGTGGCTCAGCCGGTTAAGCGGCCGACTTCGGCTCAGGTCATGATCTCACGGTCCGTGAGTTCAAGCCCCGCGTCAGGCTCTTTGCTGACAGCTCAGAGCCTGGAGCCTGTTTCAGATTCTGTGTCTCCCTCTCTCTGACCCTCTCCCGTTCATGCTCTGTCTCTCTCTGTCTCAAAAATAAATAAACGTAAAAAAAAAAAAAAATTAAAAAAAAAAAATACAAATTCTCCGACCCCACCTGGACTCTACTGGATCAGCAATTCTGAGAATGTGGCTCAGAAATAGGTCTTCCGGGTGTGATGCTGATATTTTCTATTTGAGAATTACTGCTCTAGACTTCATACCCTTAAGCTTAAGGTCTGCACTCATAAACTGAGCACGTCTCGACAGAAAGGCTAACCCACTTCCACCTTGTGACACAGGTGGCCACATCTGAGCTTTGCCTACTCCCAAAGGGATATAGTTAAGGAAACGACGATGCACTTAGAACGTGTTCTTTTATCACTATAATGATCACTTTAGAAACAAATCTAGACCGTGATAAAAAAATAAATAAATAAATAAGAACCTAAACAGGTAACAGGAAGCAACAGAGCTATATATGCACATGAAAAACAAATGAGAGATTACCTTGGTACATGGAGGGGCAGCGTCTTTACAGCCCTTGTGTACATTTGCATTACAGTCTGAAAGGGAAGAATGAGTAATGCCACACTGTGCGTTTGCTGGTTGCGGTAAAAATAGCATATAAAAATATTTAGAAAATATAGGGGAAAAAATAACTAAATCACACGTAGCCCCACCACTTGAGCACAAGCACATGGCTAATATTTTCATTTCCTTGGAGGTATTTTTCCCCTTCTGCCGCAGTCTTACCAATTACAAAACCTGCAATTATACAGGATATACACTCTGTGTCTGCCTGAGAACTCATTGACTACTATACGCCCGACACTGCAATGGATTTCTGACATCCGGCTGGCGGCAAGTGCCCACTCCCATGCCAGGTAAAATGCCTTGCAAAATGAAAGAAGGAAGACTCACAACAGTGCTGAAAATCAAGTCCTGTCAGCCTCCGACAGGAAATCCTGCTAACTACAGGTGGCCAAATTAAAAGAGACAAATTATCAACTCGCTTGTCTTACTCCATAAAACATGTGGCCTCAACCTCGCTAAAAGGCAAGAGTTTGCCTGCCCCTTTCTGCCCGCTGGCTCAGAGACGCAGGGTGTGTTCAGAGAGAGCAGTCTCTGCATGTGGGGACCACTTTCTGCCAGGCCGCTGCCATCCTGCCCTGCCCGCCCGCCCTCCAGCCTCCACACCATCAGCCACCACCTCCTCGCCCACCCCACACACGGTAGACGAGGAGCCTGCAGCTTAACACAATCTTTATTAAAAGGATCCTTCCTTGTGGGTAGAAAGTCACATTTAGATCCATCCAAGCCATTCTCGTCAAGTACCTATAACCCACTGAGAAATGAGCCCAGCTTCCTCCGGCTGTAGGTCTGCAGAGGCATTTTAGCCAACACCTCAAAGGCCAATGAGCAGAGGTCAGAATTACCCACATACTGGTCCTGGTGGCAAGTGTGGAAATCAGAGGGCTCTCTCCTCATTCCAAAACAAGTGAGCAAAAGGAAAGGGAAAAAGTAGACAGGATGAGCCCAACAAAAATTTAGACTGAAAACTCACAGGAAAAGTGAGCCACTGAATACCATTAAATCTAGAAACAAAGAGGAAAAACTTAGATACACAAAATAGACATAAAATAGGACCACAGGGCCACGGAGGGAGAACAGAGCAGCACAATAGGCCTGCAAGATGACAGGGGGAAGGAGCTTTGTGAGACAAGAGAGCAGAACTGAGAACGAACTGAGGAGAATCAATTTAACAAAACTATCAAAGCAGCACCAGGAAATTAGACTTGAAAGATTCCCTCCAGAATGTAGAGGAAAAGAGGGGTATAATTATAAAATAGAACATGTCATACAAAAAAGGGAATAGAGATCATACTTCTCCAAGGAAGAAATCAGAAAAATTACATCAGAAGCAACAGTCAAAGCTACAACTTGACAAAAACTTTTATCAAGCTAAAAAAGAACTACAAAAGGCAAATCAAAAGGTCTCACGGTTTCCTAGGAATTAAACGACACCTATTCTACAGACATATTCTGACAACATCTATAGGATTTAAAAATTTAAAGTTCTCAAGCATGTAGGCAGAAAAAGCAGGTCACCAATAAAGAAAGAAGGTCAGATAGGCCCCAAACTTTTCCACTATAATATTTAATGCCCAAAATTCATGGACCAATGTTGACAGGGTACTGGGGGCAAAGGTTTTGGTCTAGGAATTTATTTAGCTACATCAATCCCTTTGTGTGTGAAAGACACAAAGATCTATCTACTTGGATACACAAGGTTTCAGAAAACAGATCACTCCAATGACCCTTTTGAAAAAATATTTATTTATCTGAAACACTACTTAAGACTATTAAAGAGCAGAATAGAAATTAAGGGTTCGAGAAGTGATCGACTTTATTTTAAAAAAGAAAAAAAAACGAGCAATGGTTTTTTTCACAATGCATTTTTCAATGCATTTCACAATGCATTTTCATTTCACAATGAAATTTGCATTTCACAAATGCATTTTTCACAATGCAGTGAAACCAGCTAAACAAAAAACATCTAAAAACATTTTGCAAGTAGAGACAGAGAACTGAATATAGGTATCAAATTATTCTTGAAACAGAAAGCTATTCTTGAAAGATCATACAACATTAAAATAGCAATTCAATAATTCAGTATACCAATAAGCTCTAACAGAGAAAAGGGTAAATATAAGAGAAATTAGAGAATATTCAATTATAAGCCGTAAAAGTTACCACTAGCAGATATTGAAAGAGCTAGCTTATCTTGCCAAATCCCCAGGTAACATAAAAACCAACAACACATGGCAGGGTCCTGGCCGGCTCTGTGGGTTAAGGGTCCGACTCTTGATTCTGGCTCAGGTCATGATCTCACGGTTTGCGGGATAAAGCTCCGCATCAGGCTCTGCACTGACAGCTCGGAGCCTGCTTGGGACACTCTCTCTCTCTCTCTCTCTCTCTGCCCTATCCCAGTTGGAATGCTCTCTCTCTCAAAATAAAACAAACATTTAAAAAACAACATCAACAACACATGGTATAAATAGCAAAATCAAACATCAAGGAAAACAGCAAAGAACTATAAAAGATAATTGACAGCTGTAAAATTGAGTAAATAAGAAAAAAAAAAGCCTTGTTATAAAATACTAGCTCTCAATTCCAGATTACATCCAAATTAAAGACACACATTCCAAATTAAAAACAAAGAAATAGTAAGGGAAAATTCAAAGAAAAGGAAAGCAAAAGGAATATTAATTTCAGACAAAATAAAATTCAATGCCCAAAGCATATAATGGCATTAAAAAGGTTATTTTATATTTATCAAAGTCAAATCTTCAACAAAGCTGTGATTTGTGAACTTCTGTGCACCAAATAATGTAATATCTAAACATAAGCAGTGAAATCTATTTATAAACAAAGGAATTTGTGAAAAAGTAGCAACTCAGGCTTTAACAAAAAAGAATACAAACACCAAAATTTTGACTATTATGTTTTGTTTTATATCATATCATGGTTTTCAGATTAGAAATAGTAATCTTCATAATTAAAAACAAAAATACACCCATAAAATAGGATTATTTCCTAATAACAGCAGCTTACACATGTCACAATCTTTTGCCCCATTTAAAAAACTTAATAATCAAAGTTTAAACCCCCAACATTCCTCTCCTTAAAAACTGTAAGTGCTAAAACTTTTTAAAAACTGTGGGTTAAAGAGGAAATTTAACACCTACTGATGCTAGAATTTAAGACAATAATCAAAGATGTGGACAGTGTTATATGCAAAAGAATGCCACCTACAACATTATTTGTTGTAAAAAAAATTGGGGAAAAAGTTAAATGTATAGTAAGTTAAGAGTAATCAAACACATTTCATATAAAAACACCAGCATTAACAGCTAACTTTTTTATTATTAGAAAGGACTCCATTAAAATATGAATAGCCATCTTTTCTAGCTGTTAAGATTTTGGATAGTTTTAAATTTCTCCTTAAACCTTGTATCCTTTATGAGTCCTACTGCATTTTTTTTTTTAAATAATGACTATTTTAAAAGCTAACTACATCCTCTGTTTTCAGCCATTTCCATCTTCCACAAAAAGTCTCATGGGCATCCACTTGACCAACTCTGTGTGAACCAACATGTCCTGTGCTACAGAAGTTTACCTTTCAGGGAGCCCGCCCCCCCCCCCATAAGTATTAACTACACATGAGTACCCAAAGGCTGGGCTTTGTGACAGCTGCTGCAGGGAATACAGAAGAACCACTGTCTGATTAAAGTCCTTGAAGTCTATTTTAGTAATTAAAAACAGGAGGGTGTACATTACATTAAACGTAAGAGGTAAATAGCTCATACATGTGGTGTGCAAAATTTTCAGACATGGTGGTCAGGGAACACCTCCCAAGATGGGGCAAGAAATCAAGACAGATACAGAGGAGCTGGGGAAACTAAGAGGAGGAAGATCATCATAAGCAAGGGAAAGAGGCAAGAAAACACAGGCCAGGTGAGGCCGCTGGCTATAAACTGAGGCTGAGGAAGAAACCACCTATAGGACTATTCAGCACACAGGCAACCAAACACATCTGTCTGGAAAGTGTGGGCTAATCCAGTGAACAAAAAGACAGAGAAGTCCTTAAGCACAGATGGGCAAGTAGAAAGTGGTGTTTGACCGAGAGGAAGCTGGTAAAAGTATTCAGAGTAAAGGAAGTGAGGGACTGAATGGTATCCAGTTGGGGGACAACAGCAAAGAGGAATCAATGGGTCCAAGGTGTCAGCTTCCACCATCAACCCAGAACGAAGGACAGCCTTCTTGCATGTGGATTTTGAAGACGGTTTTTGTCTTGTTGGTCTGGGAGACAAGGGACTCTCAAGGCAATGATGCCCATAGACAGGGTTGCTCTGAGTAACCAGTATGAGCCAAACATAAGGTGGTCAAGAAGGGCCTGAAGAGATGTTATCCGAGCACACCCGAAGGAGGTGAAGGGGAAATCCCTGCAGCTGGTCTGAGGGAGGAGCACTGCAGGCAGAAGGAAGAGCCAGGAAAGGCCCTCTGGGAACAGCATGCCTGGCAGGCTGAGAGAAGAGCAAAGATGCCAGAGTGGCTGGAACAGAGGGAGGATAGGGGGAGAGGATGACAGGGAAGACCCTGGGGCCTTGCACTAATTTTCAGGGCTTTGGCCTTCCTTGGGGGATGGTAGGAAGCCACACTGGAGGATCTGGAACATAAAGATATGTGCCTTCACACGCTCACTATGGCTCATGTTTTGAGAACAGATGTTTTCCGAACTGCACCATTTGTGGTAGAAACGCAAAGAAACCAATTAGAAAGTGACTGAAATGGTAGCTTTAGACGAGGGTGATACCAGCAGCAGGATGAAAGGTGGCTGGCTTTCATACATATTGTGAAGATCGCCCCAGAGGATTGCTGAAGGACTGGATGTGGAATATGAGAGATGAAGAGGCATAAAGAAAGACCTCAAGATTTTTGGCAGGAGCATCTGGCTGCCATGATAGAGCTGCCATGAACTGAGAGGGGCAGCCTGCAGATGGGCCAAGGAACAGAGCAGAGCTCCATTTTGGACCTGCGACATTTGAGAACCTATTTAGACACCCACATAGAGACGTCAAGCAATCAGTGAGATACACGGGTCTGGGGTTCTGGGAGGCTATCACTTGTGGACAAAAAGCACTGACTCTAACCATCACAGGTCACTGCTTGGGTAAGTCATTAAACCGCATGTGCGGTGCTACTATGAAGGATTATGTAAACATGCTTAACAATGGCCCTGTTCTCGGGGAGTTTACTGTCTGGGGAGGTGAAGTACAAAGATGGCACGCACTAGGTCGGAGAACTTACTGGAACACTGGAATGACTCCTTCCCCAGGAGCGTTTTATCACAAACCAAACACTGTAGAACCCCAGAGAATGTTCCAGGGACAAACTGATGTCGGCTCAGTTTCTCTTTGTCTTTGGCGTCCTTGCTTTTTGTCTTCAGATACAGCACCAACAGCCAAGTGGGGAGAAATGAGAAAAGAGAAATGCTGAGACCCAACGTACTCGTAGAAGCCATACACAGTCTTTACGCTTTCTGTCTGAACGTAAAGGCCGTTCGTGGAGGAGTGTCGTGACGCCACAATGGAAATGTGCACAGGCTGCATTTGTCTTGCACTTCTAGTGACTTGGACAATATTTCAGAAAAAAATGTAGCGGTCTTTGAATATGTGTACACAAAAGCTAAGATAAGGGATCTTCAAGGGCCAGTGGAAACTATACTAATTGCTGAAACTATACTAATTGCTGAACCAGCTACCCTTTAAACACAAAAGGCACAGAACTTGAGTTACCTTGGATTTATTCCGAGGGCTTGTCATCCTATTCATGAGAAAGCTGAAAGTTCGGCTCACTTTGTATTTTTCAGACTCTGACTTGGCAGGTATAATATATTTATCCCATTCTTCTTGCTGAATTCTACAAAAAAGAATCTGTTATCATGGTTTATCAGAACTTAAAGAGGGAGTAAAAAATAGCATTTATGTACACACGTGTGTATACACGTTTTTCAGGTTTTAATGGTTACTGTAAAGATAAAGATAGACTCTATTAAAAATATATTTTATAGATGGATAATGGATGTGTGATAAAGCAACTATCTCACCATGATATCAATTATAGAATCTAAGTAGTAGAAATGGGTATTCAGCATACAATTCTTTTAACTTTTCTGTATATTTCTTTTTTTTCTTAATAAAATACTAGAGAAATAAAGGAAACCTTAGACTTACACCTTCACTCTACAAACCCTCAACTCCCTATTTACTATGCAAACAGCAATTTCCTAGGGCACATAAAAGCCAAATAACCAGCAATATGAAACTTGATTTTATTTATTTTTAGAACATAGAGATGATAGTCAGCAAATACACATTTCCTTTGATAATAGAGTTTGAGAAACAGACTGTCTGCCTCTTGGTTCAGTCTCTCCCACTCAACCAGCTATTTGCAATCGGAGACTCCCTGGGTTGTAAAAGAAAGAAGGCTGTGGATAATTCCCCACAATACAAGGCAATCTGAAAATAACAGTATGCTATCTGTGAACACACTGATCATCATTTATTTTCCCCTAATCCATATAACCATTCTTTAGAGAAAAAAAAAAAAAGTCCCAGCTATGAGAAGTTCTATTTCCCCTGAAACTTTCTCTGATAGTCTTATACTTCTAATATTATTATAAAAGGGGTGGGAGGAAGAGAATGACTATATTAAAGATCAACCAAGTATTATGTAAAACCAGGTAACACTTCTGTAGAACATTCTGTAACCCAAGTCTCTCCCATCTCCCAAACTTCTCATTCATCCACATTAGCGGGTAACACATTCATCTCTGGGACACACTTTTCAAAAGCTATCATGTTACTGATATGTACCAAAATATATGATCACATTTCATGACAATGAATACAATGACAAGTCCTAGGACTTTAGTTTTTCATCTGATTAATGCTAGGCTTAGACTTCCCCTTCTCACACTTAAATATATGATGTACTTACCTGACACATATTAAATGAAACTTTGTTATTTATTTATATTAGATACACATTATTAATACAGTTATTTATGTTAGGTAATCAGGAGTTCAAACCTATGAACACGTTTAGAAAAGATGACACATGGCTTCCTAAGTGCCTCTTGGTCCTACAGATCTAAAGGCACGAGCAGGACAGAGTATGTCGTGCTATTTAAATTCTGTACAATAAGTGCAACTGGGTTTGATACTTAGAGAAAACCGTTGAAAAAGCTAGAAAGAGGCAGGATGGAAGTGACAATACCCTAGGACTATGCAGAGTGACAGAAGCAACTTGGACCTTCTTATTTCCTTTCTACTTCCACAACTACCTTCTTAGGTAACTGACCAGTTAACAGATTTATAAATTTCCTTATCTCTCGTTTCTTAAGCATCCTCATTTGCAACACTCATGACAGACTCACTTTTGGAATTCAGGGGAAAAACGCATTTGAGACCTTAGAAAGAATTATCTCTGGAACACCTCTTGTGACCCCACCAAGTGCCATCCAACGTCTAAGATAAGAATAATCTGGTGAGGAGACCTCAGTCTCAGAATTAAAGAATGGTAAGGTCATTGTGGATTGTGAGGTCCTCAAGTCCTCCCTTCTACCTACCTCACAGCACAAACAGAAATCAACTCTCTCAAATAAAAGAACATTCTGTTTATCCAACTCTATTCCCAATTCTCCGTGCTACAGAAGAACCTATCAAAAGCAATACTTCTGTTTTGATTTAAAACTTTCAAATGCAGGGCACTTGGGTAGCTCAGTCATTATGCATCTAACCTGGGCTCAGGTCACGATCTCATTCATGGTTTGTGAGTTTGAGCCCCGCACTGGATCCTCTGTCTCCCTCTCACTCTGTACCTTCCTCCCCTCCTCATGTGTGCTCTTTTTCTCCCTCTTAAATATAAACATTTAAAAAAAAATTAAAACTTTAAATGCACCACAATTTCCACATATCCTTTACAAAACTACAAAATGAACATGAAGTCATACCCCTTACTCTTTAAATTCAAAAACTGAGAAGACCTGAGACATGACCAAGTAAACAAACAAAAACCACCTGTAACACTCAGTATTAAAAAACTAAGAAACACGGTCGCCTGGAGGGCTGAGTTCGTTAAGTGTCTGACTCTTGGTTTCAGCTCAAGTCATGATCTCACGGTCGTTGAGATCGAGCCCCATGTCAGGTTCTGTGCTGACGGCACAGTGTCTGCTTGGAATTCTCTGTCTCCCTCGCTCTCTGCTCCTCCCCCACTCACCTTCTCTCAAAATAAATAACTAAAACAAACAAACATGGCAGAAATGTGAATATCATGGACACATTCCACTATCACATTATGAAAATGAATCACATATCATAACCTCTGGGCAAATGTGGAAGTTCTGGCAGATTCCGTGTGTCAACTCAAACTATGTGGTATTCACCTATGTAACAATTAGTTACGTTAGGAAAGAACAGAGAAGGGAAAAGTCCCCAACTGCTTTCATAACATAATTTAAATAGCTTTTCAATTTCTAAGAATCTGGAAAAAAAAAATTAAACTCTTCAAATCCCAGAACAAGATGCCCAACCTCTATTGTTGACTTGATGATCAATAGAATCATCCACAATCAAGTTTTACAAACCCCATTCTTCAGAGGTTCTCATGGCATTTGTTTTTCAATAAAGATAATTTTAAGTATCTCAAGAATATGGATCTTCAGTACTTTAATCTTTAAACCTATAATATCTATTTTTCGAAGAACTAAACATCCTAAGTGTTAAAAGGAATTCCCAATATCCAATTGAAAATTGACACAGTGAGACTTCTTTGTGGACATTCAGATGCTCAGATTTTTTTTTTAATATATAAAGTAGTAAGTGTAACACACTCAAGATAGATGGTGTCAATAAAATAAATGTCATGCCATATAATCATTAACAAGTTGGTACAGCCTGAATTTAATATCACACTGCATGTTTACTAACTGGAATTTAAATAAAAACTTAAAAAACGAATTATATACTCATATTCAGAGTACTAAACTATTTGTCAGCTACTGTATACACTAACGTTTGGGGAGAATTAAATACTACTATATTTTGTGCATAAAAAAAAAAAAGTTGGTACATACAAAGTTTCCACTCCTGCAGAAAAGAGCCTACACATTCTGGAGTGAGCCCCCTTTCAGCCGGCTGCATTCTTTTCCAGAAACTAAGCGATTAACATAAATAAGAGAACTCCAAAGGAGGCGATCCCCTCCAGTAAGTACAACATGACCAAAGCAAAGCATCAGCAATGTTCGAGCATCCAAAAGGTGTTGGGCACAGACTGAGATCAAAGATCTACTCTACTGGATACATCAGGGGATAGACTGAGAAAGTCAGACGCTTCAGGATGCAGACAGACACAGACTGAAGAAGAAAAACACAGGAGTGACAAAATGAGAAATGAGAAAGGGACCCTCTCCACACATCCCATCCAAGTTAAAGTATTTTACAGACTAATATTTAACCAATTAAGACATTGGCTTTTTCAGTCTTAAACCCCTCTCCTAGTGGAGAAGAAGTATTTTTGAATTAAAAAAAAAAATCTTTACCATCAGTCTATTACTTCTCCAATTGTTAAATAGATGACAGGAGAAAGACTGTCTCTGTCTCTCTCCAAATAAACATTTTAAAAAAATTAAAATAAAACAGTCCATCTCGATGTATATATTAAAAGGTTCCAGTTTTAGCATTATTGTCACTCAAGTTAAAGCCACTCTCCTCTTTTTTCACCTTGTTTCTTCCAGCCAAACGTTTATGTCATTTCTGGCACTGGTGTTGCACGTAAACCCGGGGCTGTTTCCCCGTGTGACTTACGAGCAGTTACTGAAGGACCAGCAGAACTCGACAATCCCGCCTGCTTGCTGGTCAGCTTCCCAAGCCTGACTCCACCAAAAGCAGCAGCTTAGGGAAAAGGGAAGCTTAGGTTTGCAGCTTTCAGATCTGCCCATCCCTCAGAAAACTGTTAACGCTTATAGGACTTTCTGTATCACTTGTTCTTCCTGTTCCAGAGAGAACCAACCTCTCTCGGCAATAGCCATAAAGACATACAAGAGAGGTGGTTATGCACTTTGTACATGTGACCAACCAGGGGCCTCCTCCCGCAGCAAGTCTGCTCGTCAGGGCAGACAGACCTAGGAAGAACCTAATGCCCCTCTGAGGCAGGTCACCCTCACACTGCTGCGCCTCTTGGTCCAGTACATTGGAGGTGTTTGTCCTTAGAAATAACCGAAGAAAGAACACTCTGTCCCCAGGGCTGAGGCCCGCATATCTGGGCACTCGAAGGAACACGCTGGCCAACCTGTACCAATACAGATTTCAGAGGGAGCAAAGGATTCATGTAGGCTTATTACACAGAAACTCTCACAAACTATCGAAGGGATCTCAAAAGTCATATACAAACATTTCCAAAGATGGCAAGGAGGCCCTCAGGACATTTGGAACAGTTAAAATACCTTTTGTCTCTTGGTGGCTCCGGTAAGCTGTAAGCTCTTTGCTCTACAAGACACAGAACAATAAAATGAAAACTAAGGCAGACAAACCAGTAGTCATGCATTAGTCTGAAATGCACACACTCAACCATATTGCATCATTATTCACACCGCCAGTTAGAAAATAATGAGAAAACAAGTTATTTTACCTAAGTACGGCATTGCTCTGGATATCCTCACTGTCCCTAGTTTGGAGAGGACAGGGAGGAGGCCAACACAGGGCAACATTTAATGACTTTATGAACTAAGTTAGCATCAGCAAGCAGCAAACAGTGTCAGCACGGCAGTAATTGTCTCTTTGGATATGTCTCATGAGAGCTTCATCACTTATTTGTAACACTAATTCCCCCAACATACACAATCAGTACACATCTTAGCTGCCTCTTTAGTGAAGCTCAAAAGAAAAGTCTCAAAGACCAGCATAACGGAGAGTTCGTTTTAACAGAGCTGCAACGTCTTCATAAAATCCTAGCAGCAACCAGTTGAGAGATGTGCTCTGTGGTAGGAAAGGGAGAATCACTTTCCCCGCTGGACCTGGGGCAGGGGAGATGGGAGACAGAAGGAGTAGGCTCATGCGAGCAGGTAAGCGCCAGCTTCTTTCCGGAACTGGAGTACCCATTACAAGGATGGAACACAGACACTGACTTCGACAGTGACAGAGACTGAAGGAGGGCGTGGCCCCTGTGGAACACATCATTTACAGAGCAAGGACAAATCTTTACCTCTACAATCCACAAGAGCGAAAAAGCAAAACCAGCTTGCAAAGGGAAATGGGTCAGATAAATAAAGGACAAAACTAATCAACACATATCCCTGAAATGTGTAAATATCAATGTTAAATCTAATGCTATCTTGCAGGTAACAAAAAATCTGCTTTGAAGAATTTGAAGGATTTTACCACTATTGCTAAGTATTCCTCAAATTAAGTCATGAGAAAGAAATCGTTATGCTTCTTGTAAACATGCTAAGGTACCAAGAGATTTAGCCACATGTCCAAGATAATTAAGAAACTAATGGAACCAGACTCAGGCGACTGGACAAATAACAGCACACAATGATTTTCACAAGTACATGCACGTCACTCCTCAAATTCTTAAAACTAGAACACTTGTGTCCTTCCTGGTGAGGTTTTAATTACTGACAATATTCCTGTCTATCTAAACACACAATGTACCAAAGGGAATTGTAGGACAGGATTTTGTGTATACAAGCATTAAATAATGTTGCCACCCCATCATACAGTTGGCCAAAAAAAAAAAAAAAAATCATGAGAAACAATAGTAAGTAACCTGTTAGACATGACAAGGATGAGAAAACATCGCAAATAGGAATGAAAAGGGCTGAATCCGATCTTTGTATATCTGCAATGTAGCTAATATAAAGGGGCTTCCCACTGGGGGGAAAGAGGACTTGGATTCTGTTCAAATAGAAAAAAGTTTTGGCGCTATTCCAACTCACCAAGAGAGACCTTAAGGTAATGTAAATGTCGATTTACCTCTGATTAATCTAAGCAAACTAAACAATGAAACATTCCATCTTTGAACTAGTTAAGCTTTCACTCTTATGCTTTGATCACATTCACACACAAAGTTAAAACTATTCCTTCGTCCTTAAGAATTCATTTATTCCTCATATCCTATGGTTTACCCATTGGAATTTTTGTATGTGCTGTTTACCTTCAACCTACATTGCCTATTTGTGATTCTTACCTTCTGGAGACCAAACTTCACTGAAAGGCCCCTATTTTTAAATATACTGTCTAAAGTAAGACTTTATTAACAGAAAAGTCAAAAAAATCCAGGTCAGTTTTTTATTCCTTCCAACTCAACTGCCAAGATTTAAGGATTGTATGTAAGGCAAAGATACCCTTCCATATTCATTAATGAATTCATAAATCAGAGCTCTTTTCCCTTATAAACGATCAAATTCCTCTCAGTCATCTGGTCAACAACTTCCAACTTCTGAAGTGACTTTAAAAACCAGTCATACCACATATATAATGTCAAGGCTGCCATTTTGCACACTGCAAAGATTTAGAAGCATTGTCTAAATAGTTACAGTGTGAAGTTATTTTGCCATCTAGGACAAGCAGTGAAAAGACGTCAGGCTGCCATTAAAAGGAATCCCAACCAAAACTAAGGTTAAGCAGAACTGGAGATCTCAGAAAGACTCATGATGTGTGTGTGTGCATGTGCATGCGTGTGTACACGCACAGGCACACGCACACACACCCAGGGCAAATTCAATCCATCTTTTTCCTTTCTTTCTTAATCCTTTTCTCCATCTTCTCATTCCATAAATTCAAACTGACATTTATCATCAGTCTTGCTTTCTCCTCTTCCAGTAAAGATTCCCGGAGAGAATGAGGACAAACAAAAACAAAAACACCTAGCAGTTGTTTTGTGCTCTGTGTATCTTGCTCAGGATATTCATTCAACAAATAATTATGGAACATCTCCCATATATAAGTCATTGTTTTAGGATGGCAGTTCCAACCACAAAGATCATGTTTTTAAGACTGTTTTATGTGACATGCAAATACCAACAACAACAACGTAATAAAGAATAGGTAAAAACGGGGCACCTGGGTGGCTCAGTCAGTTAAGCGTCTGACTTCGGCTCAGGTCATGATCTTTGGTCTGTGGGTTCGAGCTCCGCATTGGGTTCTGTGCTGACAGCTCAGAGCCTGGAGCCTGCTTCGGATTTAGTGTTTCCCTCTCTGCCCCTCCTCCACTCACACTCGTGCTCTCTCTCTCTCAAAAATGAATAAACATTAACAAAAATTTTAAAAAGTAAAAATGAAGAGAAGGAAACTTATGAAATAAATATTCTACAATGGGAAACTAAGAATACTCAGGCACCTCTCGCTTTCTGAATATTTTAAGATTCTTAAGGATGATAGACAAAAAAGCATTAATGCAATGACAAACATTTTATTTTAAGGCTCGGTATTACATATTGGCATACTTCCAGATATGCCTTTAAATATAGTTACTACGTAATATATTATGTATAGAAATACCTTTGTTTCAAAATACAGCAGAAAATGGGGGTGGTGGCTGAAAGGGGCTACAAGCACAGCTCTGAATTACCCATAATCATTATATATGTAATTTGAATTCAGTTTTAAAAATTTGTCAAACTGTATGCTTATGATTTGCACCCTTTTCTGAAGGGTTTTATTGCACCCTTTTCTAGAAGTTTTATTTCTGTTTACACCGCCACAAAGAGTGTTGAGATACCTTTACTCAGGTTCCAACTATTTTCTTTTATTTTAACGGTCTCAAGTCCCCCACTAAATAAAAAGAAGAGGGAAAAAATCTATCTTGCCAAACCTTGCCTTTAAGTAAATTATTTCAGCAATTTAAACTAAGGTGAAGTAATTTTTTTATAATTTGCTTCAAATCCTCTGAAGCTCTCATAATAATGAACCTAGAATAAACTCTAGCTTACACTACCATCCTGGAGGAAAACATTTCATTCAAAGAACAGAGCCACAGAGTGGTCTGTGCATATTTTTTAATATCATCATCAAATCTGTAACTGGACTAAAACACAGTGAGAAAAGGATTGTGCTAAGCTTTGAAAAATCAATTATGAAAATGGAACTGAAAATTCCTGCGTGCTGCTTTTATATATTTTATATACCTTTCCTGACTGAAAACCTGCTCTGGAAGAGAATGCTCTCAAAGCCAAATGGTAAATAATGCTTACCTTCACTGGAACCGCACAACGTAAAATCACGCACCAACCGAGTTTTTCCTAAAGAAATTTTGGGCGATGAGCAGGAATAAGAACGTGAGCGGACTCCAGAAAGTAATGATTCCTAGAAGAGATAACAAAGTTTAAAAAAAAAAATTCTACACAGGACTTGAGAGTATGTGTTCACCACAAATGTTAGTAAGTCAGCATCCCTGTGAAAAGACTCAGTGTGAATATTTCTGATGTGATCTCATCATTTGTTCTTGTTTGCCTATCACAACGTTTAAAATTGTACTGTCTTTTGAATGCTTTAGTAAACTCGAGCGTCTCCCTGCCCATATACACTTTAAATACAAATATGACATTCTAATCAGGTTGGTTAAAAGTGAAAAATCAAGTCAAATGATTTTTTTCCCTGCATATTCAACAGTGGGTCACTTTTTTTTCAACCGAGTTGTCAGGTTTTTTGTTATTTTGTACTGTAGTATCTAAGCAAAATTCCATATTAACTTATAGTTTTTTATTTCATAATTATTAGAAGGTAGAGAAATAGCCACTTACATGAGTTTTTCAATTTCCCAACAGCTATTTAAACTTAAAATATTAGCTGTAGCCTCTCAGGAAGAATGCATCAGGTCAATTTACAAATCCTTTTAGTCTGTGCCCATCTTTCAACAGGCCTTCCATCTAGCACTTCCTGAAATGCTATTTGAGTATCACTGATTTATAGATCTTTAATTTTATTTTTTAAGTGACCTACTATTTTTGTTACTTCCTTCCCAATTACACACTATTTCTATATTTGCAACATATGTGACAATGCAAGGTGGCAAGATAATTAAAACATGGTTACCTTATGTGTTCCAGAAAAGTTAAATCAATATGGAATAGAATACCATTAAAGCCATTTATGGTACCCAGCTCTCACCCAATTGGGACCTAGTATCCTTAGGATTGATCCCACTTATCCATTTTTAAGCTATCACTTAGAGTTAAAAGAAAGTAATACAAAATTTGTTACTAAAATTAAGCCATCAGCAACTGTCCTTCACAAGCGCTGGGAGCTTCCATTCTCCCTAGATGAAAACATATGGTTTCCCTAAGTTCACTGGTTTAGTTAATGGGCCTGGAGGCAAGTTGAAAACAGAAGCCTGCCTTTGTTTCAAAGGGCCTTGAGACTTGGCTGCTGAATTTCTTATTAGGGAGGGCTCGCTTGTTCTAGATATCAGAAAGGCCAGCCAGAGCTGTCCTATACCCCTAATGGTGACTGGCCACAAAGGGCCCTAGCCAAATGCCACCCTCTGCATTTAAGTCATACATAGTAATTATCTCCCCTAACAATGGAACTTTGAAAATTAGCCAGAACTCTTTGGCAAAAAGTTACATAGGGTAATTACAGAAGCAAGTCAAGATACGTTTTATAAGGCAGAGTCTTCCTGAAAAGCGAACAACCTGGAACTGATTAAGAAAGACGGAATTACTTTTCCCTCCAAGTAATGAGAAGTTTTTCATCATTCCATTCAAAGTACAGAAGAAGTATCTACATGAACGACCATACCCATTTCTCACCATCCAGAAATATCACATGACATTCAGGTTCAAAAGATTATGACTGCTCTACAGGCCTAAGAGCTGGGGGAAAGGATTCAGGAACCGTAGTAAGAAGGCCTGGACTGAACGATGGATCTATCACCAAGCATGGGCAACCTGGACAAGACATCTAATATCTCCAGAACCTCATTTACTCAAAAACTAAAAGGTAATATTTATGTCCTAAGAGAAAATGATGTATTTTGTACAAATGTAACACATGCTTCATATACTGCAAAGCACACTACAAAAACAGAGCATTATCATAACTATCAGAGGTTCACAGGAAGAGAAGTTTGGGCACAGGGCACATTATTTTACAGTAGTAAACTCAACGGAAAAAGAAAACAGATAGACAAAAGGAATCCAAAAGGAAGAAAACTTATGTGGAAACACAAAAAGGCTTTGTCTGCCAGGTTAAAAGAGTTCATTCTTTAAAATCTAAAACGAAACAAACAACCACAACAAAACTGCAATGTGAAAATGTCTATGAGAGAGTAAAGTCATCTCCTACAGGAAAAGTGACACAGTTTACAGTGTCCCACGTTACTTGGTGCAGCCGGGAAGGCTCAACAAATACCACCTTTGCCTTAGTAATATTTACCTCGACACCGGAGCCAAGTAAAAATGTATGTGAGCCCAAACCAGGCTGAGCACTTAACTCCACTTCCTCTTGCCAGTTTTTCTCCCTTTGCTTAGGGAACGGTGGCATAAATCATTGTATGAGGCAGTAAAGTTTTCCAAGGATGTGGAAGATTATATGTACTGATGGCAAATTAATTTAATATAAATCAGTCATTTGAAGCACTATACGAATGAAATGGAGTGGGAGAGATTAAAAAGACAGACTCAGTCACACAGCTCATGAGTCTCCAAAAAGAAACAAACAAACAAAATTGTTCACACAAGCGAATGAAACATAACCTGTCCTTCACATAGAGATGGACTGCTTTAGAGAACATGGCTTCCGTGCTAACAATAAACCAAATTAATAGCATTAAGAATACCTTCAACTGCAGGTTACTTGATAAAGAAAGGGACTCGGTCCTGGAGATACTAAAATCTGGTTCAGGGGTGGTCTCAAAAGAGTCCAATTCATCCCCACTAGGGATCCCGGTTCTTGAGGAACTCTGAGACACTGGAGTGTAGCAAACGTGTGAATGTTCAGAATGCCCCTCCCCTTCACTGTCGGCATCCAGGGCATCGAGGCTGGAACTAAAGCACAAGTAAGTAAACATCACGTAAGCCTACAGACTGACCGACACAGTCACTGGTTTCTGTGTCTCTCAATTCAAATTCTCCTTGGCAAAGATGCAATGCAGAATCATTTTGTTTCTAACAAAACTTATAATTTTTTTCTCCCCCCGAAATCTCTTCTTCTCAAACTAAATTTTATGTTTCCCCAAATGAACATTGCTACCTAACAAACGCCATTTCAAGTACTTTAACAAAACCTGCTCTAAGTTGGTTCTGCCTTACTTATTTCATAAATCTAATTATTACTGGCCTTACGTATCCTTCAAATACTAAAACTGTGGATGAAACAAAACCACTGGGCTCTTTGGGAGGCCTGTGGGGAATAGGCAGCATGGGGCTGGAAAGCTCGGGGACAATCAGGGACAGACTGCAGTTCACACCTCAGAACTGACTGTTGTCGAGAAAAGAGTCAATATGAGAGACTCTTAACAATAAGAGGGAGGTGGATGGGGGTGGGCTAGATGGGTGATGGGCATTAACAGGGGCACTTGTCATGATGAGCACTGGCTATTATATCCAAGTGGTCAATCACTCCGTTCTCCTGAAACAATACTGCACTGTGTATTAACTAACTAGAATTAAAATAAAAATTTGACAAAGAAAAAAAAAAAAAGACAGGAGTCAACATGAATCAAGTGGGGTCCCAAATGTGTCACGTTAGGTCATCATTTTTAGAGATTTTAGGTGAGAATTCCCCCTCAGAAGCAGGTAATAATTCTGCTAACCTACTGCTTTTCTTTCCTATTTTCACTTTAATAACCATAAAATTAAAAGGAAAGAATGTGACCTTCCATATTCCTGGCTCATTCCATAATATTTACATTTTAAACCGCTCAAACTTTGAAGCCAAGTGCTTCTATAGGCATGTTAATGCTCAATGCATTTTCAAATGTGTTTTTCTTTCATTGTTGCAGTACTGGAGTTAAAATGTTAATGACAACACAATAAAACCATCTCGCTTATGAAATATGAAGCAGAGGGGCGCCTGGGTGGCGCAGTCGGTTAAGCGTCCGACTTCAGCCAGGTCACGATCTCACAGTCTGTGAGTTCGAGCCCCGCGTCAGGCTCTGGGCTGATGGCTCGGAGCCTGGAGCCTGTTTCCGATTCTGTGTCTCCCTCTCTCTCTGCTCCTCCCCGTTCATGCTCTGTCTCTCTCTGTCCCAAAAATAAATAAAAAACGTTGAAAAAAAAAATTTTGAAATATGAAGCAGAATATGAAACTTTGAATTAGTCCACGTTGGTTCTTTTTCTTAAAAATCCATAGGCTACTTAATGGCCACTGAATACCAACGTGATCAATTTTGACACTTACATAGAAATGAAAGCCACAACTGGCATCAGTGAGCTGTTCCCAAGTGGGGTTTTCTCCTTTCAGAACCCATGGAGGGATTTCACCTTGGCATTGAGCACAGAACACACCGGGGGTGGACTTCACACTGTAATTCAGTGCAAATGTTGAAGTCCAAAAAGTGATTTCTCATAAAAAAAACAAAAAACAAAAACTAAGGCTTGGTGTGAAGAACCACTTTCTGGCAAATACTTGTGCTCTGAATGTTACTACAATGTAATTATAGATATATTAAGGTGCTATGTAGTTTCCTTAATTCAGTGGTAGTCAGAGAGTAGACAGAGACCTTAGGGGATAAAGGTCTAATGTCTTGTCCCCCTCTATTTGCTTTTAACTTGTGATCTCTGTATTAATAAACATTAAGTTCAAATGGTTGGCTGCCTGCAATCCTATCGTAATTTAACATAAGAGTTTCCAGTTACATACAACATTTCTCCATTGCTGTGAGTATAAGCTACAACTATCAGTGATTATTATCTTATTTTGCCTGCTATACATTAAAACATTCCTTTTTCTACTAATTTCAATTGGGCTACTATTTTTCTTCATTAAGCTGTTAAGCTAAGATATTTGGTATCATGAACAATATTTTTTTTTATAAAAAATTTTTTAGTGTTTATTTATTTTTGTGTGTGAGAGAGAGAGAGTGTGAATAGGGAAGGGGCAGAGAGAAAGGGTGGCCCAGAATCTGAAGCAGGCTCCAGGCTCTGAGCTGTCAGCACAGAACCCGATGGGGGCTCGAACTCATGAACCACGAGATCATTATCTGAGCAAAAGCCCCTTAACCGACTGAGCTACCCAGGCGCCCCTCATGAACAATATTCTTCGGGCTCACCTCTCGGTCAATGTTTTATAAGGCTATTTTTAAAAATCCCATTAGTGAAATATGAAATATATTGTAGGTTGTGACCCAAATTTTCTTTTAAAATAGTATATAATAGAAAATAACAGAATACATTCCACATGTTATTTCGTAGGACATTTCTTTACTGTTTTTGTGTATGTTTGTGGCGTGGGGTCATGGTGTGAAAAGTATTTCTTACTGTGGATGGTGGTAAAACAAAAAAGGCAAGTTTTTTTTTTATTTTTAAAAAAAATTTTTTTTCAACGTTTTTTATTTATTTTTGGGACAGAGAGAGACAGAGCATGAACGGGGGAGGGGCAGAGAGAGAGACACAGAATCGGAAACAGGCTCCAGGCTCCGAGCCATCGGCCCAGAGCCTGACGCAGGGCTCGAACTCACGGACCGTGAGATCGTGACCTGGCTGAAGTCGGACGCTTAACCGACTGCGCCACCCAGGCGCCCCAAAAAGGCAAGTTTTAGAATGAAACTTCATTCATCTTTTTTTTGTTGCTGTTGGGCATTTTAAGATAAATGTTGCATTGCTTACGTTCCCCTTGTAGCTTCTCAAAACAGTTAAGTTTCAGTAACATAATGGTTATATGTTGGGTCTATTTAATTTTCACCAAAATGTCTTAAACCTTAGAAAATTTAGGATTCAGGTCCCTGTGTTAACCCCAGTTTTTATTGTGTGCCCTCAAATTTCTCCTTCATGAGAAGTTGCCAGCCTCTCAGCTTGTTATTGACTTTTTAATGAGTGAGGTGCTTTTCACTTTGAGCTCATCATCAATCCTGTTACACACTCCTAACCTGGCACCCACTGAAAGAAGGGTCCCACAGCCATCCCAGAGCCAAAATGGGGCTTTCTGGGGGATCGCAAGTCCTTTCTCCTCATTCCTACATTTTCTACAAGAGATAGAATGTCTTTACTAGATAATGCCAAATTATTTTCCAAAGTTACAATGCAATTTTCACTCCTATCAACTGTATTTGGGATTTCCACTGTATACATTTTCAACAAAATGTGGTATTGTTACACTTTAAAAATTTTTGCCTACCAAGTAATGTAGAATGCTATCTCGTGCTTTTCCTCTATTATTTTTTTTTTGTCCATTTTCATAAGTGTCTTACTTTTAAGGCAAGGAATATAGGAATGTAAAAGGGGGTAATATTTTGATGTAGAGATCAAAGTGGATGGGACAATAAAATCTACTAAAATATAATTTCACAAGTTGAGCTACAAACTTTTTGATATTCTACACTTTTCCTTCAGAATATAGTATCTTACTTTTTTTTCCCCTTACCTTCTTTTCTTTAGGTGACTTTGTTCCTTTTCAAATCCATGAAGACCAAAAGAAAGATTAAAATCGGAAGCATATGAACCAGAAGGTGATGCGAAGGACTGCCGAGCTTCAGTACTTGAGGCCACTTCCTTCTTCTCACTTAGCGGGTATTTTCCATGGCTGGTTTCCGCAGCAAGGATATGCTTGCAGCTCTGAGGTCCCAGAGTAGAACCCATCGATTCAGGGCAGGTGTTTGTAGTGATACCTTCTATGTTAATGTAGTTAATATCCAAATCGCCAACCTAGTAGTTGAAAGAAAAATATTTGCGGAGCAAAAGTAGGAAAGACTGGCGGAACAGAGAATAAAGTTTCCCCAATTTAACAACCTTCCACCTTATTTACCTTGTTTTGTTTGTTCTCGTTTTATGTAAGGAGAAATTCTTTCATGGTGTTTTTGTTCACTTGGGTGCTATCCCATAATTCACAAAAGGAAGAAGACCACCTGAGCGCTTTATAAAGTTGTTCTTTACTACAAACCCAAAATGGACTATGCTTTTAACATTTTATGAGCCACTGACTCAAAAAAAGGGATGTATTTTAAATACTTGAGCAAAAATTAAAGAGTAGGCAATGACATAATGGTTATATACTGTGTCTACTTTATTTTCACCAAAATGTCTTAAACCTTAGAAAATTTAGGATTTAGGTCCCTGGAATCTGGATAACCAAGGTAGTGGTGGTCACATAAATCCTAGTCTCAAAAAAACAAAACAAATTACAAACTAAAATAAGAATAAAACTACACAAGATGCAGGGACTTAACTAAAAGACATAAAATGCCCCAAACTTCAAATTATCAGTGAAAAATAATGCTAATGCCAAATTTCAGCAAACAACTTGCTAGACTCCTGCCATAAACCTGTGCAGAAAATGAGAGCTGTCTGGAAAATTCTGCATGGCAGAGTAAACAGGGAGATAGTGGAGGGCCTGAGACTGACCTAAAACCATCATTGGAAAAAGAAAGGGCAACCTACACATATGGAAAAAAAAAAAAAAATCCTGGTTGATCAAAGCCCTTGTTCTAAGGAAGGGGCTTAAAAGCATCAGTGATCTGAGGTGGCAGTAATCAAAGGAGTTACTTCCAGGTGACAAACAGTAATAAGAAAGAGGGTGAAACTGGTGACAGGGTAGTACAGGGGGAATGAAGTAAAAGGAGGAAAGGTGGAGTCCTAAATCTTCATCATCATAATAATTCACTACGGCAAAAACAATAATCAAGGAATGCTCAAACCAGCAGTTCAGAATTTGTTAAGTAACAGGAGATGTACAGACTCAAACTCTCTCCCTACAAGACGCTTAATATTTTAAAAGGAGAGAGTAATTTTACTGAAAACAAACTTGGCAAATCAAAGATAACATCACCAGTAATGGGATAAATTAGTGTCATGTGCCTCCTGATACAATGCACTGAGAAGAACACAACACCCTTTCTTTAATATTCCTGCCAACCACACGTAGCCTGAACCCAGCTGTGAGGAATTATCAGAGAAACCAAAACTGAAGGACATTCCTGGTCTGTAGTCTTCAAAATTATCAACTTCATGAAAGACAAAGACTAAGGACATGTTGCAAACTATAGGAGATTTAAAGAGAAAGGACAACTAAATGCGAGACATTTAACTGAATATTCTTTTGCTACAAATAACATTATTGAGTCAATCTGTAAAAGTGAGTGAGGTCTGTAGACAGTTAATGCTATGTTAACGGTGATTTCCTGATTTCAGTAACTATAGGTGCTTGGTAAGAGGATAACCATGTTTTTTAGGAAATAGACTATGAAAGACTGAGGGGTAAAGGGGCACCATATTTTCAACTTGCCTTAAATGGTTAATATTTATGTACTTATTTTCATCATTTGCATCTACAAACACATGCTCAGAGTACATTTACACTAAAATGTGGTAAAATATTAACATTTGGGGAATTTTGATAAAGAGTATACATGTATTCTTTGTACTAAATTATGGTTTGAAATGATGTCCAAATACAATGGATTTTTTTCAAAGTAGTTTATATGACAGAGTAATTTGCAAAATAGTTTCTACCATGTATATCTCCTCATCAGATAGGTTGATAACTTTGAGAATTCACTGGAAACAGCATCACAAATAAGATTCTCATCACAATCTAGTTAGATTTCTGTGCCAGGCTGGGGCAGATGAAGGAAATTAAACAAGATTCTTCTCAGATACTGATAGCAATTATTTCAAATATGCAGAATTTGGACTTCTTATATTATCCTTGCTATTCAAATCGATGTAGGAAAAGTGAAAGAAACCATATAACTATGCCCCACTGACAGAGTGAACTTTGTGATTTGTATCCATACTTGTAGTTTTAGTTCTGTTTTCGTTGCATAAATCCAGCAATCCTCTGCCCCATTTCAGTTTATCGATTACGCTATTTGAGTTCTCTTGAAATTCACACTTCACATTACTAAAGCAATACTTATCTCAAGATCTCCCCAAACAAAATTCTATCCTAACCTCATCTTTGGTTTGGGAAGTTGTGCATGCTTAATGCAAGAACACAAGGGTCCTGCACATAATACTGAGTCATGTACAGTTTTAGCTACTTGAAGTAAAAGGAAATATTGCAGTATTCACTAAGGCTCAGAGCCAAAAGATAAGAACTCAAGTAGTATTTCATTTAAATGCTGAGAAAATACCACAACCATCAGAATCAGAATGTCGCTAGAGCACGCCAAACCCAATTTCCCTGTGTCTTCAAAGAATGTCCCCAGAACTCCCTGTTTGTCCTAACCTCTGTTTCATCCTAGATTTCTGTAACTAGGGTTGACACTCAGCTGCTTTATGCCAAAAAAAAAAAGAACTATATCAGCTATTTACATCTAATTTCCATTCTGATTTATTGGTTCCTCTGTCATTTTGAGTATCATCCCAATCTCTGCCGTTTATGATTTAACAATGATTTGAGGTAACAATGATTTTAACACAAAAGGAAAAAAAAAACAAAATACCTGACTCGGGGTGAAATTGAGACCTACTAGACAGAAAAGTATGTATCACAGAAAACGTCTATAAGCAATATGCATGCTAACAATAACAAAAAGGGGCTCAATAAGCATATATATGATGCACCTTTTCTGGACATTAGGTTTTGAAGTCTGTGGATAAGGCAAAAATTATATGCTGTCAAAATTACCCTTGAAAAAGCCTAAAATTGTCCATAAATTAGTGTGCAGAGTAATCTTAAGATCTAAAACTATGTATTAATTTTTATAAATATTAAAATCTGAGGATCATTCAAACCACATGCCTCTATGAGATCTAACTTACCAATCTCTGCCAGAGAATAGGTGGGGCATTCTAAAGGGTTCCAACTTCCCAGGAGTATGATACCATTCTCTTTTAATAATGAAGCTATATAACCTTAGCATATGTTAATAGGTGCGTTGTAAGGATTAAAGAAGTGATTTATATGGCAACATTGTATGGGGCTAGCTTCAAGCTCTCGCTCATAACTGTTTGCTGGATTTGAATACAACTATTGTCGAATCAGGTTGTACACACACTGTTACTTTGAAAAGCTGTAAAGAAGATATTAGTTTCCCGGGGTGCCTGGGTAGCTGAGTTGGGTAAGCAGCTGACTTCAACCCAGGTCATGATCTCACAGTTCGTCAGTTTGAGCCCCATGTTGGACTCTGTGCCGACAGCTGGGAGTCTGGAGCCTGCTTCAGATTGTGTCAACCTCTTTTTCTCTGCCCCTCCCCTGCTCACACTGTCTCTGCCTCTCAAAAATAAATAAATGTTTAACATATATATTATGTATATATATATGTATATATATACACATATATATATACATAATCACTATATATATATATATATATATATATATATATATATATATATATATATATATATATATATATATATATATAAGCTTCCAACTGTCATTTCCTATTTTGGCTGTAAGACAAGAGCTCTCACACTCTTCTCATTTGACAGTGTCTCACGATCCCTCTCTATAGTGCTTCATGATGGGTTAATGCGTGCTGTGAATGGAAAGGAGGACTTAAGTTAAATGCTCATATGAGGAGGCTCCACTGGAGCATCACCAGGGCCACCCTCAGGCTGAAATCTTGAGAGCTGCAAACCAAGGCTGAATATATTTCCCAGTTACTCAGCGTTTGGAAAGAGAGCAAGATCCCTCTTGTAACATCAGTCACACCTTACCTGATCTATCACCATACAGTTGGCATAAACTTCATCGCCACCATTCAGCACGTCAGAGAGCTGGCCTGCAGCAGAGAATGCTGGGGAACGCTTGGATTTTTTGAAGACATCAAAAGAGTGATCTAGCAGAAAAATGAAAATGGGACAGAAAAGAGTAGATGGAACTTATTTTACAGTCAAACTTTACCTTCTTAATCAAACCGTAAAACAACAACAAAAACAAGCGCAGATTGTGTTTTTTAAACACATTCATTCACATGTTAAGATCTACATGCATGTATTTTCTATTCTACATCCAAACCTTCCCAGTTATTTAAAGCCTACAGAATAGTACGAGATAAATATGGAGAAAACAGGCAGCAACCTCTTTGACCTCGGCTGCAGCAACTTCTTACTAGACAGGTCTCCGGAGACAAGGAGAATAAAAGCAAAAACGAACTATTGGGCCCTCATCAAGATAAAAAGCTTCTGCACAGCAAAGGAAACAATCAAAAAAACTAAAAGGCAACTGACAGAATGGGAGAAGATATTTGCAAATGACATATCGGAATAAGGGCTAGTATCCAAAATCCATAAAGAACCCACCAAACTCCACACCCGAAAAACAAATAATCCAGTGAAGAGATGGGCAGAAGACATGAATAGATAAATATGTGCCCATTTCAAGCACTGTTTTTCCAATCAAAAGAGATTTCTATAAAATCATCAGATTTTTGCTTTCAATTTTTTTTTATTTAAAAAAAATGTTTTTAACGTTTATTTATTTTTGAGACAGAGAGAGACAGAGCATGAACGGGGGAGGGTCAGAGAGAGGGAGACACAGAATCTGAAACAGGCTCCAGGCTCTGAGCTGTCAGCACAGAGCCCGACGCGGGGCTCGAACTCACGGACCGCGAGATCATGACCTGAGCCGAAGTCGGCCGCTTAACCGACTCAGCCACCCAGGCGCCCCGTGCTTTCAATTTCTAACAGATTAACATTCATCTCACTTAATAACTTGGAAGCATCAGTGCCTGAACTACAACCCCTGGATTCCACTCCAGTGTCCGGGCTCCATACCCTTTACTAACAGACCTAAAATAGTACAACGTCCAGTAGTTCTGTACAGCCTGACTGTGCACACTCTTAAAGAGAGTGTTGCTATTTTAATTACAGAATTGTTTTCACTTGCTTCTATGTTCTCAGCTTTGTTACAAATAGATGAGGTTGCTTAAGGTTGAATCCCAAAGAGTGTGGTGCAACCGTATTTGTAGGGAACCTAAGGTTGAAGGCAATAAAACACAGTGGAGCCAGAATGCTTCATTTCCTGTGACTGTGGTTAAATTACTTCATGTCCCAATACCTTAACAGAGTTTCTTCTTCTATAAAAGCTGATCTTCATCATGCTTTCCCTGTCACAGGGTATGAGGGTTACAGGAGTTCAAACATGTAAGGCACTAAACACATGCCTAGCATTTAGCAAGAGGTCAATAAATATTAATTGTCACTGATACTATATTTTGTTATTAATAGCTATTTCAAGCATGTTCAATGTGAGATTATTGATACTAACCATAAGGTATAATATTAATATTATTAATACTCTTAGTGCTATATTAATAATAGAACACCCATGTCTGTAAATGACTCTAATAGTGTGGATTCAAAGTTTTATTTATAGCAAATGTCATCTTCCCTGACACTCCAGCAAGTGTTCTAGAGTGGGTACAAAATGCATAGTCTTGCCATTTCACCAGAAATGGCAATGATCTCCCTGCCCGTCCTATCTGTATCGTAACATATAACCCAGGTAAGCCCATGAGAGTGCATGAGAAAATGAAAAAAAAAAAAATTATTAACTGTTGGGCTGATGTACTAGGATAAAAAATTGTTCTTTCTTAGAAACTGCTGGATGACATAATGCAAGTGACAAAAATACATCAATTGTATGAGCCAAACAACATCAGCTTTAGATTCTATTTCTTAACCTACCTGTTCACCACAGAAGGCCAAAATGAAATTTCATCAAGCTCCTTGAGTAAATATACAGTGTAAATGGGACGCATTTTCTTATATCCATAACGTCTTCTTTTATCAATTTACTTAAATAGCTAGCACTATAACACACACCCACAAATTCTTCACAAGCGTAATCTTCATGATCAATTACCATACACTTTCATTGTAATTACACAAATTTTTTTAAAAAAAGCATGTTCCAAAGATTATAAATCAAGAACCTGACAAAACACTTTCAGTGTGTTCTGAAGAAAATACCTGCTTATAGGTCATTTTACAGAATGTGTGAAAAACAATCATAAATAACTCAACATGCCCTCTAACTGCTCTAGAATGTTTTAAGTCCACACACCATAATGCACCTGGTATTTCTGCCATCACATTTGGGGGGCCGGTTATGCCCTTTTTTAGCCACTTCTATCACCGGCAAATTTAAGACTTCATTGGTAACTAGACTAAGAACAAGGCATTCAACAAAACAGTTGCAAACAATTGATAGATTCTATCTTAAAAACATAGAACCAAAAGCAACAGCACCACAAATTGTGTGGTACCAGTGAATGTACTGACCAGTCACCCAAAAGCCATGTTAGGAACTACCAAGAGAAAGAGCTTTGTTGGCAAAACTCTGACCCTCACTTCAAAGATGAGCAGAACTAAGAACTACTTTTGTTATCCTTGCATTCACCTCCCACCCCCACCCCACCCCCCAACAAACAAATCTACCTGGCCCTATGCAGCAGGTCAGAATGTGTAAGATCAAACCAAGCAGTAAAATAAACTGAAAGATGGCCGAGTTCCTTTGGTTACTTTGACCAAACTGGGGTTTAATTTGTTTTCTTCATAATTTGACTAGTGTTTTAGAAAACGATGTCACTTGTTAACAAAGACAGGTGCATAATCTCTTATCTCCAATTCTGAAATCGAGAAAGCTCTTAAAATCAAAACTTTTCTGTATCAATTTGGTTCACAGACATATTTGGTGCAAAATCTGACCTGAATCCATATGAGGCCATGCATAGTTTTTATTTACCTTATCTGGTGTGAATACTCATGCATTCTGCTGCAGAAATATTACCACACTGGAGAATGGCATTGCCAGTCATATCATATGTATATAAGCATTATTCCAAAAAGATGTGAAAATGCTAAATTCTAAAACCAATCTAGTCCCAGTAATTTCAAACAAGAAACGGGATCTGCTGTAAAAATTACAGCAGAGGGGCGCCTGGGTGGCTCAGTCGGTTAAGCAGCCGACTTCGGCTCAGGTCATGATCTCGCAGTTCGTGAGTTCAAGCCCCGCGTCAGGCTCTGTGCTGATGGCTCAGAGCCTGGAGCCTGTTTCAGATTCTGTGTCTCCCTCTCTCTCTGACCCTCCCCCATTCATGCTCTGTCTCTCTCTGTCTCAAAAATAAATAAACGTTCAAAAAAAAATTTAAAAAAAAGAAGGCTTTAAAAATTACAGCAGATATTATACCAGTATTTCCCAAGATTGTGTCATTCCTCTACCAAATTCACAATTTTGCCATAGCTACTTACTACCTGTGTTATTATATTCTCTAGTACTTGTTTTTAGATTGACTCACCTTTTCACTCTGAATACAATGAAGTTTGAAAGAAACACTTTATGTTCACTATAAACAGAAAGCTAGTATTCCCCACAAAAAGCCGAAGAGAATTATACACACTAAAACCATGTAACTACCTTCTGACAGAACAGTTGTCCATCAACGCTGACACCATGCAAGGGCCGCTCGCTCATTGTGATGAAGGGAAATTAGCAAGGATTGGAAATGTGGTCAAGAAGCAGTGTGCAAAATGAACTTTCTCCTTGAATCAGCAGAGCGACCAAAAGAAAAATGCAAAGCAAATACCTGCCTTATTATGTGATTCAATGCCATCTCATGTTAGGTTGGGATCCAATCTCCAAGACCAACAGTACCCAGGAGAACTTACCCTACACTTTGGAAAAGCTGCCTAGACCAGCTCATCATCCTGTCACTCAGGTAATGACTCCACCGAGACAATCAATCTTTGTGGGGGTTGGGGGAGGGAACATAACTGTACAAAATCAGAAGACAGTAGTGACAATGGAAAATCTGTTTCCTCTCTAGATCTCTCATCCACAATCTGCCATGTAGGTTTTCTGGGTCACTCAATGCAACAATTTAGAAGACTGACCCCTAAGACTTTTTCCATAAAGCATCCAGAGTCCCAACTTGCCAAAGACTACCAAAGGATAACTGGATGTAGAAATGAACACAGAAGAACAAACCAGAAGATGACACACTTACAAGACCTCCTCTCCTTTATTAACTTCAACGCTAGTCACCATATCTAATGAGCTTCAAACCAGAGTAATATTTAGTAGGGAAAAAAAAAGTCTTCAAAAATACTTTCAAATAATCACCAGCTACATATAGCCAAGTGGCTAATTTCTCTTTGCATCAGTCATTTAAAGAAAAATAAAAGAAATTAAAAGAAAAAAGCTACAATAGCTTTTCTTAACTTATCTTTTCAAGATTTAAGATACATTTCATACCTTTCAATTTGGTGGTAAATTAACAGAAAAACTGCTGCCCCAAAAAGAACATCTTTCAGATCCTTTCTCAATTAGCATACAGAAATAATTTGCAATAAGAAAATCAGCTCTTTGTCTTAAATTAGGCTCTTTTTAAGACCGTTTTTCTTAGCAAAAAGTTAACTTTACAGTTCTGTTGATAACATTTATTTTTACTGGGTAGTAAACCCAGTACTTCAAAGACTATATAAAAGGTAAGCAAAACTCGATGCCCACCCAAATGGCTGCAAATTTTAACCTGGCAAAGAACAACGTACTCCAGTTTATTAAGAGCAAAGGTATTGGGCTGCTTGAATTCAAAGCCCTACTTCACCATGTATTAGCTGTGTGACCCTGGGCGAGTTACTCAACCTCTCCACACCTCCATTTCCTGATCTGTAAAACAGGTATGATAACCTATCTCCTAGGATGATCATCAGGATGAAGTGATTTAACATTTTAACTGATTGGACATGATCTGACACAAAGTAAGCCCTATATAAATGCTCGCTACTACCATACAAGTAAATGAGGTTGTAGGGTTTTGATACTTTACCATAGTTTTGCTTCTTTAATAATATGATGTCTACCTTGGTTATAACTCTACATGTTTAAAACCAACCCTAGGAAATTGGAATTTTCAAAACATTCCATTTCCTACACGAAGAGCTTTTAAAATGTTGCAACTCCCGCACTTCAGATTTAGCTCACGTTAAGAAATTTTGCCAAGTTCATCCTGAAAATGGCAACCAAAAAACAAAGTTAAACAACTGTCCATATGATTTACCTCCAGCAACTCAAGCATGAAAGCTCACGAAAGAGGGGAGATTATAAAAGAACAAAGAATAAAGTCAGACAATCAGAGACAGTGTTTCCCAAGAACAAAGGAAGGATTTCAGAAACTATGATGTTCCAACATGATCAAGTGGCCTTGGGCCAGGTTCTCACTGCAGAGTGCCTAGAGAATAAACACCAACGCCAAGTGGGTCCCCAGCATTCTCGTCTCCCATTATGCTCCCTGCTCTGTAATGTGATCTATGGAACTCTACAAGGACTCCCCTGAAACAGAAGTTTGCATCAGCACTTCTTTGCTATACTAGACGCTCTGGTTTGGTGACACGAGAGACAAATGTGAATAAATGTATTTCACCCACAAGGAGGGGAGCTAGTAAGGGGGAGAGGGGAAAAGCAGCTGCAAATACCTCTCTTGTTTCTGATATTTACAACTACCTCCAAGTGGGCAGGGAATAGTTAATAGCACGGACCAGTGCAGGGCCTCTGCAACCTGAGTTCTAATGAAATCCAACCCTCCCTCCCTAAGCTAAGGGCCTTGCAGCTTAAGGAAAAAGCGGCCCAGTTGCCTGGTTATGTAAGAGACCCACACCCAGACACGAACCAGGCCGGCTAAGGCAGCCTTTTGCAAATGTGCTGCTGACCTGGTTTGGCCCACTCTGGGGGCCCAGCTCTTGCCTGCCATGGTCAGCAGAGGGCCTCTGGGTCCCGGTATCTCTTTACATTGGCCGGGCAGGTTGGTTTCTTTCCCTCATCCATTCGTTTAACTGGGCTTTAAACCCAGCAGTCGATGCATAGAGGATTTATTGAGAATGACTAACTACCATGAGATGGGTAAAGGATGTTTGAGAGTTCAGTTCCCGGCACCTCCACCCCACTGAGACTGTGCCCCCAGAACTTAGTGGTCAGTTCTCCCTGCTCACCTTATGTGACCTAGGATAGCATTTGACACAGCTCATTGCTCTTTTCCCCTCTGCCTCCAGGACAAACCTACCTTCTCTCTCTCTCTCTCTCTCTCTCTCTCTCTCTCTCTCTCTCTCTCACCCTCCCTTCTCAGTCTCCCTCATCTTCTAAATTTTGGCAGGTTGCAGGGTCCTAGGATCAATCGTCACATTCCCTCTGCCTTTCTCTCTCCCTCTCCCACATCCCCTGGATCATCTAACAACATGGTCTCACAGATCACTATATGATAATGACTCCTATAGTTTCACCTCTGACCCCAACCTCTCCCCTGAATCACAACCATGTCCTTAACATCTCCACAGAGTTGTCCAACATCCGCGAGTGCAAAACAGAACTCCTGACTTTCTCCCTTCTCCACGTGCTCCTTACAGTGAAGGGCAACTCTGCCTTTCCTCGGAGTCGCCGTGACTGTTCTCTTTCACAACCCAACAGATCCACAGTCCGGCCTTTTTTTTCCTTCCACCTCCAGCCACTGCCCTGCCAAGGTGAGTCACCACCATCTCGTGCTCAAGCCCATTGCAAGATCAGTGTCCCCTTAACTGGCCCCCTCGCTTCCACTTTTCTGCCCTTGACAACCTGCCCTCTGCAACATACAAAGGCAATCTCTTTACAAAGAAAACCAAATCATGTCTTGACTCTGCAAAATTCTCCAGTAGCTACCCATCTCATTTTCAGTACAAGCCAAACTTTACTCCAACCTACCGTGCCTTACTTACTAAGATGGCTCTAGGACCCACTTTAACATGGGCAGGGCGTGTCTGAGGAAGGTATATCCCCACACATGCAAGCAACTCGCAGACACCAATGGAGCGTTCTACAATCAAACTCAGTTCTGACACTCTCCACCCAGAGATAACATCGGAATCCACAGGTTAAAGGCTCAGTCCTTAGGAGACTGCTCCCCACCCCCGGTTCAACCGGATGCAAGTCCAGCTTGTCACCTACACTTCCGACCAACTAGCTATAAATCAGAGGTTGCCTCGAGCCCCTCTCCTTAGGTGTGATTAATTTGCCTGAGAGGTTCAAAGACCTGAGAATAGCATTTTACTAATTCAACTTCTGGTTTATTAGAAGTGAATATAACTCAGGAACAGCTACGTGGAAGAGATGCATAGGGCAAGGCATGGGGACCTTCTATGTTCTTTCAGTGCAATGCTATCTTGACACCTCTTCCTGTTTTCCATCCAGAAGCTCTCTGAATTGATTAAATTGATTAAATCTTCGGCCATTGGTAGGATGCGTGGGTGGCTCAGTAAGTTAAAACTCTCACTTTGACTCAGGTCATGATCTCGCGGTTCATGAGTTTGAGTCCCGAGTCAGGCTTTGCGCTGACAGCTGGGAGCCTGGAGCCTGCTTTGGATTCTATGTTTCCCTCTCTCTCTTCTCCTCTACAGCTCGCCCGCTCTCTCTCTCTCTTGCACGTGCACGTGTTCTCTCAAAAATAAACATTAAAAAAATTTTTTTTGGCCATTGGTGACTGAACTCAATCTTCAGCCCATTTCCCCCTCCCGGGAGGCAGGGGCAGGGCTGGGGGGGGGGGGGGCACTAAAAGTTCCAACCTTGTAATCACACGGCCCGTTCTCCTGGCAACTAGCCCTCAAATCTTAGGTCCAAAAGTCACGTCTTTATCACGTTCACTACTTAGGACATTCTAACAGTTTTAGGAACTCTTTGCCAGAAACAGGAGAAAGCCCAAATATGTACTTCCTACTATAAATCACAATATCAGACTTATCCCATCTGCCCTCTCTCCACACTCACCCAACCTCTCTGAAGCCTACCAATCACTCTACTCCAGCTACACTGTCCTTGCTATTCCATGCCTCCGGCCATTTGCACTTGCTATACTCTCTACCAGGATTGTTCTTCCCCTAGATAACCAGATGCTTTGCTTCCTCACTTTCATCAGCTCTTTACTCAAATGTTATCTTATCCAACAGGCTCTCCCAGGCCATTAGGTATATAAAACAACACCTCCCCCAACCACCTGCTCTCTTTTCCCTTATACCATTAATCATCACCTAACACATTATGTATTTATTATATATTGTGTTTCCTTCTACTAGAATGTAAACTCCCTCAGAACAGTGACATTGAATGCTTTGTCCACTATATCCCCAGGGCCTAGAACTATGTCAAGTACATAAGAGATACTTAATAAATATTATCTGAAGGCGTGAATACTCTTCATTAAAAAGAGAAACCTTGTACCAGGTACAACTAAGAGACTATTCCTTTCCCACCTGACAAATTTCCTCAGATTCTGTAAGTTTTCTTGCGAGCTGCTCAGCTGTTCTTGCTCTACACCTGGTTGTGAGGGGAGTATTGCTTTCTTATTTTTTCCATTCATTCCTTCATTCCCTTTTCCAACATTTACTGAGTGTCTACTGAATACCAGCCACCGTGCTACCTGTTGGGCCCTGCCCAGGTCCCTCAGCCTCCATCTCAGGCTCTTAAAAATATCTTTAAGTACAGTCATTATAAGACCACTTCCCCAGGAGGTCCCCTAACCAGGCTCTAAACAGCCACAAGCTGTTCTCCTTCTCTGAGCCCTTCCTGCCTGTTCCCCTCTGTGTTTTGTCCTATCTGATGTATCACACTCTGGAGACAGAAGTTTTATTTCGTTCCTCCTGGTAGGACAAGCAACTTCCTGGTTGGGGTCTGAGCTAAAAACAGATTCTCCCATTGAGCGGAACACTGCAGGTGGCAGGCGCTTCCTGTGCAACACCATCCGATGTGCCCGCGGGCAGCGGCAGCCCAAGAATTCCTCTTTCTTCTCTTTATTTTAAAAACCTGGTGGGGGCGCCTGGGTGGCTCAGTCGGTTGAGCGGCCGGCTTCGGCTCAGGCCATGATCTCGCGGTCCGTGAGTTCAGGCCCCGCGTCGGGCTCTGTGCTGACAGCTCAGAGCCCGGAGCCTGTTTTGGATTCTGTGTTTCCCTCTCTCTGATCCTCCCCCGTTCATGCTCTGTCTCTCTCTGTCTCAAAAATAAATAAATGTTAAAAAAAGAAAAAAAACCGGGTGATCACTCTTTTATTAAAGGAACAATGGACGATCAGGCAGATTTGCAAGGTAAAGGTACTAGGAAGATCAGGGGAAAGAAACCCAAAACATTAAAATGGAGACAAGAAAAACACTAGGTACTCCAAGAATCAGCATCTATTAAACACCTGCTCCATAACAGGTAATTATACTAGATAACACTGCTATTACAGTTAACACTGATACAATGCTTTCTCTAAACCAGGCACTGTATCATTTCCATTTAATGGCTCATTTGATCCTCAGAACGATCCTTTGAAACAGTACTATTTCTTATTTCCATTTTTACAGAGTGAGAAACCGTGGTGCCATTTAAATAACTTCCCCAAACTAGTCAACGGCAGCTCCACGCAGGCACTCTGCTAGCTGGTTCAAAATACTTTATTTAATAACTGGGCTTACTGAGTACCCCACTTGAGCTAAATAAAATGGCATTTCAGCAATGTCTGGCATTTTCCCATTAGGAACTTTCATTAATGTGTTACAATATGACTTGTGCCTACGTGTGTTTGTTCACTTCCTGAGCCCATGCTTTCTGCCTCTGTAGATCTGCTGCCAGAATAAGACAGTCTGAGTCTCACTGAGAAAACATTCATAGAACAGTAAGTAAAGGATTTCATTTTGTTCAGCCACGCAACAACGTACAAGGTAAGTGAGAGCAAGACTGGAAAGATACACGGAGATGTTAGCTGCTCTCTTCTAGGTAATGGAGTACAACAAAGTGGCTTTTAATTTCAACTCTTTACTTTCCATATTTTCTCGAGTTCTAACAGTAACCGTTTTTACACGTAAAACAAAGGAAGAAATAGGCTGTGTCTTAAAAATGTGCCCATGTGAAAGAACGGCTGTGCAATCTCAGGCAAAATACCAGGTAATCAGTAAACCGACCGTATCAGATAATACCCGTGTAAATGCATTAATTGGAAGTGTTTTCTGCAGGAGTACATAGGACTGTTCCGGCCCATCTGCGAGCCCAACTCTCCCTAGCCACCTGAGATGTTATCATGTTGGCTTTGTAGACAAGGAAGGTGAGGCCCAAAGAGAATGACTAACCCACTAAAGCTATTAAGTGACAGAACCAGAATGCAAATGGGGCCCAATGAGACAGCCTTTCTCACTGCAGCACACTAGCCCCTGATTCCCAACTTGAAAGAGAACTTTTGCCAAATTCTGAAACTTACAGTAGCCCTTTCTGTCAATGGTCTCCGGGTGTTCCACAAGGATGAAAAACACTCACCGTCCTAAGTGAAAAGGAACATTTTCAGGGCTAGACTGCCATTTATCTCCTTGCTTATTCTTCCTCTAAGTTTCTCTTAGGATTTTCCTGATATTAGTCTTGGCCTGGAAAAATCTCTTGGCCTCATCCTTCTGAGTTGGACTTGAGGTTACAGAAAAGAGCCATCCACATTCTAAAATTATCCCCAGCCCAGGAATTTCCTGTGGGTCATAATGTAAAATGAAGTTACTCCGAAGATGTGCGTGTACACCAAGGCATGGCTGGGAGAATCCAGGGAACCTCTATCTACCAAAATAGAGTGGTTCTAACGTTGGTCCAAATGCCTACTTCATCCTCAGAACTTCCTCAGCCTCCTGGGATCCTGTGAAAGAAAAGGGAGCCCTGGGATAAGATCAGACCTCTCGACCTATTCTGTTAACAGTAAGAGCTGAGGACAAAAGTCAAGGGATTCCAAAGGTGCTGAGGTGAAAGCTGTTTTTCTAGCCCTCTCCCTCAGAACAACAATTTAAAAGCCTTTCTAAATAACAAGTTACAACTTGGTACTCTAAAATCAGATCCTAAAAGAAGCCCTATTCTGCTGTTCTGAAAGACCTCATTATCAAAATTATCCAAGAAGAGAATAGGCCTTTTCCTGGTCATACACCAGAGGCGAGGGGGGGGGGGGGGGGGGGCGGGGATTCAGAGAAGGCTGAAGAGAGCAAGAAAACATTGTTCTTGGAGAACAGTAACAATTTTCTCCCAAATCTTTCCAAGTTCTCATTCCTAATTATAGTAACACAAAGTAGCCTTCAAGAGCACCTATGTTTATGTGTGCAAAAGCAGTTCAACTATGTAACTTTTTTCCACCCTTTCCACCCTGGCTTCTCCCAAGCTATCTGGGACATGTTCAGTCATGTGTTGTGATTAGACTTAACCAGCAATTCCTTTCCTTTTTTAAAAATTTTTATTTTTTTTTAAGTCATCTCTACGCTCAACATGGGGCTCGAACTCGAGACCCTAAGATCAAGAGTTTCATGCTCCTCCGACTGAGCCAGCCAGGTGGCCCAGCAATTCCTTTCCTTCTTGATGTAGCTGAGGCCTAAATCAAGTTAGTCTACACAAAGGAGCACCAAGTAAACCGAAGGGGGAAAAAAAGAGCACATCATACAACCACCAGGACAGAAGTGAAAGACGTCAAATAAACTGGCAGGACTTTGACAAGACCTTTCCTGTTAACTGTAGAGAAAAAATACAAACTAACTGATAAGGAAGATACTCCTATATGTCATCATCACAAGAAACCCTATGAATAATTCATATCCTGGATTATCTTATAGAAAAAAAAAAAAACAATGGCACATAAAAATGATTATATCCACTTCAGAAGTCACATGGAGCTCCAATTCTCCAGCACCCATCTGTAGAGCTATGTGTTTTTGCCCCACTTAACATCCCCAAAAGTAACTAAGTTCCACTACCAAAAAGGAACTATGTTAATGAAATGGAGAATTCTCCACTAAAATGTAAATCCTTTCACTTTTGGGGGGGATCAATGACATTAGTTTCAGGTGAATAACAAGGACTTGATATTTGTATATATTGCAAAATGCTCACAATAAGTCCAGTTAACATCCATCCTCATACACATATTTTTTCTTGTGATGAGAACTTTTAAAATCTACTCTCTTACCAGCTTCCAAATACCTCTCACTTATTTTTGTGTGCTCAACAACATGTCGATTGAATGAATGAATGAATCAATCAATCAATGATGAAAGCCAAGCACTGCTTGGCATTCCTCCTAACTGTTCTGGGTTTCTCCCAGATGGGAAACTCTACTTGATTTCTGAAAGGATTCAGAATCCTGAGCAACTCTGGGAACCCCTGGGTAAATTAGTATGAATGATAGCTGGATATGACATTTGTTAGAATTCATAACGGGGTTTTCATTGGCAGGGACAAAAGAGATCAAAGAAATGAGACATGTGGTTTCCTTGCCTGGGGGGAACTCAGCGTTGATGGGCTTTCGTACTTCCACATGGGGCTCTGAAGGAGACCACCTTACAGACTGCCCCACACCATCACAAGGGAAACCACTGCCAAGAACACTTAGTGGGAGAGTGAGGTCAAGCAGCAGGGCCAGCTTTCCCAAGCTGCTCCCACTTGCCTAAGTGGGGGGAATGGGTCCCTAAGATCCCACAGGACTGTGAGAGGAGTATTAATGGCTGAGTAGAGTACTTGTGGCCTGCCATGGGCCCGCCACAGCACCAAGGAAAGGACCCTGGAGCAGATATCTCTAGAGAAACACCCGAGCCAGCAGCCTGGGACAGAGATCCCAAGTTTTATATAGTATAACAAGGGTGAGGCCAAGTCAGTGAAGGAGAAGTCACCAGGAGAAATCTAGACTAACACCAGGGAGAGGATACAGTTGCAGGACATTGGTCAAAGATGTCATGGCACCCCATAAAAAACATTCATGCCTTAGGGAAGAGCCCAGGCCAACAGATTTGCAGCAGATACCAGGAGGACCCACGGGACATTCAAAAATTAGGCCTCTTTTAAATGCCCCCATCCTCACCAGAAAAATCACATTCTATACCAGCTTGGCCAGAAAGAGGAGGATCAGAAAGAAATTGGATAAACTGGATATTTTACTTGGAGAGACTGAACAGCAAAAATAATGGTTTCTATTATTACATCATACCAAGTTTTCTGTATTAGACTAAATACATCCTTTCCCCTCCCCACCGTCTGGAGTATAGGACTTCATAACAATATCAGCTCTATTACAGGCAAAATAAAGGAACCAAGACAAAATGAAAAAGTATCTGAGTATAGTGTGAGTAAATTTGTGCCAAAATATGCTTTAAATATTTACTTCTGTGATCCAAGCAGTAGAGTTGTGAAAACAGGTCACCCGGCTCTGTCCTCAAGGAATTCACTGTCTTAGCGTGAGACATTCAATACTAGCTGCAACGCACCAATGAAGGGGCTATAATAAAAACATGCAAAAGCCAAAGTGGCAAGGATAAGTTTACTGCAGCATCATTCGTTCCAAATTGTGGAAGCAGCCCAGCTGTCCATCAATCGATGAATGGATAAAAAAGATGTGCTGTATATACATAATGGACTATCACTCAGCCATTAAAAAAAATGAAATCTTGTCATTTGGAACAACATGGATGGAGCAAGGGGTTATAATCCTTAGCAAAGAAAGTCAGAGAAAGACAAATGCCATATGAGCTCGTTCATATGTGAAATTTGAGAAACAAAATAAATGAGTGAAGGAACAAAAACGACAGACAAATCAAGAAACGGACTCCACAGGGCACCTGGGTGGCTCAATGGGTTAAGTGTCTGACTCTTGATTTCAGCCCAGGTCATGATCTCACGGTTCATGGAATCAAACCCCGCATCAGGCTCTGTGCTAACAGTGAGGAGCCTGCTTAGAAATCTCTTACTCCCTCTCTCTGCCCCTCTCTCCCTCTCTCCCTCTCTCTTTCTCTCTCTCTCTCTCTCTCACACACACACTAAAAAAAAATACATTAAAAAGAAAGAAAGAAAGAAAGAAAGAAAGAAAGAAAGAAAGAAAGAAAGAAAGAAAGAAAGAAAGAAAGAAAGAGAGAACCAACCGATGGTTACCAGAGGGGAGGTGGATGGATAGATGGGGGAAAGAGGAGATGGGGATTAAAGAGTACACTTATCATAATGAGAAAATAAATTCTAAAAATTTTTAAGAAGAATGATGAACTCAGGGAATTCAGAGGTCTTGCAGAAAAACAAACAAAAAAAAAACCTTCAATCTGTGTCTTACAGAACAAGTTGAGAGATTACATACATAATCTCATAAAAATAAAAGAGGGAGAGAAAAGATTTACTGAAAGCATGTGAGGACATGTCACAGAACCAAGGGAATTTAACAACCAAGCCTTGAGAGGGAGGCACCTGGGCCACAACAGGACCTCAGAGAAGAGAGCAAGGGCCTGGAACCTAGCAGGACCTTATCACGCAACTGCTTCTCTCTTTACATGTAGTCCTCAGCGTTTCCTCCTACCACAGACTGCTTTCTCCCAGCAAACGGCCTCTACTCCCACCTTCCAGCACTGCCTCCCATGAAAGGCAGTATGTCCCTCCTAACCCCAATCTGAAGAATCCCAAAGAGGGACTCTCAATGACCAAGGAGAGGCACTATGATTGGTTCAGTCTGAGTGGGATGATGCCCAGCCCACCGCATCGAAGAAGGCAAGGTCACATGAGAAGGTGCCAGCATCATTTGGACCTATGGCCAGAACAGTGGAGGGGCCACCCTCGAAATAATCTGAATGTTCAGCAAAGGGAAGGAGGATGGTAGGCCGACAAGAATAATTATCTAGGCCCATGCAACATTTGCCGTCACTCTTCATGTCCATAACCCCAGGAGTCAACAGTGTATGAGTCTGGGATATGTTCCATCACTTTAATACATTCTTTGTAGTCTGACTCTGCCCCTTTGGAGGGATCACTTACCTATTAAAACCCCACCAGGTCACCACAGGCTATTAAAATGACAGCCCTTTCAAACCAACATCCCTCAGCTTGAACTCTTTGCCTTGAACTTCAACAGTAATTTTTCCTGACTTCTACGGGATTTATCACTTTCTGCCTTAATATATCTGAATAAACAGGGGCGCCTGGGTGGCTCGGTCGATTAAGCGTCCGACTTCAGCTCAGGTCACGATCTCACGGTCCGTGAGTTCGAGCCCCGCGTCGGGCTCTGTGCTGACAGCTCAGAGCCTGGAGCCTGTTTCAGATTCTGTGTCTCCCTCTCTCTCTGCCCCTCCCCTGTTCATGCTCTCTCTCTGTCTCAAAAATAAATAAATGTTAAAAAAATATATATATCTGAATAAACAACTACTAGTTCTTGCCCCAAAGTTGAGAGGTAGGGAGGAGTCCCTAAACATGGGGTGATAAATTCGAATAGTTCCTCCCTTCCACTTACAGGGATTAGTGTAGAAATCACCTCGCCCAAGAATTTAAACCACCCCCCCAAAAAGAAAAAAAAAATCAGTTTCAAAAATGTGGCCAAGTATTTGTTTAACTAAAGGGAGCCATGAGGCTCCCTATGTTGTTTGGCAAGGGGCTCGTAACTGGCATCCTTTCCTCTGCCGACCAAGGTTTCCAAGCAGACTCTGAAACTAAAACCACCCTGCTCTCCAGTTAGACAGTATCTTCATTGTGAACCAACAAAATCTTAGCAGGTTATGTCACCTTCAATAAAATGTTTCTCTTCCTCAATAAGGATTTCTGTGGTGACCTATTCCCCCGATGGTGGTCAGGCATCTTTTTGGGGAATTCCAGAACTGAATACACACAGGCACACGGAAGTCTACACATATGTTCAAAGAAACTTCGTGAAAGGAAGAAAGGAAAACATGGACCAGAACGAGTAAAGCCATGATATACAAGTCATTCGCCTTTAAAAATTACCTTTCAACCTGTTGAAATGTCATCATACTTTGAATACTCACTGCATCAGGGGATTATTTTTCAGGCTATGTACCTTCCCTCCTCAATGAGCTCACAGGAAAGGCCCAAACAGTGCTGGGATGATTCTGTGTCCATTGCCAGCAAACTCACTCCAACTTCATCTTTCTGTCTGATACAAACCTGTGAACTTTCCAGGACACACTGGAAGCTCCCCCATCCCATCCTCTTCTCAAGGCACCCTGCCTCTTTCTCTCCTCAGCGCAACACCTAGCACGGCACACATGTGTTCATCTCTTCCCACCCAAACGACAATGTGTGGCACTACTATATACATAAGGGAACGGATCTACAAAGACGTAGAAACCCCTCTACCACTTTGCTCCTCCCAGGTTTTCACTGCTACTTCTCTTTCTAGTCAATGATTCACAGAAGAGGGAGTAGCTAATATGGAGAGACAAAATGGCACCCTTTGAATGTAGGGAGCTACTCACGGAAGTTCTCCTCCACCAAGCGGGGTACAACAACCCGAGAGGAACGAAACCTCTCAAGTCAATGTCCTTGATGTAGGACTGGCTCTTCACTTATTAGCTCTGATCTTGGATCCCTCATTTCCCTACTATGAGCCTCACAGCCCCCAACAAATAAAAGAAGCAGATAACTGCACCTATTTAACATACAGATCTTTTACAAACTAAGTCACGTGAAAAATGCTTTATCTGGACATCACTTATGTATTCACTCTCCTTCCTTATTCCACCATTGGTTACTGTTCCCTGCACTTCCCAGCACAGCCACAGGAATCACTTTAAAACTCACTGAGCTTCAGTTTCCTCGCTTGGAAGCCAGAGGTAGTAGCCACCTGACAGAGTTATTTCGAGAATCAGGTATCATTTATGTACGGCGCCTACCACAGCTTAGTTAACGGTGGCTATGATGAATAATTAAGTGCCACACAAATCTTATTTTGACTGTAGCTACAGAAAACATGGTACTGTCTAAGCTCTCCAAGGTTGTGAAGCTTTCTGATAGGCACTGCCTCCTTTGGCAACAACAGACCAGTTTTTCACGAGCAAACAGGGGGGCAAAAGCCCTCTTTCATACTTCGTGTAACTAGAGAGGCACAGGACATAAACTGGAGTAGGAGAGTGACAGAAGTTGCCTAAGTGGATGAAACACACAAAGAACAGTTGAACATTTTCTGGGCCCTGGTGATGCGAATTAAAGAATACATCTTAAAGACTGAAGAATAATTATGGTTAACTTAGGTAAGGTCCAATCCCTGGATTTTTTCACCTTTGATTTATAAACATTAATTTCCTTGGTTCAATCTCCTACCGAAACCAACGAAACAAGAGTCCAGGCATTCCTCGAGTCTCTGAAGCAGAACGGTCAAGGATTCTAGCCCACCCCAATCATTAACCACACAGATCCCAGTACAGCCTGTCCTGGCCATGAAATGACAAGGGGCAACTTTCAAGAATCCCAGGATACTTCTGAGGCAGCTTGTTTTTTAAATGCTTGCACCCTCCGCTTACGTCACATTCCCTTCTAGACGTGGCCATTTCCAAAGGCACTGCTTCTAAGTCCTTTTCTCTTCCATGCTGACAGCATGAGGGGAAGAAAGCACTATATTCACTTTTTAGTTGATGTAGGTATTGGGTTTCTGCTCATCTCGCTTTCCTGTTTTTACCAAACCTTCTCTATTTTCCCAGCTCTCTAAACAAACCAGGAATGTGTATGTGTGTCTATTAGAGAATGGTGATAATAAGGACAAGATGGAGTATTAAAAGACAGAATACTAACTAGGGGGATCAGGACAGAGAAATCAGAGTGAATAAAAGAGAATATTTCTGGGGTGCCTGGGTGGCTCACTTGGTTAAGCAGCCAACTTCGGCTCAGGTCATGGTCTCATGGTTCACGAGTTCAAGCCCTGCATCGGGCTTTGTGCTGACACCTCAGAGTCTGGAGCCTGCTTATTCTAGGTCTTTCTCTCTCTCTCTCTCCTCTCTCTCTGCTCCTTCCCTGCCTGTGCACTCTATCTCAAAATAAATATTTACCAAAAACAATAGTATTACCAACAAAATATGAGAAGTTTGCTAATAAGGCAGAAATCCCAAGTCTCCAAACCTCCTTCCTGACTTCCCAAGTGACCAGAACTTAGCTTCTAAGAATGATGTTGGTGATAACTAGAAGAAAGAGCAAGAAATACAAGCCACCTTAGTTTTAAAGACCGATGATAATTAGGTAACCCTACAAGAGACCAGAGACAACAGTTCTGGCACAAACAGGCCACTGGGCTGAAAAAAAATCCAGTTTCCTAGTGTTTCTTCCAGTATACAGACAGAGCATGCCCAGGTGTTGTGAGATGTGCAATCCATCCTTAGTGCTAAGATCCCTGTAAGCAGGGACAGTACCTGTCTGGTTCACCACTTTGCCCCACCTTCTACGACAATGCCTGCTATTCTGGAAATGCCTGTTGAACACATACTTCTCCATCACTTCACCTCTTTGGGCCCATAACCCTCATCTATAAAACGAGGCAGGGAGACCAGGTCACCTCTAAGGCATATGGTTCTGGGACTCTGTCGAGCCAACACTGCAGTGTGACCAAACCCACTCTTCACAACTAGGCCGTCATCATTTAAGTGTATTTATTTTGAGAGAGAGAGAGAGAGAGAGAGAGAGAGAGAGCATGCACACATGCACAAGCAGGGGAAAGGCACAGAAAGAATCCCAAGCAGACTCTGCACTAACAGCACAGAGCCCGACATGGGTACTTGATCTCACAAACCATGAGATCATGACCTGAACTGAAATCAAGAGTTGGATGCTTAACCAACTCAGCCACCCAGGCCCCCATCGGCCATCATCATTTAATGAAAAAAGCAAGCAGGAGACACAGACGATTCTCTGCTATCAATTTTATTTCCACTTGTCATTTATTATCTGCAAATAGTTTATGATTTTCGAATCCCAAATACCAGCTTTCACTTTAACTGAGTTTAATATAGTTTAACATAGCTATGTTGTGACTTTTTGCTGTACCTCACACTGGCTGTGTTCCAATTTTAGATTTCAAAGGGCAGCGTGATTAATGTGTGCCCTACACCCCCAGTGGACTCACAAACTTCTCCACCGGCCTCCTCATCGTTAATCCCACATCTCTCCCAATTGTGAGGCTATGCAGGTCCCCAGAAACACAGACATCCACTCAGTCTACCAGGCACAAAAACATACGAAGATTATTCCCCAAGCTGGAATGAGGTTAAACGAGCACAAAGATCTAATAATCCTACAGAACAGCGACCTGCCTTCAAGCAGTTCTCACCATACCAGAGTAACACTCCAAAGAATTAATGACATAGTGTATCTCCCCACTTTAAGTAATTTAGAAGTTTATAAAAAATTATTCGGGGTGGTGGGGGGCACTTGGGTGGCTCAGTCAGTTAAGCATCCGACTTCGGCTCAGGTCATAATCTCACAGTTTGTGAGTTGGAGCCCCACATCGGGCTCTGTGCTAACAGCTCAGAGCCTGAAGCCTGCTTCACATCCTGTGTCTCCCTGTCTCTCTGCCCCTGTCCAGCTCACTCTGTCTGTCTGTCTCTCTCAAAAATAAACATTAAAAACATTTTTTTAAATTATTTGGATGTAATTTCAAACTTCCAGACAAGTTAGAAAAATAGCACAAAGAACACCATTATATTATCGTTACCCAGATTTATCTATTGTTAACATTTTACTCCATTTTCTGTATATGCCTGAGCTTGCTTTTACATGCACGTGCTTGTGCTCTCTCTTAGGTAAAGTTTTTCCTCCTGAACGATTTAATGGTAAGTTGCATTTATCATGGTCCCTTGCCCCAAAGAAGAAATTAAGTTTTAAAACTCAAACAGAAAAGTGGAATGTTGTACAACATTTTTTTAAGTCCCCAGTACGAGATTTTCAAGGATGGTAGCAGAGCCGTAAGGGGACTTTGTTAAGGTTGAGGCTTTCTACCACCTCTGGATGTCTAACCAATGTTAATCCTGGGGGTGGTCTTGACCCCAGCCAAAGAGAAAGGGGACACACACACACACACACACACACACACACACACACACACAAATTATCACCCCTCTATTTTATTTTAGAAGGAAAAAGGTGCTTGAGGCAAACCAGCTATGTTGACAACTGCCAGCCTCCATTTTTCTCAGCCAAAATTTGCCCAGGGTGATTCCGTAGGTCATCCTGTTCTAGAGAATACAGAATTCTGCTCCCTAACAATGCTACAGGGACAGTCCACTTTCAGAAACAGCTCTTCTGCCTTCAAGCTCATGAAAATGTTCCCTTGTCCTTGAATTAAAAACATAACCACATAACTCCCCACCTAAGATAAGGGGCAGAATGGAGGACTACCTTTCCTGCTCTGGTAAACCTCAGAAAACAACAATTGTCACCTGCTGAGGGCCAGGGATGGGGCAGTAAATATTCAGGATACCTCACTACACCCTAACACTAACTTGTCCCTAGATTTCCAAGGACTGTACGATAAGAATGAGTTGCAAGGGGGAATAAGTGGTATAAACTGACTGCGTTATTAATCATGCTACAAATAAATGACTTTTCCTCCGACAGTAAAGCGTTTTGTACTCTTGCTAATTAGTAATAAACTTTTTAATGTAGGACTATATCCCCTGGAGATGCACAGGCTTTCTTGTTTAAATCGCTTCCTTAAAATCCCTTTCTTAGAACGACTATAAAATCAACAGTATAAAATGGAACACTTTTCTTAGGCAAAGAATTAAAAACAAACACAAACAAAAAAACCACCCACTTGAAAACAAATACCAAAGAAGCAGAAACTGGATACTGAATATGTACACAGTTCTTTAAATCAACAGGACTCTCCATTATCAAGGTAACTCCAAGGTAACTCCGATAAAGTGAGTCTGAAACATTTACCTTGTACTAAACTCCCTCCCACACACTTTTTTTTTAAAAAAGAGAATTGCACGTGCATAATTCAGCACAAAGGCAGAGTCAAAGTGAAAGGAACCTAAGAACCCGTAGGTTTACCTCAGAAGCCTATCTGCAAAGTATTTTTAGAGTTAGAGTTTTATAAAGACATGTATAAACTTGCAGTTCATCAGACAACAGTCTGGCAAAGCAATGAGGAAAAGAAAGGTAAGAATACGAAAATCCCTAGCTTGGCTCTGAGGGAAATAAAAGATTCCGGGATCTACCTTGTTTGGACGCCCTCCGCCGAATCTTCATTTTGGGGAAGGAAGGCCATGAGTAGTTAAAGGGGGAGTCCGAGTCCGAATCCATCTTTTTGTTTTGCTTAAATCAACAGATTCAACAGGAGAGACTCAGGAAGAACTGTGGGCGTCCCCCGCCAGGAGGCGAGTCTACCGTGTGATGTCAAAGGAAGGAATGGGGCTGGGTGAAAAGCTCCCGAACACGGGGAGGGAGAGGCAATAAACGTTTTGCTTCCTTTAGGCGTCCAGGCATGTAGACTGAGAAGGAGGCTGTAAATATTAAAGCCAAACGAAGGAAATGAAAAAGGAGAGAGAGGCAGCTAAGGGTTGTACTGGTACATCACAGTCCAGTTATTCAAAAGGTCACTGGGAGCAAATGAATCATTAACTCCCCTCTTCTTGTGGCTGGAAATGGAAATTAAGAAGAAAGGTAACTGAATTCAAAGAGAGCGGCCTGTGCTTCAAGAAAAGCCTCCAAATGCACTTGTTTTGTTCTGGAGCTGGAGTATTGTTTACAGAAAAGCCACCCTGCACAGTGATGTAAAGGTTGAGGTTTACAAGTGTGGACAGCCAGAGAGCTCAGTACACAGGCAAATAAAAGCCATCACACTCAAGGCGAGGAGTTTTCCAGAGCAATCTGTTCTTTCATGGCATTGACAGTGTCAGCAGATTTTCAGATTCTAGGGCCGAAACAACTCTGATAATTCATTTAACAATCTAGTCTCCCTACACTTTTAATGCTACAGTAGCTGGAAGCTTTTACTGTTACAGACAATTCTACTCATTAAATACATGCAAAGTCCTCTACTAGTGTTCAGCACAATTGGGGGCATTCTTCAGCTGTCACTAAGTTTGACTTCAATCTTTAGGATTGGGGTACCTTTAGAGCTTGGCTCTAACCCTACAGTCCCTCTCAACAGAGCTAGCGACTAAGTTACCACAAACCAAGAGTTCCTACAGGTTCCGCTTAATGAGCCTCTGGTAATTAGCATTCAGTACAAGCCCATCACCACCTCCACCTAAACTGAACACTACGCAGTCACTTCCCTGCTCTCCACAAGCACACCGATACATGGGACCCACAGAAGTTCAAGCAAAGCAGCCGAGAGCTGTGGCAGAAAAAAAAAACACATGCCAAGTCTCAGAGGGGAGCCTCTTCTAAGCATTTATTTTGTATTATTGATAGCAGGAAATGGTGTGTTTTCTTTTGTGACATCATCTGCCACCCAAATAAACTAAGACTGTGGAAACGATATGAAGGCCTGCGTGACTCTGCAGATCTGAAGCATAGCAATAGGTGTCGTAATTAATATTCCTTTTCACCACAATTATTTCCCAAATTGTTGACTTGATCATGCCATGCTGTCAGAAAGAGATGCGTAATCTGCTCCATAATAGCTAATCCCGTGTGATTGGGTGGGGAGCAGGTGAGAGGGGCCAGATGGAACTGGATCAAGGGGAGAAACCACTTAATTTCCAATTCAAATCAAAATTAGAATTACATGAATCGCGGTTGTGTTTTTATATGGTTTGCTACATAAATACCACATACAAATATAACAAAATGCAACTAGGAGACAGTCATAAGCATTACAACGGAGTCAAAATAAACATTAATACATGTTTTACTTTGTGGCCTTTTATTTGAAAAATACTTTTCTTAATTAGCTAGGTGCAATTCTAAGAATAAATTATTCTCAAGCCTTGTACCAGGTAAGAGAGTTTTAGTCCACATGGATCTTGAGCAAGAAAATAAAATCTTGAAGGTGAGTGTTTCTATTCATTCTCTAGGTTTTAAAGCTTAGAAACGTGCCAGGGACGCTGTGGGCATGTGATGAATGAATGATGTACACTTAATTAACCTGTGGATAGATAAGCTTTACATGTTATTCTGTAGTATTTTTAATATCCTGATTGAAAATAGGTGTTTAAAAAAATTTTTTTTACTCAGCTATAGGTGATACACAATGTTATATTAGTTTCAGGTGTAGAAGAGTGCTATACACTCTTCTGTAGCTACCATACAATGCTATTAGAGTACCATTGACCACATTCCCTATGCCACAGAAAATAGGTAGCTTCACAAGACTTCCCGTAGCTTTATGTTAAGTGTTTTAAAGTATCGTTGTGTTTTACTCATCACAAAAGTATCTTTATTTGACAAAATAAAACAACAGTACTGGTGAGTGGACAAAGCCCACTGTTCTCCAAGGTTCCGGGCAATACTTCGGATGTACATAGATCCTTGGATGCCTCAGAGATGTCTGCAGACCAAAGAAAGGGAACGTGCACCTGTTTAGACAATCATCAAACTGAAATGAAAGTGTTGGACCAGGAGATAATATTATCTTTCTCATTTGCCATGCGTGGTTAAGTTTTAGAGCCACTTGGGGCGCCTGGGTGGCTCAGTCGGTTAAGCGTCCGACTTCGGCTCAGGTCACGATCTCGCGGTATGTGAGTTCGAGCCCCCGCGTCGGGCCCTGTGCTGACTGCTCAGAGCCTGGAGCCTGTTTCAGATTCTGTGTCTCCCTCTCTCTCTGACCCTCCCCCATTCGTGCTCTGTCTCTCTCTGTCTCAAAAATAAATAAACGTTAAAAAAAAAAATTAAAAAAAAAAAAAAGTTTTAGAGCCACTTAACCAGGATCAATCCCAGGTCAACAAACTACTAGAGCTGCTCCCTTCTTGACCATCGGTGACAGATAAGAAGAAAGTCAGGACAATCCCAAGAGAAACATGATAAAGTCTTTGTAAAACACATTTCTAGTAGCTGAGATGCCAAGTAGATCCATCTTAATCTAGTTTTCCCCAAAGCACAGTCCTTGGTGACCAATTGCATATCACTTGATTATTGATGTGAAAATTATTCTGACAATAAAATAGAACTACCCAAAAAATACATGTGAGAAGCCTAACAATATTTTCTATTCTTATTTGATGCACCAATATTTTTAAAGAACGAAATTACTGCCACTGACCAGCTATATAACATTGAGTTACCACATAAAATGAAAGAGAAAATATTGTTTGCATCCTTCTATTTTTAGGCCAGTTCATTTTCTTGCTCACCAAAGAACTTCTCCCAAATCTGGGTCATTTATCATGTTTCCTGGAGTACTCAACTTTGTCCCCTGTCATACCAATATGACTGCATTTAAATCAATTCAAGATGTTATTTATATCTCGTTCACATTCAATGGCTTAAATTCTTTGCTTTCTCTGGCTGATTCCAACTGCAGGTGGAGGAATTCAATGGTAGGTCCCCCAAGGGCCACTTTCTCACCCGCTATCATACAACTATTATGATGCCCGGGTGTGAATGATTTCATCAGCCTTACTGTGCCTCCTGTAATTAGAAAATCCTTTGTTTAGAAAATTACCTCCATTGGGTGACAAACATGCAGGGCAGATGCTGCTGAAGTTTCGGCTCTCTGCAAGACCCACAGAGAAGGGAAGCTTCCCTTCATTCTCCTCGTGTCATGATGGCATGCTACCTACCTTTCAATCTTGGTAAAATTAATCTTCCTCAGAGGGTATTTATATTTTGATTTGAATTACAATATCTGTACAATTTTCTCATCCTCCAATAAGCCCCAAAATTCCTGGAGTGCGAGAGCTGTGTCATACCCATTTTCTTTTTTTTAATTTTTTTTAACGTTTATTTATTATTGAGAAATAGAGAGAGACAGAGCATGAGCATGGGAGGGGCAGAGAGAGAGGGAGACACAGAATCCGAAACAGGATCCAGGCCCTCGGCTGTCAGCACAGAGCCCGACGCGGGGCTCGAACTCACAGACTGCGAGACCATGACCTGAGCCAAAGTGGGACGCTTAACCAACTGAGCCACCCAGGCTCCCCGTGTCATACTCATATTCTTAAGCAGTCAGATGCTGAAAAGAAAAACCATGGGTTTGGGGAGCCATTATGTATCTAGGCTTAGACAGTGGCTCTGTCACTTATTTAGCAACCCTAACCAAGTTACTTTCCGACCCTCACTTGTTTCATACAAAAGGAGGTCATAACATCCATACTACAAAGAGTTGTGAGAATCAAATGGGGCACTAGTAAAGAACTTAAGTTTTCATTACGTTCTCTTAAATATTAAATAAAGTTTCCCTTTCGCTGTATTTCTCTTCTACATTATAGACACTGAAGTATTCTTATGTTTGCCTCCGGAGTGATAGCTTTTTCTAAACTGAGACCTGCCAGCGTACCTGGCTAGCTCAGCCAGCAGAGCATTTACACTCTTAAGGTGAGACACGCTAATGTGCAAAGAAGTTCACAGACAATCATACCAAGACTGAAAGAGAAGGAAGATTTTTTTTTTCCTATTATGCTCCATTGTCTAACAACCAGAGACCATAGTTTCTAACACTGCTAGACAGCATTCTGGGGGAAAGTCATTAAAAAACACAAAGAGGGGCGCCTGGGTGGCTCAGTCGGTTAAGTGGCCGACTTCGGCTCAGGTCATGATCTCGCGGTCCGTGAGTTCGAGCCCCGTGTCGGGCTCTGTGCTGATAGCTCGGAGCCTGGAGCCTGCTTCTGTTTCTGTGTCTCCCTCTCTCTCTGCCCCTCCCCCATTCACACTCTGTCTCTCTCTGCCTTTCAAAAATGAATAAATGTTAAAAAAAAAAAATTTTTTTTAAAAACAAACAAACAAAAAAAACCACAAAGAACCGGAGGCAAAAACCCCTAATGTCAGGACAAGCCTACCCTGGCTCACTTCAGCCAGAAGAGGCAATGTAATGGAGCCTGGGATGGTCAGAATCTTCCTCAAAATCCTTTAGAAGGCACCGTGTCATCCGTTGGAGTTCAACACAAGCAGTTCTTTGTTGGAGAACATTGTGACTCTGGTTATGCACCAAGTGAAATGCTTGGCTCTTACTGGGAGGCCATGCTATACAGAAAATAAGGATCTTTAAAAGCACAGCTCCTATCCATGGGCTCAAGATGTGCTCTGAGAAGGACAGTGGGCACAGGACATTCACATCGGCAGTGTCACACTCAGGGACATGGCATCATGAGTGGAGCCAGCCAGACATTTGAATTACAATTTTTCTCTCTACTTCTGCATTGTGTATAAACAGAGCCCATAAAATTGATTTCCTATAAAACAGACATCAACTGGGAGCATGGGACAAACACTGTTACCATAAATTAGAATTCTAGGATGCCACCATTTCCTAAAGCCATCTTATTTTATACATAAGAGTACTTTTTATTTCTTATCTACCTTAATTACCTTGACTTATTTGAGTAAAAAACCTGCATGCCCTTTCAAAAGCTTTTTTATCACCGCACTAAGGGGAAAAACTGGGTATACCCTAGAAATCCATCAGGATGACATTACTTGTATTATGACAATATCCACATATAGTGTAAGAAGAAAATATCCAGAACATTTAGGACAGGAAAGCACATTTCTACATGAAGCAACATATTCAAGAATTACCATGTCAGGGGCACCTGGGTGGCTCAGTCGGTTAGTGTCTGATTCTTGGCTTTGGCTCAGGTCATCATCTCAGAGTCATTGAGATCAAGTCCAGGTTGGGCTCTGTGATGACAGCATGGAGGCTGCTTAGAATTCTCTGTCTCCCTCCTCCCCCACTCACACACTCTCTCTCAAAATAAATACAGGTTTTTTTAAACAAATAATCCAGTGAAGAAATGGGCAGAAGACACGAATAGACACTTTTCCAAAGACATCCAGATGGCCAACAGACACATGAAAGGATGCTCAATGTCACTCCATTAGGGAAATACAAATCAAAACCACACTCAGATACCACCTCACGCCGGTTAGAGTGGCTAAAATGAACAAATCAGGAGACTATAGATGCTGGAGAGGATGCGGAGAAACAGGAACCCTCTTGCACTGGTGGTGGGAATGCAAACTGGTGCAGCCATTCTGGAAAACAGTGTGGAGGTTCCTCAAAAAATTAAAAATAGAACTACCCTATGACCCAGCAATAGCACTGTTAGGAATTTACCCAAGGGATACAGGAGTGCTGATGCATAGGGGTACTTGTACCCCAATGTTTAAAGCAGCACTTTCAAACAAAAGCCAAATTATGGAAAGAACCCAAATGTCCATCAACTGATGAATGGATAAAGGAGATGTGGTTTATATTTACAACGGAATAGTGCTTGACAACGATAAAGAATGAAATCTGGCCATTTGCAGCAATGTGGATGGAACTGGAGGGTATTATGCTAAATGGAATAAGTCAGAGAAAAACAGATAGCATATGTTTTCACTCATATGTGGATCCTGAGAAACTTAACCAAAGACCATGGGGGAGGGTAAGGGGAAAAAAAAAAAAGTTACAGAGAGGGAGGGAGGCAAACCATACGAGACTCTTAAATACAGAGAACAAACAAATGGGTGGGGGGCGGGGAGGGGAAAGTGAGTGATGGGCAATGAGGAGGGCACGTGTTGGGGTGAGCACTGGGTGTTTTATGGAAGCCAATTTGACAAATTATATTTAAATAAATAAATAGGTTTTTTTAAATTTTTTTTTTACTATTTTTTTAATTTTATTTTTTTTAATTTACATCCAAATTAGTTAGCATATAGTACAACAATGATTTCAGGAGTAGATTCCTTAGTGCCCTTTACCCATTTAGCCCATCCCCCCCACACCCCTTCCAGTAACCCTCTGTTTGTTCTACATATTTATGAGTCTCTTCTGTTTTGTCCCCCTCCCTGTTTTTATATTATTTTTGTGTCCCTTCCCTTATGTTCATCTGTTTTGTCTCTTCAAGTCCTCATATGAGTGAAGTCATATGATGTTTGTCTTTCTCTAATTTCACTTAGCATAATACCCTCCAGTTCCATCCACATAGTTGCAAATGACAAGATTTCATTCTTTTTGGTAGCCAAGCAATAGTCCATTGTATACATATAGCACATCTTCTTTATCCATTCATCCATCGATGGACATTTGGGCTCTTTCCATACTTTGGCTATTGTTGATAGCGCTGCTATCAACATTGGGGTGCATGTGTCCCTTCGAAACAGCACTTGTTGGGATGAGCACTGGGTGTTTTATAGAAGCCAATTTAACAATAAATTACATTTAAATGAATACATACATACATACATACATACATTTTTTTAAAAAAAGAATTATATTGTCAATGCTTCCCCTAGCAGTTAATAAAGCTAAAATGATCAATTTCTATTCAGATGATACTCTTAAGGAAAAAAAAAAAAAAGACTCTTGGTGGATCTATTTTTGTTTTAGACCTTGAAATCCTTGGCATAACCTAAAGGAAAAAAGTATGAGCACTTGGTTTTTCTGAACAATGAATTATGAGGAATTTTGACTCTATTATGGAGAGGCAGCTGTGGACACTGGATGTGAGAGGTCCTAGGGGTGATGATATGAGCCACGAGGCTGGACAGAGCAAGGGTGGACAGATAGTCAAGTTTCTTGTCATAGCCTCAGGACAAAGGGATCCTTCATGATAGAAAGAGCCACGACACTTAGGGAGAGCAACATCTACATTTTAGGTTTTTTCTGATAATTTTCCAATTCCAATTTTCCCAAATCTTCCCAAAAAAGTTTCTTATGTGCCACAAACTTATTTACAAACCTACTTTTTAAAGTCAATTTTAACATTCAAAGTTCAACTTATTCTTCTATGGACTTTTATATGATTATTTGCATGTCCAAAAGTTAACTAGGAGATATAAAATGGGCAAAAAACTTAAACAATTAGTTCTAATGTAAACTTAAATCTATCCATGCCATAGTTCTAAAGCTAAAATTCCCACAAAACAGAATGGAGAATCCTAGTTTTAAATAAAGGGTGGCTCATCTTACATATGCTAACTAGAGTATTGTTACTACTAGGCCCTGTCATCTGAAAGAGTAAGGAGATACCTACATGTGTGCCCTAACGTATGCATACACATTTATCTACAAATATTTCTATAAGCAACTATGCGTGTCCATGTTAACTAATCATGAGTACATACTGATGTGTCCAACTCTAATTCATTAGCACAAAGATCATTCTAGCCTCCTCTCCTTGGTTATCTACCAACTCCCACTCCAACGTAACAATCTTATCTATAATCCATTTGCTTAATTGTTCATTTCCAGGGTACTTTTACAGTGGTATAATTGTTAACCTGTATCCCCGGGACCAACAATTCCATCACCTAGAGGACAATGTTTACGTACCACTTCCTTTCCTTTAATCTTACAGACTCTACTCATTTCCAAAGTTATTGAGGTCTGAACTCTCCTCATCCCCTACAGTAAGGCATTTCATACATTTTTAGTACAGTTAAATTGTTTTGTCACATTCTGTCTCCATCATAGGATTCTCCAACTTATTTTTTTTATTTGCCCATATTAAAGTTCACTCTGTATGCCATTAAGTTCTCTGAGTTTTAACAAATTCAGTGTCATGTATCCACCATCAGAGTATCTTAAAGAGTATGTTCACTCCCCTAAAACAACAACAACAAAACCCCACAATGACAGAAATATGTACAAAGGACAAAGAAGCCAACTGGAAGAGTTCCTCCATTGCCAGAGTGAGACCACTTCTGAACAACAAAGCAGGACTAGATTATTACCTCAAGTATCCAATAAATATCCAAAAATTCCAAATTATTTATTAGCACACAAGGATGTATACAGATGACACCCCACCCCTCAAGTATGGGCTGAACATCATGACTTCCTTCCAAAGAGTATAGTATGCAAAGAGTAGTGGGCAAGAATCATTTTACAGTGAATAAAGCTGACCAAACCCACCTCTGCCAGATAATCAAGGTTGTCATTAACAGTGAAAGTAATGATAGCATACACCAATGAGGTGATGACAATGGCATTTTGCCTCTGTGGTATTCCTCCCCAAACCCATAACCCCAATTTTAATAATGGAAAAAAAAAATTAGAAAAATAACAATTGAGGGAAATTATACCTAACACTTGACCAGTACTCCTAAAACTGTCAAGATTATTAAAAACCAGGAAAGTCTGAGAAATTCTCACAGCCAAGAGGAGCCTAAGGAAACATGGTAACTAAATACAATATGGCATCCTGGATAGGATCCTGGGACACAGAAAGGAAATCAGATAAAAACTAAAGCAATCTAAATAAAGCATGGACTTTTGTCAGTAACAATGCCATCAATCAATTTTAAAAAGGTGTACCATAATATACGATGTTAATGGGGAAGAGGGGAGTGTGGGAACTCTCTGTACTATCTTTAGAATTTTTCTGTAAATCTGAAGCTATTCTAAAAAATAAAGCTTAAAACATTTTTAAAGGATGAGGTAAAGTACAGAATCTATGTTCATTAAACGTTTGTGGAATTCATGCTAAAAGACTGAATCACTTACTTAATGAGATACGGAGAAGTCAAGTCATGCTTAAAACTCTGCTTTCTTTTAAGTTATTATGTGAAGTTACCAACAGAGCTAATTAAACATTAAAGATGATATCCTGAAACTAATTTTAATTTTTCATAAACAAATAGTGTCTCTTTGGAATTAAGAGGTTCCCAAGAGGTAACCCTAGGGAGAGGCTCTCACGTGCAACTGAGGGTACCTCCGTGAGCCGACCTCAATCAGATCACAGAAATCTTATCCGCAGACAGATCTCAAGAGCATGGATGAAACCCAGCTAGCTTACTCACAGTTTTCTTCTCAAGTTCTAGGTATCAAAAAAAAAAAAAAAAAAAAAATCACAGAGTGAAGTTAAAGTTGTTTAAAATAATATAAAGACACAGATTTACTACTGGGTCTCCTATTCAATTTGTGGTTGTACCACTTCTCTGTATTTTGGCTCTATACATTCTTCCACAGGATCTCATACTGTGAAGAATAAATTCTGTTGGCTTTCTTGCTCATATTGGAAGAAAGGGGCCATATTTCATAAAAGGGTCCTCTCAATTAGCCACTCTGAAAGTTAAAGCAGTGTGTCCCAGTAAGTTGTTAGCTTTCATGCCAGCAATACGAGCTCTTACTTAATTGCCCTGAAGTCCCTTCCAAGGGATTAGCCACTGGTACTCAATTAAAACCAAGCCTCAACTCACATAAGCACACGTACTCTGCTGTCAGGCCCAGAGCCCAGTGATTCTTCTGTGAGAGCAATTTTTACACTCGACGTCTGTATACACTATACTCGAGTATTTCAACACAAGAGAAAGAAATCTATGGGTGGAATTTTAACTCTTCTTATAAAAATGTTAAGTTTATTTCCAGAATACATTTCCCAGTTTTCATTTGTTTTCATGTTTTATAAATTAGTTTTACTTTCTTTAATATTTTATTTTTGCTTGAATTCTGTATCTAAGCATTTGACTTAAACCATCAAAATAGAATCTTTAGGGATGGAGCCTCACTTAGTTTATTCGGAGTTGAGAATCTTATTTTGGAGAATGAAAATTTACAATTCATACGTAAATGGGAAAAAGATGGTCTTTTCAACAAAGGGTGTCAGGAAAAGTGGACAGCCACATGGAAAAGAATGAAAGTCGACCACTTTATTACATCATTTGAATTTAAAAATAAATTCAAAATGGATTAGGGACCTAAATGTGAGACCTGAAACCATACAAATCCTTGAAGAGAGCACAGCAGTAATTTCTCCGACATCAGCCAAAGCAACATTTCTCTAGGTATGTCTCCTGAGGCAAGGGAAACAAAAACAAAAATAAACCATTGGGACTACATCAAAATAAAAAGTTTCTGCAGCATAAAGGAAACCATTAACAAAACTAAAAGACAGCCTACAAATGGGAGAAAATATTTGGAAATGAAATATCCAATAAAGGGTTAGTATCCAGACTATATAAAAAAACAGATACAACTCAGTACCCAAAAAACAAACAGCCCAATTTAAAAAAAAAAAAAAAAAAAAAAAAAAAGAATGGGCAGAAGACATGAACAGACATTTCTCCAAAGAAGACCCAGATAGCCAAAAGACACATGAAAAGATGTTCAATATCACTCATCAACACGGAAATGCATATCTAAACCACAATGAGATACCACCTTACACCTATGAGATTGGGTAAAATGAAAAACACAGGAAACAACGTGTTGGCAAGAAGTGGAGAAAACGGAACCCTTGTTTACTATTGGTGGGAATGCGACCTTGTATAGCCACTCTGGAAAAGTATGGCAGTTCCTCAAGAAATTTAAAATTGAACTACTCTATCATCCAGTAATCACACTATTGAGTACCCAAAAAATACAAAAACGCTACTTCAAAGGGATATATGTATTCCTAGTTTTATCGCAACAGTATCTACAATAGCCAAAGTACGGAAACAGCACAAGTGTTCATCAACTGATGAATGGATAAAGAAGATGCGGGGAGGGTGGGTGGGTGGGTAGAGGGTGCATAAAATAGAAAATTATTCAGCCATAAAAAAATCTTGCCATTTACAACAACACAGAGCTAAGGAGTATAATACTAAGCAAAATAAGTCAGTCAGAGAAAGACAAATACCTTATGATCTCACTTACACGTGGAATTTAAGAAATAAAACAAGCAAAGGAAAAAAGAGTGTGAGAGACAAACCAATAAACAGATTCAACTACAGAGAACAAACTGATCATTACCAGAGGGTAGGTTGGGGGCGGGGGGGGGGGGGGGGAATAGGAGATGGGGATTAAAGAATATACCTATCATGACGAAAAAATAAAATGAAAGACAGCAACGACAAAAAGAACATTTAGAATTCAGAGAAAAAACTGCCATTTTTTCCCCTCCCTCAGTTACATTTCAGAAATTAAATTTGTTTGTGAAGGGAAAGAAAAAGGTAGTTCGGTTAGTGCTATAGGTACTAATGCCAAACATCAGGCATCCTTGTAAAGCCCTTATGACATGAGCGTAAACCCAATTCCCTTCATCCCCATCTGTGCACCTCAAAGTCCAATAAATGACTCTGAAAGCAAGTCACAATCACAGGATTCCTTCTTAATATTTTAAAGTGATTAATCTTTAAATGTTAACCATCTCATTTAGGTTCAAGTGATTGGGAAATTTTCTCAGTAATTTTTTTTCCCAAAGGTTTTACATTCCCCAGAGGTCGATGAGGATATTGATGGTGATAATCATTGGGAGTCTGCAAACCCAGTACAAATTGGCTTCCGTTAATTGCTTTTGCAATCTACTACAATAAAAGTAGAACCACCATTTCCCCAACTCCAAAAATATGGAAAACCCAGGAAGTCAGGGGTGATTCCAGGAAAGCAGAGCTCCCCTGAGGACGTATGTCATGGTTCCCAACCTCCAGCCACAATTGAGAATCACCTGGGGAACGTGTAGAACTCCTTAAGTGCAGGCTACAGTCCAGACCAAGTAAGTCAGATTTCTATGGGGATGGACACAGGTTTCAGTATAAAGCTCCAAGGTAATCCCAATGTGTAGGCTGAGTTTAGAACCGCAGGGTAACAGAGTACCTATGCAACTCTTCATCTTCATTCACTTTTATTTTGCCTTTTTTACATTTATGAGCTAATCGGCAGAGCATAAGGCTCATAATAGATTTGGGGCTTTCAGTTTAACAGTTTTTGTTTTTTAATCCAAAGAAAAGCAGCATGATACTCTACACCTCCAGGAAGGTTTTAGCGTGTACATGCTTCCTAGATTATAGTATAGATTAACCTAAAACTCCCCAAATTCTTTAATTTATGGAATACATTTCTGCCAATAAATATTCCTATCGTCTAATTGAAAGAACAATGCTTTATTCACATTCCACGAGGAGAATGTGTCCAAACAGTGAAGGCACAAAGAGAACAGGCAGAACACTCATGGTAAAACACCCAAATTGAGCTTATTACATACACTCAGCGGAATTCTAGTAAGTCAGTAAATTCTTCTACCAAAAACAGTGTTTAAAACCTCAACAAGCATAGTAAAAAAAAAAAAAAAAAAAAAATTCACTGAAATCAACAGGACTACAATGAGTCCGTTTTTACAAATAACTATGCATCCCCAATGGTCTTCCTGGGGTATTTGTCCATCTAAAGCCCCAGCCCCTTTGTTTCAAAAATCAAATCACTGATAAGCTTTGGCTTGTGGTAAAGAAATGACACACCCCTCCCATCCCCGGCCTAAAAAAAGGAATCCACAGAAGCTTCTGTAGCTTGGGGCATAGAGAGAGATCTGCCAAAAATTTCAAAACTTCTTTTTCAGAAGGTTACAAGCTCTGCTAAGCTCCCTTCTCCCTGACACTTTTTAAATATTCCTTCATGTTTCATTTAACATTCTTCAGATCTCAACATAGATACACATTTATTATTAAATAACAGCCAAGAGACAGCCAGCTTCCACTGACATGGGTGCTAGATCTTAAGATTCTGCGCCATTTGGAACCATCTCAAAACTATTTTCACAAACAACTTAAAAGTGCTGTTTTATATGCTTTTATAACTTAGCAACCTGAATTCCATTTCTAAACTTTTAGTTAACATAAGAAACCAAAGACTAACCTGATCAGCCCTACTTATTTGGTGGTTTATGCCAAACTAACATGAATGACTATATGGCCTCCATGCATCTTACCACTGAAACCCACAGACCTGGACCTCTCCCAAATAGAGCCACAAATGAGGATCCTGTAAGAAGTTTGTATTACACCAAACATTTTGTTCTAGAGGGGCTGATCCTTTGGATCTTCCCATCATTTCCTTCCAGGTTCCCCTCGCTCACATTTTTTCCTAAGCTTCCTGTGTAAGGCCTTTGTTTCTCCTTTTGAGTATTTTCTGTAGTCATGAAAGTCTGTGCTGTCTAGGTTAGGCAATCTGAAACATTGCACTTCCTACTATTTGTTTCTGTCTATTTCTGCTTCCTTGTCTTCACAATTGGTCTGGATGGGTTTTTTGGGGGGAGGGGGGATGGGTAATCGGGTCGGGTTTCTTTCTACACCAGCTTTGGTTCATGTGTCTCCCTGATATCCACCCCTCCCAGTCCCAACACCTACTAACTAAAAGGTTTTCTTTTTCTCATGTTACATATAAGTAACAACAGTAATAGCAATGAAGTGATACAAGAATTATTCAAGACTAATTGGGATTCGAGCCTCAGCATAAAATGAAAATCAGGTCACTCTATAAAATCAAACCACATATATTATTTAAAAAAGCCTTTTTCTTCTCACTGATAAGTACTTGTTGGCATCATCTAAGATACTTTCCCTTTCATTTCAGAAAAGTAACCCATTTTTGTGTAGGAAAAAAATGTACAGAATCATTTTAAGCTACCTACTAAAATAGAGCTTACTTATGGCATATAATGTTAAATGAATAAACCAGGACACAGAATTCTGTTATTTACATGACCCCAACTATGTAAAAAAATGGATGTGTAATAAAAATACTGGTAGAATACACCAAAGTTGAAGGGCACCTGCTCTGGGGTGGGAGAATTCCAGGGGTGTTTTTCTCTTTTCCTACTTTTTATAAGCTTTCAAATTTTTCTACTGTGAGCATTTACGACTTCCATAATTTAGAAAGATTATTTTATCCACAAGTCTACTTGGCACAACATTCTATTTCAAATCTTCTCTGGCACTTCAGGAAGCCCACTCTCTGCCAGCCAGCCAAACCTGGAACAGCTTTGCTTCATGCCCAGAGATTCAAGGTCCTGGGACTGTCAAGCAAGGCCGATGATGCCAGCCAATTCCATCTCGAGCTCCCCTCCATCTCTACCTCCCTACTACCAGGTCCCATAAGGAAAGCTAAAACATGCTCACCTGGTTCTTATTTTAACAAGTCTAGTTCACCTCCCCATTTTTTTCCATCTAAATAGTCATATGTGACTATTACAGCTTGAGCTGTAATTTTTAAACAATCTTTGCTCAATGCAGGACATGGCTGATCAATTATTGCAGAAAAATCCATATCCGTGCGAGTGTCACCGAATCTAGTGTGACACACACAACTCCACTCACACTCTTGAGTACCCCTTGCTAGGCTAGCAGGAGTGTTCTCTTCCAGGACCTTCTATAATTCACCTGAGATACCGGCACTCTTGTTTCACAGTCTTCAAGCACAAACTTATCTTTCCACTGGAAATCTTAATTTCTAACCAGGCAGTTGTATTTTTTCAAATTCAACCTTTTAAAAGTAGAGTTTGCACGACAGCAACGGGTCAACCTGGCTGGCACAGCGATGCTTTATGCATTTTTGTTTGCAGGTGGAGCTCCAGGAGGGTGGCCGAGGCTCGCCATCCCCCCACATCCCCACCGCTGTCCACTTCTGTTCTCCTCAGCACAGCGCTTGCTGCGGCCCACCGCCCAGCTTCTATTTCTTAATCACATTCAGTCCCGTGTACTTGAGCCAAATGGACCCTTTCTTCCTTCTTCAGTTCTCCATTGGCCCATTTCATCTATGTTCTCTCAATCCATTTCCTCCAAATTCTCTGCCCGCTCTCTCCATTCTACCTGCCCTCAATGTGAAGGAAATACACGTTGAGAAGTTCCTCTCTTCACTCTGACGGCAACACAATTGGATCCCAGCCCTTCAACTGAGAGCCTCCCCTTGGAGGTTCTTACAGCATCCAGAGAGCAGGGCCATCACTCCCAAAAGTCCTCTTAGTACTCCCTGAGGGGCTCAGAGGCACTGGCTCAGACGAGCTAACCAGCTGTTACCCACCCAAGACCTCATCCCTGCAATCAACAGCCATTTTCAGTGTAGGAACTAACAGCCAGTATAATTGTTGATGCTCTGATGGCCAACGATAGAATGGGAATTTCCAGGGCGATAAATTTTTTAAAATGTATATATATATCAATTCCTGAGTCACAGACCATACACTCAATAGACCTATGGCTACTGGCTACCATTGCAAACAATGTAGATATAAAACATGTCCGCCATCACAGAAAGTTCTACTGGAACAGCACTGCTGTAGTTTATGAGAGCATGCAAAACTAACGTCACACTATTTTGAATAATCCAAGTCAGCCAACACATGTATCTCAACCCCACATTAATCAGCGTGTCCTGCAGACTGAGCAGAATGTAAGCACATATAAAATAACACAATAGTTTGGAAGTGACCTTGGGGAAAAGCCATTTCAGATTCCAGACTCGGGCTTACCATCCAACTATTGCTCACTGCTTCCTTCCCCCTTCTGTCCCAGAAGGCTCTTTTAAAAGGGAGCCTTCTTGGCATCAAGTCAGGTGACTTTAATTTAACTGAACAAAAAGCAAACATTAGCACAGGCACAATCATTCACGGCCCTTTTCATAACTCACTGGACTAAAGTCCAAGTTTGTCTCAAAGCATTTATTACAATCCTCCTCAGACACAACACAACATTGTGACTGACCAAACACACTGATGAGGTCAGACCACTACTGTCTCCTTACCACGTGTCTTCTAACCCAGCACGTGCATCAGTGTGAGAATGGAGCCTTCAAGGCTGAAAATTAGTCTCCTCTTGCTATTGAACCCCTGTAACAGCCGACGGTCCTCCCCCACCAGCAGTGTGTTTTGGTAAACATTCTTCACAGCTAACGTTCCTGGGGGCATGATGCAATTTGTAGATGAGACATCCTGTACGCGTGAGCAAGGGCTAGGATCCTGGCTTTAATGGCCTACAACAGTCATTTAAACGGAGATGTTTGCTTTCATTTCTCCTTCCTCTTCCCCTCTTCTGCAAGTCAAGCAGTACCCTTACCTTATATAGCAGCAATCTTAAAGGTGCGCACACTGCTCGGAAGAATCTCAGTTTCTGTCCCAACTGCAGGAGTACCTCATTCAGGGAGACCCTGGAAACACGTCTGGCTCACGGCCAAGCTACCAGCAGCACAGCCAACGGACGCTGACGGTACTTCCTCCTCGCCGTGTTCTACTCTTCACGCCTCCCCAACTGCTGTCACTGCTCTGCCTGTGCCTGCCAAATGTGCCAATACCCCACTGGCCTCCAGGGAAACCCCTGCGCCACTAGGCTCCCGGGCCCACCCACCTTCACCATTAAACTCAGCCTGGGCACTGTCTCCGTTTCCCTGCCTTTCCCATCAGCCTGAGCACTTCGCCACCGAGGCCAATAGCACCTCCACTGCACCCTCGCAACACTTCACACTACTCTGCCTGTGTGCTTTCCAGGTGCGCGAACTGCCCCGGCTTCGCCTAGTCTAAAGAAGCCAACTGGGAAAGCTGGTGCGTATCTGCCTTGCACTGAGCCCCAGAGGTCTGCTCAGACCGCCCAGGGGCCGAGACGAGACATCAGCTGAGAGCCCAGTTTATGTATGTCCCCCAGCCTCCAACTGCTTCGTCAGGCTCTAACTCAAAGTGGAACCCTGGGGTCCAAATTAGCCCTCAAGAATTGGAAGATGGCCAAGGAGATCTGGGGAGAAGCCATAGAGACTTGTGAACTAGAACTTGTGGACAGATGAGAATGTCCAGTCCCCGGGAAAAACTACATTCACCCTGCCAAGGGATCTCTTTGTGCCACGTTCCGCCACCAGTGACAAGCATCTGGTCTTTCCTGAGGCCAGGGAGAGGACCACAGAGGCTCAGCTCTGAGGGCCGCCCAAGTGGGTATCCAAATGGGAGGGTGGTAAGCTTGGGATTCCGGGGCCAGGCAGAATGAAATTAGGAGTCTCCATTCCACCACCTGCTCTCAAGGACCCCTGTCACTTCACCTGAAGCAAGCGGAGCCTACCTCACAGAAGTAACAACATAAGCAACACAGTGCGAGTCCCGAGACAGAGTCTGGCTCAGAGTTCAACTGCTCAGGAAAAGCCTTCATGGCTTTGTCTTCATTTGTTTTTTAAAGGATCATAAGTGGATATTATTCAACCTCTCAACTCCTAATATTAGAACTGTTGCTGCAAGGAAAATTTACGTCCATCGTGTTCACAAAGTAGCCAAAGCTCCCAGGAAGGAAGCTTTGTTTTGTCCTGTGCATACCCAGGACTGGCATACTCCTGTGAGTACAGGGGAAAGTGGCATTTCAGAACATACCCGCGTCTAGACTGTCCCGGTCTTCGTGTTCCTTCGGTTGAACCACCGGGCTTTCCACACACTGGAAAATATCGATAAAGTCAGGGATGTTAAAAAATTACTTACTGTGCCACAATTCTGTTCATGTGTATCATCTCAGAAAAAAAAAAAAAAATCAAGACATTTCACGTGTATCACGGCACATCAACAGGAAGCTAGTCTTGGACTTAATTAGCATTATGGAAGAGCTGCCTTAAGGAAAGGACCGGGCCCTACAGTGAAGCACACCTGACCGCTCCCCACAGGTGATTTTATTCCCGGAGGCTGGCTCTCAGGTCCAGTTGTCACATGGCTGGCAAACCTCCATAGCTCTCAGTCTTCAAGGAAAAACTTATTTTGGAAAATGTACATACAACGGTCCTGCATACACAACTGCGACCCAGAAAGACAGCCAGCTTTGGTCATCAAGAGACTGCAAAGGAAACTGAATTGCAAGTTACTCTGCATGTGACTTGGGGCATGCCCCTGGGGCTTTACTTGTTTTCAAATTTGGTTCTTTTAAAATGTTTTGTCACCACTGGACCTTCCCTTCTAATTCAGCTGTGGAGAAAACATGGGAAGGAGAAAGGAGGGGAGGAGACCCGTTACCTTTACATCGTCTTCCTTTTCCGGTGATGATCTGCCAGACACCAAATTCTTAATCTCTGCAAAAGGAATAATCCTCATCAGGATCAGCCAGTGGGAGCTTTCATTAAAAGACAACGAAGGAAACAAAAACTAGATGACTAGATATAATTGTGTAGCCCAGGAACTTTCCGTGTGGAGCTAGGTTTTTAGATGAAGCTTCTTAAAAATCACCTCTCCACCGAGCAGAGTATCTGACAGCCCAACTACCACACTCTGGTAGTTTTTATGTGGACCAAGAGGCAAACAAGCCCCGGACCTCCTGCAGGAAATCCTGAGCAAAAAAAAAAACCACCATTAAATAAACAAATGCCCTGGCTTCAGAAGGAAGGCGGCTCACAGAACGAAGGCTCTTCAAAATAGCCCGGATTCTAAGGACATGACGAGTACCTACCTGAGGAAATCCCACGTCTAGTTCCTCAAATACCACACATTTTATGTTTCAAAAGAGCCTAATTCATTCCAGATGAGCTGTGGCCTTTCCTCAGGCATCCTTAAAAGCCCACAGTGCTAGCAAAACCCTTGCACTCCCACCACAGATGATGCCAGGCTGAGCACGGACAGGCCACAGGCACACTGAGCGCCCTCTTTCTGAATAAAGGCTTTCCTGGAAATATGAGTGGTCGGGATGTTCTGGGATAAACAGGAAGGCTTATTTACGGGGTATTTTTCTCTGGGTGCTGACTGGTTCTCTTCCCACTCAGTTGCCCATAAACAAGAGTCACTGTTGTTGACATGTAACCACCAAAAGCAGGCTGGGGCCTGGGGAAAATAAGTGTTGGACACTCTTACCAAGGGCAGATGGCTAAGAATCTTTACCACCAATTGTATTAACGTACAACAGCGTGGGCCCACGGCCGCCCCTGAACCCTCCCTCAGCTGCCCTGCCACCATGGCCAGCCCCAACGCTGATTCTGAGGAAACCCCCCTGATTTAACTAGCTATTTGCCACTACACTTAGCCATTCCTATTAATTGAAGTCACCTGAGGCTCCAGGCCTCCGGGGGTATTTACGCAAGCTCTTCTTACTGCCAGGCACCAAAGCTAGGAGTTTCATTCATGTTTTTGCTTAGACACAGTAGACTGCACTTCCTAAAAAATTACAATAGGTCAAGGACAGAGCACAGCAGTCAACTCTCTCACTGTCATGATGGGTTTTTTTTAAATTTGCTAACATAAACCTTGGGTTTACTAACAAGTAAAGAGATATTTATGTCCCCCAATAGTTTACTGTCCTTGCATTCATAATCCTTACAAGACCTATAATGAAAAATGCTAAGCTAACAGCTTCAATTCCACGTGGTCATGTCAACTGACCTCAGCAGGGATGAGGGACACTCGGACACCCAGCCTGAGCAGCTTCTGTTCTCTGGATCCCTACCTACCTTTAGATGCAGAGCCCACACGGGGCCTCCAGGTGGCAGCAGAGTAGCGTCTGCGGAACATGGTCAGAGCTAGGAATGCCAAAAGGAGCCAATTTCACCCTTTAAAAGCCCGCTGCTCAAGTGCCGAAATTCAAAACACTAACATAAAGCTTTCTGTCCTGTTATACAGATGCATAAAGTGATGGAAGGACCTGTAGGAAGTATTAGGGATTTTGTTTGGAAACACACATGCCCAAACCCTAAAATTTGGCTAGGTGGGGGAAAATAGCAGCATATAAAAGAAGGGGAGGAGTCCGAGAACCAAAGTTTCAACAGACACTTGTGCATAGACTCCAAGAGAATCACACACGTTTTTCTTTTGGCACTAGAAAATATTCCTTTAAAGCCATTTCAGACCATATGCTCTTAAATTAGCATTCTGCATTTCTAAACAATTATGTACCTACAGCAGTGATTAAAAGGGGCAGCACACATTTTATTCAAGATTGTGCTAATGAAGAAGGCCCTAGCGCCTGGTAAAACCCAGCCTGCAATAACAAAAGATGTGCCACCCTGATCGTATGTTCAGATTCCAGCTTCCTGCCACTCTCCAAATTCCAGGCTTTGCACACTGTCAGCCTACAGTTTTCTGTATAATCTGTTGCATTTTTCTTTTGTTTCAGACACAATCTAATCTCATTAATGCAAAAACCACAAACTATATCAAAAGGGGCACGTCTTTTTAAAATTTGTACTTCATCACTTTAAAAATAACTTTCAGAGTTATAAAACCTTTATCCAAACACCATTACAAATATTTGTGACAGTGTATAGATTCAGGATGATAATGTATCATTAATTAATCTAGGACTATACACAACTTCACCCTAGAGCTTTTAAAGAAGTTGGCACTCATTCTACTGGAGTTTAATCACATTGTTCCAGGAGAGTCTCTGCTAAATTACCAGGATCCTTTTACACGTACTCCCCTGTACCATCAATGGCACAGGGCAATCAAACCAGTTATTGCTATAGCAACCTCCAGCAGATAATGATATCAGTAACTTCGAACTATTCTGTTTTAAAGGCCTATTAATCCTGCCTTCCCAGCCCACCCAGAAGGATTATCCCCTCTAAATCTGATTTACCAAACTTAATAAACATGTTTTCTTACTTCCAAACTATAACGGAAGAAATAATCTCCGATAGTCATGTTCACCAGCCACACTATGCAGGCAAACAGGGTTTTCACAAAACAGGGCTAAGGAGCTCTAAGATTACTAGCAGGGTTTTGTTAAGAAAGAGATGAGCCTAATAGATCTCGACTCTGTTAAGTCTTACTGTCCCCTTTTGAAAAATGGGAGCCCAGAGGCTACATTCAAGCAAAGCAAAAGCTTACACCAGTATTCTCCTTTAACTACCCTTTGCTGCGCCTCCTCCCAAGGAGGCAAAAAAAAAAAAAAAAAAAAAAAGTCCTGATCAGAGCCAGCCAGCCAACTACTGCTGTTCATCCCTGGTTCAGGTTCCGCTGTCCACAACCAAGTCAGTAACTGGGTTATTTTTGCAAGGCATCATCAAAAGTACAATTGGAAAATACAGGTCATGCTCTCAGCTTGCAATGCCTCCTCCACAAAGGTCCAAAGGAATTCAGAGTGGTTCAGAGTCTTTGAATGGATCCTATTCTCCCAACAGACTGAGTTCTAGGGAGGCTGGATCCAAATTGATTTGGGCCCAACATTTGAATCCCCAATGCCAAGCAGAGTGCCTAGCATATTAAAGGCACTGAATAAATGCTTCTCTCCTCCACCTAAATCTGGTGACCCGAAAGAGCTAATGAGATGTAGTGGATCATGAGGCAAACTGTAGGTCAGGACGGGGAAGGGAAAGTGGTTCACTTGTTTGAAATACTAATTCAAACACTTTCAAAACCATCACTGTTGATTGCAACTTCTAACCTGCCAGACTGATCAGACGGATGAATGCTTTTCCCTCGGCTTCCTCCCACCCCTCCAGCTAAGTCCAAAAGTCACCCTTTCACTTCCAGTCATGCACTGGTGTTTCCCTTATATAACAACATCACTTCCATGTATCACTTTAATGTTTTACCCTAGTGTGCATGTCTGATTCGCAAATGCCAGAGAACTAAAATGGCGAAATGAACAAATCTGAGAAGCCTTCCTTCCTATTCTTAATTCGGAGACCATTTAACACTGTGACCTCTTGTTTCACCATCCCAATTATTCCATTTTTTCCTAAAAGTGGGAACACTAGGAAAAACTATCTTTTGGACTTCCCAATATAAATATGGACTGGGAGAAAGGATAAGGCACTTATCTACAGAAATACCAGCATGAGCCCCATTCTTCTAGGAGCCTTAACAGTCCATTCAAGTCCACAACATTAGCTGGATCACTGGCTGAGACACACGATCAGCCGGGGAGAGGACATCAAGGTGAGAGAAGAGATTCTTGCCCTAAAGCAATTCCAAATGTAGGGTTGTTTTACAACATAATTTTCATATGTGTGCTCTGCGTCCTTTCAAAAAGACTTTAAGACATCTTTTTCAAAATGTTTTCAAATTACTTAAGACACTTTTTTGGGCCACCAAAGTAATTTAAACATTTTGTAAATATCAAAAGAAATAATAAAACCATTGTTAATGTTTTAGTATACATTTCTTCCCCTACAGAAGTACCTTTCAACAGCTTTAAGGTAAAAAAAATATCATACTAATCACCCATTTAAAGCATATAATTATTTCTGACATATTCGGAGTTGTGCAATCACCACAATTTGTGAACATTTTCATTACGCCCAGTAAGAAGCCCTATACCCATTAGCACTCAATGCCCATTTCTCCCTAACTGCCTGCATTCCTACCCCAGCCAAAGGCAACCACTAATCTTCATTCTTTCTTAATGGATTTGTCTGTTCTGGATATTTCCTATTTTTAAGGTTCGTTCATGTTGTCATGTACCAGTAGCCCATCCCTTTTTATTGCCAAACGCCGTTCAATCGTGTGGATGGACCCCATTTTGTATATTCGCTCCTAAACTGATATTCGGGTTTGTTCCCACTTTTTGGCAGTTACAAATAAGGCTGCTATGAACACCTGCACATACATTTTATTATGGAGATGTAGATTTTCATTCTGCTTGAGGATGTATCTAGGAGTGTAATTGTTGGGTCATGTGGTAACTATGCTTAATATGTCTTTACGATATAGTTTTGGGTGGGTTTTGTGGTTTTTTGTTTTCTTTTTTTTTAGATCTCCAGTGTGCATCGTCCACTGTCCATAAAATTTCAAAGAATGAAGAACTTGGTCATGGGTATTTAAAAAAAAAAAAAAAAAAAAAGATATCCTCAGCCCAAAATTTTAGCTACAAACATCTAGTAAGCAGAAGCTCTCAATCATTTCATCTCCAACTGAGGTCAGGAAATAATTTTTCTGATTTACTCAACTGCTTGAATAAAATGAGGCAAGTCATATTTGAAAGGTATAAATGACATGCAGTTTTGTCTTGTGAATTACTCTTGTGTCCCTCTGGCTTCCCACTTAGATTCTAATTCAACTTGGGAAAGAAACTCTTTAGCTGTAGGGTTTCAACTTAAGCTTATTTCAATTGTATTAGACTCCTAATACAAGTAAGCTCAGTTCATGCAAGTCCTTGCCGCTAGCCTGCCAATCTAACCCAGCTGGAGCCAGTGTTCGTGGCACATCTCAACAGAAGTTGTTACATCTAGGTGAGTTCTGAAGAATCGGAAATTCTTTCCAGCTCACACTGCTACTCTTTAATTCTGTAATCATTTGGAGAGGCAAGGAGAAGAATTTTTCCTTACGTGTGAGAAAAAACTAGAATAATAATAATAATAATAATAATAATAATAACAAACAAAAGGAACATCATATCAGGTTGATATCCTATTTTTATCCCTGGTCCTCTAATGATGAAACCCATTCTCTTCTGTGGGGAGGAGAAAGAAGATGGGCAAGGCCAGTCTCTAAAGAAAGTACAGAAAAAGCTGAGCTATTCTTTAAGATGAACAATTTCAAATCACTTCCTCGGGCTGGAAAGTACATTCTCTGGGTATGATTTGTAACGGTCTTCAAAAAGCCTAAATACTTGACTTCAGGTGAAAAACCCTGATCAAGTCCTTGGAGGGACACTCCACACTAGGGTTAAGGTAACAACTCTGTGTCCAACTGAGTAACCAATCCCCACAGAACAGCCTCCTTAACTGCGGTCCTGAAACCCCTACACCTCAGTTCCCAGCCATCCTGGCTTAAAGGACCTGCGTCTTGACAAACCTTGGGACTGTATTCTACACTTCTAAAAAGACATTCGGTTACAGTATTTAAAATGAAGACTCTTGGGGCGCCTGTGTGGCTCAGTCGGTTAAGCGGCCGACTTCGGCTCAGGTCACGATCTCGCGGTCCGTGGGTTCAAGCCCCGCATCAGGCTCTGTGCTGACCACTCAGAGCCTGGAGCCTGTTTCGGATTCTGTGTCTCCCTCTCTCTCTCTGCCCCTCCCCCGTTCATGCTCTGTCTCTGTCTCAAAAATGAATAAACGTTAAAAAAAAATTTTTTTTTAATAAAATAAAATAAAATGAAGACTCTTGGAAGGGAAACCGTACACACATAAAAGCTCCCTTGTTTGCCCAGTAACTCACCGCAAGTATTCCAATAAGGAGAATCCCCTACCCAGCTCCCTCTTCACCTTTCACTCACCCAGAGCACAGAGGCAAGGGCTGCAACCTCATCGAAGGAACTCTCAGATGAAAGAGCTGCTTACCTCGTTACTCTGACAGGAAGAGCTGTGTCTTGATATCCCAACACGTGCATGACTGCCACTAACGCCACCCTAGCCCAGCTTATAACTTGCACTTGTAACAAGCTAGCATTGCTATGCACTGGCAGTGGCTAAGCATCTGTGGTAAGACACTGGTCCAGGGACTCTACCTGTATTTTCTCACTTAAGCCGTACGATGAAGTATTAAATGATACCCCCCAGCTGCACCATGTGGCGCAAAAGAAAACACAGCTGAATAACCTGCAGAATGTTCAGAAGCCAGATCATGGTGGGGCTGAGGTTTCAGCAGAGTCTGCCTGTAGCTGGTGTGTGTCATCAAGATGTGCCTATGCCTGTGGGTCACAAATCCTTGGAAGGACTTTATGAGACAGGTCAGCCATGTGGAAGAGAGCTGATTTCAAGGCAATGCTTCCAATTCTACATGTTTCCATTACACAAACGCTGGAGAGAACTCTCCATCGGCAGCCCGAGGATGAAATAGGCAAGTGTTCCATTATATAAGGGTACTGGCTATTGGATAGTGGGCCAGGTAAGAGAATTGACGTGCCACACTTCTGACTGCCTGAGCAAGTATCACGCCAGACAAGTTATGTGACCCCTCTGTGCTACTTTCTCATGTATACAACTGGGCAAATATACTCCTGACTCCTAGCAATGTCCCTCTCAGTGATCACTGGAATGCACAAATTGTGGTCAGCACACAGCCGCGTCCCCAGCACCTAGAACAGGGTCTGGCACTCAACAAATATTGGCGTGCAATTATATACAAGTAAACTGCTTGAGATCGGGTTTTTTTTCTCTCTGCCTTTTTGCTACTGCTATGTCACCAGTGCTTAGAACACTGCCTGCCATAAAGTGAACGCTCAAATGTTTACAGAATGAATAAGTAGATGAGCCTGCAGGGCTCACATCTGCCTGCCTAGACAGTGCCTCGTGTTTGGATCCATAGCCTCTCCCGCCTTTGTCGCGGGGTCATGAAGAGGAAACCTCTCCGCCCTGCTGTGAACTGCTGTTTCAGCCTGCAGGAAAAGATTCTGCCTTCTGTCCTTTGTGATGAGAACTCAAGCTCCAGTCCCGACTCGCCACTTCCTTGTTAATGAAAACGTGGAACATAATTAATGGAGAGAAGCCAACAAGTAAGGGACTATTTAACACAGAAGTCAAGACAGTTAGCAAATCACATAGGGTTTTGTTTTTAAACTACAGAATAGAAAAGAAAATGGAGTCATATACTGGTCAGTGGTATTACAATGGTTCTGTTTGCTGTCACAGACGCTAAGCAGCATCAACCTGCCAAACAACATCAGAAAGTACAGTGGGGGGGGGGGGGCAGAGGGGTGGCAAGTCACAGGTGTTCTCAATATTCAAGATGACATGAGGAGTTTTAAAAACACCTCCCTTACCCAGCTCCCAGTGGGAGCATTACCGTACTAATGGAGGGAGAGGATCCATGTGATTGATAGTGAAAGGGAAGGAAATACAGTCCAGAAAGGGCAGGAACGGTAGAAATGAGGAAGGGCAACATCCCTCAAGTTCCTTCCACAGACCATCTCCATGAGATGGTGTAAGCACCGTTAAAAGGGGATTCTTGGCATGAACCACTTGGAGAACTATCGAATAAGGTCACCCGGGGGTCTTGATTGCAACAAGTTAACTAGAAGCTGAAAAACATTTAATGTACTCTCAATCTCCAGAATGAATGAAGGTCTCTTACAGTGCATTTTTTAACCTATTTGGTCCAATAATCCTGATTTATCAAAGCATCTCCCAACATGGGTGTTTTGTACAACGCTCCTTGGGAAATCCTAGCATAGGAGATCGAACAAGAACGAAGGTGGCAAGGGACAAAACAGTGTCAGTTGGTAGATTAATAAATACTAATCATTAGCATATTCATCTCAGCATATTAAAAATGAGAAGGCTTTTTATTTAGTTCATTTCGAATAACATCCCATCCTGCTGGGAGTACGATTACAATCATGAAACTATGGAAACATAATTGGCTCAAAGACAATGATGACACCATTTATTACACTAACAGAGACTGCAAAGCTGATCTCCGGCATAACATTGTCATCTTTTAATCAATGGCAGCTACAGATACAAGCGTGGAGCCTCCCACTCCACCCACTGTCCCAGGAGGAACAGAAAAACATAACCTCTTAAGAATCTCCTAGTAGACCACAAAGGGAAGGTTTGCTTTTGGGGTTTAAAGAAGAAGGAAAAGAAGCATACTTTTACATTTACAATGTTTCCTTCTTCCGGTTGAGTGGTCTACTGGTTCAAGAATGGACAAAAACTAATGGAATATTTCCACTTTAGTTGAATACTGCTCTCTGCTGGAGCGTGCAGTTTCTAATACGTCCTCCAAGCATATACAAATCAAAGCATTGCCTAGAAGGTCTATACACGACACACATGAATTTTTTGGAGTTGGAGCGCTTGAGTTTCTGTCCAAATTATTTTGCTTATTGGTTGCAGGACCTCAGGTACCTTACCTTGGCTGCTCCTAGACCCATTAAACTTAACCCATATACAAAGGAGTAACTTTTTGCTTTGTCATGAAGCTGCTTCCTGTAAGGTCTAACCCAGTTAGGAACACAGACCTTCCTGTAAGGTTTAACCTAGTTAGGGACTGGAGGAATCAACTTCCTCCCTCACTGCTGACACCCACCTGACATCCTACACCCTTCGGGCAGTATCTGTCCCCACCTCTCCACTATCATCACACTGCTGTGGTGCAGACCCTCCTCTGTATTACTTACAGCAGCGACCACCCCTGCCTCCAACCTCTCCAACCCATTCTTCACATTCTCACAGAGTGACCTTTTGAAAATAATAATCTCATTTGCTTGAAACAGCTCTCAGAGCTGTCAGGGTGGAGGTTCCAGTTCCTTGCCTTGTGTATAAGCCATATTGCTATGCCTCCCTCTCAAGCCTGTGTCACTAGCACCACACACACACACACAACACACACACACACACACACGAAATTGACAGAACTACAAAATGATCAGCATTTCCCTCAATTCATCCTGTGGTTCAAAACTCTGTATTACAAATATTTCCATTGCCTCAAATTCCCTTCCCTCCATTTGATGACAGTTCCAGGGTCACCTCCTCCAGGAAGCTTTCCCTGATAACTGTCAGAAGCCACAGAGTTTGCATATGACTCCTGTTTCACTTATCATAATGTGCTGAGGCAACATGTTTTTCTGTCCCAATTCCAACTGCCAGCCCTTAAGGGCAAGAATTCAAACACTTATTCAGATTCAACTTTGTTCTAAATTAGTTTAAAGGTAGATTAGAAAGAGAAGAAAAACATACAAGTAAAAACCACAAGGAAAAGGCAAGGGTGAAAGCTTAATAAATAAGGATGATATAAAAATTAATTTAGCAGTACCGTACATATTTGTAGGTGAGAAACTTAGCTCCAAGTTTTTATTGTTTTTTTCAACCAGCTTCAAGGAAAAAACAAAAAACCTGTTAAGTTACAGTTAGAGCAGTGAAAGCCAGCCAAATGCTCAGGAGAAGCCGGCTTTCCTGACATGCAACGAGAAAGAGGTTTTCCTACAGGTCTTCAGGAGGAAGCATAAAGTTACCCATGGCCTCCTTAGGCAGGACAAGCCTCAGCTTCCTCAGTGCCACCAGCACATCATCTACAGGATACATAAATGAGGGCAACTCCATAGGGGCCCAAGCAGGTCCAGCTTGAGCAGGAAACTGGTCAGCTTAACCCAAGAGCGTGTGCAATATGGTTGGGCATACAGACTTCCAACAACTTGCTACAAAACTTCCTCATCCAAGACTCCTTTTTAACAAACATGGGGGCAAAGAGTTTAAGAGTTTAACACCTGACAAATAACCTGCCATGCAATGAGTCTAAGTGGCAGTTACAAGCAGAATCAAAAATATTAACCAGACGGCACCCACATGGCTCAGATGGTTAAGTGTCCGATTTCAGCTCAGGTCATGATCTCATGGTTCATGGATTCAAGCCCCGTATCGGGCTCTGTGCTGACAGCTCGGAGCCTGGAACCTGCTTTGGATTCTGCGTCTTCTTCTCTCTCTATTCCTACCCCCCCCCCACCCCCGCTCGTGCTCTGTCTGTCTCTCTCTCAAAAGTAAATAAACTTAAGAAAAAAATTATTTATTAAAAAAATATGTATTAACCAGCTGTCAATGATGGTGACTTAGAGGCAAGAGTCTTGGTTTTCAGGCCTATCACACTACTGTCCCTTTACATAACAGATATTTTGTAATGCCCCTCCACCATCCTGAAATTAAAAAGATAATGTAATCATGCCCCCAAATATATATAACCCTATCCTCACACCTAATTTCAAAAAAATAAAAAATATTCTTAAATAGAAAGCCAAAGGAAAGAATCGGTTTCTACTACGCTTCACTACCTACTGTCACCACCAGTTTAACTTGTTACTTCTGAGTACTCTCTGGGTTCCTCAGGGAGGGGCAAGGAGCTTCCATACCTTCTTCAGTTTCTGCAGCACTGGAAGGCATGTCTTGTCTTTCCTCCGGCCTGGCTTCTTGATCTTCAAGAGCCTAAGAAAGAAGAAAAAATCAGTGAAAACCAGTGGAGGTTTCAGATATGCGACAAGGAGATGGAAATCTCAACCATGGGTCTTGAATAGAGACAGACATGGCCTGGGGAGGTCTGGAAAGACAGGGTGTGCAAAGCCACTGGGAGTACACAGAGGCAGCACCCCAAGAAGACGATGAGAGACACTGGGGGAAACCCCGAGGCATGGGGTGCAAGCGTCCCTGCCACTAATCCTCTACTGTTTGCTTCCCCATGTCACAAGAGGAAGGTCCTCAGGAAAATAATCCATGAACCAAAAAGGGACAGAAGAATAGAAAACGGTGAAACTGTAAAGAAGAGCCACTGTTTATGCAGGTGCCCATCCTGAACAACCTCTGCCCATGCCATAAGACACAGAGAGAGGGAGGGCCCAGGATGACCACTTGTCTTGGGCTGCAAGCCACCATATGCTGGTGCAGGCTGCCCAGGCTGAGACCAAGCTGGTGGCCTTAGAGAGTAGCTGCTGCCCTGGAGCCCTCCGCATTTCCTTTTCAAATAGATACCTCATGGCCAGTAAAATGAAAAGAGCCACAGAATGACATGTTGACCTGCCAAACGATAAAACAGCCTAACACTGCAGCCCATGGAAATATACATACTTAACCAAACCACAAAGCGGGCAGGGAACAAGCTTTGAGTCACCTACCCTCTACAGCTGTTAACTCCTGCCAGCCTTATCCCCAAGATGCAGTATTCTCTCTTCTAGGGTCCACCATGGAATTAAAGGGTGGACCAGACCAGGTACCTACTGGGAGGTGTTAAGGAGATGAAATCAAGAGGGACTAGGGTCTTAGGAGATCCTGCCATGCAGGCTCAAGGCCAAACACAACCACCAGCCCATGTGATTATCCGGGTTAGCCCTAACACTGAAATCCTAGTCTTTCAGTGAGGGCAATGGGCAAGCCTGTGTGAAAAGGGCATCAGACAATGCTGGTTTCTGATTACAAAACAAAACCTGAAGTAAGCAAATACTTACTCTTTTTTTTGTAAATGGCAGGTATTAAAACAGTTTTTATTCTCCTGAGCAAATTTCGATGCAATCTTGGAACACTTTAATTTCCTAGCTGAAATTATTATTAATGTTAGCCAAGTTCAAGAACTAAATTCTCAGTATTCTGGTTAATAGCAAAAACTCTGTCACGAGGAGAAAATGAAATCATGATTGGAAAACAGAGCTAAGATTTTGCCTATTATCTAATTTCCTAATATCTTTACTATTTGGATATTTAGCACCAACTTGGCATTTTTTAACACTTCATGATTACTGCCAATTATCAGTAACCTAGTGTCAGCTATACTACAGAGTGCTAAGATGAGTCCTTTATAACTCTTAACAAGTGGGGTGTCTAAATGGGATCGCTTCCTGCATAGCTCTAGTCTATGGTAAAGCAGCCTCAGGCTTCTGCAGCAAGGTTTAACGGTTGTTGTTCTAGAAGGGCTGCAGGTAACTAAGCACTGACCAAATCCCAAGACTGAAGACGCCTCTTTGACAAGACAAAGGCTATGAATGATTCAGTTCCTTGAGAATAAATTAGTACCTGAAAGTCATTTCTACGGCTTTTACATTAAAAAAGAAAAAAAAATAGACTTTCCCACATCTAAGATTTAACAAAACATGAATACTTTACTACTGTACATATATTTTATATTTGTTCCCCCAAATGATAAAGCTTTAGCAGGGACAACCTGTAACAGTCATCACCTGTTTTCATTTAAAATAGAATCAAACCAGGGGCGCCTGGGTGGCTCAGTTGGTTAGGCGTCCGACTTCGGCTCAGGTCATGATCTCGCGGTCCGTCAGTTCGAGCCCCGCGTCGGGCTCTGTGCTGACAGCTCAGAGCCTGGAGCCTGTTTCAGATTCTGTGTCTCCCTCTCTCTCTGACCCTCCCCCATTCATGCTCTGTCTCTCTCTGTCGCAAAAATAAATAAACGTTAAAAAAAAAATTTTTTTTTTAATAAAATAAAATAAAAAAATAAATAAAATAGAATCAAACCAGAAAGAAGTACCCCTGAAGACTGTGAATTCAAGAATACCATGGAAACATTTTGTAGCACGGGTGAGGATGAACTACTTGGATGTCTATTAGGGTTCTGGACCCAATTCCAGGCTGGGGCGGGGAAGCGGGGGAAGCTTCCTTACGAAGGAGCAATTCTCTGACACCATCCAAGACTGGCCTACCTCCACTTCAGATGCCACTTGTAAGTCCAAGCTGTTATTTGTGCTTCTGACCAAAAGGCTATAAATCAGGATTCCCACAACCTCCCCATCTTGGATGTGATTAATTTGCTAGAGGGGCTCTCAGACCTCAGAGCATACGACTCCCATCACCACCCCAGGTGACCAACCCACAAGCTGTCCAAAACCCTGGCCTTTTGGGTTCTCAAGGAGACTTCATTACATAGGCATGATTCATTAAATCATTGGCCACGGGCGAACTCCATCTCCTGCCGGCAGCCCCCACCCAGGTCAGAGGGTGGAATGAAAGAAAGTTCCAACCCCCTAATCACAGTGCCCAACACTAGCTACTTTCCGAGAGCCACCTCATTAACATAACAAAAGACACCTACATCATTATCAACTCTTCAAAACCCCAAAGGTTGTGGTCGTAGGAGCTATGATCCAATGGATGGATAATGGACCCAAATGGATCCAAAGCATGGACTATGACTTTCTTTCTTATAAATCACAGTAACCTCATGAATCTCTGCTCTCTTCCTTTCCTGTTCCTCTGCTCACCACCCAGCCACACAACTTCTATTCTGCCTTTGAGCCCTTCTCATAAAATGAAAATCTCCAAGAAACTGGAAAGCAATCTCCATTTGGTCTCTGTTACTCTGAGTCCACTACCATCAATTACTGAACACCGGTATCTACTCATCTTACATCTTCCAGGCCCTCAGTATTATCTCAAATGTGTCATGAGAAATCATGAATCCAGCCTCAGAAGTTGATGGCTTTTTATAATGAAACAAATGGTCATGATTTTTGCTATACGCAGGGTAGGCTCTATTGCTTTTAAGAGTTTTGTCACCAGATGCTGCGCTGTGACCAGAACACCCCATCTAAGGACACGCGTGCTCCTGAGCTGTGTCCCTGCACGGGTGCAGGGAGCTGAGCACATCGAGAGCAATGCTGCTCTTCAAGGCCATGGCTTGGCCTGGTCAGAATATCTACCCCTGGGGGCTTGGGTGAGAAGCCACAGGATGGCTTTACTGTCTTAAAATGACAAGCATCCTTAAGCAAATGAGGCAACACTGTATGCCAGAAAATGATACATTTCCTAAAACCCAACAAAGGGATGTAGTTCACAATGAGGAGCATGTTTCATATTATTTCTTTCATTTTTTTTAAATGTTTATTTACTTTTGAGAGAGAGAGACCAAGCGAGCATGAGTGGGGGAGGGGGAGAGAGAGGGAGACACAGAATCCAAAGCAAGTTCCAGGCTCTGAGCTGTCAGCACAGAGCCTATCATGGAGCTCAATCCCATGAACCATGAGATCATGACCTGAGCTGAAATCAGATGCTTAACCAACTGAGCCACCCAGATGCTCTTCATTTTACTTCTTTAGATAAAACCCTATATGGACTAAGCCAACCATAATCTTTGATAGCAATGTTTTGTGTTTTGGGGGATTTTTTTGTTTTGTTTTTACTAAAACTGCAGTTTAATTATATGAAGCAAACACTTGGGAACACAGGACATCAGGGGATCTCGTGAGTGAATCCATTATACCCTGGAGCACTGTCAACTAGACAGACTCAAGCCTTTTACTCAAAGTAACATTTTGCTTCATGATAATTAAAAGATATAAATATTCTTTATATTGCTCCAGATTCTACATAAAAATAAAAAATAATAAAGATGAAACATTTTAAACTCTGAGATGAGCATGCTATGATGTCACTGAAAGCTGGTGTTTGAGCCAGCCTTTGAAAACGAACGGATTTCAAACGACCATTCCCATTCAAGAAGAATCTACATGCTGGGACAATGCTTAACTACATCTAAGTCTTAAGAAAGCCCAGAAGTCGGTATTCTTCATGTATAACAGCCTTAAATGTAATGGTTTTAAATAAGAATTAAGTAAAATCAGGGACACATAGGTGGCTCAGTCAGTTAATAGGCCAACTCTTAATTTCAGCTCAGACCATGATCTCATGGTTCGTGGGATTAAGCCCCACATCAGACTCTGCACTAACAGTGTGGATGGAACCTGCTTGGAATTCTCTCTCTCTCTGCCCCTCATCCCACTCATGCTTTCTCTCTCAAAATAAATAAATAAACATTTAAAAAAATTCACTAAAATCAATAAATGAATACAAAATATCCAGTATTAGATAATTAAAATCCAACACTGGGGACGCTGGCTCCTGGAAAATAAATCCTTACACAAGTTACTATGTTCTACCTCCAAAATATTACGCAATAATCTTCATTCTACCAATGTAACACAGTCTCCAATTTCATGTCCAAAGCTTCGCTATAAAAAAAATGAAGTGCTACCCTCCAAAACACTGTTTCCAAAAGAATAAGGCTACCGTCTGTACTCTCAAGGAGTATCAGTTATTACATACCAGAATGAAGGGACACACACCTGGAGGAGAAAGGCTCTGTCCCAAAAGTATTTCCTGAAGAGTTTAATATCTCCCTCCAACAAATGCTCAGCCGTGTGGTTCAGAGTCAAGGTCAGCGTTTCTGAGGAGTGAATATACTGCAGGAAGGCATCTTCACTGAGCTGCACCCGGGAAAAGTCGGGGAAACGTCTGCCCTGGAAACTGAAATGTCACATATCAAAACCCACTGGCAATTTCAGAGATATCAACTCCAAGATCCCAGTACCCTCACTGCACCCAGTATTAGAAATCCAACTGGCAAATGATCCATGCAAGCCACCCACTGACAACAAGTACATATGATCATGTAAACAGATCCTTTAATAAAGCTAAATTTTCTACCTAGAGAAGATGTCAGTTGAAAAGCTATTCACGTATACTACATATTTTAAAGATATTTATGTAACTAATGAAACTACTGACTTTTAAACACAGTATTTTCCCTCAATATTGTATTCTCTCCTTAACTCAAAAAGATGCCTCCTGCTTTAACGGGGTCATGTGTAATAGAACAAATTAGCTGGCAGCCAACAGCTTATTAGGTGATTACAGTGGAAAATAGATATGATCTCCAGGGAGCACAGCGAGGTTCAGATGGTACAAACAAGTGGGATATCCATAACACACTGGTCCACTGTTATAAATCGTTTTATCAGGCAAATTAAAAAAGCATAAATTTGATCTTGTTCTATTCTTGAAAACACCCATAAACAAAGAAACAATATTCCCAAGCTGAATTCTTGAATATAAACTAATTTCCTGTTTTGTTTTGGCCAAGAACAACTGCACATTCATTAGCTACATGCAGGCTGTACGGTTAGTATCGTAATATTCTGGACAGCTCACAAGGTCATGTAATTGCAACAGTAAAGGAGCCTTCGGAGGAAAATGCTAGTGCTTCCTGATAGGAGCTCACCTCAGCAGGTTGTCACATCCCCCACCGATTCCTCACTTCACAGAATTAGTTCTATGCCTCTTTCCTCCTCTTACATGACCTCATCTTGTTAATGAATATTTGCTTCACAAAAAGAGAATATACTTCCAATCAAATAAATATTAACTCCATCATATGGAGCAACAAAAAGAGATCCACTAAGAGCTCTTACATTCTAAGATGTGGGTATCTCTCCAAATTCTTAGCATGAATTACTAGTATCAACTCCAGAATCTTTAGAAAACAACTCCCCACGCTAACATAATATCTTCTGGTCCTGGAGACAGGTGAAAGGTACCAAGCTACCCAAGATGAAGTCAGCCTCCTGGGCTTTGATCTAAATCTGAACCCCCCACAATGACCAAGTCAAAGAAAGTAGTCCTGCTTTGGCCTTTTTAGCCAAGCAAGTGGGGTCATATTAGACCCAAGAAAAGACCTTTTGGATTGGCTTTTTTTTCCTCGGTTGGCAGTCACGTGACTAAAGTAGGACAAAAATAAATAAAAAGCTCTGACTTCTATGCCAATATCCATTTATGCAGCATAAAATTATAAATTAATCACATTGAGTTTCATAAGCCAAACAAGAAAAACCAGTCCATTAAGATACACCAGGTAATAATACTCGGAATATATTTAATATTTATATGTAATTTTCAATGGACTTTCCCATTTTTTAACACCTGGTTAAGTCAAGGAAACCGCTATATACGAATCTCCCTTTCTTCAGAATAACGACCAATCTGAACCATTGTAAGAAAAAAACGACACATCCCTCCTTCATTGACAATGTTGATGTCATCAACAGAGCAAACTTTACAGCCCCTTTACATTATTGTTTGTTTTACATTACTTCACTAAACCTAATAACCACACAGTATCTTAGGGTTTATCTATCATTGATTCAACAAAAATTTAGGGTGCCTGGCTGGCTCGGTTGATTCAATAATTTATATTCTTTCAGTGAGCATTATATACTGAAAATGTATCAGAAATACTACAATGGGTAAACAAATAGTTTCAGCCCTTAAGTGATACAGGATGGAGACCTAGGCAACAAATGATGACTGCATATAAAATTCTAAATAATATTGTCAATAATTCTGGGGCGCCTGGGTGGCTCAGTTGGTTAAGTGTCCGACTTTGGCTCATCATGATCTCACAGTTCATGAGTTCGAGCCCTGCATTTGGGCTCTGTGCTGACAGTTCAGAGCCTGGAGCTCGCTTTGGATTCTGTGTTTCCCTCTCTCTCTGCTCTTCCCCCACTCATGCTCGGTCTCTCTCTCCTTCAAAAATAAATAAAAACATTAAAAAAATGTTTTTAATATTGTTAATAATTTTAACCACCATATTATAAATTAATCATGATCACAAAAGGCCCTAATGTAGATGGTGTCTCTGAAGAAGTGCTATTTATTTTTAGTTGTTTTTTTTTTTTTTTTTTTTAAAGAAGTCCTATTTACGCTGAAACCTGAAAGGTAAGTAGGGTTTAGGCTAGTGTTTTGCCAACTTTTCTCTTTATTATAGCTCCCTCTGAGCCTTTCAAGACTTTTTCCCCTAACTCCCCCCATGAAATGTTGGTAATAAATACATCTGTCTATCGGCTCACATACTCTGTACTTTATACATGGGAACTAATGGTAAAACATAAACCAACATTAGCTTGTGATTTGGTTTATTTCTATTTTTCCACAATACTTGGAACACTTCATAGAAATAGATTAAGAGAGAATCAATCTAACAAGTAGCCAAACTCACTTTGTGATGTCTTCAACCAGCTCGGAGTATCCGGCACGTAAAGCTAAGTCTAATGGGGTGGCACCTTCTTCATTGGGTAAAGCCAAAGCCTGGACTCCCCCAGGGAGACACAAGAGGAAACGAGAGAGCTTAGGCAGGCCCCATCTCATAGCCAGGTGTAGAAGAGACTCTCTGCATAAAGACACTGAAAAGGAAAACACAGGATATTAGTTCCTCTATTCACAAACTTTGTCTTATACGTTTCATCCAAGATAACCATGTCTTTAGACATAATACAGAATGTTAGAACTGGAAGGAAGCATCAAAAGCATCTAATCCAAACACCTCATTTTATATATGTGGACACGTCAAGTGATTTGTCCAAAGTTAGGCAGCCAGTAGGTGATGGAGACAATCTGGCCCAGTGCTGGCTCATCAGTGGCCCAGTGCTGCTCCCACCCACTACAGTACACACTCACGTCCCTTTTCCCATGTGCACTAAACTCGTCCAGGAAAACAAGTGCTAGGAGCACACCACCACCCTTCAGAAACACTCCAAGGTGCCCTTTAAGGAGATACTGCTATTTCAGTAGGGCAGACTCTCGGAGGCCCCAACTGTAAAGGAGCCCCCGTTCCCACTCTTCATCCTCAGAGGTGCTCCACCCCTGATGAGAAGCTGGGTCAGCAATGGGTTTCTTGTGTCCAGAATACTTGAGACCATGGTCTTTCCCAAACTTCATAGAGGTGCTTTCACCCATCTGTTAGATCATTTCAGGGCTGGCAAAGCCACTTTGGCGCTCTGCTTAAAAAAGTCAGCCTGTGCCTTTTCACACACCCCTTGACAGAAGGTTCCTGATTGATCTGTGTATCTGAGTTTTCACTGTGGTGTTTGCTACTTTATATTATGGTTGTCTCCTGTGTGTATCAGTGTACAGACTGAGGAATTTTATTTTTTAATCTCAACACCCAGCGTAGTATGTGACAAACTGAAGTCATCCAGTATTTGTGAGTTGAACAGCAACTGTTAGAATCTCCATGATTTGTCTATGTTAACAGTGCCTGATTTGTACAGTTTGTACACCGATGTTTCTACTGCAATACCCAGTGCTTAGAACACAGATGGCTCATGGTAAAGATTACACTGGACATACAGAGAAAAGTGAATATGCTTACGTTAAAAAAAAAGTAGGCCCATGAACTCCGTAGGCATCAAGAGGCCCCTTGAAACAAACCCAGTCTTCACAAACTAAACCTGAAAATCCGAACACTCGGTATCTGGTGGAATAAGCATGCAGTAAGAATTTGAATCATACGTACCCCTTAAGTTGAGTCATGTTACTGGCTGAAGTTCTAATAGGAAAGAGGTACAGAGCACACTGCATCGTACCGAAGAGAAAGGCCAGCAGGGGAGGGACCTATGTCTTCTACCCCAGTGTAGTGTCAACCACACGTATATGCTCTAGAAAGAGCTGCCTGTTGAATGAACGAAATGTATGACCAAGGGGGCCCTTTCCCTGTTGAGTACCCATAAAAGTTACCCATAAAAGTTAGCTTTTCATAGATGACTGCAGGTGCTATTTGGAGCACATACCGTCCTTAGTTCCGCCTCTGACACCTCAACTAAAATCTGTGAACAAAAACTACATACTCTCATGGAGTCTTGACACTGAGGACAAAGACTACCTACTTCTCCACACAGTTCACAGTCTCCATGAACATGACTTCACTTTTCCATTGTCTTCCTTAACATAACCCCACCAGTAACCAATCCCAGGAGACTCTTCCCTGGGCAAACGATGGTATATTCATCATCCCTTCAAGACCCATCAACTGTTCTGCAAAAAGCATCAAGAAGCTTAAACCCTGAAACCAAGCTTTATGATATCATGATCCTTATCCAGTCCTAATCCAACTCCCTTCCCTGCCTACAGCCACTCCTCTGCCTTAGAAGACCATCATTAAGCCCAACTTCAAGTTCTCATGACATTCCAACCCTGCCCTCCCCCCTTAAAGAGCCCGGTAAGGGCGTGTAAAGGTGTCGTTCTGTCTTTCCAGGGTAGGGAGTTAACTCAGCTTTCTTTTCCCCAGCAGGCTGTGCTGATGCTACTTGAAGAGCTAGCATCCAAAACATCTGAATTTCAAACAATTAGAAGGAAATACTCCACTACAAGAAAAGCAGAAGAAAACTGCTTTGTTTTTATCTTTAGTGGGGTTTTCCTTAACGTTATTTCTTAACGTTATTCTGAGAGCGAGAAAGAGTGCTCACAAGTAGGGGAGGGGCAGAGAGAAGGAGAGACACAATCCCAAGCAGGCTCTGCACCATCATTGTAGAACCGGATGCAGGGCTTGAACTCATGAACTGTGAGATCATGACTTGAGCTGAGATCAAGAGTTGGACACTCAACCAATTGAGACACCCAGATGCCCCTAGGGGTTTATATTATTTATCTAGATCAAGAATGTACAGCCTTTAAAAAAAAAAAAAAAAAAGGTTTTTTTTCTAGTTGCATTTCATTTTTTTAATTTATTTATTTTTTTAATTTACACCCAAGTTAGTGAGCATATAGTGCAAGCAAGACTTCAGGAGTAGATTCCAGTGATTCAACCCCTATGCATAACACCCAGTGCTCATCCCCACAAGTGTCTTCTTTAATGCTCCTTCCCCTTTTAGCGCATCCCCCCACCCACAACCCCTCCAGCAACCCTCAGTTGGTTCTCTGTGTTTGAGGCTCTATGTTTTGTCCCCCTTCTTATTTTTACATTATTTTTGCTTTCCCATAAAGACTTCTATCTCAAATATGTAAGTAAGTCCTCGCAGTGAAAAGCACAACTTCACAGTGCATTTGCTCCCTGTCTGTCTGTGTGACATAGCACAGACCCCCTGGCCCCATAAGAGGACAACTGAAATGTCAAAACAACTAAAAACGAAGTGTGTACCCCTGCTAGGTATCTGTTTAATATACTTGATACCTTCAAAAGGCTATTGAAGAAGTGATGTTTATTTTATCCTTTAAACTCATTTTATTAGAAAGTTGGATTTTCCTTCTGAACAGATTCCCAACAAGGCATGTTTGAGAACATTTCCATGTATCTCCCCTTCTTAAAAATGAGGAAGAGACCAGTTAGGATCTGGTAATGAAACCAACACACATGCACAAGGACACTCCCGAACACATATGTCAGCATTAGATCATAACCAGCTACCCTAGGATGGAATTTCCAAGTCCTAGATCCCAATTTGAATCTGGTGACAAATATCACATGGTTCTATGGGATACAATTTTCTTCCAAGAAAAAGAACAAAAACGGAATATCTAAACCTAAGCCAGGTCTTTTTTTTTTTTTTTTAAGTTTATTTATTTTGAGAGCGCAAGAGAGTACAAGTAAGGGTAGGGGCGAAGAGAGAATCCCAAGCAGGCTCTGCACTGTAAGTGCAGGACCCGATGTGGGGCTCAATCTCAGGAACTGTGAGATTATGATTTGAGCCTAAACTAAGTGTCCAACACTTAACCAACTGAGCCACCTAGGTGTGCCTGCATTCCCTTTAAAATCAAACCATTGATAAACTCAAGTATGGTGTCAATCATTTAAATGCAACTCCCCTACACTGCCTGGGGGCAGTGACGCACAAGCCCTTGAACCTGGGAAGCAGCTCAGTGTATTTAATCTGGCTGACAGTGCAGGTGTGGGGAGAAGTTCCCTCCTCTGGAGCACTTTCCAGGACTGTTCTGCTAATCCAGCTCCCTACTCCCTTCCTCAGGCTCCAATCTCACATCTACTTCTTAAGAGAGCACAGCAAACTTGTGGGACTGAACTGCTCACTGCTCAAACTGTCCTTTCCTCCCAAACTCCCCACTACCTGGGAAGGTGGGAAGGCAGGGGAAGAGAGGATCTTCTGTTCTTTGGGGAAAACAAGTAAGAAACTGACCAAAATGTTTTGAGAGAGAGCTTTCTCATTCAGTAGGAAAGTTCAGAGCCTAGAATCAGGCAAACAGCCTGAAATAAGAAACACTGTGACATATATAAATAATTCTGCTTGTTATAGAGTTTCAGATTCTTAACAGCGGTCAGGAAAACAAGCTGTGAAAAGAGGTTATACAATTTGGCAGACATGGGAAGGAGGGTGTTTAAAATGTTTTTTTTAACCAAATAAATATGCCTCATCCTGTCTGGCTGGTGCCAGGAGTTACGTGCACTAATGTTTCTAAAACAGAATTACTAGTAATTGTTCTAATGGCAAACAGTAGAAGATATGACCTGTCACATCCTGGGAGCAAGATCACCCAGGCACAAAACAAGAAGTGAGCAGGCTGTGACATTCAACCAGCATTTCCCGTCACAGCAAAAAGGGAGGCTCATCTGCCCCAGACAGAGGAGGAGGTACAAAGCCCAAGCCTCTGGCTGTGCCATACCTCAGTTTCTCTGCCTCGAAAATGAGGCTGTCACATCAAAGGCACAAGTTCCTGAGAGTGTTCATCCTGGCCCTGAATGACCAGGGATCCAGCATCCATGAAATCCGGTATACACCAAGGGACCTCCCAGAGCGCGTGAGCACAGGAGCAGTGACAGTGTGGCTGTTGCTAAAGGAGAGTGACTTTATATACTGTTCACTCCAAATCTGGGACCGTTATTAGCTTCACAAGGTCCGTCTATGCCTTGACATTAGCAGAAAGTTCAGGTTGCAAGACTGAAAAATAAATGATCAAGCCCTCAGAAATTCACAGTCACTGCTACAGGAAACGTAAATCGGCATAACCATTTTGGAAAACACACTGGGATCGTCTATTAAATTTACCCAAGCTTATGTTGTATCTGACTGAGCAATTCCACTCCCACTTAATAAACCCTCTTAGGACTAGGCTTTGTACACCAGCAAACACACAAAAAGATGTAAAATTGTCAAAAGTAGAAGTGATTTCAACATCCATCAACAATAGATTCAACTGTAGAATAATCACACTAGTATCCTAACAACTGAAAATCAGACTAATACAGAAAAAAAAAAAAACAAAAAAAAAAAACCAAGAAATATAAGGGTGCCTGGGTGGCTCAGTTGGTTGAGGGTCTGGCTCTTGATTTCAGCTCAGGTCATGATCCCAGGGTCCTGAGATCAAGCCCCAAAACAGTCTCTGCCCTGAACACAAAGCCTCCTTAGGAGTCTGTCTGTCTGTCTGTCTCTCTCTCTCTCTCTCTCTGCCTCTGCCCCTTTCCCTCTTTGTGCGCTCACTTCTTTCTCACTCTCTCGTTAAAAAAAAAAAAAAAATGAAAGAAAAAAAACTAAGAAATACAATGTTGGGGAAAAGTCACAGAAGAAAAAAAGTGAAAACTAAGGCATACTTTTCAGGAATACACAGGGAGTAGAACTTCAAGGAAAAGCAAGGAAGGACTACTGTACAAGTCAGTGTTATCTCTCTGGGAGAAATAGGGGACCGTGAGTGAGACTTTGCTTCTTCTGGGATCTAATGGCACCGTATGTCTCTCCCCCCACGTGCAGAGAGCTGTGTTTAAGCCTCTCCCCGGGACAATGAAAACAGAATTTCTGGTGGTGGCACCCAAGCATTAGCTTTTTCCTAAAGATTCCCAAGCGATTCTTGCAACGTCGGGGTTAAGATCTGGTATTTTCAATAAGTAAGTGGTTAACAAAATGCCAAGCTCTGCTTTCTTTTTATACCACGGTCTTCCCAGTCATCTCTTAAGATCTATTAGCTAAAGCAAAATAAGTCAGAGAAAGACAGATATCATAGGACTTCACTCATATGTGGAATTTGAGAAACTCTACTGATGAAAACAGGAGAAGGGAAGGAAAAAGAAGATAAAAACAGAGGGAGGCAAACCCTAACAGACTCTTAAATACAGAGAACTGAGGGCTGATAGAGGAGAGCAGGGTGGCTAAATGGGTGACAGGCATTAAGGAGGGCACTTTTATTAAGGAGGGCACTTTTCAGGATGAACGCTGGGTGTCAAATATAAGAGATGAATCAGTGGGCTGTACTCCTAAAGTCAAGGCTACACTGCGTGTTAATGAGAATAAAAAATAAATTTTAAAAAGATTATCTAAAACATGTCACCAATAACAAAAAGAAGTTTGTAACTGATGCAAGGTATTTTTGTTCTATATTTGCTGCCAAACCAAGACATATCCTTAAATGCTGTAAGCAAGATATTAAAAATAAGTGTGATAGAGACAATAATCTAGAAGCAAATATTTTTAAATACAATTTAATTCAGAAGTACTTCTACATTGTAGGACTTAATAATATTCCGTAACTTGTGAGTGGAGTCATTGAAATGTCTTCAACACTTTAAGTTTATGAATAACAAGAGACATTTTTTAATTCACATATAACCCAATCATTAAAATAAGTTGTCCTCTCATTTCCAAAACCACATACATACTGATGGAGGCCTCAATTTTTGCATTTAAGCCACTAAGTAAACCAACATTGAATGAACCTAGTACTAGATGCCAGACCCGGTGGCTGCAAAGATGGGCACAGTCCCTTGTCTTCCAATAGCATGCTGTCAACCCACTTCTGTTCAGAATAAATATCTGGCCCTTGAAGTCACTGTATGATGAGCTACAGGTCTAGGCTTAGACAGAAAGAGTATGAATAGAAATAAGGAAACTATTGGACCTATAAGGAAACTACCCTGCAGGATAATCAACCTCTATCATGTATCATGATCTGAAATTTTACAGGTGTTTATACAATGCCAAAATGATGAACAGAAAGTAAAGAGAATGAAAAAAGTACTGCCAAAAATTCTATGTAGCACAGGTGAGAATATATGACATGACACAATCTCATTTCCCCCCGCCCCAGGACTCTCAACAAAATGGGAGGAAAAATCATGTATTATGGTAGCTTTCATTTAAGTGATTTCATCAGGGCTTGGGTGTGTCAAGTAAAAATCAGCCTTCCACAAGTAAGATCAGAGATTGTTGGGTCTAGGACAGGAACGGCAAGTATACACAGGTTCATAGCAAAGATAAGAAAGAGCACAGTACCAACATGGCAGGCTTGGCTGGGTCATAAAGCCCAAGGCAGGAGGAAAGTAACAACCATAAGGGTGGGTTTTAGCTTCCTGAAATTTAACTTTCTGCATCGGACATATAGGAGACACCCCAGTTACAACCGCTGACCGCAAATCTGGGAACACATCGATCACACAGTATCATTCCATAAAATTCACACTGCGATACACAATGCTGGAAGGCACTTTATGGAGTCTGCAGCTCTTAAAGGTTGGTTACACTTTATTTTACCTTATGGAACTAGGACTAACACATTGAAACACTACAAAGTCCTTATCAGGACTCAACGATGGGCACCAATTTCTGGCCTTCGCTATCTGGGGGACATATCCAAACTGAATTATACAAGGTGGGCGTCAATATTCTGTGTTCAGAATCCAGACACAACAGTGTATAGCACAAAGGTGGACAAAAGAACTGAACAATCTGGATTTCAACACTGAGAGAGATGTGGCTCTGGAAAGGCCACTTAAATTTTCAAGTTGTAAGTTGCTTGATCTGGAGAAGCAAAGTGTTACCTTCCCATCCTACTACCCAGGATTGTCAGGGTGATGTAATGAAAATAACACATGAGGCAGGGTTCTCATGAACTATGAAAGCCAGTACTGGGGGGGGACTTACCAGTAGTACACATTTATCTGATCTTTTTCATAGAAAAAGTACAACTGTCACTAAAGAGAGCCATGATATGCTGCAAAACAGTTTTCCTCTGGTTATAATTTAAAAGCGTCAATTAAGAGAACCAGCCGTCTGCTTAGGAGGGTGCTGTAACTGCATCGATGCAGGACACAAGATGAGCCATTAAGACAAATGTGCTAGAGCCCCATGCCTTGGGCAGCAGGAGGTTCTTAGGTGCCATAAGCAACAATTAGGTCATACCCCCCTTCCAGCCTGTGCACTAGATTTTTTTTCATCATCTGTTAATATTTCTCCAAGCTCTTATTCGTGTTCTCCATGTATTCACTTCTTTGCATTTGCTGACAGCCTACTATGGCACTGAGCGTTCTTTCCCCTCGCACCGCAGGGGAGCCTGTGGAATTGCCAGCCCCCCCCCCCCCCAACCAAGGGACCCTCCAAGCATGCTGTTCTGTTTGGGAGAGAAATGAAAATACAGTACCATCTAACTGTATTATTGACAAGCAGAAAAACTGTAGACTCATCAAATCTTGGCAATGGCCTTTTGAAATCTGCACTGGGAGTCCGAGTTGAAGCACAACCAGGCAAGCTGTGGTCTACAGCTGGGCAGGGTCCACTCACTGCCCTCCCACGCACTGGAAGCCAGAATTCTGTACAAAGGGCTAGACTGAGAAATATTTAACTCAATGGTTGTGAGTTACCCCACCAGTGGGGAGACCTCACCCCATCTTTCAGCACGAGGGGCATGTTCAGCTAGGGATATTCTGGTGAGCCTAGAAGAGGAAGCTAGATGGAATAAGCCGAGTAAGAAACCAGTGTTTAAGGTGCTCTGTGCCTGGGGTGAGGGTGAGGAGGTTGAAAGAGATCACGAGAAGTCCACATGAGCAGCTGTTGACATACGAACGAAAGCAAAGAAACGGACCAGCACAACCACCCTTTTTATTTCATGCTTGTCAGTTGCCGGTGACCATAAGAACGTTACATCCCTCGTTTCCCCCTAACATTTATTATGTGACTTACATACGTTATCTTATTTGACCCTGACAGCCATTGCACAAGGTAAGGCCTATTATTATCCCCATTGAAGAAGAGCAGAAACTGAGATATGACACCATCAACTAATTGTCCAAGCTCATTCAGATACTAAATGGAGCACCGGGAATCTGAACCCAGGCTTTTCCACCCCCAAAACTCAAATTCTTAAAGGCAAACAAATGATTATGTAAAAGATGGCAAAAACAAGAAGGGCAGTGAAGATAGAACTTAAGTCAACCAAGCAAGAGTCAGGAAACCAAGCATAAAGAACTAAGCCACACCACTCCTAAGGATGCAGGCTCATACCCCACTGTGCACATGTTGGCCAGATAGGTCAACACACAGACACACACACACAGACACACACACACACACACACACCACTGTCTCATGACAGGTCTGCAAATTAAAGTTTCTACCGCTACAAAGGTAGGGCAGAGAAAGCAAGTATGTGAGTACCACTATGAACTAGAACCCAGGGCAGGATTACAAAAGATTGGGGGCGGGGGGGGGGGGGTTTCTACCTATATAGCCTCATGATCACATAAAGGCCCACATTTAGAGTCAAGGCAAGGCCTTTCACAGTTCACTGGGACCACATACAGCAGGTCACTGCCAAAGGACACAGGTTGGTTATTTCCCTAAGAACATCTCCTCACTTCTGCCTCACTGCCCACCTCCTTTCCAAGTCTGCCCCACCTACCTGTTCCACCATCAGCCTTTAATCTGCAAGCCTTGGTAGTTTTAAAGCCAATTATTTATTTTTTTAAATAAAGTAACACAAGAACAGCTGCTAACATTCAAATCCTCTTCAAGAAATCTAGGGAAAAAAGCAAAAATTTTATTTTTTTTCCCTTGAGTATTAGCAGAATCCTTGGATACCGTCATTTGCAAATTCAGTGTTAGTCCCCTGAATGCAATCAAAACAGTCATATGTATCCTGCTGTTTGAAGGGTTTCCAGATGAGAGAAGCAGGGATGGGACATGGCCACCCAGAGGTAAATCCCAAAACCTTCCATTGTCCTAAATCCTTTAGGAAGCACATTAGGGCAGGGCGTTTGAAAAAGCAGGAGCTTCCACTTACATTGTTTTCCCTTGAAAACTATGAGAGACGGAGAAAGTAACCTGAATACAACCCTCTGTTCTATCTCTTATGTGAGAACTAATAGATAATTCTCAATTCCAGTCTAAGGGCCATTAATGCCAGGTAAAAGTAGGAAGCTTATTATTTAAGGAAATCTTTCAGCTGCCTTCTCATCTTTAAAATATAATACCTTAAACAGACAATGTGCTTAATAAGGCTTTAACTGAAAAATAAATTCAAATTACTTGATGAGGGGTTCCTTTTCCTTGAGAGTTCAATTCCATATTAAATTCTTAACTGCCAGAAAACCCATTCCTTAACAATAAAAGACTTAAAAAGCAGGGGAGGGGGGGCGGGTAGGTGGAAGACGTAGAAAACATTCTTAAAGATTTAAAACTTCAGGAGGCCTGGCTGGCTCAGTCAGCAGAGCACGCAACTCTTGATCTCAGGGTTGTGAGTTCAAGCCCTACATTGGGTGTAGACATTACTTAAAAACAAAATCTTAAAAATAAAGACTGAAAATGTCACAAATGATGCATATTTGTATACAAGCCTAAGTAATGTGTAACACTTTTACCAATTTAACATGGAACCTATTCTATTTTTTTCCAACTCTTTTTTTTTTAATCAAATTTATTGTCAAATTGGTTTCCATACAACATCCAGTGCTCATCCCAAAATATGCCCTCTTCAATAGCCATCACCTACCCTACCCTCCCTCCCACCCCCCTTATCATGGAACCTATTCTAAAAAACATTCTCTCCACCACTAGCATTCATGCAGTAGGTTACCTTATCAACTGCAGGAATTGAATTTCAGCTTAAAATGTCAGAAAAGGAAGTGCGGAGATGTTTGTTCCATGAGATACTATCAGAAGTAACACAAGGCTAGAAAGTAATATTGAGTGTATATGTAACTGCTTGAAAAATGTCAACATTTCCAAGAAAAACAATTAAAACCTCAGAGTTAGTGGATACCTGTCATGCATTAATTTCCATACTCCTCAATCTTGTTTAAACTGAAAACCTGTATTTTGTAAGAAATCTGTCCTTTATGGGTTTCCTATCCACTGGTAGGACACCAGCTGATGTTATTTAAAATTTGCCATCCAGTGCAAAGCTTCGGGGCTCAAAAGCAAAAGTGACCTATCACAGTCTGTGGGACACTAAGTCAGTCTTCAAGTTCATTATGCCATCTCCTGGCTACTAAGACCTAGAACACAAGTCAAGGCCAACCAACAGGGTGATGCTCCTGAGCCTTGTTCTATTTTTTTCTATTTCTGCAGCCAGCAAATTGTACTCAAGGATAAAAACGCCGGCCAAGCTCTATTTCAAATGTTAAACAAATCTTGCTTCTTACTGGTTACAGTTCTCTTTCCTCTATTCAAAGAAAGGTCAACAGATATTTTCCTTTGTCAAACATTGCTGGCCCACACATGTCCTTCTGCTCTTGCCTAGAAAGGTGAGGATTCTGGGTGTGTGGCTTCAAGCATGATGTAGATGTCACAGAAAAGTGACACTTTCCACTGAGTCTTTAGTTAAGAACCTTTAATTCTCAGGGCGCCTGGGTGGCTCAGTTGATTAAGTGTCCGACTTCGCTCAGGTCATGATCTCATAGTCTGTGAGTTAGAGCCCCGCATTGGGCTCTGTGCTGACAGCTCAGAGCCTGGAACCTGCTTCAGATTTTCTGTCTCCCTCTTTCTCTGCCCCTCACCTGCTCACACTCTGTCTCTCTCTGTTTCTCAAAAGTAAACATTAAAAAAAAATTTTAATAATAATAAAAAAACTTTATTTCTCAATTAATGGCTTTTCCTAAAATAAAACTGCTCTTTAAACCCCTTAAAGTAACACTAAACAATCAAGACATGTTTTAACCATTACTGAATGACCCACACTTTTGTAAACTTCCTTCCAACGTTCTTTTGGCCTTCTGCGTTTCTTTTCCTTTTCCCCTCCTTAGTTGTCAAGTGTGGAAAAACAAAGGTTCTCCAACTAATTTACGAAGATCCTATTAACAAAACAGAGCACCACGCCAAGGATCCTTCTTCGTAAGAGCATGACCTCTCCATTAAACTTATGGTCCCTGACTAGGCTTCTACTTTTCCTGTAAGTCAAGATTAACCACAATGTGACTGGTTTTTGCACAGAGCACTAGTACTTAAACTTACCCTTACAACATGTACTTGGCAACCTGCACATTCCTTTAATTACTGGATTCTCAAAGATTCTCATCTTCAAAATCAATAATTAAATTAATAAATTATCTAAGCTGCTTTCAGTGGGGATTACCAGTTCCACCCATTACTTTTTGGGGGGACGGCTCCAGAAAGAGAAGGTGGTTCCCTAAACAGAGCAGTTGTGTTTAGATCTAAGACACCCCTGCAGAAAAGTTTCAAAAACTCAGTTGGCTTTCCCTAGAACTTTCTTCCATTCATGTCATCACCTACAAAGGCAAGAATAAAGTTTGACTCTTTAAACTTGATAGAACAACGTAACAGACAGAATTTTCCTTTTTTATTCAAAAAGTATACAATGTATGCCCTGCAGGTTCGATTCAAGGTATCACTTTTCTTAAATGTTCCCACCACAAAAAGGAAATGGTAATGATGTAACAGGATGTAGTTGTTACATAATGCTATAGCTGTCATCATTTTGTAATACATACATGTATCAAATCAACACATTGTACACCTTAAACTTACACAGTGATACATGTCAACTGTCTCAATGAACCTGGAAAAAAAGATTTTATGTTTTCATAATTGGAATAATAAAGAGTTCCATCTTTCCCATAACTAAAAATTTGTACCTATAATGAATCCTTTGAACATATGCATTATTTTACCTAGAGAACTACAGAAAAGTCCAAATTCGCTTTTCCTAATAATTTACTTTGGCAAAAAAGGTCTTGAATCTGGAAATTGTTGCTATATATTGGTATATCTATTTTTTTTTTAAGATTTTACTTTTAAGCGATCTCCACACCCAGTGTGGGGCTCAAACTCATAACCTTGAGGTCAAGAGTCGCACACTCCACACTGAGCTAGCCAGGCGCCCCATACATATTGGTTTATAAATGTAAATATATGCTGAGAGAGAGAATCTTGACATGAGTTTGTTTTTAACGTGAGTGGGCTTATTTTTCTTATATCAGAAAGCTTAAGCAAGACAACATCTACTTATTCTGTAGGTTGGGATAGGAGCTATTATATTCCTAAAGGCAATGCCATCAGTCTTCCAAGATAGTATTTCTAGTCCCTTTGGGCTCTTTACTCAAATGGTAGCTTTCTCACTAGGGATGGCAAGGTTGGTGCTTTCCAGCCATGTCAGGCTTCTGGGAACACAGCTGAAGTAAATGATACAGTTGAGCAGGAAGGGAAGACTAACTCACAAGTTATCTGAGCACCAACAGAAAGAAACCAAGGGTTTTATCCCAGTTAATCTAATTGTCAAAATGATGCCAATCACTGAGAGAAGCTCTCTGTCCAATAAAAAGAAAAGAACAAAACAAAACAACAAAAACCCACCAAGCAAAATACCCAAAACAAACAAAAAAGATCAACTGTAGCATCTTATTGAGTATATGACTATACTCCAAGTTTTACTGCAAATATAGGGTCCTGAGATTCTGCAAAAGCTTTTATCATGAAAGCTATTTCACAGGAAGAAATGGGTTTAATTTTATGAAATAGAAATTCAATTTTATTTATGACACAAAATTAAATAAAACAAGGGATACTTCCTTCCTTAGAACATATGATAAAGTTGCACTGTGAGTACTGATGGGTAAGAAGCGGGGCCAAGAAAAGTCTCCGCTTTTCTTTAAGAGACACAACACTCTGCTCAGACTGGCCCTCCTCCAGGATCTGAGGCCTTCAAGATAACGCTCAGTGATTAAAAAGGCAAGAAAGTGAGGGATTACAAAATGCAAAAAGCAAAGAAATACAGTAATCCTTCCCAGTAAGGTTTCCATCAGATTCTTCCAAAACGAAGTCATTATAGAAATAAATTCTCATTCAGCACATCCATTTATCCGGCAAAAAAAGATAAATAAATAAACCCAAAGAATTTTTAAGTGCCAGTGGTGAAGCTTTACATTGTTTCTGGGTAAGTGGTAGGAGAAATAATTACTAGGGAAAAAAAGTTGTTTCCAACTAATGATACCACTATCACTTAACGCACAATAAACTTCAGTAGGCCTTATGCCACAGCTCCTTAGTTTATTATTTTTCTACCTTGAAGACAAACAACACTAATAAAATAGATACCTTAGGAAAAGATGTATTGAGCACGTAAAAGATTTAAACTGCTCAGATTAAACCTCTGCTAAATTGAAAACGAGGGACCAAGTTGTTGACACAGGACACACCTCCACCCATGGAAGGACCAAATGTAAAGCTACACACACAGTAATTCCTTGAGAGAAATCCAAGAACTAAGTGAATGACTCCCATGCACAGGGTGCATGAGAAAACACCCACATCGGAACAGGTACAAAAGGCTGAGACACACTCATCATGAATTCTAGCCTTGGCAAAACACAATACAATCAAGAGGGAACCCCAACTCCCAGCTTCTCCCTAAGGAATGGAAGGTCTGGGTCACATCTAGCACCCCAACTTAAAGCTTTCACCTGGCTGTGAAAGCCATGTGGTTTGCATCCGTGAGTCCTACAGGACTATAGCAAACAAAGACGCAGTTCTTAACAGAGGAGCACTCAGCACAACTATGCCCTCAGGGCTCAGCATAGAGGAAGCAGGCATAAAGACACATCTCCCAGTCTTTCCCTGGAAGGGATTTGAGTGCATACTTTATAAACTGCTGCATAAGGGTCCACTTTCCAATTAGCATGCATCTAGGAGCTGACTGTGATCCTCCCTGGACCCCAAGGGAGCCAATGGGCAATTCCCCCCATGATCTTGCTTTGGTTCATTTGAAAATTAAAGCCAGGTCACCAGCATCTCTCTGGAAGCAACTTGTACACACATCTGGCACCCCAGGTTTTACAGCTGCCACCCAAGGGACAGCTCTCCAGATTGCCTAGTTTTCAGAGCCAATGTGGCTTGCATTCATGACTCCCAGAGGACTGCACTGGATAAAAAAATTCGTTATTAATGGGTGCACACAGAAGGACTAGATGCAACTATCCCCCCAGGGTTCAGCTCAGAGAGAGCCAACAAAAAAAATGCCCACCTGCCATTCTTTCCCTGCAAGGCATTTGACTGCATATTCTCCAAGCTTAGGCCTAAGAATCAGGTTTCTAATCAGCCAGCATCTAGGTGGTGACTGAGATCCTCCCTTTCAGGATACTGATGGGCCTAAGCACTACCTCAACTACGGGGAGCCGCTAAGAACAAAGATAACATCCTGGGAAATCACTCATGTTTGAGAGGCAACCAGGAACTTGGGCTAGACTGATTAACGAACTTCATCTACAGGAGACCGGTCTGTCAAGGCTGAGAGAGGTGTCTGTTTCATCTAAGAGAGTCAAAGAAAATGAAAAAACAGGAGAATAGGTTCCAAACCAAACAAGATAAATTCCCAGAAACCAACCTTAATGGAATCAAGTGATTTATCCAATAGAGAGTTCAAAATAATGGTCAAAATGATCCTTTCCCAGGTCAGGAGAGCAATATGTGAACATTGTGTTAATTTCAACAACAACAACAACAACAACAACAACACAAACAAGTACCAACCAGAAATCCTAGAGCTCAAGAACACAACAAATGAAATGGAAATTCAATAAAAAGATTCAACAGCAGGGGCACCTGAGTGGCTCAGTTTATTAAGCATTTGACTCTTGATCTCAGGGTTGTGAGTTCAATCCCTGCATTGGGCTCCATGCTGGATGTGGAGCCTACTATAAAAAAAAAAAAACAGAAAAAAAGAAGACAACAAAAGATTGAATAGGCATTCAACAACAGACAAGATCAAAAGGAAGAAGGGATCGGTGAACTTGAACTTGAAGAAAGGGTAGGAGAATTCATCCACTCAGATGAGCCAAAAGAAAAAGGGTTGTTAACCCCATCCCTGAACAGTGATGCTATAGAGAAGTTCCATTAGAAGTCCAGGCTGCAGGCAATGTTACCTCAAGCAGTGTCAACCATTCCAAGAGAAAGTCAAGAAAAGTTCCCAGAAATTGTCAAGGAAATGTTTACAATACCTGTATTTTATCCTTTGTCTGTAGTCTCATTTGTCCAGACCAAGTAATCTGCATCCTACATATGTACAAACAATATATTCTACATATGGAAATCCATTCACAGTCACACATGAAAGTCATATTCTACTGAGAATGTAGTATGTTCAGATGCTGTTATACACGGTTCACTATATATTATCTAATTTAATCGTTATAACAAGCCAATGAGGTGGGTACTATAATGCTTCATTTTAGAAATTAAAACTCTATGACATTAGAACTGAAGTAACTTGCCCAGAATTTCTCATAGCCAGGAAGCAACAGGCTCAGGATTTGAACCCAGCTCCGAAACATAGATTCTTTATGACACTAGAATTGTTTTCCCATCTATATCTCACTATGCAAAGGAGACATAACTCTGTCTACTATAAAGATGCAGATAAACCAAAGATCATGGCCAAGGGAAGCTTAGAGAATGTGAATACATTTCCAAATAGCAACAAAAATGGCTGTAAGGGAACCCTTGCCAACTTGGGGATTAGCCTAGTGTTTTCCCAACTTATTTTACTATGTACATCAGCAAAATGACTGAGTATATATACACCCCCAACACAGAAAATGGTATGCATGTACTCAATCCACAGATGAAAGGTTAGGAAATCTTAATTCATTCCTAAATGTTTGGATGAAAATATAGCATGCGGTAACATGAATCCCATTTTGAAGGCTCTTACAGTTTAAGTTATTCATGTGCGATTAACCTAACCTTCAACAATTTGTCACTTGCAGGACCACAAGTTACAACGCTGCAGGCTCCAAGCTGCTATACTGAGGGAGGCCCTGGGCTAGGGAAGGAGCCCTGCTTCTGACCAGCATCGCTGCTCCTGGAGGCTTTGGAGCACTTTACTTGTGCCCGAGTGTAGTGACTGGTGAGAAATTATGAACACTTCATGCCTTTGCCAAAATGAATCTGCCTTCCAAGAAGTAAAATACCCTCCAATATTAGACTTTAGTTAAAAAGCCAGGAGGCTTGGGGCGCCTGGATGGCACAGTCGGTTGAGTGTCCGACTTCAGCCAGGTCACGATCTCGCGGTCCGTGAGTTTGAGCCCCGCGTCAGGCTCTGGGCTGATGGCTCGGAGCCTGGAGCCTGTTTCGGATTCTGTGTCTCCCTTCTCTCTCTGCCCCTCCCCCGTTCATGCTCTGTCTCTCTCTGTCCCAAAAATAAATAAAAAAACGTTGAAAAAAAAATTTTTTTAATAATAAAAAAAAAAAAGCCAGGAGGCTTAAGAAAATGAAGTTCCTTAGCCAGAAAACACATATATACACAAATGAATATATATGTATATTCCTGTATATGTGAATTCACATGTGTATGTGTGAATGTACAGGAACATACTCATGTATATACGTGTTTATGTACACATGCATACACATATACACATATAAATAAAGTTCCTTAGCCACAAAACATGTACATTTTTTCACATATATGTATGAATTACAATAGTGGTATCTAGGATGTGACTTTCTTTTGAAGGTCCCAAAATACAACCTTCAGTCATACAACAAATACTTCTTGAACATTTGATACATTCGAAGCCATTTGGTAGGTCCTTGGAGATAATGGCGAGGGGAACAGATAACTCCTACTTCCCCCCAGCACCCACCCCTTCATACATATCAATCAGCTACCATACAGCTAAGTACAGCACACAGGAGTCAGACGTGGCTCAACCCTGAATGAGGATAGTGACTTACCTCATCCAAGGTCTTAAGGAGTAAGAAACATGTTTAATTTCCCCCTGAGAGCTTTACTTTAACCCTGATGGAAAGAAAGAAATGGAGATCCTCTCTGTGGCTAATGGCCTTATGATTCTGTTTACAAAAATCATACCCCTTTACCTAGATTAGTGCACTGCATCTTATGCATGATCAAATGTAAACCAACCTGTAATCAGAAGTTATCAGGAAGCAGAAACTCTTGAAAACAGCATCATCCAGCCATTAAACTAAAGCATGCAATACACAAAGACAACAGTATATGTGTATTTAATAAAATATAGAACATCTATTTCTTTTTAATTTTTTAATGTTTTATTTATTTTTGAGAGAGAGAATGAGAATGAGTGGGGGAGAGGCACAGAGAGAGGAAGACACAGAATCTGAAGCAGTTTCCAGTCTCTGAGTGGTCAGCAGAGCCCGACACGGGGCTCAAACTCGTGAACCACAAGATCATGACCTGAGCTGAAGTCGGAGGCCTAACCGAGTAAGCCACCCAGGCGCCACTAACAACATCTATTTCTAATAAAATTTTGTGACTGGTAATAACCATAAGAAGCATCTATCGAACAGTTTAGTCTCATGCCTTGCATGGACTTACACAAAACACCCATCTTTGTTCACACACAGATGGTTGGTGTTGAGAGCCAATTATTCAGTCTTGGGGTACCTGGGTGGCTCTATCAGCTGAGCATGTTACTTTGACATAATGCATGATCTCACAATTCATGAGTTCGAGCCCTGCACTGGGCTCTCTGCTGTCTGCATGGAGCCTGCTTTGGATCCTCAGTCCCCTTCTCTCTGCCCCTCCCCTGCTCACCGTTTACCTCTCTTAAAAATAAATAAACATTAGGGGCGCCTGGGTGGCGCAGTCGGTTAAGCGTCCGACTTCAGCCAGGTCACGATCTCGCGGTCCGTGAGTTCGAGCCCCGCGTCAGGCTCTGGGCTGATGGCTCGGAGCCTGGAGCCTGTTTCCGATTCTGTGTCTCCCTCTCTCTCTGCCCCTCCCCCGTTCATGCTCTGTCTCTCTCTGTCCCAAAAATAAATAAAAAACATTAAAAAAAAAATTTTTTTAATAAATAAATAAATAAACATTAAAAAAAAAAAAAAAGAGTCTTTACAGTCTTTCAATAAACAGGAACCATTCCAGAGGTATCTCCAAAAGTTAGCACAAACATCTGGATACTCTCAGTGACACTGGCGTTTTAAAGATGTCAACATAGTGATTCTATTTCCTGCATGGCCATACTCCCATAGCTCAGTTGCTCAGAGCTGACTGCCTATTATTCCTTGCCTGATGACTTTATTTACTTGTAAATAGTGCAGCAAGCTCATGGCAAGAACAGATGCCAAGGGAAGTAGAGCCATAGCCCAAAGGAACTGGTGCAAGACCCTACCATCAAGCAACAGTCCTTCCCTCTTTGAGGCAAAGTTCTTCCCCGCCTCGAATAGAGCCGAATAGCATCAACCAGCCCAGAGATGAGTGCCCCAGGATCTCAAGGATTCCAGCCATATCAGAGTGAAGATCAGGTCAAAAAACGGGCAGGAAAATCAACCCACAGAGACAGACAACAAATTGTAAGGCACATAGAGAAAAGACATCTGAATATTCTGGTGAGGACCCACCTTCAAGTGAGTAATTTCCCAAGACAGTCCACCCAAGAGGCATCTCCAGATGGGTCAGAGCCAGGACGAGCTCCTCATCCAAAGCAGGCAAAGCTCCCGCCGTCAGGGCAAATGGAGTCAGCAAGGTCTGATGACTACCAGCTGTGAGGCGATCAGCCTGGGTGACCAGCAAACGAGCCAGCCTGCAGGCCATGTTGTCCACGTAGGTCACGGAGCCAGAGCCCATGATCACCGGGGAGTAACCTTCTGAGCAGAGGCACACAGACACCATCACCATCTCCTGAAGCCCGTGGCCTGGACAACGAGACAGGAAATAGTTCACCTAAGGTGTACATGAGGTGCTCACCCAGGCAGGGGTCACTAGTTTCGTTGCACTGCCCAAGCAGACCACATGCTCCAGGAGAGCAAGGCAGAGGGGAAATGAAGCCAGTTATCTTTAAACGTTGCTGGGCTTGTGGGGCCAAATTAAAACAGGTTCCATTTTCTTTCCATAATGCCCTATTTGAAAACTAACCTTTTTAAGCTCTGAGCACTTCAGTGTTTATTCTCCTATCATTATCCAACACTGTTATTTGGCACACCTTCACCTCGTACTCCTACCCCAAACACTTCATTCAACTTTGTCACTTTAAAGGCCTTGGCGCTTTCCTGCTCTGACACTTCCTCCTGACTCTTCCATTTTTAGGTATTTATTTAGACGATAGTTTTATAAAGTAGCTCCACAGAGGTCCTTCGAATTATGAGTTAGGGTAAGTGAAGACAACGCATCAGAAATACTTACGTATGTTGTTCACTGCCCCCACCCCTGCCACCTCTGAGAATAGCTTCTGTCTCTTGGAAGTGCTCTTAGTATTTCTCTTGTGGGTGGTCATCGAATCCTGCCACCTGTCCCTCCTTATACTCCCCCTTCATCTTGTCCAGGTGGGTGAACCACTCTCCAGGTACACTTTTATGCTGCACTTGACAGAAGCTCCAGGAATTAGTCCCACCCAACTTCTGTGATTATTATAATCATAGCCAAGCAAATGGCTAATAGGAGCCTTCACAAGAACAAGAGCATCCCAGTTTACTGAGAACCAGTGCCATTTCACATCACCTCTTTAAAAATGATCTACTGGTGTGGGCACCAAATAGCAAACCCCCCCCCCCCAGACTATAAGCTTCCAGTACATACTACAGAAATCTACTCTACACACTTCTGAGAAGCTACCATGGGACAGCTGCAACAGCAGACATTTAAGGTTCAGAAACAGGGACTGTCACCTGCCTGTACAGATTCTGTTAAAACTAAGGTAAGACCTCTCACTTCAAAACAGGTGACATTACCATCAAAAAGATTTTAACACACAAGGAAGGGGAAGAAGGCTAACCCCTGCGTCCAAGTAAAGAAAATGATAGAAGTTTTGATATTAAGATTGCACTTTCGTTATTTTCATTCTTCCCCCACTAGACGCCTCCTGAGAGAAAATCAAGCAAGGAGGGGAGGAGCAAAAGGCAGTAAAGACATCAACGTAAAAGTCAAAGCAGAAAGACAAAGGCTAAAGAGAAAGAGACAAAGTGACTCTGTGCCATTAAAGAGGGTTGGCTTTTTTTCTTCTAAGGATGGAAGTTATTAGACCAGAGAGAGAAGTGCTTAAAATTGCCCATGGCGTCAGAAATGCGACAACAGACTGATCTGATGACCAGGCCGAGGTAGGGCTGAAGGGCCTTCGCACCTCTCTGCAATTCTCACTATGCAGGTTGTTCGCATGTTTACTGTCTACCTTCTTCCCACATGTAACAGATACACAGCAGAAGCACTTAGAAATATCCTTCCTCTAGGGGCGCCTGGGTGGCTCAGTCGGTTAAGCGTCCGACTTCAGCTCAGGTCATGATCTCATAGTTTGTGAGTTCAAGCCCCACGTCTGGCTCTGTGCTGACAGCTCAGAGCCTGGAACCTGCTTCAGATTCTGTGTCTCCCTCTCTCTCTGCCATGCCCCCACTTGTGCACGCTCTCAAAAATAAATAAATGTTAAAAAAAAAAAAGAAAAAAAAAAAAGAAAGAAAGAAATATCCTTTCTCGAGGGGCACCTGGGTGGCTCAATCAGATGAGTATCTCTTTATTTCAGTTCAGGCAATGATGCCAGGGTCTTGCAATTCCAGCCCCATGTCTGGCTCTATGCTCCATGTGGAGCCTGCTTCAGATTCTTCCTGTCTCCCCCTCTCCCCTACTCACACCATCTCTAACTAAAAATATGAAATACTTTTTTTTAAAAAAAAGTATCTTTCCTCTAAAAATGAGGCCAACTTACACATTAAAGAACTGAAGGTTCCCTCCACAATGCAATTTAGAGGGCCTAAAAGACGCATTTAGGTTAAAGAAAACCAATGCATCAATAAACCAAACAGCAAAATCCTCCCCCGCCCCTGCAAATAATAACACCTTCATTACACTCTGTGGCTACAACTTGATGTCTCAGATACATAACCCACATTCCAATGAAATTGCAAAAACAGCTGCATCTGAGAACTATTAGTTCTTAACAAACACTAACATGAAATATTAACTTGTCATCTGTCACCACGGTAATCAAAGAAGACACGTAGGAGAATGACAAGTTTCTGAACACGAACATTTGGGTGGTGGGAAGACAAAGTTATGGAGCCTGAGATCTGGTAAAGACAAGTCTAGATACACAGAGTGCCATGGAAGGAACCCCAGACACCAAAAGGAGCAAGCGGGAGACAGGCAGACACTAGGGCTAGCAGACTCAGTGCAGGCGAAGTAGGCAGGGAGAATGAAAACCTACTGGTCACGTCTCAGGTCTGCCTGAGCCACCCTGACCGTAGGCCATAGGACAATAGGAGGTGATCCTAAGATACAGGGAGTCCTCCATTCAACTATGCCCAAAGCACAGCCCACTGTGAAAGTTGGGTGCGGCCAGCAGGGTGGGTCTGCTCAGTCGAAGGCAAGGGTGACAGAGCTGGAAGAACCTCAGCGGGATAACCCACTGTGTGCCTTCTCATGGGCTCCGTCCCCTCCCCTACCTCACCCTCTCTCCACCTCTGACCCAAACCCATCCCACTTGGAGCACTGTTTACTTGCTCCTCTTGGTCCTCTTCCCAGCCTATGTCCCTGGAGGAAAGAGGCTTCCAGACAGAATTCTCAAATGCAGAGTGAAGATTATACCTTACCTGGAACGCTGGATTGGAGAACATTATCCTCAGTGCGCCGTGCAATCACGATGTGTCTCTGATGAGATCCATCATAAATAAAGTAAAACTCGGCATCTTCAGGAAGATAAACATTTTTGCCAAACTTTGCATAGACGGTCATCTGCCCCTAAAAAATGAGTTAAGTTGAGGCATCGTCACACTTTGTTGCCCTGGCTCTAAAAAAAACACACAGTCAAAAGGGCTGGGGTCCCAAATAGCATTGTTAATGTTCATTTCACGTGGCTGAGACTCAAACATCACAAATCCTCATTTCTGAAAACAAATACTTTCAATGACAGGTGCTTTCTGATATATTAAAGTATGGGTGTCAGAGCTGGTTTGTTCTGTTTTTAAACCTGAAGAAGTCCAAAGCATAGGGAAGAAATCTTTTAAAATTTACTAGCTATAGAAATGTGATTCAACTTTGTTGTCCTTTATTTCCTACCTAAGAAACATCATTGATTCTATTTAATTTTTTTTTCCTGTTCCTAACATACAACCATAGTACAAAGGTTCAAAACAATTATTTTTTTTAATTTTTTTAGCATGTGTTTATTTTATGCAAGAGGGGGAGGAGCAGAAAGAGAGGGAAACACAGAATCCAAAGCAGGCTCCAGGCTCCGATTTGTCAGCCCGACGTGGGGCTTGAACTCGGGAACGGTGAGATCATGACCTGAGCCGAAGTCCAACACTCAACCGACCGAGCCACCCAGGTGCCCCTCAAAATAATTATTGTTAGTTATTGCCTTACCCTAGAGTGGATCACAGTAGGTGGTAAGAACTTTAAACACTCACGAACTTTGCCAAATAAATTGCACCACATGCTCCCACACTCGTTGTGCCGTTTCCAAGTGCTATTTTCTTCTCTGAGGGAATTCCAGGTCCTCTTTCTCATCCGGCCTGGCCTTACACTTTCTCCTGAGAGCTTCTGGTTGGCACAAAGCCTGCTAAGTACCCCGGTCCAAAGGAGAGGAGCTGCCTTTGGGTCCCAGAGGCACACTCCAAGGAAAGAAGGTATGCCAAGGAAGCAGGCAGCAGGTGAGGACTCTTCGGTATGTCACCATCCAGAGGCTATGTGGAGGGACTAGATCAGCACTGCTACAACCGAGGGAGAGGCAGTAATGGACAAGATTGCCAGACCATCTTGGGATGCTTGAAGACTCTGAGGATTCAGGACACTCCCTCCACACAAACACACACACACACACACACACACACACACACACACACGCAAACAATACAAATAGAGTCCTCCAGAGAGATGGTACATTCCACCCAGCCTATGGGAGTGGCAGCATAATGGAAACTAGGAGGTGGAAAGGGTCCCCCACTTTGGAGGGCCTCCAAAGCTTGGCCCAGTGCAGAGAAGCATCTGGGCTTTTGTGTGCTTGCCCAACAAAAACAAACCCGCTCTTGGCAAGTTCCTCCCCCCGTGATAGGGGAGGAAAGGAAATAGAGGAAATTCTACACAGTCTCCTTAACATCTGTTTGCCTTTGATGGGTCTCAGCACTATATTCTGTAGGATATCAAGAACTATGCCAATCAGTAGCAGAAACAAAATCAGTGCATAACTCCTTTCTCCAATAATCACATGGATATTTCATCTAAACTTTAAAAATAAAACGGCTGTTTTCCTGGCAGTTTGTAATCCATCATACACATGAAACATTATCTGGGGTCCCTGGGTGGCTCAGTCGGTTGAGCATCTGACTTCGGCTCAGGTCATGATCTCGAGGTCCTTGAGTTCAAGCCCCGCATTGGGCCCTGGAGCCCAATGGAGCCTGGAGCCTGCTTCAGATTCTGTGTCTCCCTCTCTCTCTGCCCCTCCCCTGCTCATGCTCTGTCTCTCTCACTCTCAAAAATGAATAAATGTTAAAAAAAAAAAACCACATTATCTTTTTTTTTAATTTTAATCTTTATTTATTTTTGAGAGACAGAGCGAGAGTAGGGGAGGAACAGTGAGAGTAGAAGACACAGAATCCGAAGCAGACTCCAGGCTCTGAACTGTCAGCACAGAGCCCAGTGCAGGGCTCGAACCCATGAACACGAGATCATGACTTGACCCATAGTTGGACACTTAACCAACTGAGCCACCCAGGTGCCCCTGAAATATTATCATTAATTATGAATTGGTATCAACACAAATTGTGGTTTCATGGAAAAAAACACGAGTTTATAATTTTGGATTGTCCTTTCTCTGCATGTGAGCGTGTGCAAACATACACAAATATCGTCAATAGAAAGTAACACACCAAGAAAAATGCACCATACGACAGCTTCCAAAAAAGTTCAGGAAGAGGATCTGAAAAGTAAAAAAACAGTAACAAATGTCTGACATGACAGAGAGGAAACTTCGATGAAATTCCATTTCCTAAAAAAGGAAGGACAGCTTGTGTTAGTCATGTTCCTGGTTGCTAAAGAGACTGTTAATTGTCTGCGAACAGAATCTGACCTGACTGGTCTTTTTTTTTTTTTTTTTTTTGATAAAGAAAACAAATTGTATAAACAAATCAAAGTTTTCCATAGATCAATAGGATATCTAATCTGGATCTGGTCAAAACAACCATCACATTACTATTTTATTTGGTTGGGTGAACAAGGACCACCCACAATTTATAAACGAGTTTAGCTGCAACCCTTTCCAAAGCAATTCACCCCCGAACAGAACAGTTTTACAATTTAGGTATGCCTTCCTTTTGAGACCACACCATACTCTACATTGATACAAGAAGATAAACAACAACAGGCCAGAAATAAGACATATCCATTAAAGAGAGATGCCCAGAGTCTTAGCACGAACAATACTACTCAGCAATGAAAGCAGCCCTCTTATTTGCTAATCACAAGGAGACCAGAAAGACACAGAAAGTATTATGGGAGGAGGAGGAAAGGGGGTGATGCAGAAACTAAGAGAGAAGCCCAATGGGATAGAATGGGATGGAGGGTTGGCAGGAGAAGATGCCAGAAAAAGGAAATATGAATACTAAAGAACATGAACATTTTCATTCAGGAAAGTTAGAGTTCGAAGGAGATTCGGATGAAGCGACACACAACAGGAAAAATAGGTTTCAGAAAATGTTCTGAAAAACAAGTACAGTGTAAATAATCAGCACCCAGGGACGATTTGGGGGTCAGATTGGGGTCTTTCTAACCACTGTGGCCACCAAAAACCTGCTGTTTTTCTTAAAGGGTCATTGATTTTATTAATGGAAAAGATAAATTCCAACTTACAGAATTCCCGTGTGCCTCCATCGTTTCCCCACTTGGAGTCATTTCATACTTTGTTTTGGACAATTAAAACTTTAAGCTTTCCCAAGTGAATTCATCTACATCACTATCAGAATTGCTGTGCTTCTAGGGAGAAATGCTAAACATGTGTCATCACCTTTCTGCCAGCTCACTCTATCCCAAGTTTAAAAACAACACATACTCATTTCACTGAAAATTGTGGACACAGTAAGAGGCTTAACAGGCAAAAATATCTCCCCAGGTAAACCCAAACATTTAACATGCTGTAGTCAAAACCCAAACTTAATTTTTCAAATGGAGTGAGCTTATTTTAAAGTGCATCTGGAAGAACAGATACACAAGACTAGAAACAGTTGGGAGAAAGATAATGCTATGCTTGGGCTACGCAGGGCGGGGTCTGAATTTGCCCCAGCTCAAAGCAAAGCATACAATAGAACCATAATAATTTAAATAGCATGCCAGGGGCACAAAGACAGACTACTAAGTATGAAGTCCAGAAGCAGACGCATAAAAAGTATGTAATAAAGGTGACATGTGAAGCCAGTGCGGAAAGAACAGGTGACCCAGCAAATCGTTTTGGAACAAAAGCCTCTATTAGGGGGGAAAAAAGGCCTCATTCCACATGTCTCAATTTCCAATTAATTCCATATTAAACACAAAAATCCATAAGCACATAAAGTCAGAAGGCGGTCTACTTGTAATGTTGTACTTTAAGACCGTTTCTAGGTTAACATTGTTAACAATATTCCACCAAACCTTTTCAGGTATATCATGCTTTACTTTTGTAGAACAAAATTCCATAAAGGGTTCCAAAAGTGTGAAAGCTGGTCACAAATTGCCGAACTGCTCTCCAATAATGTTCTCTCAAAGTTCATGGCCACCTGTGCTGGTCACGAGTATTCTTTTCGTTGCAACCTTGCCAAAGCTTTTATTTCCAAATTTATGGATAGTAAACAGTTCCTCCTTAATATCATTCACCTTTTTTCCCTTACCAGTGACATTTATTGCCCACTTTTATTAAAGTGTACTACTAAATATTGTCAACATTGCTAGCAGTAAGATCCAACTTCAACTTTAAGAACTCTGGTCTTCCTTTTTCCATTCATGTTTGCCTTAAGCAGTTCAAAATTTTCACTTTCTCAAGTCCACCAGTTTAGATGAACATGAGAATCAGTCCCTTTCCTCTCTGAACATTGAAGATGTACCACCAGTTATCTATTCTTGCCCAAATAAAAAGCACTCAAATACTCTTATAAAATCTCTACAGGACAGCAATATGGAAAATGAGAATATTGAGTAAAGAAGCTGAACTACAGCCATATTAAATATACCTCGATACAAACACACATGCACGTAAATTAAACCAACATTTTTTACCATGAAGCATCTCATAAAGAAATTCTGCTTGTAAAACTCATCAATACTTCTGAAAGACCAAGCTTTCTGCTGTAATGCTGTGACATCTGTGGATTTCTTCTCAAACAACCAAAAAAGTTTCACGTGACAAAAAGATTTAATACTATTTCTGTCACGCAACTTTTTTTTTTTTTTTTAATTTTTATTTTTGGGACAGAGAGAGACAGAGCATGAACGGGGGAGGGGCAGAGAGAGAGGGAGACACAGAATCGGAAACAGGCTCCAGGCTCCGAGCCATCAGCCCAGAGCCCGACGCGGGGCTCGAACTCACGGACTGCGAGATCGTGACCTGGCTGAAGTCGGACGCTCAACCGACTGCGCCACCCAGGCGCCCCTGTCACGCAACTTTTTTATTCCTCTTCCGATGAATGTTTCAGATGGAAATGATTGACACCAATGTGCACATTCTCAATATTTTTTCATTGATCTAGGTCTCTAAATACCTTGAGTAACTTGGTGCCTGTATTATAATCACTGAATATCCCTGTGCTAATGCTCTCCTTATAGTCTTAACTCTCACCCTCTATAGACAATGTATGTGTAATTCTATTTGGTTAGTAACAGTGTTGTTTGCTCAACAAACTTAACCATCTAGTTTCTAAAGTATCTGGCATGAATAGGCAATAAATACTATAGTTTCAAATTATGACAATGAGAACAAAGTATGCATCTTTTTATAGTGGGGTTTCTTAATTTGGGGCCACAGGAAGAATCCATAAATAGGTTTCAGCTGGTCTAGGAACCCCTTAAAAATTGTAATCCAAACTCTCTTTTTATGTGTATGTGTCCATTCTTCTGAGGAAAGGTTTATGGATTTCCTCATATTCTCAAAAGTATGCATATAATTCAACTCTAACTTTACATAACTAAATAGAAATGGGAACTTAATAATAACATTGGTCATCTTTTTATAGGACAGTAAAACATGTACTACTGTTTTTCAAGGTATTCTGCATAGTCTTTATATAGAGTAATTTTTATTTTTATTTTTTTTAATTTTTTTAATGTTTTTATTTATTTTTGCGACAGAGAGAGACAGAACATGAGCAGGGGAGGGCCAGAGAGAGAGGGAGACACAGAATCGGAAGCAGTCTCCAGGCTCTGAGCTGTCAGCACAGAGCCCGATGCAGGGCTCGAACCCACAGACCGTGAGATCATGACCTGAGCCGAAGTCAGACGCTTAACCGACGAGCCACCCAGGCGCCCCTAGAGTAATTTTTATGATGCAACTACAATAAGGGTACATGTTAACTAAGATACCAAATACTGTACTGAAAGTTTACTAATATATGTCAATGAAAGCCATTATGCTAATATCAACATAATGCCCTAAGTCAATTATCAAATTCGATCTGATACTTGATTTGATCTGAAACCTGTCTTCTTTACAACAAAAAATAATTCTGCATAGAACCTTCTCTGAAGAGCAGTGTTAGATATGTTTGGAGATTCTTGAAAATTTTCTCAAGTGTATTATCCAATTTCATAAGTAAATACAAGTACAGGAACTAGTTACCACTAACTAGATCAAGACTCCAGAACCAGATGGACAGTATAGAGTGTCTTGATTTCTGCCCCAAGCTCCAAGTTAGGTCATCTGCTTTCCATTCTTCAAGCACAATGCCAAAGAAACTACTACAGGCACTAAGCCTTCTCTTCTACGTTGCTCTGTTTAAGCACTTCTTTCAACAGACATGAGAAAATGCAGAAATTATTTCCTGTATGTGTGTGCACATATTATAGATCTAGACACATCTAAACACACATATTTTTTTTTAATTTTTTTTAAACGTTTATTTATTTTTGAGACAGAGAGAGACAGAGCATGAACAGGGGAGGGACAGAGAGAGAGGGAGACACAGAATCTGAAACAGGCTCCAGGCTCTGAGCTGTCAGCACAGAGCCCGACGCGGGGCTCGAACTCACAGACCGCGAGATCATGACCTGAGCTGAAGTCGGGCGCTTAACCGGCTGAGCCACCCAGGCGCCCCGAAACACACATATTATCTTTTATACGCACAGTGTTTCATGATTTACAAAGTGCTTTATTGTGTATTTTCTCATCTTATTCCCACAGCAAGTCCTAGGAAAGATTACCATGACTCCCACTGTCAAAATGAAAACCCCGGTACTATGAGGTCCAGTGAGTGGCAGAACCACAAACCCAAATCCTCATCTTGCCATCCCAGGCCCAGCACGCTTTTCTCCCCAACATGTGACCATACCAACAGCAGTGCTCAAGCATTTAGTGACTTACTACACCTTTACATTCACCTCGACCTCTGTTTCATGTCCTTAACACGATGATTCTCACCCTGAAATCCACAGGGAGAGGAGGAGTGGAGAGGGGAGGGAAAAGCAATGCTCCTTAGGCACCTCAAAATGTATGCAGGGTTTCAGGCATTCATCTGGGGAGAAACTCTTTTAGTTAGATATTCTTCTGAGTGTACAGAAACATATGGTTCAAAAAGTTTAGGAACCAATGACTTCAAAGCATGTTCAAGCCACCTTTTGTGTAGTATAAAATCTCAAGACCATTCAAATTTCTTATCCCAAAGCAAAACTAAATCAACAAAATATAGGTGAATGCAAATTGGTTAAATTTGAGGGGGCTATCAGAGTATCATTTTTTTCTTGGGGAAGATAAACCAAAATGACTTCAAAGGCTTCTAAGACATTTCTTCAGAAAGAGCCTTTCAAGTAGGAATGGCTTCTATTTCCAGACAGGACGAAACAGTCCACAGCGGGCCAGCGTTCCTGCCGACAACAACTAGAAAATAAAGACAGAAAAATTACAAAGTCCTATTCTTTTTTTTTTTTAAGTTCTTTATATTTAGCCACAGATTTTCCAATTCAAGCCTTTTTTTTTTTTAATGTTTATTCAATGTTGAGAGACATAAACAGAGTGTGAGTGGGGAAGGGGCAGAGAGAGAGGGAGACACAGAATCCAAAGCAGGCTCCAGGCTCTGAGCCGTCAGCACAGAGCCCGACGTGGAGCTCAAACTCACAAACCGTGAGATCATGACCTGAACCAAAGTCAGATGCTTAATCGACTGAGCCACCCTGGCGCCCCACAAAGTCCTTTTCTTAAAGGCATCAGAGAACTATGGAAAAAAGGACAAAATGCATTAAAATTCCAGAAAGAAGAGAACCACTCAGACAAGTTATGGAAGTCAGAAAACAGAATGGTATCTTTCAAGTGATGAAAGAAAATAATGGATGTCCTAAAATTCTATGCCCGTCAAACATTCTTAAAAATGAAGCTGAAATTAAAATGTTTCAGACAAATTCTGAGGAATTCATCACCAGCAGGTCAGCACTGAAAGAAATACTAAAGGGAATTATTCAAGCAGAAATAAAAGGATCTAAAACATAAACAGACACCCAAAAGGAGATACCCAATAGTAGATATAATGAGTATCTAATGCACCAAACAGTAACTATGTCACGGTGTTTAAAATATTTGTGGAACTATCATGTCTGTCGACAATAATGTAAAAGGTAAATGGAATTCAAGTATCTACCAGTTTGGGGCAAATGTTAAAAGTAATAGCTTATTATGCTCATGTCAAATATACATGTTTTAAGTTGCAAGTAAACATTAGTATAAAAACATATAATTAACAAGTTATAAAAGAAAAACTCAATTAGAAAATATTTTATTAATCAGAAAGATGGGAGAAACAAAAATGTATGTCAAATAGATGGTTATAGGATATAAATCCAAATATACCAGCAAGTATATTAAGTGTAAATGAACTGATCAAAATAAGAACTAACACGGTCAGAAGGGAATCTTTTAACTCAAAAATAAAAATAACACAGAAAGTTTAAAAGTAAAAAGATAGGTGCGCTTGGGTGGCTCAGACGGTTAAGCTTCCGACTTTGGCTCAGGTCATGATCTTGTGGTTTATGAATTCAAGTCCCACGTCAGGCTCTGTGCTGACAGCTCAGAGCCTGGAACCTGCCTCGGATTCTGTGTCTCCCTCTCTCTTCTCTCTGCTCTCTGCTCCTCCCTTGCTCACGCTCTCTCTCTCTCAAAAATAAATAAACATTAAAAAAAAAAAAAAAAAGGTAAAAAGATGTACCAACTGAAAGAAAGCTAGTATGGCCAAAATAGTATCAGAAAAAGTAGATTTTTAAAGACATAGTAAGACTTGGAAAGAGGAAGTCTGTATCATCTTCAGTTGAAAAGTAGGTTATCATACTATTAAATCTGTATAAAAAAAAAAAAGAAACTAACAAGCCCAAGAGCTGGACCAATCCATAATCACAATGTTAGACTTCACCATGTCTCTCTCAGCAGCTGATAGAACACAAAGACAAAAAAACTGTCAAGTATTTAAAAGATCTGAATTACATACTTAACAGTTATTTACTAAAAGGAATAATTACCATAAATTAAATGCATATGTAATAATTTAAAAGCTACCCATTTTTCATACCTCTGCAATAAAGTCAGGTAAATATAAACACACAAGTCAAAAATTCTCCATGACTTTCACACTTGATGTAATGATTTACCACTACAGAAGTGAAATAGCCTTTGTTTCTGTATCAAAGCTAAATTGAGTAAGAAACCAAAATTCATGACAGGCGTCCGTAAATTACTCCAAATTTCTCAAGAAAAAAACCGAAGTAGGCTTTAAAAACCTTAGTTTGCTTCCTTTTAAAATCACTAACTTGGGGCATCTGGGTGGTTCATTCACTTAAGCATGTGACTTCAGCTTAGGTCATGATCTCTCTGTGAGTTCAAGCCTCACGTCAGGCTCTGTGCTGATAGTTCAGGGCCTGGAGCCTGCTTCAGATTCTGTGTCTCCCTCTCTCTGCTACTTCCCCACCCCCCCCAAAATAAACATTAAAAAAAATTTTTTAATAAAAAATAGGGTAAAAAAAGACCAACTTACTCACAGATGTATGAAAACAAAGCATTCCTAGAAACTGAATGTATTTATGACACTTCAAGCAGACCATAGCAGAAAATGTACTGGCTTAGGTGTAAGAAAATTCTAGGTGTAACATCTACTCTTATATCATCCCGTAATTCTTGAGGAAGAAAGGTCCTGTGCTTGGTTCCAAAACAAGCCAGTGCATAAACAAGAAATGAAGGAGGGATGCCTGGGTGGCTCAGTCGGCTAAGCATGCGACTATGGCTCAGGTCATGATCCCATGGTTCATGGGTCCAAGCCCCGTGTCCGGCTCTGTGCTGACAGCTCAGAGCCTGGAACCTGCTTCGGATTCTGGGTGTGTGTGTGTGTGTGTGTCTCTGTCTGTCTGTCTCTCTCTCTCTCTCTCGCAGTTGTGTTTGCTCTCTCAGAAATAAACATTAAAAAAATAAAAAAAAATAATGAAGTAAATTGCAGTTTAACTGGACATGTATTAGGATTTTCACTAATTAACTAAGCATGACTTATCACTGAGACCACCACCCAAAAATGCTAACTCTACCCTACCCTGCATGGATGAAAATCTATTAACTCCACTAAATGGGTATGGTCTGGCTCTGCTCTCCATCAGACATACGTGGGCCATGGAATACTTAAATATAGACAAAACTGACAATACATTCAGAGGAAAAGGACAAGGATGCCAAAGGGACAGAGAAACCATGTTGTCATATGAAGAACAATTGAAGGAACTGGGACTGTTTTGTCAAAGAAGAGAAGAATCATGGTTAAATGTTCACTGTTACAAATATCTGAGGGTCTATCATGCAGACAGGGGCTCTGACATGTTCTGCAGGCCCCAAGGGGGAAAGCACAGAACAATGGAGGGAAGGACAGGGCACAGAGTTCAATTCTACAGTGAGAGCCTTGTCAGGATCACAGATGTCCAAAGATGACAAAGATTGCATTAGCTTAAGGAATAAGCACAACCAGAACATAGGGCTTGTTTGTTTTTGTTTTGCTTCTTTATGCATTGTAATAGAGGACAGAGCTAAATAAGGACTGATCTAGTCTTGCACATCTAGAATCTATGATACCTGGTATAGAATTCTAGATTAATAGCTTTAGTATGAAAAGAATACGTGGGTCTAGACAGGTGGTATTTTGGGGTGTGTGTGTGTGTGTGTGTGTGTGTGTGTGTGTGTGTGTGTGTGTGTTTAAATTAATCTCTCACTTGGTGTGGCCTGGGTGGCTCAGTCAGTTGAGCTCTCAACTCTTGATTTTGGTTCAGGTCATGATCCCAGGGCTGTGGGATTGAATCCCACATCTGGCTCCACACTCAGCGTGTTTAAGATTCTCTCTCTCTCTGTCTCTGCCCCTCCCCTCCCTCAAATTAAAAAAAAAAAAAAAAATCTAATCGCTCCCTATTCTTTTGGTTCAGTTTCCTAGCTCCTTGGGTTGATGGTTAATTCATTTTCATTCTCTACCTTAGTGGTTTTCAAACTGAGATCAGGCAACTATGGATTCTAACAGAGACTAACAGACACGGTGAGAGTTCACAAGCATCCCATTTAAATTTCACTGTGGAAAATAGGTTTCCAATTATTTTTAAATCTAAAAACCTTTCATTCGCTTAAATGTATTAATTACCAAATTTTAATACACTGGAAAGGACCTGAACTGCCAGGCTAAGTCACTGTTCTCAGTGAATTAATAAATTTAATATATTTATATTTGAAGAATACATTTATAATAAAGAAGTTATGTCCATTTTGTATATTAAAGTTCCCCATAAGGTGCCTGGGTGGCTCAGTCGGTTAAGTGTCCGACTTCAGCTCAGGTCATGATCTCATGGTTCGTGAGTTCAAGCACCTTGTCGAGCTCTGTGCTGACAGTGCAAAGCCTTCTTGAGATACTCTGTCTCCCTCTCTGTGCACCTCCCCCACTCATACGTGGTGAGCTAGCATTCTCTCTTTCTCTCAAAAATAGATAAACCTTTAAAAATAGAAACAAAAATAAAAAAGAAAAAGAGGGTGGGGGAACTTGATCTTCCAATATAGACCACCAGAGGGGATCCTAGAGTCAGAGGGGCCTTACAGACACTAAACAGACGACATTAAAACTTTTTTCCTGAAGGAAAACCATTTTTTTTCCTCAAAGGAAAACTTTTTTCTCCCAAAGGAAAACACTTTTCTTCCCAATGTATTATGGGGAACTTTCATTTTTTTGTGTGTGGTTTATTTATTTTTGAGAGAGAGAAAGAGACAGCATGAGCAGGGAAGGGGCAGAGAGAGAGGGAGACAGAGAATACGAAGCAGGCTCCAGGCTCTGAGCTATCAGCACAGAGCCCAATGCGGGGCTCAAACTCATGAACTGTGAGATCATGACCTGAGCTGAAGTCAGACACTTAAGTGACTGAGCCACCCAGGTGCCCCCTGCCCCCAGATGACTTAAAAAAAGAATTTTTTTTTTAAGTTTATTTACTTTTGAGAGAAAGAGAGAGAGAATGTGCACAGGTGAGGGGCAGAGAGAGAGGGAGACACAGAATCCGAAGCAGGCTCCAGGCTCTGAAAAATTTTTTAAGTTTATTTGAGAGAGAGAGAGAGAGAGAGAGAGAGAGAGAGAGAGAGAGAGAGAGAGAGAGAGAGAGGGAGAGAGAGAGAGAGAATGAATGTGCATAGGGGAGGGGCAGAGAGAGAGAGAGGGAGACAATTAATCCGAAGTAGGCTCCAGGCTCTGAGGTGTCGGCACAGAGCCTGACGTGGGGCTCAAACCCACGAACCGTGAGATCATGACCTGAGCCAAAGATGTGGGTTGAACTTAAGCAGACAATATCATTTGGTTATTTTTCAATGCTTGAGGTCTACAAATGTATGACAAACCAGGTCTCACGTCAAAGTCAGTGTGGGTCCACAGACAGCACTGAATGTGCCAAACCAAAACCAAGACTATCAGCGATACAAAGAACCCTAAGTTTCCGTGAATTGATAACTCCTGGGCAAATAACAGGGACACAACGGTCTGTATTCTTATTTCAGGGTAGAACACGTAGGTCCAGCATTCCACAGGAAGAACCTCTTATGAGGGTACAAAAGAATGGAACAGTGCCCTTTCTCCTCCTCATCTGACCAGCATCTGTGCCAGAACACAAATTCTACTCTCTACCAACGACACGCAAACGCACACACATGCGCACACACACACACAGAGGCCATTCTTAAACAACAGTACTGATTGTCCTACCAAGTAATGACTAGCACAAAGATACAAGAATCAGGAATGCCTGCGCAGAGAAGTAAGGATTCAGAGATTTACAAAATACAGGGCTCTAAGAAGCCTCAGAGCTCATCTGATAAATACCTGACTTCAAGGTGAGGAAACTGAACGCCGTACCAGCAGGTGCCTTGTTCCGGGTCCCACCGCATTGCAGACCCAGGGCAGGGGCCCAGGTCTTCGCCCTCCATCCAATGCTTTTCACATGCTCCAAGCCACTAGTTGGAAGATTTACTACCTCACCCCGTGCTCCTCCTCCAGGAACTCGGAAAGAAAGGCTTTTATGGAAACGAGTCAGAAGCAGAATCAATCAACGCTGTCCAAGTTCCCCAAAGCTCACTGCACAACATCCATCTCTCCTCATGCTCTTGCCTCTTCTCTTCCTCCATTCTCACCCCCTCTGTCAAAGTACACACCATGAGTCCAGGACCCACACCTCTCCTCTTTAGTCTTCTCCTGCTTGAATGGGAACAAGTGCAGGTAAAAGCCGGCCAAGCCGCAGCATGGCAAACATGAGGCCACAGAAACTGAGGGCACAGGGCAATGAGGAAAGAGCACCCAAAAACCCCATATAGCCCTAGCTCCAGAAGAGGGTGTGGGAGGCAAAGAACGAAGAGAAAAGGATGAGGGCTCAGTGGGGAGGGAAAGGAGAAAACAGCAGCAGCAACGGGCTGGGGAGTGATGGCAATGGCAAGAGGAGAAAGGGCTAGAAGAACAAAGCAACTAACACTTTAATTGAAGCAGAAAAGGGGCAAGATGGAAAATACAGGAAAACAAGAAGAGAGATATATCCACCCTACCAGGAACTGCAATCTGGAAACACCTTGGGTAAAAAGGAAGGGGGTGGGCAGGCAAGAGCTGAATTTTGATGCTTGCAAAGAATATTTCATCTGATCAAAATCAAGAACTGAGGGCACTTCCATACATGGAACTGGTGAATCACTATCTCATGCACCTGAAACTAGTATAACATATGTTAAGTACACTGGAATTTTAAATTTTTTAAAAATGAGTTCTTCCCATTTGCAACAACATGGATGGACCTAGAAGATGGAGTGCTAAACGCAGTAGGTCAGTCGGAGAAACACAGATACCATAGGATTTCACTTACATGTGGAATTTGAAAAAACAAACGAACAAATAAAAAAAGAAGAAAGAAACAAAACAGACTCTTAAATACAGACAACTGGTGGTTGCCAGAGGGGAGGTAGGTCCAAGGGAAAAATAAGTGAAGGGGATTAAGAGTGCACTTATCAGGATGAGCACTGAGTAACACAGAGAATTGTTGACTCATCGTACTTCTACCTGAAACTAATAAAACACTCTATATTAAATAAAATTGATTTAAGATTACAAAAGAAAAAAAAGAACTGAGGGCAAAAGACGCACTATGGGAAGTGTCTCCTTGTGACACATCACAGAATGTGCTTTTCCAAACTACCCACATCCAATTAATGGCCACACACACCCCACCATAAGTCCATCTCTCCTGCGTCATACACAGCAGTGTTGGGAGGAGAGGGCACACTAAGCGATTCCTTTCCCATTCCCAGTCCCACTTTAGAATTGGCAGTGGCTTTAGAATACAGGAGCCCATTTTTCTCGCCTTGTCCTTTTTAGCCCCATACTTTGAACTTTCTCTGTATCTTCAGGTCAACTGTTCAGGGTTCTCTGCCAGTGAAAAGTAGGACCTACATACAAAGCTGCCAAATATTGGCTTCACCAAAGGCAACGTTCAGCCAAAAGTCAATTGGAATCCATTCTTTCTTCCTAATTCAGCACATCGCCCAGCAAGACCTGAACATCTGTAGCAACCAACACAAAGAACCAATCCCAAAGCTTAAGTATGTAATTAATCTGGGTAAGAATAACACCTTGCATTTTCTTAGTGATCACTGTTCATAAGGCACTTCTGTATAGGCTGTCCCATTTGACCATCACAACCCCCAATGACACAGAAGGTGAGGGAATGGTGTGTCCATAGTTCACAAGGGAGGCAGAACCAACCACCATGTTTCCCCATACATTCATCCATTGAAGAGATCTACTGCATGGTACAGGTGCTGTGGTTACAACAAACTATCTGCCTTCACTATCATTCTAGTGGAGACAGAGACAGGAAATAATCAAATGTCTGATATGCGAGGGATTTGCAAGAGCTCAGAAAAGTAAGGTAGGGTAAAGAGATATCTTAAATGGGAAAGTAGGAAAATGCCCCCAGTGAGCTGATGTTCTATCGGAGACGTGAATAAACTCAGAGTGAACCATGTAGAGGTGAAAGAGAATTTCATGTTCAGAGACTGAAAGTGCAAAGGCCCTAAAATGACATGTGCCTGGATTGCTTGAGACAGGAAACATGGCGGTTGAAGCAGAAGAGGAGAGGAATGGGAGGCAAGGTCAGGAACAAGTAAAGCTGTCTTAAGGACATAGGTGTCAACTCCAGTGGGAAACCACTGCAGAACTCTGTGTAAAAGGTGACAAGATCTAAGTTTCACTCCCAAAGGATCCCTCTGGCTGCTCTGTTGAGATGAGACCATAATGGGACAAGGGTGAAATCAGAGAGGCCCATTGCAGACACCAGGCAAGAAACTACCCGGCATTTTCTGCCATATCACAGAGGCTCTTGATAGGATTTTCGCTGCTAAGAAGAGGCGAATGCATCAGTTTCCCAGGAAACCACATCTTCTATTCAGCACTGCTTATCATCAACTGTAGCACCTTGAGCAACCCTGTGCCACTGAGATGATTTGGGAGACACAAGTGCAGAAATGGATACTTTCCAATGTCAGAAAGTGGGTAGTTATTATACCATACGGGTTCTTGTGGAAGAGCTGGCCTGTAGTTCAAGGCTCTTCCTTCCATTTCTTACAGATACACAGGCAAATGGATGGATGGATGGATGGATGGATGGATGGATGGATGGATGGATGGATGGGGATGGACAGAAAGAGAGAGAGCTTCCATTTATCTCTCCCTTGGACTTTATTAGCAATTTACATCGAATGATCAAACTGGGGTTGTGGTCAGAAGGCTTTTCAATGTAAACACAAAATAGTTTTGATCATCCTCTAACCCTAACTTCTATAGTATATAAACTTTTGTGATAAGACCAACTATAAACCTTTAGTTGACCAATATAAACATGTTTTACAAACCTTATTATGAAAGGTACCTACGTGCAGATACTTCACCACTGACAAAGCCCTCTTAGAAACGTTACTAAAGTAACTTCAAGAAAGAGTCCAACTTTGTTTTGTCTCACACTGAATACAAAATTTCTCACATCCTAACATGGAAATTCAATGTGAAAGCAACAGTATCTATCAACTTATTAAATGAGGTTGCTTAGTAACCCATAAGGATAAAAACATGGCAAAACACCCTTTGTGTCTTAATAGTGCTGTGCACGTGAATGTATCAGACACCATACTAATTATCTCATTAAGTCCTTATAATCATTCTTCAAGATAGAAACCATCATCTTCATGGTGGAGGAAACTGAGGCTTTGAGAAGTAAAGTACTCTGACCACAGCGATCTGGAAGTTCAGGGGTAAACTAGGACTCAAGCCCATCTCTGCCAGATAGGCTCTGCTTGCTTCCTAACTCCTGCCACATCCTGCCTCGGTGGGGCTTCTGGAGGAGCTGGCACCTTGTTGACAGACTCCAACAGCCTCACCACACCTAACTTAATGCAATCTTAAATTACACATGAATATACAGTAAAACCCTGGATTGCAATTAACTTGTTCCACAAGTGTTCCACAAGACGAAGCAATCTTTCTAATAAATTTCAACTTGATAAATGAGCAATGTCTTGCAATGCAAGTAGTACGTAACGCCAAACATCACGTGATCACAACTGGGCCAATGGTACTTAAAATTTGCTTTGATATATAAGTGCTTTGGATTACAAGCATGTTTCTGGAACAAATTATGCTTGCAAATCAAGGTTTTACTGTACTTTGAATACTTAGAAGAAAAGATCTGTTGGGGCGCCTGGGTGGCTCAGTCGGTTGAGTGAATGACTTCGGCTCAGGTCATGATCTCGCGGTCCGTGAGTTCGAGCCCCGCGTCGGGCTCTGTGCTGACAGCTCAGAGCCTGGAGCCTGTTTCAGATTCTGTGTCTCCCTCTCTCTGACCCTCCCCCATTCATCCTCTGTCTCTGTCTCAAAAATAAATAAACGTTAAAAAAATTTTTTTTTAAAAGAAAAGATCTGTGTTCAAGAAGCATGAATATTGTGACCACATTTGAATTATTTTATGCTTTCTTCTCCCTTCATTCAACAAATCCCTGAATTGTGCCAGGCACAGAAGGTAGTAAGAGAACAAGACCTGACCCTAACTTCAGAGAGCTCACAGCCTCAGGTGCAGAGAAAAGCTTCAACACCACATAAATTACTGCCAGGGACTCTGCACAGCTGGGAGGAGTCTCCAGGTACACCACAGGATGCTGGCAAAGTCCTCCCCCCAAAGGAGGGATGGGACTTGGTCAAGGGAAAGCATGAAGACTGGCTACAGAATGGTTCCTTGGGAAGCAAGAGTTTACTGTGGCCAGGCTGTCAAAACTTGAGGGGGTGAAGAGGACCAGAGAGGAAGCCGGACATGAAGGCAGTGGCCAGCTCATGGAGGGCCTAAGGGATGGGAAATCACTGGGGTGGGGGCAGGATTTTGAGCAGCAGAGTGACACAATCATATCAACATTTATCTACCGGGCAGAGGTAGATACACCAGAAAGGACACCAGAGAGGTTGGCCTTTCTTGGGATATAGCCTCTCCCACAGTCCTCTACAGTTCAGTAATTTATAAAGAACACTGAAAGGGCTCCTGGGTGGCTCAGTCAGTTAAGCGTCCAACTCTTGATTTCAGCTCAGTTCATGATCTTGCAGTTTCTGAGTTCGAGCCCTGCATTGGGTTCTGTGCTGATGGCTCAGAGCCCGCTTGGGATTCTCTCTCTCTCCCTCTCTCTCTCTCTCTGATCCTCCCCCTTTCTCTTCCTCTCTTTCTTTCTCTCTCTCCCTTCCACCCTCCCTCCTTCCTCTCTCTCAAAATAAATTCAAAAAATAAACTTTAAGAGTAGTGAAAACTTTCCCAGAAGTTAGGAAAACATGTGTCTGGCTCAATGTGGCTGAAAAAGTAGACAAGAAATGTCAGTCAGGATCTCCACCCACATCCTGATGTGTTAGTGAAAGGAATATAAAGGTTGAGCATGAGGCAACGAGAATTAAATTAGACCTGAGTTCCAATCTCAGCAGCCTCAGCTACCCCAGCTGTAAAATGGACATAAAAACACAATTCACCTAGCAGGTAAGACTCAACTAAATTGGGGATTGTTGACCCTTGCCCAGCACCTGACACTTGAGAACTTACTAAACTGGCTAGCTGCTAATGTAGTCATACTAAAAACAATGTTATTAGTATTCTTGGTCCGCTGAAATAACCTATTTTGAATATTGCGTGCCAGGCACATTCTTCCCGTTTTCTGAAAATACCAGAGAGAGTGGTGGTCTGGTATCAGTACCTTCATTTTGCAGATGAAGATATCGTGCCCAAAAGGCTAAATTCTTTGACTCAAGTTACGGTGATCGCCAAATCCTCTTTATGGCAGCAAGAGGATTCACAGAATTAAAAGTAGGAAGGTAAAATAAGCAGTATACCCCCATTAAAAAGATACTACATAAACCTCTACTTCAAAATTTCCTTCTCACGTACAGCAACAGTAACTTAAAACTAGAAGTATTTTTAATCCTGAAGATGATTCACTCTAACGGACTTAGGCAGGCTATCAGTTACCGCATTCTTCAGGAACTGGATGCTCGAATTGTCTGCTAGGGGATTAAGAGGGCACTCCTTCTCTAAGATATTAATCTGTCTCAGTTGTGCATCTGACTTTTTCTAGAACAAGAAGTGGTGCAAGCAACAGGCCATGAGAGTACGAAGAAATGTTACCTATGCTCTGTGCTCAATCACTACCCCATCTGTACTCTATGGAACCTTGTCATAGATACTATAATCTCCATTTCTCTTTTACTTACAAATTCTAGTAGTAATTTGCCCAGCAATGTTTTGTTCCTCTTTCTAAAGACCGTGAAATGAAACTCCCAGCACTTCACACCCTCCCGTCACTGGGGAACATTCTGCCCCGATCCCTTCTGCCCATCCTGACCCCATGTAGTTTGTAAGGCAGCTCTTGAAGGCAGGATATACCCTCTGAACTCTGAGTCATCTCATGTCAACCTCTCTGATAATACTTAGCTCTTCCTGCTTTCAAGTCTTTTTCTTCCGCCCAAAATATAAGCCTCCATTTTACTGTTTTCCTTTCATCCTTATTTTCACTCGGTGACATCATGAGGGCAGGAGAACATGGTGGTGATGCACCCGGGCCCTGGTCTGCGGTCAGACAACCTTGGATCCCATTCCTACCTCTACCACTAATCGCTGTTTAGCTTTAAACAAGTGGCTTAACTTCTCTGTACAGCAATTCCTTTCCTCATCTGCAAAATGAGATTAACAGCAGATATTCCTTCTTTGGAAATTAGTGAGGGTGGAAGGAGATAATGAATGCCTGCGCCTGCCAACAGTATGAACTCAAAAAAGGTAATTCTTCTTGCTCATTTCTAAATTACATCCATTTTTTTTAAATGTTTATTTATTTTTGAGAGAGAGAGAGACAGAGCATGAGTGGTGGAGGAGCAGACAGAGAGGGAGACACAGAATCCGAAGCCGGCTTCAGGCTCTGAGCTGTCAGCACAGAGTCCGACACGGGGCTCGAACCCACGAACCATGAGATCGTGACCTTGGCCGAAGTCGGACGCTTAACCAACTGAGCCACCCAGGCGCCCCTAATATCCCACGTTTTTCTTATCTAAAGATATGGTTTCATACTTCATTCATCAAGTATTTACCAAGTCTGTATTAGAGTACATTGTACACACTGTTTGAGGAATAAGGGAGGCAGCAGTGCATGGAGCCAACACCTGCTCTCAACGTTTAGAGTCTTCAGGGAAGACACAATAAAAAAAAAATCAAAAAATTGTGGGTGCTACACAGAGAATTTAAAATAGAATAATGCCAAGTGTCCTGGGAGTTATTTCAGATTGGGCAAAGAGACTTTGAAAGGCTGAGCATGGAAGCTGAGAGGTGAATTGCAAGATTTGCAAGTTTTGTGTGTGTTTTAATAAAGGAAGACAAAGGAATGAGAATGGAGTGAATGAGAAGCAAGCACAACAGGTAGGTCATAGAAAAAGGCAAATCTGTTGGCAAAAACCAGGGCTTTGTCCCCAAACACAGGAATGAAATGAAAGGAGGTGCTGCAGCTCCTCAAAGGCAGAGGCTAAGTCGGAAGGTAACTGTAATGGAGAACGTGAAGGCTGGTTGGAGTCAAAGAGTAAAAGCACATTTCCTGCTCACCTAGTAGCCCCAAGCACACACTGCTTCCAAATAGCCTTCCGGGGACCCACATTCCCACCACCGTGTGGCCCTGCCACCTGCAACCCATGGATCCCAAGTTAGCTTCTCTATTCCAGCCAAAAGGAGAGAAGAATATGGATCATCACAGCTGTCCAGGCCTGAACAGGGCACCCACCTCTGCAGCTACCACTTCACGGTCAAGAACTCAGCTACAAAGAGTAACAGAGACACACTGTACAGCCATGTGCCCAAGAGAAGCAAGGTATGTTCGGTTATTGGCTCAATCCCTGCCACGGGTTCTGGCATAAAAGCGGATTCCCAGAGAAATGGAAGAACTTCTAGTGTCACTTCCCAGGTCAGTTTCATCAACATTGAAGAATACTACACTTCGGGGTCAGCTGGACAGCTCAGTGGGGCTTGCGGCTCCTGATCTTGGGGTTGTGAGTCCAAGCCTGTGCTGTAAACGGGCAAGCAATGTCATCACACTCATGTGACTATTTTCAAAAGCACATGGTGCCTGCCTGCCCCCCTTACTGCTTCATCAGTAAGGAACTGTTCATATAATAAAGGAAAATTTCATTATTTTAAATGCCGTTCCTAATGAGAAAGGAGATTTCTGACTCCATAAAGTACGCGATCTACCTTCAATCTGTGGAGATTACCCACAAGTACAGCACAAGTGAGAAATGCTACAAGTTTTCCAAAGGTACACAATTTTACGACTTACTTATGAGAGGCATAACAATTATCATTCCATAACTATCCTATCCCTTCAAAAACCAACAATTCAAAAAAGAGTTTGCTGGCCACATGGTAACTAACTCGGAGTCTCCTCCTGAAGGAGTGACGATACGAAACCTGCCAGCCATTGACTCTCCCACAGCGTTCCCATTGTTTCCTGAAGCCCAAATGAGTACTCGACACAAGACCCCTTCTCCCTGAAAAAATTATTTAATATCCAAGCAGAAGACTTGTCATGATTTGCATTTTGAAAGACTTGTAACTGGGGGCGCCTGGGTGGCTCAGTCGGTTAAGCGTCCGACTTCAGCTCAGGTCACGATCTCACGGTCCGTGAGTTCAAGCCCCGCGTTGGGCTCTGGGCTGATGGCTCAGAGCCTGGAGCCTGCTTCTGATTCTGTGTCTCCCTCTCTCTCTCTGCCCCTCCCCTGTTCATGCTCTGTCTCTCTCTGTCTCAAAAATAAATAAACGCTAAAAAAAATTTAAAAAAAAAAAAAAAGACTTGTAACTGAAGAAATCCTTAAGTTATTATAAGCCCTGAATTATCTCATTCTTAATAGGATAGCCAGATTCATTTGTATTTTTTAACTAGTTATACCTTTCACCCAAACAACACACCTCCAGAACCATGTGTTCCTAAGGAAAGCACATCTAACTCCCCTGAGTCAATGTCAACATGTTTCCAATAATTACAGAAACCAGTGTATTCCCATTGAAACCCAATATGCTAAATATTGAGCATGTGGAGCATGCGGTTGTTAAAAATGGATTATTTTTGACACACAGAACATTAAGAGCTTTCTACATTTCTCAGATTTGAGGTGTTTTGTTTAGAAGGCTAAAGGAAGAGAAGGGATAAAAATTATGGAATTTCAACTGAGGATTAAAAAAAAAAAAAAAAAACCTAGTTCAATAATACAAACTGTTCCAAAAATATCCAAGATATTGGTCTTCAACTGTTTGACTAAAGACAACATATTTGGTCCTGGGCTTTTGTCATAGTTTTTTGTTTACCAATTCAGTTTCGTTACTTGTCTTCAGTCTGTCCAGATATTTCGAGCAGTAATTTCTCTGACATTGGCCATATCAACATTTTCTAGATATGTCTCCTCAAGCAAGGGAAACAAAAGCAAAATTAAAATACTAGGACTACAGCAAAATAAAAAGCATTTGCACAGCAAAAGAAACCAACAAAATGAAAAGGCAACCTACTAAACGGGAGAAGATACTTGCAAATGATGTATCTGAGAAAGGGTTAGTATACAAAATGTGTAAGTGACATACAACTCAACCCCAAATAAGCAAACAACCCAATTAATAAATGGGCAGAGGAACTGAATGAACATTTCTCCAAAGACAACATACCAATGGCCTGACACAAGAAAGATGCTCAACATCACTAATCACCATGGAAATGTGAATTAAAACCACAATGAGATATTACCTTACACCTACCTGAATGACTAAAATCACAAAGACAAGAAAAAAAAGTGTTGGCAAGGATACAGAGAAAAAGGAACCCTCGTGCACTGTTGATGGGAATGCAAACTGGTCCAGCCACTGTGAAAACCAGTATGAAGGTTCCCGAAAAAATTAATAACAGAAATACCATATGATCCAGTAATTCCGCTATTGGGTATTTACTCAAAGAAAATGAAAACACTAGTTCAAAAAGACATAGCACCCTTATGTTTATTGCAGAATTATTTACAATAAACAAGATATGGAAGCAACCTAAGTATCCATGGATAGACAAATGGGTAAGGAAGCTGTGGTGTACATATTCAATGGAATAACACCAACCATAAAAAAGGATGAGCTAGTGCCATTTGAGATAACATGGTTGGACCTAGAGTGTATTAGATGAAGTAAAATAAGTCACACTGAGAAAGACAAATACCTTACGATTTCACTCATGAGTCAAATCTAGTGGAGTGAAAACAAAAAAACAAACAAAGAAAAAATGAATTTAAAAAAGCAGAATGAGGGGCGCCTGGGTGGCTCAGTCAGTTAAGCGTCCGACTTCAGCTCAGGTGACGATCTCGCGGTCCATGAGTTCGAGCCCCGCGTCGGGCTCTGGGCTGATGACTCAGAGCCTGGAGCCTGCTTCCGATTCTGTGTCTCCCTCTCTCTCTGCCCCTCCCCTGTTCATGCTCTGTCTCTCTCTGTCCCAAAAATAAATAAACCTTAAAAAAAAAAAAAAAAAAGAATGAGAACTATAAAAAGAATGAGAACTATAAATAGAAAGAAAAAAATTGGTTGCCAGAGGGGAGGGGGGAGGTGGGCAAAATGGGTGAAGAGGAGTGGGAGATACAGACTTCCAGTTATGGAATGAATAAATCATAGCAGTAGAAAGCACGGCTTAAGGAATACATTCAATGATATTGTACAAGCACTAGAACAGGACAGATGGTAGCTACCCTTTTGGTGAACAGGGCAGAATATACCAACTTGTCAAATCACTGTGCTGTACATCTGAAACTAATGTCACATTGTGTGTCAACTATTCTCAAATCAAAAAAATAAAAATAAAGACTCAACCCACACTAACTAAAGAGACCAAAAGATTCTAAACACATGGTTAATTTGGGGGCACCTCAAGAATCAATTTCTCTTTTTTCAAACCTAGAGTTTTAAGCCAAAGAAAACATTAATCTTTAAAGAAATTCTGCTTCACAGAAGATTCTTTTAACCTGTAATGATTGCAGGCTACATCCATTACAAAGCCATCAATCCTTTGGTATGCGTTTTCTGAAAAAAAAACTTATTTCCATTTCCTTTGTTTTGCCTTAAATGTACCTACAGACGCAAGGTAACACTGGGATCCCATAAGGCAAGCAGGGTGTCCCCACCTACCCATCTCCCTCCCAGCCTTGCTGGCACACCTTGTTAACAGTTGAGAAGCATTTGTATTCCAACCAATGCTCTGTAAGAACATAACTCTGCCTGGACACTTTACTGTTTAAAAAACTTTGGATGGAAGAATAAGTTGAGTTGATTTCACTAAATTTTATTTTACAAACTTATAAACAGAACTATAAGCTATAAACTTAGCCATCAACTGAAAATACCATTTATGTTTATATTTTCATTTAATCTTGAAACTCAGAAAAATTGATTTTCGGGGCGCCTGGGTGGCTCAGTCAGTTAAGCGTCCGACTTCAGCTCAGGTCATGATCTCGTGGTTCGTGAGTTCAAGTCCCGCATCAGGCTCTGCGCTGATGGCTCAGAGCCTGGAGCCTGTTTCAGATTATGTGTCTCCCTTTCTCTCTGACCCTCCCCCATTCATGCTCTGTCTCAAAAATAAATAAACGTTAAAAAAAATAAAACAATAAAAAAAGGAAAAATTGATTTTCATCCAGGATTAATATAATGATTTTGTATAGCTATGTTTCATTGAATACCACTATGTACCACTCGTAGAAAATATATTTAATCCTCACAATACATTGCGAGGGTGGGTTCTGTAGTTCTGACTTTATAAATGAATAAAGTAAGTAATGACTCAGGACAAATCTGAAGGCCACAGCTAGGATTTGTATTCAGGGTTACCTCCTATGTACTACTTGCTACTATTCCAAGATCAAAACAAGTGTGTAAATGATTTGTATTTACAAGTCCCAAAAAAGACGAGTCCCCAATTCATTAAGTTACTGTCTCTAAAGTTAAAAGAAATGGCCTACACAATTTGAGTCAAACTATTTACTGTAACGTGGACATCTTACTGGAAAGAAGAAAAATACATGCCTCCCTATCAGAAAGCAAGAGCCCACCGGAAATTTGATCAGTGACAAGTAAATGAGAAATTTAACATATTCTGAAGAGAATGATGATCTAAATGGCTTTTGTAAATAGACAACCTAAAGAGAGGTAAGTTTTCAACACTCGATCATTGTGTTACCCCCCAGACAAGATGACTTAGCCAGCTCATCTGAGTATTCCACCTGGTCTGACAGCAGATACCTAGAGGAAATACTGCAGAGCTCCCTAAGGACACATGTGCAACCACACCCCCTTTACACCACGACTATCTCAAAAATAAAATCAGCACTATCCATGCTCATCCGCATTACAGCAACACATATTAATCTTTACTCATCCACCAAATCCAGTACCAACTGCTTTCAAAAGATCATCTCATTTAATCCCACAACCATCTTTTGAGGTAGGTGTTTTATTCTCATCCCCATTTGACAAACAAGGGAACTGAGGCAGGGAGTGCTGAGCTAACTTATCCAGGTCACACAGCTAGATAGGAGACTGACCCAGGCAGTCCTTAATGTCTCACAGTCAAGTCCTTATAGAGAATGGACACTGGCCAAGCCAACATGCTCTTTCTTGGAGACCAAGACATGCTTCATCCTCTATGTACTTGTGGATCAATCCTGCCAGGTTGCAATGACCTTTACAAAGTCCTTCATAATGCTCAGGGCTTGTCATCATTTCCTAATTTTCTGATCTTTATTCTCCATTTCCTTGATTGCACCTTCAGGTGCTATAAAACTCACACGTTAACACCCAGCACCAGACTCCTCCCTTGTTTCTGGGGCAAGGTCACATATCTTTGCTCAACCATCCAAAGCATCAAAACTCTTCCTTTCAGGTCACACACCTTTGGTCAACCATCCAAAGCATCAAAACTGTTCCTTTCAAGGGGCACCTGGGTGGCTCAATCAGTTGACCATCTGACCCTTGATTTTGGCTCAGGTCAGGATCCCAGGATCATGGGATCCATCCCACATCAGGCTCCATACTGAGAGTGGAGCCTGCTTAAGATTCTCTCTCTCTCCCTCTGCCCCCCTCCCCTGCTCATTCCTTCACCTCGCTAAAATTGAAAAGAAAAGAAAAGAAAAGAAAAGAAAAGAAAAGAAAAGAAAAGAAAAGAAAAGAAAAGAAAAGAAAAACTTTTCCTTTGACATGCAAGATAAATGATGGAAAGAGCAGTGACAGAAAACATTATTTGCAGAACACACTTATCCCAGAATAATTGGGCAGCTCCCTGATGGATCTCATCAGGATTCCCAATGGGATCCTTCTCCTCCTCAGCTAGAACACTCAGTACCACATGTTCCTTGCTAGATTCACACTAACTCTCTGTGGCTACGAATATTGTTTAGCATTCAGAACAAAAGGGAAAAAACAGTAACCTTTCAACTTGTCTTAACTCTACATGATAATATCAAAGAGGGCTTTATTTAATTATTTTCCACAACGTTCTACTTCTAACATTTTATAATTTAAAATCATATTTTAAATTTTTCAATAATAGGTTTACCTGTCACACCTGACTTTAAAGAAAAATTGAATTTTACCTTGTAAAGCTAAGGAATTGATTCAAGATTTGTAGAGGCACCACAAAGGGAAACCACCAACTGTGACCCATGTTTCAGTGAGCTACTAGTCCAACCATTTCCTTACTACATTTTGATAAAAGCAATAATTAAGAATGAGCAATCTTTCCAAAAGACAAGAAGGGTTCTATCTTGTTCTACAGGTTTACTAATGAAGACATAGATGTCCCTGTCGAATAGACAAATGGCAGGAGCAAAGTTGGAAGCATCAGTAAGTCAAGACTCAAAAAGAACAGGGCCTGGGAATGCAAGCTGGTGCAGCCACTCTGGAAAACAGTATGGAGGTTCCTCAAAAAACTGAAATAGAACTAGCCTACGACCCAGCAATAGCACTACCAGGCAATTACCCAAGGGATACAGGTGTGCTGTTTCGAAGGGACACGTGCACCCCCATATTTATAGCAGCACTATCAACAATAGCCAAAGTATGGAAAGAGCCCAAATGTCCATCGATGGATGAATGGATAAAGAAGAATGTATATACACACACACACACATATACATACAATGGAGTATTACTCAGCCCTCAAAAAGAATGAAATCCTGCCATTTGCAACTACATGGATAGAACTAGTGGTATTATGCTAAGTGAAATTACTCAGAGAAAGACAAATATCATATGACTTCATTCATATGAGGACTTTAAGAGACAAAACAGATGAACATAAGGGAAGGGACACAAAAATAATATAAAAACAGGGAGGGGGACAAAACAGAAGAGACTCATAAATATGGAGAACAAACAGAGGGTTCCTGAAGGGGTTGTGGGAGGGGGGGATGGGCTAAATGGGTAAGGGGCACTAAGGAATCTACTCCTGAAATCATTGTTGCACTACATGCTAACTAATTTGGATGAAAATTTTAAAAAACAAAAAATAAAATAAAATAAAATAATAAGATGCGATGCGATGCGATGCGATGCGATGCGATAAGATAAGATAAGATAAGATAAGATAAGATAAGATAAAATAAAATAAAATAAAATAAAATAAAATAAAATAAAATAAAATAAAATAAAATAAAATAAAATAAAATAAAACAGGGCCGACACTAACAAGATGAATTTCCCAACTATGAATTCAAGTAGTGCACTTAAAACTCAGCAGCACGACAGAAGATGGAAGAACACCAGATGACCACCACTGATGTGGAAAGGATCTAGAGATTTGGGAAGGCAGTGACCTCAGGACAGTTGACAGTGTGACGCAGCTGCCCACATCAAGCTAAGACTACCTGAGACTACAGGACAGTGTCCAGAAAAGGAAGAAAATGGTTCCATTGTCCTCTGCTTTAACCAAAGCCTGTGGGGGTTTTCTGTTTAATTAGAGCCACCAGGGTGATAACAGCTGTCAAACCTATATCACAGGAGCTTTGGGAGTTTACTCTGGCAAAGAGAACACTTAATGGGGAGACATAAAAGCCGTTCTCAAACTTTTGAAGGATTATGGACAAGAAAGAGCACTGTTCCTACACAACGTCTCAGGGGCAAAACTAATGGAGAGAATTATGAGAGACAGATTTTTAGACAATTAAAATTTGTAATAATTACAACTGTCCAATTATGGACTCTTTTCATGATCTGGTGAAGAGTTTTCTCTCCACCAATTTAACAAGAGTAGATGACCATCTGTTCCTGTTGTCAGAGAGAATTTCTACACACAAGATTCCACGATAAGTGGTTCAAACTTGCATTAAATACATAGGACATTTTCCTTTTGCTGGGATTCAGAGCATCACAAAAGCATTAAGTGGAAGTAGTCACAAGTGCATTTTGTGCACATCCCCCTAGTTCTGAGCACAGAGACAGACTCATCCACAGAGAGCACTTTAAATTTTGCTTTATAGGTTTCTAAAAAAAGATCTCCCTCTCTTCTTGGTACCCCCAGTCTTACTTAGCTTTTCAGGAACTTCTCCCTGAGGTCCAATCTCAACTCTTCCTGCTGTAATTATACCAAATAACATGGATAACAAAATGAGCTCTCTAATGATCCTGACAGAATAATATTTGACCTAAGAACCTATCAATTAAAGAAACATGTACAGAGACAAAATATGAAGCAATGAATTCTTTAAATGTTTCCAATCTCTAAATGTCAAATGTCATTCAGAACAGTTTTGAAAACCATTACAAGACTGATTTACATGCTTTCATTTTTGAGTGCAAACACAGACCTCCTTGTGTAAGAGCTCTGCTAGTCTTTTCAGATCGAGCTCTCTATCTCTATGCAGGAAGAATGGACTGAAGCTTAATGTGTTTAGATTAAAATCACTCAGAACTGACGGGAAATGACACTTGAGCAGCAGGAATACAGGACAGCTTTAAAAGGTTAGTGACAACACTGAGTACTCAAAAATGCCTAATTTGCTTAAAAGGTACCCAAATACAGTTTCCATAAAGACTGTTGTTCTCTCCTTTCTTTAAGAGCTAGATAAAGTCGCCAAACACAAAGCTGCCTTGAAACCCCACTCGGGACAAAATTCTCACTGGCCGTATTCCTCGTACCTTACACTGTGCTTAGTAAATTTATCACATGCTCTCTTGATGGACTCCAGCAACAAACTAATTTGCCTACTAGTCAACCCATCAATTTTCCATTAAAACTCTTTACTTCCCAATTAACTGGAAGGCATGTACTAGATTCTTTTTAAGTGCTTCCCTAACAAAAATAAAACTAAAGTTAAGCACTCAATCAACTCTTTTAAAAGACATTGGTTTTCGTTACTGCCATAGCTGGGCTCTAGAGAATGTGTCCATAAGCAGGACAATGAACTGGTATCTATTTAACAGGAGTTTTGTTGACAAGATTGCTAGCCGTACAGTGAGACGAGGGAGTTCAGAGCCTGGAAGCTTCAGAGGACTTCCTTTCCATTCTTGAGACTGAACCACACCCTCCTCTCTTCTCGCAGTGAGCTTTTCACTCCATCGAGAGGTACGCTGCACTGAGAAACATGCACATCTTCCCCCCTGCGTTTCAACCAAGAAGGATTCGGTCTTTGCAACCAAGCACGGTCCAGTGGGGGGGAATAACTCACATTGCCCAAGTCTATCACTTTGATTACTAGATTAACAATGATTCTTGGAGACTTTTTATTTTTAAAGATTTCTTTTTTTATTTTTGTTTTTAGAGCCCATGCTCAGCATGGAGCCCAACGTGGGGCTTGATCCCACAACCCTGGGATCACAACGAGAGCCAAAACGAAGAGTTGGATGCTAAATCGACTGAGCTACCCAGGCGCCCCTTAATGATTTCTTAATTAAGAAATATACATGATGAAGGTGAGGCTTGGCACAGGAAAGGGTTGCCGGACACCCAAAATGGAAACCAAGTCTTCACACTCTTCTCAAATCCTTTTTGTACTCTTCTTCATTACCCAGCCAAATATTGTCAGCTATTCTTTTTTTTTAATTTTTTTAATGATTTTATTTATTTTTGAGACAGAGACAGAGCATGAGCAGGGGAGGGGCAGAGAGAGAAAGGGACACACAGAATCTGAAGCAAGCTCCAGGCTCTGAGCTGTCAGCACAGAGCCAGACGCGGGGCTCGAACTCACGGACTGTGAGATCGTGACCTGAGCCAAAGTCGGAAGCTCAACCGACTGAGCCACCCAGGCGCCCCTATCGTTAGCTATTCTTAAGAGAACATGATGTGTCTAGGGCTTTGCAAGCCAGACATGTGAATGAATACACTTTTCCCCACCAATTACGTCCCTAAGTTTTCCAAAATATCGACCAAAAAAAGCAAACTCACAGACTACAGTACAGGGACCTTACTACAACCAGTAGTGCAGGTAGCATTTTTCAAAAACACAATAAAGATCTTTAGTTGTTAGTTGGTTATTTAACCTATGGTAGTCTCTAACCTTAATTTCACTTAAAAATAGTGCAGGGCTGCCCAGGTGGCTCAGAGACGGTGTGGGCACACTCTGTCTCTCAAAATAAACAAACTTAAAAAAAAAAAAATCTCGCAAATTCTTTTATGCAACTGAAGAACAACAACCTTCTTACAGTCACCCTTTAAATCATTGCTAATCGTTACCGAGTTCACCTAAGGGAAAAAATTAAGCAGGGAGGACCAAAATTCTATTCATACCCATAAGTCTCAAACTTAAAGGTCACATGCACAGAAAGGCAATTGGTCATAATCGTTCTAAGTGTTCCTCAATGATTTCATGTAATATAGGGCTGTGAGGATAGGATTAGCTATGTGCAAACAGCTACAGCTGACAAAGTCTAAGTTCTCCTGTACCAAAACATATCCTCTATCAGTTCACCAAGTTTACTTCTTGGTATTATGAAGTCATTTGAAATTATGATAAATAATATTTAATGATACAGTAAAATATTGTTAAAACTAGGTCACAAAATAAATATTTTTGTTCAAGTAATTATGCATATAAGCAGATGAAAATGAAAGATAGAGGAGATTCGGGTTTTGTTTTGTTTTACCTTCTTCATTCTTTTCGATATTTTTCAATATTTCTACAATGAACATGCATCACATCTACAATTAAGAGAAAAATCATGAAATTTCAAGGAAATTTAGTAATCACCCTTTGGTAAACTGGTCACGTGCAATCCTAGTCCTAGGTATTTATGCAGACATTGTTGTAAACCTACAGTCACGTAAGAACTATACAAATGGTTACAGTAGCTCTATCCGTAATCACTGAAAAGTGACAATACCTCAAATATCCTTCAATCGGTGAATAAATCAACTGCAGTATCTCCACACAGTGGCATACTACTCAGCAGTACAAAGGAATGAACTACTGAGACAGGCAACAAATGGATGAATCTCAAACACGTTATGCTGAATGCCAAAAGCGAGACTCAAAGGGCCACATGATTGACAGGACGTGACGCAAAAGGTGAAAACATAGGCGGGGGGGGGGGGGGGGGGTGGGGGGGGGGTGGTGGTGCAGATTAATAGTTGCCCAAGATTGGGGTTAGGAGAGGCAATGGCTACAACCAAGGAGCAGCACAGGCAATTTTGAGGGTGATAAAAATGTTTTATACCTGGATTGTGGTGCTACTTAGAGAACTAAATGCACTTGTCAAAAGTAAGAAGTGTTTACTAGGAAGGATGAATTTTACCATAGGCACATTATACCTTAATAAACTTGACCAAAAACAAGAACAACCCACCACTTGGAACTGAAAGCCTACTCATGTCCAGATTATATTCTGTTCTGTGTGATTCTTTATCTAAAATGCACCTATGTTTCTTCAAAAAGTTTTTTCAATTATTTTAGTTTTCATTATTTTAATAATTTTCACCTAGCAGGTGCATTCTGAAGGACTGGAACAGAGAAAGAAAATTTTTAACAGGGATGAGTCGAGGGGCACCTGGGTGGCTCAATCAGTTGAGTGTCCGACTTTGGCTCAGGTCATGATCTCACGGTTTGTGGGTTCAAGCCCCACATTGAGGTCTGTGCTGACAGCTCAGAGCCTGGAGCCTGCTTCGGATTCTGTGTCTCCCTCTTTCTCTGCCCCTCCCCTGCTTGTGCTCTCTCTCTCTCTCTCTCTCAAAAATAAATAAACTTTAAAAAAAAAATTTAAAAATGAAAATAGGGGTGGGTAAATCATGCGGAGGACACCCAGGCCTGTCTGCACTATCCCTACAAATGCTAGCAAGGACACCTGTGTGGGCCACTGGACACAAATCAAGGCACTCCAGAGCTGGAGAGAAGGTACTTAAAAGGAGTGGAGAAAGGGGCGCCTGGGTGGCGCAGTCGGTTAAGCGTCCGACTTCAGCCAGGTCACGATCTCGCGGTCTGTGAGTTCGAGCCCCGAGTCGGGCTCTGGGCTGATGGCTCGGATCCTGGAGCCTGTTTCCAATTCTGTGTCTCCCTCTCTCTCTGCCCCTCCCCCGTTCATGCTCTGTCTCTCTCTGTCCAAAAATAAATAAAAAACGTTGAAAAAAAAAATTTAAATAAAAGGAGTGGAGATGGCAGATACCATTTTCTTGTCTAATATTTGCAGGAGGTAACCAAATGCAATCTCTGAAATCCACTCCAGAGAAGCCAGGATTTGGTTGTAACTGAGCACTTCTAACCATCACGCCCATGCCAGAACCATTTCTAGACCGATTAGAGTGTGACTAAGCAGTCGCCAGGCCAGTTTGGTTTGCTCATTTAGGGTTTAAAATACCCTCCCCACCTCTGGATATTAGGATAGCGCTTCTGAGAGGTGTCTGAAAAGATTTAGAATGGCTTATCCTCTTAAACGGATTTGGGAACAAGGAACTTTCTCCTGAGCTTATAAGGGAACTGGTTTTCGGTTTTGTTTGGTCTTCCCCTCCCCCACCATTTATAAGAACATACAAATAAGCCCTAACTGATCCTTATCATGAGCTTACAAGAGTATAATTAGACCAGAGATGTGAAAAACTGTTTTTATCAAGTAGGGAATTCTTTTTCTCAAGAAATATTCTTTTTTTCCAAATATAAGAGAGTGACACCCATTTTCCTGGTCTATGGAGAAGTTAAGAGTAAAGTGGCCTAGGACAGGTACCGAAATTATTCCTGGACAACAATTACATTAATCTCTTTCCTGAACACTTTGAAAATAACGTAAAACATTCTTAAAATTAAACCGTGTATTGAAATATAGCTCCTGCGATATAAAAAATGGAGACTAGCAAATTAATGTTCTTGAAAAAGAATATTTTGGCTAATTAGTAGATTAAATTATTGTTAAGGACTTAAAAGGACTGTCTACATTAAACAAGAGAGATTATCCTCATCTGTTCACTAGACCAGACCACCAAAGAACAGCTACTTCAGAACACAGTTAGCCTTGTTTATATATAAATCTATCTATGTACACACACACACACACACACACACACACACACACACACACACACCATAAAATTCATGGTCTCTGAGTAGGGATTTACCATAAAATACCTGTCTGGTTTTTGTCAGAGCCTTTCTGGAACTTCAACATGTCAGGAGTAGCACTGTTATGTTTAAATTAGGAATCAAATGTCCAACACTAAATGAGTGCAAGAAAATTCACACCCATTGTTTTCATGTCCTACTCATAGTGGGTCTTCCTAAAAAAATAAAGCACTGTACATTTTGAAAAATATAAGGTGAGGTAAGAGACTAAATGGTAACATGGAAACTCGCTCGGGCTGCTGGTCAAGAGAACTGGGCCAACGGTGTTTCATTCATCCACTCCACACACTTGAGGAGCCCTTCCAGTCTGATGGTCTCAGGGAATCCATTAAATAGCTGTGCAACTTTGGACACATCATTTATAATCTCTCTGAGCCTTTGAGAGGGGAAAAAAAACATACTTAGCACACTGGGTAAGTCATGGGAATTAGATAAAAGGTTTACAAAACAGCAAGCACAGTGTCTGGTATGCAGGGGATGTTCAAGAATATTAATTATCTCTCGCCCTCTCTCCTTTCTGAAAAGCTTTTGTTACACACTCACAATGAATCTTTTTGCTTAGTCTACTAAACAGTCCAGCGGAGAAGCAAGCTTTTCTATCTCTGAGTCCACATATGCTGGACAGATTTGTATGCTACTGCTTAATTATTTCTCAACTAACAGTGAATGGCTACAGAAGACCATTGTTAATAGGCTTCTGGATATGATCAATAAACACTGACTCTGTGTCTAGGTCTACAGAAAATCTTCCAGGTGAGGGTGGGGCCAGCACAGGGCACACGACAGAACAGTTCCTAAGCCCTTTACACCAGGGACATCTCAGACAAGGAGTATACCAACAGATGAGACAAAATTTCATGCAACAGTTCCATGCTACAGTCAGAGGACTAACCATGAGCTGCCTGGTTTAAAAAAAAAAAAAAAAAAAAAAAGACACCATTAATAAAAATAAAGGCTTTAAACACGGTATTTTCAAAATCAAAAGCGACCAGCCAGATAAACCTAATTTGGGCTCATTCTAGACACACAGCACTCAAGCAGAGGTAGATTCTGGAGGGAAGTAAACCCAGAGTCACTGACCAACACACCAAACCCACAGGCACTTTCAACACTTCAGATTTTCCCCTTTCTGAAGATTCAACAGGACTCAAGAATGATTTTACTTTACTTCTCAAAGAGGTCATCAACTAGTTTTCTGGTTTCAACAGCATAGGTTGGTGTAAGCCGTGACTCTGTAATTCAATACCAGTGGAGCTGGAGAATGAAGTCTTTGGCCAACGGGTATCCACAAATCCCTGAAGTATAAGCTCATACTATTAAATGTCTTCATGGACACTGAGGCAGGAGACTGTCTCATGCTCCAGGGTCCCTATCCTCCCTGGCACACTGTCGAGAACTGCTCCTGTGGAACTCCCTTGCTCTTCACAGCCCGAGGGAAAAAGGAAAAAGCAAAAACAAAGAAACCCAGATCCCACAGTTTCCTGCTCTCCAGGTTCTCAAAACAAAGACCTTAGTGAGAATGTAAGCAATGAAATGCTCTAATCTCTATTTTAAAGCTAATGATTAATGAGTTCAAGCCTCTTGGTTTGAGGAAATTGGAGAACTATCACATTTTGTAGAAAGCTGCTATTTTCAAAGGCAAGGGCCTTTCAAATTCCCCCAAAGGTTCTTCAAATCCTAAGATGGTCAGCAAAATGACAAAATATATGTTCAATTTTGGCATAGGTAGCCTTTTCGTTTTCTTGAATATCCACTTTGAGATATGTATGTCCCATTTATAAGAAGAAGTCAGTCAGAAGGAAGAATAATGAATAGGGTTGGAAAATCTGGACCCAGGACCTCAGTTCAGCCTGTGACCCTGATTCACACTTTTAAGTCTCAGAGGAGGACATTTCCCCTCAAGGTCTGGCTGTGCATCTACTCCCCATTTGTCAGATTGTACCATTCCACCCATCATACACCCTCTTCCCCTTGCATTTCAACTGGGACCCTCATGAGATTATCAACACGTTCAAGTCCAATACCATTTCAGAGTCAAATTCTTCCTTCATCTTATATGCTCTCGCTATTTCCTGTGACAGCCAAGGTCTGCAATCCTGGTCTCCCTTTCTAACTCACTGCAATCCAGCCGACATCCTACCATACCTCCAACTGGTAGCTAAACACCCTCACTGACATCTTCAATCTTCTGTAACTAACCTCAAAAATAATCTTATGTAACTAACCTCTTTGCTAACGCGTATGACCTCTCATTTTTTGAACCTCTCCCCTCCCCTGTCTTCCAATGCATCACAAGCTCTTGCTCTACTCTCTTGTAACCCCCTTAGTTTACTCTGCTCTCTTCATTGATTAATTCAACCAAAAATAAAGTTATGTTCCCTCCAGGGACCACCTGTCATATCTACTCATGTGGTCATTTACTCCTATCTGTAAAATATAATGATTACTAAATGAACTCTAAAATCTCAAGTGACAACTAAAAAAGCTTATTACCATTATTTTCAATATTCATGCTTACTATTTAAGGCAACTGCCACACTCAAAATATTTTGACATACATCAAGTCATTTGTCTTTTAGAACAACACATTCTTAGTTTAACCCATTTGCCTCTGAGGTAGATGGTCCAACAGGCAGGATCGATATGAGAACCTGCAACTGTCCACTCTCCTGCAAGACATCTTTCCTGTCACCTGGTGGTCTGTAGCTTTTCTTCAATGCCACCTGGCAAGGAGTCCTATCTAGTACTTAGGCAGGAATATAATCCCCAGCTAATGCTTTCTTCATATGTAAGAATATAATTTGCCTTGTTATTGAGGTAGTGAGGCTTTGTTTCTGGGAACATGTACCCTCTATGCATGTGATATATGTGTCTTCCAACTTGCAAAGAGTTAGTTACTGATACCTAGTATGACTAGTATGACAAGGGTAATACTTTGATAGTGATTTCTCTACCACCCTCCACCTCCACACACACACACACACACACACACACACACAGTTTGTGTGTCATCTTTCCCTTGTCAACCTGAAGCCTTGCAGCTATGGATGCTTGTCCTGAGGAGACAGGACATTTTAGCACTGTGACAGCAGAAAACAAAAGAGAACTATCTGCTTCTGACATTGAAAACGTGATTTTACATCAAGACAATGGGCTGGAAAAGTCGGCTTTATCAAGAACAGAGCTTGAAAATTTCAGATTGCGGTGTCTTCTATGGAAGGCAAAGCTGCTTCTTATTAAGGCTAGGGATGATGCTTGCTACCAACTACAGAAAGAAGCTTCAATAGGGTGAAGCCTAAAATTCACTCCTTCTGGGATCAGGGGATTACAAGAAGACAGGGGTGGTCAAACATGAGCACTCTGATCTCCCTTCTTATTTTTGACCCTAACAAGGAAAAGGTTTCAGATAAGTTCCAGGACACTTCAAGACTGAGACTAACATTTAACCCACTGTATAGCCAATTTGAGTTCTAGTATGGTGTGGATGGGACCAGAAGTTACTGTGTACTCCTAAGAAGGATGGAGAAAGAAGTGAATCAAGAAGCAAGAGACCTGGCTAAACAAAAGATAACTCACAGCAGAGATGTACAATGGTGAGGTCCTAGGCCACGCACTGGATTGAGGAGGTGATAGATCTGGAGAGGTCCCAAAAAGTGTTAGCAAGGGCTGAGAGATGGAGTCAAAGTCAGCTGAGGACCACAACTGGGGCTTGACAAAGCTCAAAGAGACCAGCCCACAACCTACATAGCTGCAGATACCAGCCAGACACCCAAAAACAGAAAAGGTCATTGAGAAGTGGCATGAAGGCAGAGGACACCCAATCCCCACTCTGTTCCCCAGACCTGCACAAAGTACCCTAGAAAGGAAGAGATGAGGCCACATACCTGAGAAATTGAAAAGTTTATCTAAATAAGTGAGCATAGAAAACATAAAGCAACTATTTATTTATATCATTTCATCAGACAACATATACTGCAGTAGACTCCTTTTGTGTTCTACTGCCCAGCAGACAAGGGGTCAGGAGGACACATCTTTCTTAGAAATAAGTGAAGAAACAATATTTCTTCTGCATATTGGAATATAGCTTGAGGAGCTCTAAACTCTTCCTAACTAGTATATCGAAAAATTCCATTTTAATTAATCCGATTTTCAGTGTAACAACATCATTTCCATGACCCGTAACAATAGTTCTTTGCCACTGTAATTAATACAACAATAAACTTACTAATAGGATTCTTTCACAAGCTAACACATGATCATTACAATTCATCTTTCTTCTATGATATCTCATGCCCAGAAAACTAAGAGCTCTGTTCTATTTGAAATTTTCAGCATTCAGGGCAATGCCTCACATGCAGTTAGCACTCAAAATTTTACTTTCCTTACTGAAAGCAACAATGAATAAACAATCACCGAAGCATAAGAACATGACCACTTTTGGGGGTGCCTGAGTGGCTCAGTCAGTTAAGCGTCCGGCTTCAGCCCAGGTCATCATCTCACAGTTCGTGAGTGCGAACTCCGCATTGGGCTCTGTGCTGACAGCTCAGAGCCTAGAGCCCGCTTCAGATTCTGTCGGTCTCTTGCTCTCTCTCTCTCTCTCTCTCTGCTCCTCCCCTGCTCACATTCTGTCTCCTTTCTCTCTCAAAAATAAATATTTAAAAATTTTTTAAAAATGACCACTTTCTACGTTATCAGTGATGTGGTTATATTGGACACAACCTAAGTTACTGTCATCATTCCAGTTTTCTCAAATACAATGTTGATATTCTAATAAAGAGATCTCCTGGAAAGGGGAAGGCAGAAACCCAGAGAGGTGGCTACAGGAGAGAGCAGAGAGATCAACCACAATGTGAAGAGGACAAGATTAAGGACAAGAGGAAAATAAAGGAGTTAGACAATTCAACCGACATGAGCATGACCAGAAAACCAGTCAGGTGACCAAGAAAGGACAGGAGGAGGAGGGGCAAACCACCTCAGGCTGACAAGATGCTCAACACCACTAATAATCAGGGAAAAGCAAATCAAAAGTCGAATGAGTTACCCCTCACATCTGTCAGAATGGCTAAAATCAAAAACACAAGAACGGGGGCACCTGGGTGGCTCAGTCAGTTAAGCGTCTGACTTCGGCTCAGGTCACGATCTCACGGTCCGTGAGTTCGAGCCCCGAGTCGGGCTCTGGGCTGACTGCTCAGAGCCTGGAGCCTGTTTCAGATTCTGTGTCTCCCTCTCTCTCTGACCCTCCCCCGTTCATGCTTTGTCTCTCTCTGTCTCAAAAATAAATAAACGTTAAAAAAAAAAAATTAAAAAAAAACAAAACAAAACACAAGAACGAATGAGTGTGGGCAGGGATGTGGAGAAAAAGGAACCCTCCTGCACTGTTGTTGGGAATGCAAACTGGTGCAGCCACTCTGGAAAACAGTACGAAGGTTCCTCAAAAAATTTTAACAAGAGTTACCATATGATCCAGTAATCACACTATGGGGTATTAATCCAAAGAATACAAAAACACGAATTCAAAAAGATATATGCACTCTATGATTATTGCAGCATCATTTACAACAGCCAAAATACGGAAGCAATCCAAGTGTCCATCCACAGATGAATGGGTAAAGAAGATGTGGTAGATACATATATACAATAGAATCTTACTCAGCCACGAAACAAAGAATGCCATCTGTGCTTGGTATAGGGACTACTTAGTGGTCGGCCTTGCAGATTTGATCTTTTCATCTTCTGGAACTGAGGCCCCTACCACAATCATGTTAAGCCAGATTCTTGGTCAGGCCAAGCAGCATCTGAGCTTGATCCCCCTTCTCTGTATTTACTGGAGCAGGAGGTAATGGAGCTGCTATAAGTCTTGTCCCTGGGCACTGTTCAGTCCCGAGGTCAGTGGGGATAGCAAGAATAACCCAGAACCCTAGAACAAACAGGGTCCCAACGATCAATACAAGTTCTACTCAGTGAACGTAGATTACAGCAAACTGAAGAAAAAAAAGTCCAGACTTCTAAATAAAATGTTTCACTATAAAGCTGCTGAGAATCAAGGTCTTCCAGAAGTCATCCACACAATTTTCTACTTATCCGGGAATTATCTCCCCTCTAAATGCACAAAATCATGATGTATTGTGTTGGGGTTTATACTGATTAGTAGGTATCAGAAACTTGGGGAAGAAAAAAAAAAAACCACAATGACATCTTGCCATTGCCAACACCACGAGTGGATCTAGAGAATATAATGCTAAGTGAAGTAAGTCAGCCAGAGAAGGACAAATACCGCATTTCACTCATACGTGAAATTTAAGAAGCAAAACAGATGAGGAAAAAAGAGATAAAAAAACAACTCTTGAATATTGAGAACAAGCAGAGGACTACCAGAGGGGAGATGGGTAGGGGAACAGGTGAAATAGGTGAAAGGGATTAAGAGCACACTTACCAGGATAAGCACCGACTGATGTATAGAACTTCGAACCACTAATTGTACACCTGAAACTAATGTAACACTGTTACATATCAGACTTAAATAGAGTAGGGCTTCTCTAGGATGCAGACAAATCAAAGACACCAAATAATTTGTCATGGTAATGTCACAACAGGCCTGCACTTACAAAGTTGAGTAGAACGACAAACTATGAATGTATGCAGTCCCCTCATATCCATTTACACAAACTACCTGAGCATGTATTTGCTTGGGTCAGTTTTTCAGGGGTTTTTTGTTCGTTCTTTGGGGGGTTTTTTGTTCGTTCTTTGGGGGGTTTTTTCTTGCACTTCATTCTGCATCCTCTGTCTCAGTGAATGCTCTAGATTCACCAAGTGTTCAAATAAAGAACATACTGTAAGTATGTAAACAGGTCACTCAAACAGCAGCGGTACACTTTTTATAGAGGGAAACATTTAGAAATTCAGAGCACAGGAAGTGTAGAGTATCTTTCAGTAATGAGTTCTACATCACCCATATCAACTTTATTATTATTCACAAAGCCTTAGAATCGAGATTTTTCTCCCCTTGTGCTAAGAAATATTAAATATTTCAAGACCAATTAACCTGGCTAAAACCGACATTTTCTCTAATAGCCCTTCAAACGACCTTCATAATGAAGCCATGATATGACTATGTATAGTGTTGAAAAACACGCACTCCGGAACAGTCTCAAGAATATTAACTAAGAACCTGCAACTGCTGGGGTTGGCCAGTCAGGAGAGCAATGGTGTTTACACAACAAAGGGGATCAAAACAAAAGCAGGCTCATGATCACAATCACTGGCACGGGTGGTCTTTGGGGCCAGAGAGCTGTCTAGCAAGCAACACTGGGTGAACAGGACACCAATGCTGAGTAGTCCAAGTGTTGATATCAGAAGTATTATCAACCCCCAACTTGGCTCCAGCAAAATAAGCGCAAGCAAAATCCAGACTGCAACAGGTTGGATAACCATGTAGACTCCTAACACAAATAACATAAGCAAGAACAACACTGGACCTCAAAACAGGCCCTCAGCACTCGAAATACTATACACTGACATACCCAGTATACTCATTAATTGTCATAGAATTCTCCAGACTTGCCATCAAAGCAAAGAAAGCAACAATTCTCAGTTGAGAGGTGTAGCTATTGAGACATTGAGGAATCACAGGTGCCTGGTTCATCATAGCTTGTCATTAAAAAAAGAAACAAAAAACCCTCATCTTGATACTGTTGAACTTCTTAAGGCCAAATGAATTAAATTATTAGTCTTCATTCCAAAACAAGCCTATAGCTTGTATCAGAAGAAAATCTCCTCCCTCTTTGTAATAAATGAAGCCGTTAACAGTTTTGTTAGCCCATCTCTTGGGCTCTGGTAACTGATACTATCTGAACACATCAAAAGGAAATTCTGATCAGCACATGTCACCACTCAGTTACAGGATGGGGAGAGACATCTTTTCAATCCCAGCATACTTTTGTTCAAGACCAAGGACACCTAGATACTTTTACTTGAAAACTCAAGGCATTACTCCTAAGAGACGAACTTTAGGAGATCCGTTAACAGCTCCCCACACAAGTCAATAGCATATTGAGATAGCAGCATCTGCTACCTAACACATAACACTTCAGATATGCTGTGTTCTAAAATAACAGAAGTAAGCTTTAAAGTATGATGGACAGTTTGCCTTTCAGTTGCGCTTGGTTTCGTTTTTGTCTAAATGACATCCAAACCTCTTCCTATTTTTAGAGAATCATCCGATGTTTGAGTCTTCGTGGCAAGCAAGACCCTACCTCACAATACAAAAACGGACATTTCCTCTGCTGGCCTTTGGCAGTCATATGACCCAGGCTCAGCCCATCATGTCCCATTTCAGATTCTAAATTTGGGGCGAGTGACATCAAGATAGGGAGATCAGAGACAGTAATCGCGGAATCAGCAGGGGGTGACTGCAAAGGGAATCAGCCACACAGTTCAGCAGCAGCAGCACCAAACCCAGACTCCACAGATGACAGTTAAGACTGTGACTGTGGTTCCTTGCTCGTTTGAGTTTGGGTTTCAAGCCATCTTCTCACCACTTGTTGTCTATTTTGTCTAAATCAGAGTACCACAGCCTGACCCACACAATGGAAGAAGTGTTTTCGTGAAAGTGGTAAGAAATGAATTCACTTCATGAACAAGCATTCACTTTGTATAAGGAAATGTTAGGAAATATAATCAGAGAGCTCACTCTTTTCTGTCTCAGCTAAATATTTTTGTATCTTGTATTTACTTTCTCAATACTAACGTGTTAGGAAGAGAATGTTCAGTCAAAATCTCTTAATTCATGAAAATAATCTACAACGATAGTCCCAATAGCATTCATACAAACAACTGGGAGGGGGCACAAAAATGTGCTGGACAATGTTCTCTATCTTGACTTGGGTGATGATACAAATATGCGTTTGTAAAAATTTACCCTGTATACTCTTAAGATTTGTGCATGAGATTCCATGTGAGTTTATCTAAATAGTACAGGGACGTAAACACAGAGACAGGGGCACCTGGGTGGCTCAGTGAGTTAAGCCTTGTGGAATCAAGCCTTGTGTCCAGATCTTCACTCACAGTGCAGGCCCTGCTTGGGATTCCCTTTCTCACCTTCTGCAACTCATGCTGTCTCTTTCAAACTAAATAAATTAACTAAAAAAAAAAAAAAAACACAGGGACATATATATGGCCCAAAAGTTATGCTGATGTAGGATATCATCATACTGATGATAAAACAAACAATGTCCTCAAAATAAGCTTTTGTACATACTATCCTCTTTGACCTTGGACCTCCCTGGGCATTCCTTTCTGACAATGGAAGAATTACTCCCGGACACATTTCAATGCCCAGTGATCTTCCTCAGTGCCTCTCAGAAAAGGACACATCTAGTTCTGGTTTGCTGTCTCTTCACACCTTCAACATCTCCACTGTGTTCCAAGTGAGAAAGCTGAAGTCTTCCTGAAGTCTTGCCCATCTCACTGTATCACAATTCCCAAACTTAGAAGCTGACTTTGTTTCTCTTCAAGTCCTGCCCCCACACTTGCCTTTCTCATCAAGTGAGCCTAATCACTACCTGGTTCAACAGACAACGAATGATGGGGCGCCCGGATGGCTCAGTCAGTTGAACGTCCAACTTGGGCTCAGATCATGATTTCACGGCCTGTGAGCTCGAGCCCCTCGTTGGGTTCCATGCTGACGGCTCAGGGCTTAGAGCCTGCTTCAGATTCTGTGTCTCCCTCTCTCTCTGCCCCTCCTCCGCTCGCACTCTGTCTCTGTCTCTCAAAAATAAACATTTGGGGCGCCTGGGTGGCTCAGTTGGTTAAGAGTCCGACTCTTCGTTTCAGCTCAGGTCATGATCTCACGGTGTGTGGGTTCAAGCCCCGCCTGGGGCTCCATGCTGACAGTGCAGAGCCTGCTTGGGATTCTCTCCCCCCCCCCCCCCCCCCCGCCTCTGCCCCTCCCCCACTCACTCTCTGTCTCTCTTTCAAAAACAAATCAAACTTTAAAATAAATAAACATTTAAAAAAAAGAGAGAGAGAGACAATGAATGATAATTAACTATATATGCTAGTCAATGATGCAGGCACTTTACAAGCGCTTACTCCCCTCATTCTATAAATAAGAATCAAGACCCAGAGAAGTTGAATTACTTCCTTGATGTTAAAATGCTAATCCAGGTCCATCTCACCAGGAGGTCCACCTGTATCTCCAAGCTGAAGCCACTTACTAGATCTAAAATCTAGTTTATTCTCAGCCTTTTTCTTTCTTTCATTTTCCCTGGTGAAGAAATAATGACATAAATTTTTCTTTAAGGACATCCATTTGCAATTTCAAATTTGCACATGCGCGCACACACTTACTCAGGGCAAAACAAATAATGCCAAATAGAGGAAGGAATACATCAACCTATAATCTGCATATATTACTACCCTGTATTCCTTCAAGAACCACAAATATTTGATTTACCATGAAAATGGCCATTTCCAAGCTACAGAATTCCACCTTACAAATATAAGAGGTATTCAGAATGACTGAATCCTTGGATGACTTTCTCCCTCCTTCAAAAAATACCATCATGGCTCCCTATTCTCCAAACTTCTGAGTGGTGATGATGTTCACAAACATGTCAATATCACATCTCAAATCGTTTTACTAGAAGCTTCTATTTATTCCAAAAACCAAGTCAACAGGCCTGGAAAGACACTAGTGACTCAATTTCCTCTTCCTGTGCCCTTACCCTACCACTCCCTGCCACAAATCAACCTTCACCTGTCCCAAGAAGCAAAATTAAGTGGTATCAGCAAGCAAACTACAGCATCTATGATTTGACACTTAGCCTTGTGGCAACACTACATCAGTAGCTTGGAGGGATGGGGTCAATGAAAACAAAGAATTTACAAAGCAATTATGAACGAAGATAAAAAAGACCAAGAGAGGTCCTGGGAGAATGGCTGGATGCATTTGAAAGTATGTTGAAAGCGATCCCCTAGAATTTGCCTGTGTCACCAATCTGGCCCCTGGGAAATACAGACATGTAAAAAGCCTTTGTAGGAAGGCTTAAGAGTTTTTTCATAATAACTGCCTCCTCAAATATGGCATTTGCATAAAAATTTGTATTTCATATACTTATTTTATTTTCTTAGGACTACTGCACCTCCCCCATTTGCAAGTAGAAGTGGAATGAGTTATCTGGGTAAACCACAATAAATAGTGACCAAAGGAACCCCTCGAAACAAATGTTCACTGTATGTTTATTTCAATAATCTTACCTCTGAAATCAATGAAGTAGTAAACTCCGATTTCAGAACAAAGTTTATATTATCCCTAAAATTTATTTCCCTCCATTTTTCCTCCAAGAGGCAATCAGAGATGGGCAATTTGTGAACTAGGTTAAGAGCCTGGAACCCAAGTGGTGGGAATACGCCTCAGTTCTGCTAGCCTAATGAGGACTTTCCTACTGTTCTGTGTATAATGGAAGCACGTGGACAATTTCAAGGGAAAAGTTCACTGAACTCTGTGCCTGTTCCAAATAGTTTTTTGCCCATTTCCCTCCACTAGTTAACATGCATGCAAAATTCCATGCAAATTGAGCCCAGGCTTGCTGAAACTTTCAGAGAGTGCCCTTTGGCACAGCTTCAGCAGCAAGATATACATTGGCACTAGCCCTGGGTGCACTGTAGGCATCAAGTCACATACCGCGAGAAGAAAGTGTCCATCTCACCAAGAAGCAGAGAAAAGTGAACAAGGATCAAGAGATCTTCACTTGCACTTCAGTCAAAAAGGTAGACTATTTAGGGAAGCCTGGGTGGCTCAGTCAGTTGGGCGTCCGACTTTGGCTCAGGACATGATCTCGCGGTCTGTGAGTTCAAGCCCTTTGCCGGTTTCTGTGCTGACAGCTCAGAGCCTGGAGCCTGCTTCAAGATTCTGTGTCTCCTTCTCTCTCTGCCCCTCCCCCACTTGTGCTCTGTCTCTCAAAAATAAATAAATGTAAAGAAAAATTTTTTAAAGGTAGACTATTTATAGTTTCACAGTATTTTTTTTATCATTACCTCCTTTTTTTTTTTATTTTATTACCTCATTTTATATGAACCAAAAGATTTCCTAGTCTACATATGTGGAATCTTTCTTCAGATGAGAAAGGAATTCCATTACTCCCAAATCCTGACAAACTCATTACGAGAAAAAAAAGCTACAGACCAGTGTTCCTCACAAACATAAAAACAAAACCCAGCAAATACTAGGAAATTAAAACCAGCCATACATAAAAAGGATAACACATCACAACCAAGTGGGGTTTATCTCAAGAATTCAAAACTGGTTCAACATTCAAATATCAATATAATTCACCAGGTTAACAGACTACAGATGAAAAATACTTTTTGTACATTTATTGAGATCAGGTTTAACAAAGTTCAACAATCATTGATAATAAAAACACTTCAGTGACAAAGAACAAGCTATGTTGGACATAAATCCTGTCCTCAAGCTGGAAAATTTATAGTCTCACAGGAGTACAGATTAGCAATTACAAAAGCACTAAGTTAGAATAATGAGGAAACATGTGTAGTTAAACACAGCCAAATTTCTCACTGTCAAACACAAGAAGAGTTATAATCAAAGGGTGAATACTACAGCAAACTCCATAGCACTAGACTGCAGTCATGGATAGGAGGTCATGTTCATTTTCATATATCAGACAGGTAAACATAAAAACATAGTTATGTTTGTATAATGGATTACTGTATACATTCCCAAGCTCTGTCCACCGAGAAAGTGTGGAAGCAGTAACACTCCAGTGGCAATGAGCACAACTAACGCTTAGATCTTGGTTTCTATATCCCATTCTCCAATAAAAAGGAAACAAGTCTCCTTGGAGAAAAGGCTGAGTTGAGTCGGAAAATACAAGAGCAATCGGAAGCATCTCATGGTACTAAAAAAGAAGTTCCCAACAACAAAAACAGATGGAAGCATTTCAAAGAGACAGAGGAGTCCATCTGAAAGAGCTCTCAATCTCTAAAGCTGAAATAACTTGAGCAGATAAATGACAGTATTTGGTTATAACCCAAAGAATACAACAAATATTGTGGAATCCATATGTTATGGACTTCCTTACCTAAGAACTCCAATCAATATAGAATAGAACCAACAAGAAAAAAACAAGGTCGCTATTCAAACACCCATAGTAATAATTTCTACAGGAAGATCTATGAAGGAATGATAAAATTAGTGGGCAAGTTAAGGACAAACAGGATACTGAATGGCCTCAGGGCCATTCGGATGGGTGTGCAGTCTGTGCAGCTGCAGTGTTCCATGCACAGAAGGGCTCACAGTTTGGTTTCTTCTCCGCCACTTCCATCTTGAAATTTTTTATTAATTTTGAACATGGGGTCCCACATTTTCACTTTCTTTTGGACCCTACAAATTATGTAGTTGGTTTTGGTGATCATCTAAAATTCTCTCCTATAAGATATGCATTAATTATTCTACTAACCTTAACAGTGACTCACTTTTAACAAATAGAGTATGGAATAAGAAAAAATACTAACTTTACTAGGGAGAAACCTGTTAGACACTGCCCTAACCAAGTGATCAAAATTGACATCACCTGTAATTAGACACAATGATATCAGGTACCTCCTGATACCATGCAATGAGAAAGGTACTTCACCTCTGTGATACCCTTCCCAAAAATCTAAAACCTGAGTCTAATCATAAGAAAACATCACAAAAGCTGAATTGAAGGACACTCTCAAAGTATCTGACCACTATTCCTCGTAATTGTCAAAGACATAAACACACACACACACACACACACACACACACACACACACACACCACTGAGAAACTGGATACTGGAAGAGAAAAAGGACAATAGTGGGGAAACTGAAATGCCAAGTTAGTTCTGCAATGTAGTTAATGCTACTGTACCAATCCATTTCTAATTTCTCATATTTGTATCACGGTTATTTAAGAGGTTAACATTACAGAAAACACATTGAAGTATATGCAAAAACTCAATTCTTCAGCCTAAAAATACTGCCAAATAAAAAATTTTTCACAAAGTAAAAATGGGGGAAACATTATACGGACTTTAATTATACGGTGTGCTCCATAAGTGGGCTACCCTATAAAATGAAAACTTCTAAAAGGTAACATCACCAGAATCAGAATGCTCTAACTTGGTCACTCATTCTATGACCTGGACAAGACCCACTCCCTGCTGGGAGAAGAGTAAGCACACCCTATATAAGGTGGTAGGGCCAGGTGTTGGTTAGAACCTCAGCACTAGGCAGGATCACAAAGTGGATCTATAAAAATGATTCCCATACCTATTGTTACTGATGTTCAAAAGCCAAACATGAGCCAGAATTATTGTTGTATGAAATAAAAAACACAACAACAAAAACATTTTAACCAATTACCATCCCAAACAAAGGAAGTTGCAATAAAAACTCCCAAGCTACTCACAACCCATCAGGCAGAATTACCACTTCCAGGGGATTAGGGCAGCTATTCTCACATAGGCACTAGGGTCTTCGTAATTATTGAGTAAATTTAACTTTCCCAAAGTGAAACTCGATTGGGTAATTAGTTTCTCAGTTGTCTTCTAGTCTTATCATTTTAGTGTTTCAGTTTACTACCAGCCAGTAGGGATTACTCATCAACTTCTATATTCCAGAAATACATACAACCTTTTCATACTAGAAAATATAAAAATTCATGCCTTTGATATAATGCTTGTTTTGTTTCAATTTTGTTTAGAGAATAATGGATGGATTTCTTTGGTTAATAGAGGGTCACTCATAGGAAACATAAAAACAAAACTTATGTCAGTTTTTCTTTTTAAATTTTTTTCAAAATAAGTGAGCTTGCTCCTGCATACTGTTCAGGCATGGTTAAACTGAACATATGGCTCTATTCTACAACACATATGTTAGTAATTTACATCTACCGATCTAGAACTTCCCAATTTCTGTTCAGATTCAATGCTATAAGATAGTTTGTATGCCTGTCCTTTGGAACTCCCAAGCCAGCCTACTCTGTCAAGTCCTTCTCCTCTCCCTGCACTGAGAAAGCAAAGTCATTTCCTACACTGAGGCAGAAGTAATATTCCTCCCCACGCTGGGTAGCCAACGCATAGCCACTTTACTTGTACCAACTACTTCTTCCTTACACACTATACATACATACACTATCACCATTAATCCAAGAATAAATCACCCCCCAAGACATTCCAACTCCTCAATTTGCCTCTCTCTCTGATCCCAGGCAGCTACAGGATGAGACCAAAAGGGGCCAAGGCTGAGAAGAATGCTAACTTGAAGGTCGAACTCTGGCCAAGGGCCCATGCACAGTAAGGCATGTGATGCTGTAACACTGGAGGACAAGGTGGGGCACCACACATTCCAAGGAGAGAACCGGGGGTCTAAGGAGGAGTCAGACCCAGGAAGAACAGAAGGCATCAGGTTTCAGGTGACCAGGTCAGGATCCAAATTCTAGTATGCATAGCTCTGCAGAGACCAAGCATTGGAGGGTCAGAGCTACCAATCTGAAAAACACCTCCAGGTACCTAACAGTCCTCTGAGTTAAGAGTTAACTCTTAAGGAACAGGATCAGGACAGGAGCAGAAAAGAAAGGGAGAGGCAGGAAAACGATACTTATCAACAAAGTAGTTTGGCCTCCACAGCCCCATACACCACCTTGGCTTCCTGTAAGTAACTATGTATATGAGAAGGTGGATATTAGCTACACCTACTGTAGTCATCATTGCACCGTATGTATATCAAACCATCATGCTGTACACTTTCAACTTATCCAGTGATGTAAATCAATTATTTCTCAATAAAACCCGAAAGAAAAAACAGCAACCATGCAACATACAGACACGGATACAAAGAATGTTGATCTCCCGTCTACTGTTGAAGCAAAAGTAATGCGGTACAGCCACAATGGAAGACAGCTTGGCAGTTCCTTTGAAAGCTAAAGCATGTATTTAGCATAGAATCCGGCAATCACACAGCTGGACATTCATCCTAGAGAAATGAAAATCATGTCCACACAAAGAACTATACACAGCAGACTTACAGTAGCCAACACTTGGAAGCAACCAACATGTCCTACATTATGAGAAAGGTTGAAGAAACTGGTGCGTCCATACCACAGAATACTACTCATCAACAAAGGAGAATGAACTGCTGATACACACAGCAGTTGGGATGGATCATAAGGACATTATGCTGAATGAAAAAACCCAAAAGCCCAAGATCACAAGCTCTATCACTCCACTCACATAACTCCTGGAGACTTCTAGGAGTCAAGGGTGGGGGATTGGCTGGGGGGGTGGGGAGGTTCCTTGATGGAGGTTGAAGATACTTTCAATTATCTGCCGTCAAAAATGTTTCAGGAACTATTCTGTATTCTCATCAGGACCACATGCAGTTTAATGAATGCCCCTCCCAGTCATTCCAACTTCCACTGAAAGCACAATGGCAGCTACCCACAGAAATTCCACTACCAACTTGTCATACACCAACTTATACCTACGACAATTTAGCCTTTTATTTTTTTTTAACCAGTTTTGCCTGGGGGGAAAGCTTACTATTAAGTTCAATCAGTGGTCTTGACACAGTACCCTTTATTTTCATATTTAATCCTCCACCACTTATGTATAAATATATTTTTTAAATTCAACAGCAAAGATGTATAGAGGGCTGTCACTTAAAACAAATGTAGTACATAAAAATCTGAACTCAAACACAGAGTTTAGCATGATTATCAAAAGTCTTCACCACTGGGTTTTGTTCAAGAGTGTACTCTCCTGCTAATATGATTCTGTTTACAGGTAACTTCCCCAAAACCCCTTTACTACTGTATTCTTTGTTAAGTAATGAAGGTGTAAATCATCTGAAAAGTCACAATAATAAAAGTAAACTGCAGTATTATGAAAGCCAATGTTGGATTTCATACAAAAAAAAAAGTCCAACAACTCATGTTTATACCACTACCCCTTGGGATAATTTTTTTTATTCTAATTCATGCCAGGTGTTTTCACTTTCTTACCAAAATATGCATTATCTCTTTCACATAAGATTTTATGATGAGATTAAATGACAAATATGTGATTCTTGTTTGACCTACAGATATTCTTAATCTAATTTATGAGTGGCCAAGTACATTTAAAACAGATTTAATAAAACTCTATCATTAAAGCATTAATGTGAACATCCGTGCTGACAATGAGTACTTCATTAGTTTCATTTTTTTGTGGGGGTGGGTACATGGCTACTGAGAAGGGAATACAAGGGTTACCTGTTCTCAAGGCAATACAAGAAGTTGTTGCCTTTTTCTAGAAAGTCACATTTAATAACTACAACCATATTCTAACTGACAAACACTTTGATCACATGCTGAAATATTTAGTTTTACTGACCTACATTTTTTAATTCTCTCCCACCCACCCAATTTCCTACATCCCATATGACCCCAGACCAGACATTATCTATACGTTGCTCCAAAACCTGGTCATTTCAAATTCTAAGTTGGCACTCAAGTTTTCAGAAATGTTTAAAGATGATCAACTTTTAGTCTTTGACACGGTCTACCCTGGCAACTGTTTCTAAGTTGCTTAATGAGCTTTCTCCCTAAATCTCTCTCTAGAGGTTCCCTTCCTGTTACTCATCTTCAAAAAAGTAAAGGTAAAAGACAAGTCCCTAGGAAAACAGGTGTCCCCCAAAAGTCCCCACATCCATGCTACCTGATCCAGAAAGACAAGTGTCACTGTTACTCTCAAACAGAGCTCCAGAGAAGGAACTCAGGCTGCTGCTTTCTGCCCTCAATAGTTGCACCATCTGTCCCAAGAGGCAGATGTTCTTCTCTTCTGCACTTATAAGAAAATGTCTGCAAAATTAAGTATGAGAACGTGAGAATGCATGTAACCACCACATAATGTGATACAGTGGGGCAGTCAAATGACCTGGGTTTCAATGCCCCCATCATTATCACTCAAGGCATGATCTACACCAGCACCTGCCCTCCAAAGCTACCCCAGACCTCTCTTCCATTCACAAGGTTCTGACAAACCCATGAGCCTTCTCAGACCACACCCTCTGTCTGAACCATTTTTGTTCTACCAGTCTGCTGGCAAAATCCATTTGCCCTTCTGAATCCAGGTTCTCTGAGAAGTGTTCCCTGAGCCCCTCTGGTGGTTTCAGAAGCACCTTCAGCCTATCTTTATCCAACCATTTCTCACTATTCACTTTCTGGGATTATTCTGCCTCCCTAACTAATGAAGTGTTGAGGGCAGGGCAGCCGGCTCCTTCCATGTTTATATACTCTGTGCTGGGCACATTTACCATAAAGCTACCCAAGCTTAAGCTTCAGGGCCCCTGCTTTACAAGGCCTCTTCCAAGGCCACAGGAGGGTCCTAAGCCTTATATTTATTTCTAAACTTCCGATAGTAATATCACCCCCCCACACACACACTTTTTTCTTTTTTTTAAGAGAGAAAGAAAGACCATGTGTTCATGAGGTGAGGGGAGAAGCAGAGGGAGAGACAGAATCTTAAGCAGGCTCTGCACTCAGCATGAAGCCCAACACAGCACTCGATCCCAAGACCATGAGATCATAACCTGAGCCAAGATCAAGAGTCAGATGCTTAACCAACTGAGTGCCCCCCAGTAGTAATACACTTTAAATGTGATAGTTTGATCTATCAAAGTCAGGGGTGGTCACCATGACCATCAGAGGAAAACAACATTGACTACTGGGAAATCAGGTTGTGGCTGAGTGTTTATGTAAAGAGTGGTGGGTGAAATGTTACAGAAAAAAAAAATTAGTTTCTATTCTAGGCTGGAGTTAAGTGGGAGATGTTCTAACTGCCATTAATTGAGTGTGCTGTCTTTCCATTCCATTTCCCCTAGGACACCCTTCCTTCGCCTGTCGGGTGGCCCTGGAGTGTGTGAGGGCATTTTTCAGGATTTGGCAAAGGGGAGTCTGGATTGCGAATAAATATGGAATTTCTCGGCTTTTAAAAATGCTGTCATTTCTCATAAATTTTTAATTTAATATGCATTTGGTTTTTTTTTTAATTTTTTTATTCCTTTTCTGAAAGAGAACACTTCAAATCACATCAACTCAGGCCTCACAAAACCAGGACCTGCTCCTGCCTGTTATCTTACCTAACCTGGCACATTTAATTTGTCAAGTGTATTAATGCATGCACAAATGTACCCAGGCAAGTCATTTAACATCTCTCAGTTCACCTCCTCCATTAAATAGCACTGTATGGCTCTAACGAAATAGCTAAGGTGTAAAAACACTTTTCACGGCAGTACAAGGTGCTCTCAACAGGTAAGGTAGTCATGCAAGGACTTATTTCCAAAGACGTGGAGCATAATAACTGAGAGACGGGAGATATTGCTAAAGAATGCTAAAGAAGGGGGTTCAGTTCATCTGACAGTTTTCACAGATAATGAGTTAGGAAACTCTTTAGGAATCTCCAGTTAGACAAATTTTAATTCCCCACTACTTTGTCAGAACTTCCTCATTGTTAAATTCTAATTCTCGGCAAGGAATATCTACCTCACAAAAAATTAATCTTGCGTTTCATCATTTTTACAGATTCCATACAGTGCCTCCAAAATGTAGTTAAACTACATAGGACACATTCCCCTCAAAACCTCCAAACTTTATCACCGCTGGGACAGCCCCTCCTAATGTGAACTTTGCTCTGACTTTTGTGTACCTGGAGTCCAAAAAAATAACACGACTGTCCCCATCCCAAAATAGGGACAGCCATATACCTGCTGGCAAAATGATAAAACAGTACAGAAATAAGCGAACAATAAAACTAAAGAATATACTGCGTGAACCTTGGCCACTGCGCTTGAGTCGAACTAAGTTAGAACCGTACATTCATTTAACAAATATTTATTGACGATGGCACTGGACTGGTATTGGAAAATCAGGAGACAAAAAAAAAATAGCATTTTAAGTGTCTCCTATCCTAATCGTTTTCAAGCTTAATGAAAGAGATTAAACCCAGCCATAACACAACCTCCTCAAAAACCTAAAATGGTAAGTTTGATGTCCCATTTGAGGTAAAACTTGCATAATGAGTAAGAATTTAATCATACAACGGAAGAGGGAACAAGAGCGTGCCAAGTAGAGGAAACAACACGTACAAGGTCTGAGAGCAGGAATAAGCGTGACATGCAGGAGGCCCTGAGAACAGTACAGCTGTTGTTTATGGTGCGGGGGGGGGGGGGGGGGGGGGGGGGGGGGGGGTTTATACGATCACAGATGTGACCAAGCACCATCTTTAATTAGCATTTTCTCAGCTGGATCCTCTCCCCGGTGACCACAGCCATTGTCCCGAATGTTGCTATGATCAGAGAACAAGCTTACCTCCCCCTCAAAGGTTTTCGAGGAATTCAGTCAGCAAATGTTTATTGAAAGGCTGTAGTATATTGGACACAACACTAGGTATTTTGATATAATGAAGTGTAGTAACCTGTGTCTACAGGACACAGAGTTGAGCTATTGTGCTCTCAATTATCCTCACCTTTGGAAAGTCCAGCCTTTCAGGCACAGGCTATACCCAAGGCACCAGGAGGTAATACATCCTGGTAACTGAAATATCCAGGGGGCAGGAGCATCTTCCAAAATGATAACCCAAAAAGTGCAAACAAGTCTTACGAAACTTCCAAGAAGGGGTGCCTGGGTGGCTCAGTTGGTTAAGGGTCAACTCGATCTCCACTCAGGTCATGACCTCACAGTGAGTTCAAGCCCCACATCAGGCTCTGTGCCGACAGCACAGAGCCTGCTTGGAATTCTCTCTTTCTCTGCCCCTCCCCCACTTACTAGTGCTCTCTCTCAAACACACACACACACACACACACACACTTAAAAAGAAAAAAGAAAACTTCCAAGAAGATACCAAATGTATAGCTTTCCAGTGTCATAACTTACATACAATAATGTATCCCACTCCTACCCTAGAGATATTCCTGGTTATGGAACCAGAGTAGCTTGGGTAAAGTCCTGCTCTAAGAAAAGAAAGCCCACCAAGATAGAGAACTTGTAAGATTAGAACAGATAGGGTATATGGCTTCAAAGCAAGAGATGAATGCAGGAGATAATATTTGAGGGGGAAAATAAAACAATCACAAAGTCTAAGGAAATGGCAGATCTGAAGAGGTTAAACGCAACAACCCAGAGATGAATTTGCATAATGGCTGAGGAGAGAAAAGAGACCACCGTAATCATCAGCACATCTTGATGACTGATCAACTACAGAGAATGAAGGAATGCAAGAATTAGGAAAACTCACATGTAAAGTCACCATGCCTGGAAGAATGATGGTAAGGGAACAGCAATCAGGAAATTGGACTGGGTTTTGGTTTGGAGGAGAATTTGAAAAACTGTTTAAAATATAACACTCTGGATTTGAAGCCAGTGCTCATTAAATGAATGGATACAGCAAACGGGCCAGCTGGAAATAGAAGGTGTGGCCTGGGCAGAGGTCAGGAGAAGGATCCTCATGTGGCAGTCTTCAAAGAGGTCCTGTGGTTCAAACAACAAGGAAAGGTAAGCTTGCCTAGAAAGAGAGAAGAAAGGGGTGGGCCCTGGGAACACTCACATAAAAAGAGGAAAAGAAAACACAATAGATGAATAAAGAACTTGAGAAGAACCAGCAGAGTTCATGAACACTAAGAATCACGTTGGGCAACTGCCCCACCTTGACGCCCACCAACTTACCATTTCATTACATTGGCTTCCAAAGCTTTCCATGACCTGGCATTCCTCTTCTCTCATGGGTCTTTTGCTGTCCCCTAAATATGTGAAGTCAACTCCTACTTCAGGGCCCTTTGGGCTTCCTGATCTTTCTGGAACACTATGGGGGATCCTGGCTCTCACCCTATCTCACAACACACAGCATTCTCTATCATATCACGTTGTGTTGCCTTAACACACCACTAACTCAATGTCCTATGTTTTTATTTGTTTACCTATTTATTGTCCATCTCTCTACTGTCAAGTGGGTTCTAGGAGAGCAGGATCCTCGAAACCTGTTTCCCTCTGGGCTATATCCTAAGTGCCTAGAATAGTGCACTGTATTAATTGGGGACTTAAACACTTCTGACTAAGCAAGAACAAAATTGGTGAAGTTCATGAGATCAGTTTTGATAGAAAAAAGGTTAAAGCCAAAAGCGTATCAAACTTTGAAGAGGAGTAAGTCAGGAGTTAAAAACAACCTATTCAAACCATACACGTGCACATCTTCACGGGTCAGAGGGAAGAGTTTTTGATAATACAGAATTACTTCTGTAACAGCACTTCTGTAACAGCTCCCTTTCTAGAACGTGTTACTCAAACATTTTAACTAAATCACACCTTATTTCTGAGGGTTCTCTGAGAGAAAAATCTGACCCATATGCATGTCTAAAATTCTTAAAATGGTAATATATTTTAAAATCAACTAGAACAAAAACGTCAATTACTTCACATTCTGCGTTAAAAAATACAAGGCTGCATATTACCCAAATTGGAGGCTGTCACTGAAATATGGGAGAGAGATAATCAGACTTTATGGCATGTGGTACTAATTTACCCATAGCCCCCAGCCTACCCACAAAGAAATTCCTTCCAGGGGGGGTGCTGGGGCTGAGTCTGCCAGCAGTTTCCCATAGCTGTTCATTTTACCTTGAAGCCTTTTGTCAGACGTAGGTCTTATCAGTGGTGACAGAAGGGGTACCAGAAACTGTCACTGAGCTAAGAGGAAAGGGACAGGGATGAAGCTAACAGAGGACTGATGTAACATTGTAAGTCATAGGTTTTGCTGATGTCTGAGAAGTGGTTTTCCCCTTTGCTCCTGCCATACCATCGAGCCATCTCTTGCAGCAGTGAAGGAGCTCGGGACGTCCAGGAATGGACATCTGGTGGCTGCTGGCCAGGCAGGATAAAGCAGTTACCATGGATCTCCTGTACCACGGGTGGAACATGTTGCTTTGGAGTTTGCCTGCCCTCTCACAGGGACAAGAGGACAAAAGGCAAAAAGGTAAAAGGGGGACCAGGCAGGAAAAAGTCCAGTTAGCAGAAACCAAGAGCCTAAGTGAGCCCAGCTAAAACAGTGATGGAAGAAACCAGGCAACAGGTGACGGCTGAGATGCACAAGCTGCTGTGTTGACGTCAGGAGACTTAATTTGCTAAAAATAAATTTTCACACAGTCATCATGTGATCTGCAAGGGGTTTTGAGGCAAAAGCTCTTCCTGATTCCATTCTCAAAGCCAGAATTTATTGGTATGTGCCAAAAGACACCTTCACCCATGCCCTCTGACACCTGAGCTAATGAAATTTCTATTAATTCGAGCTAGAAAACTTAATGAGGCAAATGAAAAACAATTACTGAGCCCAGATTTTTTTTTTTTTTTGAGTAAATTAGTTTTAGAGGGCCAGGGCTTGCCTAGACATAGTTATAGGCAGGATCCTCTAGCAAGACCAAAAAAAAAAAAAAAAAATGGGGGAAGTGGCACCATTCTTCACGATTAAAGCTCAAGAGAGACTGCAGGGCAGTAACAAAATGGTGCCTGTGGGTACTGGCCAGTGGGAAAAACCACTGGAGGTGACAGGACAACGGGAAGGTCATTTTAATTAACCAGTGAAATGGGAAAACCCCAGACTTACTGTGGGCTCTACCTCTTTCAGAGTACAAGTATTTTACGACTTCTAATACAGCAGTAAAAATTCTTAATGTCAAACCAACTCAGTTTCATCAGTCAGGTAAGTCACTCCCCCTAGGAACCTTAACTTGCTCATCTCCAAGGGAGGGTGGCAAGGCCAAAGTCTCAAAGATACGCTCCCTTACTATCATTGACATAATAGTCAAGAGAGACCAGTCACAGGCAGCCATCAGGGATGCAGAGCCATAAGCAGAGAAGGGGCAGCATCTGGAGGACAGGATTTCCTTCAACAGGAACCAGAAGCCAGAGGGAGTCTGCAGGAATCAGGAAGGAGGCGTCTGCCAGGTGAGCAGAGAACAAAGCCGAAAGTCACCGCCTCCATAGGAAGCTGCCTCCCTCGGCTAGGAAACAGGCCCTGGGACCTGTCCTCAGGTCCTCCCCCCATAAGGCTGGGACCAAGAAGACTACACTCGGCCAAGGTCTCAAGGAAGTTACTCCAAGCCCCAGAAATAAAAGTGCTTGACTGGGGAAGTTTCGCTCAGTTACCTAACGACCTAATCACATCTCTAAACATCAGATTACACTTTCAATTAATCTACACAATGAGCCCAGTAGCAACCAATATTCTTGAGACCAAACACAGCAGGATACCATGAAGTGGGAAGAATAACCAAGTACTAAGGGAAGAGGGAAGCAGCTTAGATCCAGCTGGCAACAATGCACTGCCCAACAATTCGCAGCCTCCAGAGAATGATGAGACACTTCTCAGTCAGTTGCTACGATTAACATGCCTGAAGGGTGGAAGAGAGCAACAGCTCACACGCAAAGATTCACAGACACACCCTCTGCAGATGTTATAAACATCTCCATGGATTAGATACTCCCATTAACCAGAATTTGGGAACCAGTAGAAATGAAGCACCATAGCAAAAAAATAATAAGTCAAGAAATTTTTGAACTTTCTTAAAGCGTACAAGAGTGAATATACTTCCTTTCTTTGCGCGATGAAAATGAGAACTGATTTCATAATTACTAGTTATTGAAGCTAAACACAGAAGTTATTAAATATACCAGAAAGTTATTTAATGAAATGCTAAGTGTTCTATCTCATTTGCAAGGCAATTCATTAAGATTTGAAATATGCACCCTCTAAGAATCTATCCTATAGAGACAAAAATATGAATATAGAAAGACATATAGACAAACCTATCTAGTGAATGGTTGTCAAGAACAGAGTAAATACTCATCCACAGAGGTGGACCACACCACAGTAGTCCACACCCACTCATTAAACAGAATGACTTTGAACTATGTCTTAATGATTTGGAGGAGTTTCTTCCAAGTATTGCTTAGTTGGAAAAGATACAGAAGTCCAAATATGATCTAGGTTTTTTAATGATTTTGTTAAAGCTTGTGTCTAAATTGATGTACAGGGCTGTAGGAGCACGCAACAATGTGTAAATATATACAGTAAGTGTGGTTCTCAAACTTTAGTGTGCAGAACTACCTCAAAGTGGCTTTAAAATGCAGATTGCTGGGGCGCCTGGGTGGCGCAGTCGGTTAAGCGTCCGACTTCAGCCAGGTCACGATCTCACGGTCCGTGAGTTCGAGCCCCGCGTCAGGCTCTGGGCTGATGGCTCAGAGCCTGGAGCCTGTTTCCGATTCTGTGTCTCCCTCTCTCTCTGTCCCTCCCCCGTTCATGCTCTGTCTCTCTGTCCCAAAAATAAATAAACGTTGAAAAAAAAAAAAAAAAAAAATGCAGATTGCTGCCCCACCCCCCAACCAGAATGTCTGATTCAGTAGGTCGGAGGTAAAGGTCTCAAATTCTTTTTGCCAACAAGTTCACAAGGGATTATAATGCTGCTGACAAAAATGCATCAGCTTTCAACAACAGCAGTTACCAGGGAGGACAGAAAAGGAGGTATAAAATGGAGAGGAATGATTACTGAGATCTGCTAAAGATCCTAACAGATTTTCCATAGGATTCCTTTCATGGAACAGTGTTATGTACAAATTTTGCAAAAAGTAATTGCTAATAATTTGTGCTTATTTTTTTTGTAATGAGCAAGTGTTATTTAACTAAGTTTATCTAGAATAAAGCTATTTTCATTGCGAAAAAAGCCTTTGCAGTCAACAAGTTCCCAAGGAAGAGCTCGTCTGTTTTATTCACAGCACTGAGCTGTTTTGGGGAAGATTAGGGCTAATTATAACTTACATAAAAATAAAATGTGGAAAAAAGCAAGTTCCTAGATTAACAAGTTTAACATGTATCTGTTTTATGACATTTATTAATCTACAAAAACTTTGAGACAACTCAATTTAACAAGTAGTCAAAAACACCGAATAGCAAAAACACTATTTGGCTTGCGGATGCAAAATCTCTTCCTCCTTCAAAATTCAATCAAATACCAAGTAAGCAAAATCTCACCTCTTAAGCTCTACTTGCATCATTTCCGATCTTTTTATGTACAAACTAGGAAACAAAGGACTAAAAACAACAAACTAAAAAAATAAAAATAACTTAATGGCTTCCAATACAGGACTTTCAAGCTCCCAAGTGGTGTCAATTAAGAAGGTTTAAGACAGGGGCGCCTGGGTGGCTCAGTCGGTTGAGCGTCCGACCTCAGCTCAGGTCATGATCTCACAGTCGACGGGTTCAAGCCCCATATCAGGCTCTGTGCAGACAGCTCAAGAGCCTGAAGCCTGCTTCAGATTCTGTCTCCCTGTCTCCCTGCCCCTCCCCCACTCGTGCTCTGTCTCAAAAATAAACAAACATTAGAAAAAAAATTATAAAAAATAAAGATGGTTTACGACAGAGAACATCTTTGGGACACCTGGCAGGCTCAAGTCAGGGAAACATCCAACTCTTGATTTAGGCTCAGGTCATTATCCCACAGTTTGTGAGAGCGAGCGCCAAGCTGGGCGTGGAGCCTGCTTCAGATTCTCTCTCCCTGTTCCTCTGCCCTTTCCCCATACACATGTGCATGTACACGCTGTTTCTCAAAAAAAAAAAAAAAAAAAAAAAAAAAAAAGAGAACATCTTACATCAATTAATTATAATTGACACTCTTCCAGGCTTTCAAACGTCATGAGCTTCATCACTACAACTCTTTGCTAGCCTAACACTCCTCCTCCTCCTCCTCCCCAAAGCATGTTGTCAACTCAGTCTACACCTTAAGCCTAGACCTCAAGCCAGACTGCATGTGTCTGCTATTTTCCTCTATCGTGAACAAACAGCCTGACCTTCCAAAGCGGCTCCTTTAGTGTCCCCTTAGAACACAGATGCAGGAAGCTGCTCAGAGGCTGAAAATTGGATTTGCAAGGCCCACATCCCCACAGTCTGCAAATCGGTATTATAAAAACTCTTGGCTACCAGCTGCCAACCCCTGCTTCTTCTCTAATCTTATTACGGGGCAGTGTTCCTCTTTTCCTGCAAAAGCAAGTCAATGAACCTCCATTGTTCATTTTAAAAATTAGAGGCAGTCTGTGACTAAGCTGAGGAATATCCTTGCATCCCCAACACTGTCTCCCTTCCTAAAGATAAGCAAGCGGAAATAGTTTTCAAAAAATCTATAAAGTTCTATAGCACACCAGACAGAATCAAAAATTATCACACCCTCTGAAACGAATTCCTGAAATAGAGAAAAATATGTTAATTTCTTTCTTTGTGCTCACAATAAAATACCCAAGATGATGAAACTATATGGGCATAAGAAATAGACCAAGATTCAAAAATACTACAGAGAAACTAACACAAAGGAATGGGAACAATTGTGCGGGCAAAAAAGAAAAACAGACTCGACAATATAGAACACTTCAATATAAAATTAAAAATGCTTCTAGAAGTCAGACTACAGGAAGGACAAAACAGTCTAACCTTGAAATAGCAGTTTTAGAAAGAGAAAACAATAGTCAAAGACCTAGAAAAATGAAACTTTAAAAAGGAAACATGGAAGTTTTCTTCATGGATCCAAACAAAATGCATGGGGGAAAAAAAGAATTCTTATATCCACAGATTTTCTATAGGTATAGAGATATCTCTTCATCTTTTTAAAAATTTTAATGCCAGTATAGTTAACATCGAGTACTATTTTAGTATCAGGTGTACAATATAGTGATCCAACAATTCTATCCACTACTCACTGCTCTTCATGGTAAGTGTGCTTTTAATCTTCTTCACCTATTTCATCCTCCCCAACAACTCCTACCCCGTAACCATCAGTTTGTTCTCCGTATTTAAGAGGCTTTTTTTTTTTTTTTTTGGTTTGTCTCTTGTTTTCTTTGTTCATTTGTTTTGTTCCTTGAATTCCATACGAGGGACATTGTATGGTATTTGAAAGTACAACATCTGAGGCACCTGGGTGGCTCAGTCGGTTAAGCATCTGACTTCGGCTCAGGTCACCATCTGCGGTTCGTGAGTTCGAGCCCTGTGTCAGGCTCTGTGCTGACAGCCCAGAACCTGGAGCGTGCCTCTGATTCTGTGTCTCCCTCTCTCTCTGCCCCTCCCATGCTCATGCTCGGTCTCTCGCTGACAAAAATAAAGATTAAAAAAAAAAAAAAAAAAAGAAGGAAAGTACAACATCCATGCATGACAAAACCGCTCAACAGGAGCACCTGGGTGGCTCAGTCAGTTAGGCACCTGACACTTGGTTTCAGCTCAGGTCATGATCTCATGGTTTGTGAGTTCGAGGCCCACAATGGACTCTGCACAGACAGTACAGAGCCTACTTGGGATTCTCTCACTCTCTCTCTCTCTGCTCCCTTCCCTGTGTGCATCTACTCTCTCTCTCAAAATAAATAAACATTAAGATGTATATATGTGTGTGTGTGTGTGTGTGTATATATACATACATATATATGTATATATACATATATACATACATATATGTGTGTACATACACATACATATACATATATATATATGTGTGTGTGTATATATACATATATACATATATACATGTATATGTATATATGTACATATATACATATATACATGTATATGTATATATACATATACATATGTATATGTATATATGTACATATATACATATACATATATATATATGTGTGTATATATATATATATATATATATATATATATATAAACCCTCAACAAAGTAGGTTTAGGGGGAATATACCTCAACATAATAAAGGGCATATATGAAAAAACCATAGCTAACATCATATTCAATGGCAAAAAACTGAGAGCTTTTCTGATAAGGTCATAAACAAGACAAGGATGTCCACTCTCACCACTTTTTATTCAACACAGTACTCAAAGTCCTCTCCACGGCAATCGGACAACAAAAAATAAAAAAATAAAAGGCATCCAAATTGGTAAGGAAGAAGTAAAACTTCCACTATTTGCAGATGACAAAGTACTAAGTATAGAAAACCCTAAAGAGCATCAAAAATCTACTAGAAGTTATAAAAGAAGTCTACCATTTTTGTAAGTAAGGATTCTCTTTAGTGACCAAGAAGCAAAGACTTTTGAACAATAAATTCTCACGTCGAAACAGCTTATGATCAAAGGAATGGGAAAAAATATATATATGTATCACCTGAACAAAGTGCCTTTTTGTAGAGGGTGAGTCCAAGTTGGGAATAATTTCTATCAATTTTTTTCCTCCATAATTATCACTCCATTTATGTGGTCTAATCTTCCTTCAGATAAATCTTACAATTTCTATTTTTTAGAGCCCATTTTAATGAGATTTTTCATTAGCATAATTATTATTTTCAAATTTGAAAGTATCTCAGTATGCTATCAGTCCTTTAAACTTTCTAGTTTTTTTTGGATTTTACATTATACACTTGCCAAAGATAATTTTTGTAAAATAACCAATCATAATAAGATTGTTAGCACATAAAAGTATCAAAATAAAGAGATCCAATATATTGCCATCAAATAAAATATCATCTAAATATATGCCTTAATAATTAATGCATTAATGTCAATGAAAGTCAACACAGATATAAAAAGAACTCTGGAAAAACATACCAAATATCAGTGCTTATACTGATGACAGGATTAAGCATAAGGTTTTAATTTTTCTTGGTATTTCTTATTTTTATAATTTATGAAATATAAATATGAATTTTAAAAATTAAACATTTATACATGAGACTTTATTAAACTAGAAGCTACAAGTAAATATTTATCAAATCTCTGAAGACAGAAAGCAGAGAACAGGTCTACCCCAAAATACAAAAACAAGTTTTACTATAGTTCTTACCTGTGCTCTGTTTACATGTTATTAATTTGGTAGAAATTGAATTTAGACTTGTTTTTATTATAATATACACTCTCTGACCTCTTACTACATATGTCCAAGGAGTCAAATTGGCTGAGATCAATTTGTAATAGTGACATAAATGTTTAAGTGGGTTAAAAGAATCAGGTTACAATCTATATACATACCAAGTAAGAGTCATGTTAAATATATATAACATACAATTATACATATTAAGTGTCATGTTAAATATACATAATATACAATTTCTGTATGTATACATCATATACAGTTATAAATTCCATTTTATATTCCACTAAAAAATTTCTAATCATTACATGTTTGAATTTTATCTTATACTCATTGCAAGAACTTCTAGATTTAGACAGATTTTATCGTGTACCATGCTGCTGTTTCCAAGTCTTCCATGTTACTGTGTTTTTTAAAAAAAATTTTTAATGTTGGGGCGCCTGGGTGGCGCAGTCGGTTAAGCGTCCGACTTCAGCCAGGTCACGATCTCGCGGTCCGTGAGTTCGAGCCCCGTGTCAGGCTCTGGGCTGATGGCTCGGAGCCTGGAGCCTGTTTCCGATTCTGTGTCTCCCTCTCTCTCTGCCCCTCCCCCATTCATGCTCTGTCTCTCTCTGTCCCAAAAATAAATAAAAAACATTAAAAAAAAAAAATTTTTTAAATAAAAAAAAAAATTTTTAATGTTTATTTTTGAGAGACAGAACACTAGTGGGGGAGGGGCAGAGAGGGAGACACAGAATGGGAAGGAGGCTCCAGGCTCTGAGCTGTCAGCACAGAGCCTGATGTGGGGCTCGAACCCACGAACTGGGAGATCATGACCTGAGCCAAGTGGCATGCTTAACTGACTGAGCCACCCAGGCACCCCCATAACAACTTAACTTTTTAATGCCAAATTGTAATGGAATCATTTTGAAAGCATTTAATTCATGTATGAATTTTAAAAATTAAACATTTATAAACCAGAATTTAATAAACTAGAAGCTACAATATTTATCAAACCTCTGAAGATAGAAAAGCAGAGAAGAGGTCTACCCCAAAGCACAAAAATAACTTTTAGTATAGTTCTTATGTGTGCTCTGTTTACATGTTATTAATTTGGTAGAAATTGATTTTAGGTTTGTTTTTACTATACCAGCAAGGCACACACGTAATCTTTTTTTTACATCCAAATTAGTTAGCATATAGTGCAACAATGATTTCAGGAGTAGATTCCTTAGTGCCCCTTACCCATTTAGCTCATCCCCCCTCCCACAACCCTTCCAGTAACCCTCAGTTTGTTGTCCATATTTTTGAGTCTCTTCTGTTTTGTCCCCCTGTTTTCATATTATTTTTGTTTCCATTCCCTTATGTTCTTCTGTTTTGTATCTTCAAGTCCTCATATGAGTGAAGTCATATGATGTTTGTCTTTCTCTAATATCACTTAGCATAATACCCTCTAGTTCCATCCACATACTTGCAAAGTGCAGCCAGACTTCTTCAGAGTTATCTTTAGTTCTCTCCCTTACCTCACCGCACCTCTTCAGTCCTATCAGGTGCACTTCTGTGCACACCAATGAAGTCATATGATTTTTGTCTTTCTCTAATTCTGCTTAGCATCATACCCTCCAGTTCCATCCACATAGTTGCCAATGGCAAGATTTCATTCTTTTTGATTGCTGAGTACTACGCCATTGTATATATACACCACATCTTCTTTATCCATTCATCCATCGATGGACATTTGGGCTCTTTCCACACTTTGGCTATTGTGGGTAGTGCTGCTATAAACATGGGGGTGCATGTGTCCCTTTGAAACAGCACACCTGTATCCCTTGGATAAACGCCTAGTAGTGCAATTGCTGGGTCGTAGGGTAGTTCTATTTTTAGTTTTTTGAGGAACCTCCATACTGTTTTCCAGAGTGGCTGCACCAGCGTGCATTCCCAGGCACACATGTAATCTTAAGTGACAACCATTTGAGCATTGTAAGCAAGGACACGCACACATAGGTAATAACTATACCGTGACATATGCTGGAATGCACAGTGCATGTAAGAGCATCTCAGCTTCAGAGATGTTAAAATGAGGGTGGAAAAAAACTGCACTTTAGAAATGACAAAGTGTCATTTTAATAAAACATTTATAGGTACTCAGATTATGAGTAACGTTTTCTTAACACCTTTCACTTACTCCCTTTCATTCCCATTAGTATATTCTGTTTATTAGACAAAATTATTTTTACTTTTGTCTGGTCTTTTTAAATCCCTTCTTTCCTTAGGCTATGGGTACTGACTCTTCCTTAGTCTGATGATAATCTAGTAGGTAGGATACTACTACGGTTGTAATATTTGGAGGAAGCGGGTGGACATGATGGAGGGTGTTACAGGTCTTCCTCAAGCTGCCCTTGTCACTGTCACTATCTGAAGGGTTAGCAGATAGGACCGGGTATATAGTAAACTTCAAGTCAACGACAGCTTGTTTCATGATAACATAATTGAAAGCACAAAGTATATACATGGAGCATTCTTTATTTTTCCACTTATTAAATTAATAATGTTTTCACTATTCAGTATCCTTCCCAAAATTGTTTTCAGTAGCTGCGTGCAGTTCTCATAGTATTCTCTTCTTAATGTGGGACCTTGAGGTTATTTCCCACACATTACTCATCTGATGTGTGAAGTGCAACTCCTTAGAAGGGAAGAGGCAGTTCTGTGTTACAACAATAGTTGTAAATTCTGAGTTAGAATCAGGAGCTGCAACCATGGCTGGCCCCAGCTTCCCATCCTCTATTGTACTCAAGTCTGCCATTGACCTATTTGACTCTAGAACCAGGGACTTGCTCTACCGACCTTGGTTCTTTTGACATCAAGCACAGAGTAGTAGTATCATTCAGTTTTTCTCTATAGAAGAGAGTGGAGTATATCTAAGGTTGAGAGGGCAATGAAATGGATCAACAGATTTTAACTGAAGATTCTGATTGTGTGTTCTAGTTCCCTGACACTTCATTCTATTAAGGATAACCTAAATTGAGGTCATATTCTTAGTCTAGATGCAGTACTCTTGCTGAATTCCATGAGTCGATGATTCAGAAGTTACCTAAAACCACAGGTCCCACACACCCATCCATGCCCACCCTATACCAACTCAGTCAGATTTCAAGGAAATAAGGGGGGTGGGGGGATGAAGTCCTATCCCTTTTTTTTTTTTTTAACGTTTATTTATTTTTGAGACAGAGAGAGACACAGCATGAACGGGGGAGGGTCAGAGAGAGAGGGAAACACAGAACCCGAAGCAGGCTCCGGGCTCTGAGCTGTCAGCACAGAGCCCGACGCAGGGCTCGAACTCACAGACTGTGAGATCATGACCCAAGCTGAAGTCAGACACTCAACTGACTGAGCCACCCACGCTCCCCCTTAGCCCATTTTATATGTGAAGGGAGCATCCACTGACTTCTCTGTTACACTCAGTAACTGTGCAGAAGAGCAGAATCCTCCCTCAATGAAGAAGAAACACCTGTCTAGGCATCTCATGGGCATCTCTGTCACCCAATCCTCCACCTATTCTGTGGATGTCCCAGCACTTTGCCCTTTGAATTCCTATTTCATGATTTTAGCTGACACAAATGCCACTGAACCTTATCCAAAGACGCACCTAGAAGACATTCTTGACCATTATCGGTATATCCTAAAATACAACATTCAAAAACCATTCACATGAATGAAATGGGTGTTTGTGAGTCCGGAAGTTATACAGTTTAAATAAAATTACTCAGATAAGTATCATTAAAACCCAGACTTCAGAGCCAAGAGCCAATGACTTTTAAAAGGGTCCATACACATACTTGAAGCAAGACAGTTCACGTTTTTTGGTTTTTGGTTTTTTTTTAAGCCTCAAACAGCATGCAAAACCTTTCTCTCCACTTTAGTCACACGGGTTTTGAGTGTAAGAAAGGGTCATTTAGACTTGAAATCCAACACTTAGAGACTTACGTATAGAGGAACATCGCTGCAGCTCAACTCCATGGCTTCCGCATCTGCAAGGAAAATAACGAATGACAACCGTTATTACAGGAGGCACTGCATAACCAACCAGCAGAACTGTGTCCCTCCCTTCAGCTATCCAGGGGGGAGAAGTAACAATAGATGGGAAAACTGCAGAGACAAAATCATGAACTACAGAAAAGAGATTCCATCTGTATCAAATACCACCCCCCTTTTCTTCTCTCACGTTAATTTCCACACCTAAGGGAAACCTATCCACCCCAGGTAATATTCTATTGACTGCTCTTGAGAGAAATATTTCCAAAAGCCAGGACAGTCAACATAAACGTGCTCAAAGTTTTGCCTTAACTACTTGAATAATAGAGGTCTCTGAGGTTAGAGTTCACCGCGGTCCAAATGAGGCAGGAGACCTCAGGAGCAAGACACTTCTTTGCTGAACATCCAGAGGGCAAAGGTTTCAGTCATGTGATCTCAGGAGGGCGGGTATGTACTCCAGTTACCAACCTCTCCACCAACTACATGCCTGCCCCTGTAAAACCCACATCCAGAAACCACCTTGAAGCTTAGGGAAAAAAAGCAACCATCATTCAAGACGTTCAATGAACACCTACAGTGGGCCAAAAAATCCACAAAGATGATCAGGAGGTGCTTCGGCCCTCAAAAAATGCATAGCTCAACGAGAGCCCTAAAAACCGGGACAAAGTGAGGAGTGGGCTGGATGAGAACTGTGAATGGGGCAAGACAGAGACCCCACCACCACCCGAGTTCTGCTCACCAGGCCAATCCTGGCTCTGCTTCCCAGGCCACACCAGCTGCACTACCTTGGCGATGGGTGACAGGGCACATAGCAACCTGAATTGGGACATTTAGTGCAATAATACCCCAAGTATACACTTGGCAAGAAGAAAAATACAGAAAGTTCTTTTTTTTTTTTTTTTTAACAACTTTTAACTTCAGGTTTATTAATAGTTCATACTCACGCTGCCACTGGCACCCTCCTAGGTCACAAGTTATACTCCCTAAGTTATCCTCAGAGAAGACCAAGCTCATTACCAACACACTGTGCCCTGTGGCCGTTTATGTAGACCCACTTAAATGGGCTTATCTATTATCATCAGTTCTTAATAAAACTCGCCTCATAAATTAGATGAATGGCTTAAGAATTCCAGGAAGGAATCTTCAAATGGAAGACAATACTAACAAGAATATGACAAATCAGTCTCTCATTCCTAAATACGAATTATTCATCAGCCCTACTGGGAAATTAAAATGACTAAGAACAATGCCTTATAATCTCCACCCACCGCCCCCCCCCCCCGCAAAAAAATCAGCTTTCAGGTATGTAAATTTTGAAAGTACACCCAATAGCATATACCACGATCCCTTACCCTAAATGTGTGATGTGCTTCAAGGTATCACCAACTGTTTTTAACCTGTGTTTACAGGCATGCCATAAACCATTGTGATCTTTTAAAAAACTTTCACAAAACTTGATACAATTACAACCTTTTAAAATTTTTGCTTAATAGCAAGAGTGCATTCTACAGTCAATGTGTTCTCAAAAGGACCGAAATGCACAGAAAATAATATAAGTGCATTCCTTTATGAACAAAACTTTGAAGACTATGGAGTATTTTAATGAATCTTAGAATACATCATCTGTGTAAGAGGTTTGCCATACACTCATAGAAGTGCAGATGTTTTCCCTTACTCAGCTTTCTAGATTTTATCTGATAATACATCTACAAAAAACCACTTCTGGGGCACCTGGATGGCTCAGTCAGTTGTGCATCTGAGTCTTGATTTTGGCTCAGGTGATGGTGCCAGGGTCATGAGATCAAGCCCTGCTTCAGGCTCAGTGTTGAGTATGAAGCCTGCTTGGGACTCCCGCTCTCTGCCCCTCTCCCCTGCTTGCAGAAACGAAGGGAAGGTGGGAAGGAGGGGTACAGAGGGAGAGAGGGAGAGAAACCACGAAACCACTTGTGAAGAGAATATGGACTTAATCTGAAGAGTGAATTACTTCTTTAATAAAGAGTAATCTCCTAAGGGAAAAGCATTCAACTACAACCACTAGGTAGGGCAGCTGCTTGGATAAGAACCTTAAAAGGCACCGTAAGTGAAATTCATTCCCTGTGTCATCCATGGGCAAAGTATCATAATGAATTTCAAACACAGTCCAATCTACAATTTCTGTAATGACATTGCTAAGGACCATAAAAATCCATACACCATATTGAGTCGTATTGGTTATACTGTGGCAAAGTCTTTTAAAAAACTGTCCCACTTTATTTAATATGTCCTACACAATTTTCTCTTCCCAAAATAGAAGTGTTCTCATTTTTCTACAAAAAGTGGCTGTTTATGACATGTCTGTAAAAACATCCATTTTTCCAAATACATATAGGCCTTTCCATCAAGAAGGGGTGATATTTCAGTAAGTGAAAATTCTTAAAGGAAATTCAACTGTCAGATAGTATATGCCATCATAACATTTTCAAAAAGAATATTAGTACATGTTACCACTGTTTTGTCATTTTCTTGCAGTAATTAAAGTTTGCAACTTAAAAGCATAAGAGACTTAAAAAATGAGAACAAACTGAGGGCTGATGGGGGGTGGGAGGGAGGGGAGGGTGGGTGATGGGTATTGAAGAGGGCATCTTCTGGGACGAGCGCTGGGTGTTGTATGGAAACCAATTTGACAATAAATTTCATATAAAAAAATAATAAAGTTTACAACTTAATAAAGCCCTCATATCTGCAGGCTTCAAATTCTTGGGGGGAAAAAGCCTTCTAATCTATATAAATCTTTGAAACTGAATGTTTCACAGGTTTTGTATTTTTAAAACGTAACAACTTCTAAATTATAGGAGAACCGACTGACATCAGGGAAGATGGGAGTTTGTAGCCACTTTATTTTTTTTTTTAATTTTTATTTGTAGGAGAGAGCATGTGTATGTGAGAGAGAGAGAAAGCCGGAGAGGGGCACAGAGAAGGGGGACAGGGAGAGAATCCCAAGCAGGCTCCAGAGTCAGTGCAGAGCCCGATGTGGGGCTCAGTCTCACAACTGCTAGATCACAACCTAAACCAGTATCCAGAGTCAGGTGCTTAGCTGACTGAGTCACACAGGTGCCCCATGCAGCCACTTTTAAAAATTAATAAACTTGTGGGGCACCTGGGTGGCTCAGTCAGTTGAGCGGCCGACTTCGGCTCAGGTCATGATCTCGTGGTCCGTGAGTTCGAGCCCCCGTGTCGGGCTCTGTGCTGACAGCTCAGAGCCTGGAGCCTGTTTCGGATTCTGTGTCTCCCTCTCTCTGACCCTCTCCTGTTCATGCTCTGTCTCTCCCTGTCTCAAAAATAAATAAAAACATTAAAAAAATTAATAAACTTGTATAATTAGTGGATGGGATTAATACATAAAGCCCCGAATTTTTAAGTTTAGCCAGCACTGCACTTGTATTAGAATGTATATATCATAATGAGGTTCTCTTCAGCTGTGACACACATTAAATCCAAATTCAAAGTCAAAGTGCTTTGAACCAGACATTCAAACAGAAGGGTTACAGAGTAGGGGCACCTGGGTGGCTCAGTTGATCAAGTGGCTGACTTCAGCTCAGGTCTTGATCACCCAGTTCGCGGGTTGGAGCCCCATATGGGGCTCTGTGCTGACAGCTCAGAGCCTGGAGCCTGCTTCAGATTCTGTGTCTCCCTCTCTCTCTGCCCCTTCCTCGTTTGTGCTTTGTCTGTCTGTCTGTCTGTCTCTCTCTCTCTCTCTCTCTCTCAAATTAAAATAACAAAAAACTGGGGCACCTGGGTGGCGCAGTCGGTTAAGTGTCCGACTTCAGCCAGGTCACGATCTCGCGGTCCGTGAGTTCGAGCCCCACGTCAGGCTCTGGGCTGATGGCTCGGAGCCTGGAGCCTGTTTCCGATTCTGTGTCTCCCTCTCTCTCTGCCCCTCCCCTGTTCATGCTCTGTCTCCCTCTGTCCCAAAAATAAATTAAAAATGTTGAAAAAAAATAACAAAAAACTTAAAAAATTAAAAAGAAGGGTTATAGAGTATTTTAAACTAAGGTTTTCAAAATAATGACCCATTTGTTTTATTACTTCCACTGACATGTATTGTACATCAATGTTTTTACTGAGAACAAAAAGGGTTATTAATCGCATTTAATCTTCATAGGTTTTTAAATGTGGAGTAAGTTTGAAAAAATATACTGTTGCAGTAGTACAATTTATAAATTAGAAAAATAAGGATACACACTTTTTTTTTTTTTTTAACTTAGTAAGGGTACATGACATCTTGCAGATCTGTTCCTTCTAGGTAAGCCTTTGTCCCCACTTGCCAGGCTGTGGGTACTTTTCCCACAGGGGTCTCAATGCAGGCTTACTAGACTAAGGAATAAGCTGTGGGGTTTCCCGAGCTCCACCCACCCGCCCTGCTGAGGTTCTAGGTGGCAGGGGCCTGCGAGCTGGAATGCAGGGCAGAGTGCAAGGTCACACCTCTTTAAAGCTAAGAGGGATCCAGGGGCGCCTGGGTGGCTCAGTCGGTTGAGCGTCCGACTTCGGCTCAGGTCATGATCTCACAGTCCGTGAGTTTGAGCCCCGCATCGGGCTCTGTGCTGACAGCTCAGAGCCTGGAGCCTGTTTCAGATTCTGTGTCTCCCTCTCTCTCTCTCTCTCTGCCCCTCCCCCGTTCATGCTCTGTCTCTGTCTCAAAAATAAATAAACGTTAAAATAAATAAATAAAAAATAAACTAAAACTAAAGTCCCCACAGTTCTCAGACTTGGTCCCAAACGTTCTAAAAGCCCCTATCAGAGACAGAATCATTTGAGGTACATGTATTATATACTCAAATACTCGAAGTTCAAACTGATATAGGTATAAAAAACCGTATTCTCATTTTAATGTTTCCAAAACTGATGCTTCCTACATAGTCAAGAGCAGCAAGGTCTGTGCTCACTTGCAGAGATGCATGGCTAAATCATATTGTGCCTCCTTTATTATCAAGTTTAATAACAAAACCAGTTTGTATTTGCTAGACAAGTTCTACACACACCAGCTTTTCACCACACAAATATCATGGTCTACGTTTCCTAATTTGAGTTCTCCATTTGGATTTTCAAAAATTCTTAGACTCGAGTACTGTTTTAATATTTTATTTTTCAAAAATGTGTCCTGGGAAATTTAAGGCCAATTTCCAGTCTTTCTTGCAGACACCAGAGAATGATAGGGGGTCTTGGTACACAGCCACAATTTTTAAGTTTGCTCCCAAAACAGAGGAAAAAATTCTTATAAAAAGAAAACCATGATGCAAAATATTCAATATTTCACACATACTAGAAAGAATGCCTAATGTTTCAGGATCTTCGTTTTGCTAGTTACTTCTTTAAAAATTAGACCATTTAAAAGGTGAAGAGAATATTCCAACTTAAAAATAAGAGAAAATATAACATTCAACTTTCACAGTAAATAATCATTCTTGACTTTATGAAATTCTGGGTTTCTAAGACTAACTCCATATAAAATCTATGACTTGAACTTTGTGTTTGAACATGCCAAAAACTTTGGCTGGTACACCTCTTACAAAACCTATTAACAAATAATGGTCAAATATTTACTAATACTGTTAGTAACTATACTTGGAAGGCTAATGATGTGGTTAGACACTGTGCTATGTATTTTACCAACACCTCAGAGAAGCCTCACAGCAGTCATGAGAGGAACCATGGAGGAAGTCTTACTTGCCTGAATCTTCATTTACAAATGCCTGCAGTTGTAAGGTTACACTGAAGCAAAAGTTACCCAAACCTAAGAATAATTGTTTTCATTTTTTTTTACATTTATTTCTTTTTGATAGAGACAGAGCACAAGTGGGGGAGGGGCAGAGAGAGAAGAAGGCACAGAATCCAAAGCAGGGTGCAGGATCCGAGCTGTCAGCACAGAACACGAACGCGGGGCTCGAACCCACAAACCGCGAGAGCACGACCTGAGCTGAAGTCAGACGCTTAACAGACTGAGCCACCCAGGTGCCGCAACCTAAGAATGATTCTTCAATCAACTGACCACCATGAAGATTAGGAACAACTCCCTCCCACGTTTATTCTTCAGTTCCCGCCCCCTTACGGCTAGCACGGCTAGCATCTGTTCTCCACCCAGTCCCCCTTGTACTTTAGATGTTTTGTAGTTACATGTTTTGGTCTTGAGGTGGTTACTGGGTGTTATAAATATAAAATACCTATCAAGATAAAATTGGAAATCTTTTTTTAAAGATGAAATTAGGTTAAATAAAATCGAGAATAGTATTTTTCAATATTGGCTAACTTCTCAAATCATGATCCTACTGATCAATGAGAATGTGGCAGAGATCCACTAACAAGTGAAAAAAGAAATCATAAGGAGATAAAGCCTTAAAGATCATCGCAGTATTAAAGGAAGAATTTCTTCTCCTCTTTATCCTATGAGAAAACGGAAGAACTTGTTAACTAATTCTAATAAAAATAACCCTCACGATAGCTCTTCGAAAATACAGTAGGATATGCATGTATTTTGTAGGAGAGCTTTATTTTTGCATGTTTGTTTCATTGTTTGATGTAAAATGCTAATTAGAATAAAGATGTAAGGTGCATTTAAAGAAAGTTTGAAATGTAGTAATTTTCTAAGAAATTACACTCTAAGAGAGAAAGAAACAAAGAAAGAAAATACAGTGTGATAACATGAATGTCCTGCTCTGCAACTAACAAATTTGGCAGACAAAAACCATAAACGCCCCCACCATCACTCCCCTCCTCTCTCCCTCTCCCCCCACACACTACACTTGATGTCCCTCCTAAGAATAAGAATGAGTTGAAAACTGCAAGGCACAGGGCGCCTGGGTGGCTCAGTCGGTTGGTCGTCCGACTTCAACTCAGGTCACGATCTCACGGTCTGTGGGTTCGAGCCCCGCCTCGAGCCCCACGTCAGGCTCTGGGCTGATGGCTCAGAGCCTGGAGCCTGCTTCCGATTCTGTGTCTCCCTCTCTCTCTGACCCTCCCCCGTTCATGCTCTGTCTCTCTCTGTCTCAAAAATAAATAAACGTTAAAAAAAAGAAATTAAAAAAAAAAAACTGCAAGGCACTAGGTCACGCTACACATGGTAGAACAGGTATTCGAGCTTCCTGCTTCAAAGCTTGTACTCCTACCCATGATGCTGTGCTGCGTGCTAGCCACAGAAGTCAAATACAAAGTTTTATAGGGGATACTCCTTTTCATAATAGAACCCCAGGCAAATCTCTTTTCTACCACTGTTTCCTATGAGACCTTGGTCCTCCTTTTAAGGAGATTCCCTGTAGGGAACGTCCCTGATACCTGCTCTCCCCAGGTAAGACAGTATCTAGTGTCGCCCTCTGCACTTCACAGGAAGAAAGAGAAGCTTGGCAAAGTTGCACCACTTAGAGATCAAGCAGCCACAAGCGGCCAAGCGGACGTGTGAATCCAGCCCATCTTACCTATCCAGCCCATGTTCTCCTTAGCCACAGCACAAGGTCCTTGTGTCACATAACTTTGGTCTCAAAGATAGCAAGTTGCTTGGCTAACAAGTAGCCAACACCTCATAAGAGGAGAGCCTCAGAAGCAGCCTGTATATGAACTCCACCTCTGCCCTATTCTAACTGTGTGACTTGGGCCTGAAGTTCCCCTCCCTGGGGCAGTCACTCATCCCTGAGTAATAGTGCCTACCTCATAAGCCTCTTGAGAGGATTGAGACAGCTGACAGTAATAACAGAAAACACTTAGTGCCCATCAAGAGCACTCAAAGGCTAGCTTCATTTATCAAGCTTATATAAAGGGTTTCTTAAGCATTTGAGTATTTTGAAAGACCTCTAAATATCAGACTTAACAAGATGAGTCAGCACTAAGCGGGGCCAGGCTCCTCTGAAATGGGTCCACCCAGCTCAGCCTCACCCCAGCCCAGAGGAATCTCCAAGCATCAAGAATTCTGAATAGTATTATGCCAGGCCGGTGTGTGATTTTACACAGCTGAATGAATACTCCCCCCACTACGGTCAGAGAATTCAAAGGGTAGAACTATTCCTACTGACACAACTCGACAACCATCTCTGTTTTCAACCTTCACTTGGAAATGATGAGTCACAGCTCTGTCAACAAACCTAGAAGTGTAGAATTATATCTATATTTCACAACTGTTATGCTAACTGGAGAAGGAGTAAAGAACACAGGAACAACTGGGAGGGAAGGCCAAGTCTAAGGAAAAAGCTTCAGTGTGGGCACAGTGAAAATGGGTAAGAAGAGAGCATTTTAGAAATAAGCCTGGAGCGCCTGGGTGGCTCAGTCGGTTAAGCGTCCGACTTCAGCTCAGGTCATGATCTCACAGTCCGTGAGTTCGAGCCCCGCATCGGGCTCTGTACTGACAGCTCAGAGCCTGGAGCCTGTTTCGGATTCTGTGTCTCCCTCTCTCTCTGACCCTCCCCTGTTCATGCTCTGCCTCTCTCTCTGTCTCAAAAATAAATAAATGTTAAAAAAAAAATTAAAAAAAAAAGAAAGAAAGAAGCCTGTTAAGAAGTGCTGATGCATTGGAGCACTTGTACCCCAATGTTTATAGCAGCACTCTCAACAATAGCCAAATTATGGAAAGAGCCTAAATGTCCATCAACTGATGAATGGATAAAGAAATTGTGGTTTATATACACAATGGAGTACTACATGGCAATGAGAAAGAATGAAATATGGCCTTTTGTAGCAACGTGGATGGAACTGGAGAGTGTGATGCTAAGTGAAATAAGCCATACAGAGAAAGACAGATGTCATAGGTTTTCACTCTTATGTGGATCCTGAGAAACTTAACACAAGACCATGTGGAAGGGGAAGAGACAAAAAAGTCAGAGAGGGAGAGAGCCAAACCATAAGAGACTTAAAAACAGAATAAACTGAGGTTTGATGGGGGTGGAAGGACGGGGAGGATGGGTGATGGGCATTGAGGAGGGCACCGGTTGGGATGAGCCCTGGGTGTTGTATGAAAACCAATTTGACAATAAATTTCCTATGAAAGAAAGAGTGCAGGCAGAGGTCTGAAGATTAGAAAATACAGTAACTATTCAACAGATCCCATTAATTCAAACCAGTGGGAGTGGTGGGAGTGGGCAGGAAGAAGGGGAGTCAGTCTGAAATGGTGCAGCCTGAATGAGAGAATGTTTATGAAGTACCCAGAGGGGTGTGAGCTAGCTGCTAACACAATGTTCCACCAAAACTGGCACACTCACTTGTATTTTGCAGGATGTCCAAGCCTTTTTATATATCAGTTCAACATTGCTTTTCCTATCTCACTTTTGCGATCGATCTGTTTAGTTGCATCCTTCATCATCAGTGCAAAGCTCTATCACTCAGCATCTTGGGCAAGATACAGCCTATCAAAGGCGTAAATGTCCTCATTCACAGTAGGTCTCTGAGGTCCCTCTATCATGTCCAGAAGTCAATTTACTGTCACCTACTCCGTGCAAAGCACCACGGAGGCTATCATGAGAAAGATTCACATACATAAAACACCACCCCCATCACTGATGAACTCACAGCTTGGTTCGGGGAATATCTATATCCATGAAAACCTAAAAGTTTTAAGGAGTAATACACCATCGACCTGACAGAACATGATAGTGTTAGGCAAGCATCAGTGACAAATGAGTTATAAATGTAATGGGGGGGGGGGGGGAGGGGCCATGGAGAAGGACCAGCATGAAAAAAAGGACATGGACTTGTGCTATTTAGGAAAAAGTGAGGAGTCTGACAGGCTGAACTAACAGGTTTGGAAGGAGTAACGGTCATTGCCCCTTACTTTTATACATCATCCATCTCGAAAACACACCAAACCTGTGACAGAAGTGATCAACAGACTTTCAGGGGCCAAAAGTCACCCGCCAGAGACTTGATAACACCAACTTCATGTCTCCTTTTGGTCAGAATTTAACAAAATATACTCCAGCTTTTCCTGTAATTTGCTTTACTTTTGCTTCCACTAACAGGTTTAGGGAGGACCCAATTGGTACTGATAGTTCTTTACTTGGACAAATGACCTCATTGGATTTATCAGACCCTGGTGTCTTCACCAGCTTCTCATTTCTGTTTTTTATTTCCCACACTTTTTAATAAAGCAAGGAAATACACTTGACCCTGGACACCCTAAATTTACACTGCTTAGGTCTATTTATAGATGGATTTTTCTTTGATACATATAGTCGGTGCTCTGAATTCATTTTCTCTTAGTTTTTTTTTTTTTTTAACATTTTCTTTTCTCCAGCTTACTGCATTATAGAAATACAGTATATAACCACATGATGTCACTTAGGTGGAATCTAAAAAACACAACAACAACAAAGAAAAAAAGACTCACAAACACAACAACAAAAAACTGGTGGTTGTCAGAGGGGTGGAAGGAGAAGCAAAACAGGGGAAGGGGATTATGAGGTACAAGTTTCCAGCTGTGAAACAAGTCAAGGAGATGAAAAGTATGCACAAAGAATACAGTCAGTATTATATTCACGTAGGATGAATACACTTATCATGGTCAACACTGGGTAATGCTCAGAACTATTGAATCACTATGTTGTACATCCATAACTAGTTTAACATTCTATGCCAACTCAAAGAAAAATTAAGACATTTTTTAACTGGTATAGCTAAATCAGTATACCGAATTCTAGATAATAAAACTAGTGGATCTATGTGTAAAACCTGGAGAAACTCTAGAATGATCATTTAACATTTAGAATTATGACCTTCAAGCAAAGATGAAAAGAAATGAGACTTAGCCTTAGAAATAGGACTAGTCTCAAACTGTTTAATTTAGTTCAGCACATGTACTCACAACTTCCTATATGCTTAGTACTGAGGGAGGAAAAAAGTGTCTCCTTTCAGGTACATATCAATCTATTTGACAAGAAAGGGCTTACAGATGTGAAGTAGGTAAATAACCTATAGAAAAGACAATACCAAGGATATAGAAAGCCCCTAGGCACCAGAATGCCTGCCCCATGGACAGAGGAAGATAGGAAGACCACAAAACCCTTATGGGGTTCTAGCAGTAGAGAGAGGCACAAACACTCCCCTCTGTCATTAGTTGGGGTATCAACAGGGCTCCCCAAGGAGACAGAGCCTGACCTGAGCCTTTTATATAGTTTGTCAACTAGGGGCACTCCTATCCCAAAAGGCATTTAGAAACGGGGCAGGACAGCTTTTCTGGTTCTCAAATGACCGGGTCAGCAGGATAGGGAAAAAGCAGAAGGGGAAAGGGAGCTGCTATAATGCCAGGTCAACCCTGCATAAAGAAAGGTCCCACCCCAAATGCCAACACAGATCTCTGTTGAAAATCACCGAGGTGGACAACAGACATTCACCAGGTACACGATGAAATGGAACAACCTTTCAAGCCCAAGAAGGAACAGGCAGAACCCCATGTAGTACAAAAGGGTTGTTCACGGAGGGACAAGACTAACACCTCCAGGACAGAAGGATGGAAACACGTTCAGGGTCCCCATGATACACCTTAGTAAGTTATGTGAGCTTCACGCCAGCGAGCGGCTTTAATGCACGAGAAGGATGTGACCTGAACTGTGCTTTCAAGAGGCCACTGTAAGAGTAGGTGGAGGAGGGATTCTGCACTCAGAGCAACAGATCAACACCATTGCTGTCACTCAGGTGACAGAGACAGAGAGCCTGAACGAAAAACAGTAGCATAGGGAGGGCAAAGATAAATTTAAGAGATTAAGGGACAAAACGGACAGGCCTTAACGCTAAACCAGATGTAGGGGATAAGGACTAGGAGGATTCTAGGGTGACTCCTTGGTTCTTAGTCTGGGGAGCCAGGTATTTAGTGACATTGACCAAGATAGGGAAAATAAAAAGGAGAAGTGGAAGACGTGGAGGGGGAGAAAGGACTACTAGCCATAACGAGTTTGAGATGTGATTACTCATCAAGACAGAGAGGTCTGGGCTTGAAAGATATACTGGTAACACAGCAGTTTGAGTCACTGGGAGTAAATGAGAGGATTAAGGTGGTAGATACACAGAAATTCGAAAAGGCTTTGCGTAGAGACTTAGAGAATGTCAAGAGAAAGCAAGGTAGAAGAGCTCACGAAAGACACTAAGAATAGAGAAATAACCAACAAGGCTGGCATTAACTGAGCACGATTTATTGTGTCAGACAAGGTTCTGTGTGCTGTTTAAATTCACCTACTTCTCAGAGCCACATGGAATACCTCCTATTTTACATGGAATACCATCCCCATTTTACACATAAGAAAACTGAGGCACAGAGAGGTTGTGTACCTTGTCCAAGGTCACACAAGTATTAGGTGGCAGAGCCAAGATTTAAACCCAGGCAGTCTGGTCCCAGATCCCATCCTCCTAACTTAAAGTCTCCACTTCTAGGTCAGAAATTTGAAAGGGGACTAATGTGACAAAATCCAAGAGGGATGGATGGACAAGGCAGCAAATGCTGTGGATAAATGAAGCAAAGCACACTAAAATCAGAGAAGGACCTACTGGATCCCTAACTTAAGAAGTCGCTGGCTCTCAGCCATTTCCACGTTGGTGGAAGAATCGGCCTGATAAGAGCCAATGGAGCTGTTACCGGGAGGTAAAAAGTGAACATGACCACATGAAACAGTAAACGTTCCACAAGTTACAAAAAGGAAAGAGCTTTGCGGTGAAGTCATAACATAACATAACGTAACATAACAAAGTTTTTTTAAAAACCTCCACTGGGCAAAGGGATCATGAGCTGTCTTAAAGCAGGAACATAGGGAGAACTGGTATTCAAATATTTTCACTGGGTGAAAACGGTCAAAATTATTTTGTTATTCTGATTCAAATCTAGGCACACTCTTGTGCTCTGAAGCAATGTTACCTACATAAGCTAATTATAGTCACAAATTTCTATTACATACCAAACAAGGACTTTGTGCAATCCACCACCTGGGATTCAAGATTAAAACAGAAGTTCTGAGGTGCCTGGAGGCTCAACTGGTTGAGCATCCAACTTCGGCTCAGGTCATGATCTCACAGTCCATAAATTCAAGCCCCGTGTCGGGCTCTGTGCTGACAGCTCAGAGCCTGGAACCTGCTTCGATTCTGTGTCTCCCTCTCTCCGCCCCTCCCCCACTTGTGCTGTCACTCTCCCTCTCAAAAATAAATTTTAAAAATTTTTAAAAAAAGTTCTTACAGGATAAGTATTAAAATATTGCAATAACATAAAAAATAGTCAACAATTTAAGTGTTTGTTATTTAATATTCAAGGCAATGTTTTAAATAAAGCATGAGGTCTAAAAATGTACAGAGAGAAGTTCAAACACACAAACAGCTCAGCAACATTCAAAAGCCTAATCGCTCAGCAATAATAAATAATGCTTACAGCTTACAAAGGACTGTAGTCAAGTCAAAGAGAATGAGGACTCAGAAGGGGCCATTGTCTTTGGAAGTTACCAAGTCACTGGTTGGCACTTCAAGGGCAGCAGAAAGACTCATCAAGGGGGCTTATGTTTTAGGTCTTCCCCCCGTCCCACTTGGGACCTGTGGGTGCTTGCAGGGATGGGGGAAAGAAACCAGAGTATCAGAAGAGCTGGGAGAACAGATCCTGGTATCTGGCACCAAGTGGTCAGGGATGTTCAACGTCCTGTAAGAAGGACAGTCCTGTATTAACTGAAGAATTGTCCCATGTCCTTCTTGGCAATTTGGACAGATTTTTTATTTTGCTCCTAATGGCTTAGGTGTGCCTTTCCCTCAAAGAGGCTAGCCAGCTTCAAAATGTCTCCTGGAAGGACATTCCTCACAAGAGGAATACAAGTTGCTACTTCTATAAAATAATACCAGTTAACGGCATAGTACTATCCCAGGTGTAACTGCCTAGGAAATTAATGAATTTTTTCTATGCCTGCCTTAAAATTCCTAGATATTTTTGCTTAAATTAGAAATTATCCAACATCTACTTCATAATATATACATACATATATATATATATATATATACATATATATATATATATTCATTATCAATAAGAATGCTAGGCCTCAACATTTCAAGTTACTATGGAAAAACGTTTTAATACCTAATTCTACATAGATTCTGTTGGGGTGAAAGCTTTTATTTTATGGTGTTTAAGTTCCTTGTTGATAGCCCTCACCAGGAGAAACCAAAGAATAAGGAAGGCTCTGTCTTTCTAGGCAACCTGAACCTGAACTTAAGACTGGATGTGCTCCAAAAAACTGCAACGCCTGTTGTGAGTCAGGTACAACTTGGTTTTTCAGCCTTCACAGTATTTACTCAAGCCCTCAAGAAAGCTCAGAGTCCCCTTCTCAGATGTTTTCTATGGCTCTCACGCAACAATGTGTTGCCTAAAGCAACAGTCAGCCTCATATTTTGAAAAACGCACACTTACAAAGTTATTAGGAAACGAATGTCACACTTTGGGAAACCTGAGGCAGTAAATACCTAATCAAGGCAAATCTTCACCAGCCATGAACTGAACTACCCTCTATCTGTTCTGGACAACAAATGCAGTCTAAAAAGCCAATATGAACAACAACAAAACAGGCAGGTGTGTACAGACCTGCTGTGGTCTGAGTGTTTGTGTCCCCCACTAACATTCAGGTTGAAGTCCTAACCCCCAACGTAATGGTATGAGTAGGTGGGGCCTGTAGGAGGTGGTCAGGTTAGGAGGGTGGAGCCTCCATAATGGCACTGGCCTTAAGAAAAAAAAAAAAAGAAAAGAAAAGAAAACCACAGAATTCCCTAAGCTCCTTCTGGCATGTGAGAATGCAATGATAAGCCTCTAACCCAGAAGAGGGCCCTCACTCAGAACAGGCTAGCACCCTGAACTTGGACTTCCAGGCTCCAGAGATGTAAGAAATAAATTCTTGTGGGGCGCCTGGGTGGCGCAGTCGGTTAAGCGTCCGACTTCAGCCAGGTCACGATCTCGCGGTCCATGAGTTCGAGCCCCGCGTCAGGCTCTGGGCTGATGGCTCGGAGCCTGGAGCCTGTTTCCGATTCTGTGTCTCCCTCTCTCTCTGCCCCTCCCCCGTTCATGCTCTCTCTCTGTCCCAAAAATAAATTAAAAAACGTTGAAAAAAAAAATTAAAAAAAAAAAAAAAAAAGAAAGAAATTCTTGTTTCTAAGCCACCCGGTCTTTAGCATTGTGTTACAGCAGCCTGAAGAGACAAAGACAATGCCAAATATATGGTCAGTGCTTCATCAGTACTTCTCACATGAGGACTTCTCATCAACAGGGCTCAAGTTCATCTCAACCCTGTTCCAACGTACACACAGGTGCACACACAAACACATAACGAACTCACTTCTCATCTGCTTCTTCATGTTCCTATTCTCCTCTAGATTCAAGGTCACTAAATGAGTAATATAATCCAAGTTCATAGGGTAATAGACAGTGAGGAATATAAAGTCTCCATCTTTCCCACCAGCAGGCCATACCTTGATCCAAAACGCTAACTGAGGGGGAAAAAGTAAGGTAGCAGGACACACAGCTTGGGGCAAAAATAGGCCTATTAGCCAAATTAGAGGAAGTACACAGTTTCCAGCCCGAGTATACACACATACCTAAATGCATCACAGACTTGTCTAAGTGTGTAACCTATAAATTTAGATTTATGGGAGGAAACTTCATTTTGGTTAAGTTCCCACAGCATTTAGTAGTACACAGACACTATACAAAATACCCCAGGTTTAAAATGCACCTAGTAAACAATTTATGATTGACAGTGTAACTGACAATTCCAGACTACATTCATTGTCCACGTCAGTCATGAGCTCGCACCAGGGTATGCTCTCCTGTTTCCACTTCCTCTGACTGTATTAGCTGTTTACAACTTGAGCAGTTCTTTCCATTTTTCTCCATCCATAGGAGGCTACTCTGAGCAGAAGCTATCATTCCCTATTTTGAATTTTTTTTTCAACATTTTTAATTTATTTTGGGACAGAGAGAGACAGAGCATGAACGGGGGAGGGGCAGAGAGAGAGGGAGACACAGAATCGGAAACAGGCTCCAGGCTCCGAGCCATCAGCCCAGAGCCTGACGCGGGGCTCGAACTCACGGACCACGAGATCGTGACCTGGCTGAAGTCGGACGCTTAACCGACTGCGCCACCCAGGCGCCCCTATCATTCCCTATTTTGAAATCAATACCTTTCACCAACTAGTCATAGATTAGGCCGTTAGAATGCTTTCTTTCTGGCTCTGCACATATTCCCTTGTCCATCTCTGCTCCTGTGATCTGGGTCCCATTAATCCCAACGAGCTGAGTCATGTGCCAGAGTCCTTCTCCCTTTACTGCTGTGTTCCTATTTCTGTGTCCCCCTCCCTTCTGCCCTGTGATCAGCACGAGTAATTCTAATGTGAATACACCAGGGTCCCTACCCTAGGGAACTCCTAGTTTACTGGAGAAAGCACACAAGTAAACAGCTAATACCATGTATTACAATGTAATGTTACCATGTAATGTTACCATGTAACATTAGAGTAAACAGAAGTGCTGGGTGCTAGGAGAGAACATAGGAAAGGTATTAATCCTGAATGAGCAGGATGTGCTCCTTCTTAGAAGCTGACAAATACTTGGTAAATGTTTTTGAACACAGACCTCCTTTCTGCCTATATGATGGATTAAATAACTTGAGGACCCTACTGCTTAAAACATTCACTAGACTATTTTTAAGAGCTACTTCAAGTGTGTAGTTCAACTCTCAGTAAAGGAGATCTCCTCAGTCCTAAAATTATGACTCATCAAAAAAAAAACAAAAAAAACAAAAAAAACAAAAAACATGTTGTAATGACCTATTGAGAATATTTGCCCTGAGAAGGTTTGCCGGTCTCAGCCAAGATGAGTGGATTTTAACTGCCAGGGACGTCAAGAGACGTTTATAGGAGGCCCACACTGAGAAAGAAGAGATAATAGAGGACAAACAGTATTTTAAGAGACTTTTGGAGAATTTCTATCAGTTGATAAATTCTCAGATTTTGAAAATAAATGGAGTCCCAACAATTCTACATCTAGATATACCAAAGCACAGAGTATCTTAAAAAGGTACTTTCCCAAGTCATGTCTATTGTGTGGTTTCTTTTTATTCATGAAAACTATATATTTTGTATTATGATGGAGAAAAATGTAAAAATAGTCAACTGTTCATATTGGTTATAACATGGGATTGCAGAGAGTGATAAAAAAAAAAGTCTTCAAGTTTTTAAAAATACCCCTCTGACTTATAATAAAATTTACAAATAAGACATTTTGAAAGTGTTTACGTTTTTAAATTTTAAGTGGTATTTAATTTAAATGTATATTTAATCTGAACTTTTATTTAACAGTTAAAGTTTTAGGTTTTAATTTTTTTCATCTTAAAAACAAATTCAACCACAAAAGGAAAATCAATAACATATCTTGGTTCTACACTTTTTAAAAATTTTTTTAGTGTTTTTTTTTTTAATTTACATTTGAGAGAGCGCGCGCGCTTGAGCAAGGGGAGGGGCAGAGAGATGGAGAGGAATCTGAGGCAGGCTCCAGGCTCCCAGCTGTCAGCACAGTGCCGGATGTGGGGCAGGAACCCACGAGTGGCAGGACGAGGACCAGAGCCCAAGTCAGACGCTCAACCGACTGAGTCACCCAGGCGCCCCTGGCTCTACGCTTTTAAAAGCTGCTTGCTTCAAGGTCTCAGTTTATTTATCTGTAAAAAATGGGATGGTAGTATCTACTTTGCAGAGCTATGTAGAAGATCAGATCAGTTACTCTAAGTGAATCTCCTCCTTGGTGATACTTTGAATTCCTTATTTTAAAGCAAATATGCCTTGTCCCAAATTTTACCCATTTGTCCTACAATGATCTCTGAAACTATACAGAACTGGGGCCACCCCCTTTATCTCACAATGTCTGAAGACTATTTATCAACATTTCTCTACTCCTGTAGGTCTTCCCTAGAGGAAAATTGTTCCTGCCCTGTTTTCCCTCATATCACTGTTTCAAGAACTTCTCAGTATACCAGGACCTAACTAGTCTACCTTTCCTAATGGTACCAATTGTGTTAAAAACAGTAACACCACTCAGGTTTATAATCCCAGATGGTTTCTGACCACTCTTCCTTCCTCATTCCCCCCACTCACTCATTCACAAAATAGTCACTGTTTGGAGTCCGTCTCTCCCATCTCTTAATCCAGCATCCCATTCCTTTCACCTCCCCCTGCCAGGATATCCCAAATAGTCTGCTGAGTGGTCACCAGCGGTATGCCCTTCCCACTTCTAACCTATCTTGTATATCAATGCCAAGTTAAATACTCACAATTATTTCCATCATTTTACTCCCCTGCTCAAGAACAAACCTTACCCTCTGGTGCCTGTCAGATCAAATGCCAGCTCTGCAACGAGCATCCAAAGCCTTCCACGTTATTGTTCATCCTACCTATAACCCATCGCTCACCACTTCAACAAATTAATCCCACTTGGACCCAGATTGGCTTCCCCATGGATCAGACACCCAGGCTCTACAAAGCTGGCCCATCCCAAACCTTTTACCTCCATGATTCACACCCTGAATACTCTAACACTGTGGCATGGGACACTAGGGTTTGAATCTTGGCTCAAACACCCACTAGCTCTGTGACCTTGGGCTACTTACCTGTCTCACAATACCTGTTGTGAGGATCAAATGGAATCCAGTAGGCAAAATACTTAGAATAGAATAGTACTGACACCCAGGATCAAATTCCAGAGTCCCTCCCTCCTGCCATTTTCCCAATGACCTCCCCTAGATCTTTTATTTATTCAATGATCTAACAATTGTATCTTAGTACTTTTTGCTCATGTCGAGGGTTTATCTTATCTTCCAGCTGAACCCTTTTCTCTTGTATCCTTTGCCGTGCTCTGTGCATATCAAAATTTACCTACGAGATTAAACCCAGTCATTTGATGTGACTAGGACGGGAGGGCAAAAGTGTTTTTGTAAACACTGCTTATTCATTAAATGATATCTGACCATCTGCTGGGCACGAGGACATTATGTGCAAAGGACATACACTTGAACAAGAAACAAAAGTCCCAGTCCTTCTGAAGCTTACAGTACAGTTTACAAACAACACGGAAAATTTTACAGTATACTTCATAGTGATATGTACTATTTTTTAAATAGAGCAAAGGAGAAGAGAGTGGAGGGGTGGACAGTGGGGCGCCATTTCCAATGTAGTGGTCTGAGTGGATGTAGCTACAAAGGTGACATGTGAGCAAAGACATAAGAGGCAGGAGAGAGCAGTGCAGCTATCTGGGAGGAGTCTCACAAGAAGCAGAGAGCAGGAAATCCGGAAGCAAAGCGAGAACACACACCCCACGAGTGAGATCAAGGAATCAGTACGCGTGTAAAGGAGAATAAAGGCTGGGCACAGAGGAAAAATGAGCACGTGATCAGATAAGGCCTTGTAGGTCATCACATGGACCTCGGTTTCTCTGAGCGTGAAGAAGATCCACTTGAGGCTGTGAGCTGAGGAGTGACGTGACCAGACCTGTATACTAAACGGTTAATCCCTATGCCACAGCCTGGCTGAGAAGAGCCAAGGGCAGAGCAAGGGGCTTGTTTGGAGGCCCTTGCGATAATACAGACAAGAGATGGTGGCTGAGACCAGGCGGTCTCACTAATTGAGTTCTGGACACGTTCCCAAGGTAGAATCAACAGGATTTCCTGACAATTAGAAGTGGGATGAGAGAAAAAGAGAAGGTCTCCCAAACTGGCATCGTGTGCTGAAGGTGGTATTGCCATTAACAGACATAGGGAGTAGTGCGGCTGGCCGAGGTGTAGGAAAGGAAACCAGGAACCCAGTTTGGGGCACATTAAGTTTGAAACGCCCACATGTGCAGATGGGTCACGTGTTTTTCTAATTTGTATTGATTTTTGAGAGAGAGAGAGAGAGAGAGGGGAAGAGGGAGGGAGGAGGGGAGGGCGGGAGGGCAGAAGGAAAGGGAGACACAGAATCCGAAGGAGGCTCTCCAAACTCCAAAGCTGTCAGCGCAGAGCCCAACACGGGGCTCGAACCCACAAACTGCCACATCATGACCTGAGCCTAAGTCAGATGCTTAACCCAATGAGCCACCCAGGCGCCCCTGCAGTTTATTCTGCCCCCAGCAAGTCCTTTTACTGACTCACTCCTAAGAGAGCACACTGGGACTACAAAAGAGGTTACATGAATTAGGAGTAAAGACCATGCCCTTGTCCTTGGGGACGTGGCAGTCTGAAAAAGACAAACGGCCGCTGTTCCTGTACCTCTGGCACAGCCTAAGCTGGAACAGCAAATGCCATCCTACCCTAACCCCTGGAAAGCATCCAAGCAACCAGGTGGGTACATCCAAAAAGTGGTTTTGGACACAGAAACATGCCATCGTGTTGACTGACCAGGTTCCGACTACATGCAGGGCGACAGAACAGAGAGATGAAACCACATCAACCATTTCATGATAAAACTACCTCTTACTCTTCGCTCTTAGGGTTCTGTCCCCCAGGCAGAATCTGGTTTACAAGGCTATTTTCCTTGGAAGTATTTATTTTCCAAAGGGACAGGAGTTGGGGTTTTCTAACAGTCAAGGAAGAGGACAGACTAAGAACAGGGCAGCAGCCGGGCTGCTTCCCCAGGCCCCGCCCACCTTTGCCTCAGGACTTGGGTTTCTCCGTGTGTAAATACTGCAGCAGCAAAAAAATATTTTCCACTGCCTACACACAGGGCTTTGGGGCTCCCCAAAGGAGGAATTATGAATTAGCGTGCATAAAGCATTATGAGCTATTCAAATAAAGGGACAATGAAACACCACTTGTAAGTTTTTGAGGTCTGGACAAAGCAATCTTTTTTCCAACAAACTCCACTGAAAATCTGACTGAAGTTAGCCTGTACATGACTAAAGAGACAAAACAAGGTCATGTGTGAAACCTCTTTGTGAAGTCTAACTCCAATATGAGGATTTCTACAAACAATCTCTCAAAATGAAAACACAGGTTGGGGCACCTGGGTGGCTCAGTTGAACATCCCACTTCGGCTCAGGTCATGATCTCACGGTTCTTGAGTTCGAGCCTCACATCGGGCTTGCTGCTGTCAGCATGGAGCCCGTTTTGATCCTCTGTCCCCCTCTCTCTGCCCCGTGTCCACTTGTGCCCTCTTAAAAATAGATAAACCATTTTTTAAAAAATACAGGTTAAAAATCATTTAAAAACCTACAGAAAGCCATAGCTCTGGTAAGCCTTCAAATAGGAGTTTAATGTGTTGACCTGTGAGTCATAGCGAGGCCAAACTCCTATGGCACAAACTAGAATCCTAAATCTACCCCCAGAAAAAAATACAAACTGCTACGTAAAGGCCGTGCAATCAAGTGTATGGTAAGAGCCATCCATGAAAAGAGCTTTGTTGAAGGCGTTTTTCCCTGTTTTCTAAAAGGCTGTCCAAGTCCACTCAAATGATCACAATTAACATTGACATGAATAGGCCACTGTAGGGATTCTGTTCATAATCCAAATAGATGGCTTTCCCTGCCCACTGTGATTCTACATCAGTATTCAAACAACCTTTCACAGCCTTGTTCCTGGCTCAAAAACGTGCTGAAGACCCAATGAATGCACAATCTGGAGGTGAAATATTTCCCTAACAAAGCAAGGATGTCCTCAGATTATGGTGAACTTCACGTTTTAACACACCTCAACTTTTCATTTCAGAAAAAGAAAAGCGAGCCATGGCTAGAAAAGGATGAGACACAGAAAGGGTGGAAACAAGCTCCATGCTAGAAATGAAACCATGGCTAATGTGAATCTGAACCAAAGATTTTGATGAGTTCATCCCGACAGTGTTTCCCGAGTGGGCTGCAGACACCTGAGGCAAGGAAAGTCTGATGACTCACTGAAGGTCAGTGAGTTCTAATCCCTGATCTACTGATGACTCATGGTAAATTCCAGATTTCCAGCTCTGTGTTGACTGCACACTGGCACTAATCTCCCAACTGGCCTCTCTCCCTTCAGCCCCAGCTCTCTCCAGTCCACTTGGCCTAAGAACGAAACATTTAACTTCAAGTACTGCTCTTCAGGTACTAGCCCCTTAGCCTACTCTAAACCCCTCAGGGGCTCCCCACTGCCTAGAGAAGGACATCACTTCTGTACCTGCCATTCAACGCCACTGTGAACTAGAAGCTTCATATAAGGCTTCCTTCCTTTCTTCTCTAGAATAGACATCTGCAGGGCACTGGTTGTCTAGCATCCTTCCCTTGTTAGCCACTGGCACTCCCCCCTAAGGAACCCCCTGCATCCACCGTTGTATACAGCTTTGATAGGAAGCAGCATCCCATTGTCCTTACAGAAGCCAATGGACATTCATTTTCTCTCTTTGCCCCATGCAGTCAGGAATAGGGACATGGGTAGGGTACTTAAGCAGGGGTCCACTCTTAAAATAATAACATGAGGGCAATTACCATCATATTTATAAACCAAATTATTTGTTGTTCACACCCAAGAACTGTGACTGAGGTACTCCCCAGCTTAGGTCCTAAGAGTTTCCCTCTACAAACCAGCCCTTCTACCCTGAGTGGCCTAATCCGGTATCCCCCTCCCAGTTCCATGTGTATGGTGCACCCCTGTGCCATCTTCCTGGGAAATAAGGGGAAAAGTTCCCTGACAGGGTAATACAAGGTATAAGCACAAGGTAATACAAGTTAAGCAGACCGAAGGGGAGAACAGAGGGGCCTGGGGAGAAGACATGCATTCTGGCACGTGCATGGAGGACAGAGGACACTGAAAACTAAGTGTAAGCATTAAAATTTCTTCTACAGAGCTGTGCACAAGGTACTAGGTGACCAGAGCTGACACTAGAGACATAAACTGCACATTGCACCCTGCCAACCATTTCAGTCTCCATCTTGAAGGTTAAGGGGTGAATACAAACAAGTACAAGCACAAAACCTGAAAGAGATCTAAGTTTAATCTTTTCCTAATAAGTTTTTGTAATTTCCTAATATTTACTCTTATTAAACACACTCCCCTCCATAATCTACAATGTGATATTAAGCCAAGAGACCTGCTTTAGTCATACTCATTCTAATATTATTTCATCTTGTACATGTATACCTTTAAAAAAAAAACAAACCAACCCATTTGCTCACATTCTTGAGCAAAGCAATAAATAGAAATAGGTGCACAGAAGTAGTGAACAGAGCCAAGGTAGGAGAGAGGCTCATACACTGGATTAGAGCTCCCATTCTGCCTCTAAGTAGGTGCATAACTTTGGGCAAGTTATTTAACCTCTTTGAGCCTCACCTGTTTATGTGTCAAGTGAAGTTAGGATATCAAGAGCTTTGTTAGGGTGAGGAAATCAAACTTACATAAAGCACCTGGTACACATAAGTTCCACTTGGATGCTATTCTTTTCTTTCCTGGAAACTGTTCCTCCAACAAGGCCTTATGTTATGACCTGTCCCCCACACCACAATCCATTGCTGGAAAACCAGGGGCTCAGAGCAACATTTGGGTTCCTAAGTCTGCCATTTTTTAATTGTGTGACTGAGATGTCAACCACTTGGGAGCTCCATTTCCTTATGCATAAAATGGGGAATACAGGAGTATCTAGCTGGCTCAGTCAGTAGGGCATGCAACTCTTGACCTCAGGGTTGTGAGTTGAAGCCCCATGTTGAATGCAAAGCTTACTTAAAAATAAAAAAACAAAGAGAGAATATAATTGCTACACATTCCTGGGCATGTAAGGATTAAATGAGCTTCATGGAAACTTAAAGGTAGCAGATATGTACGATATTACCAAGTATTTGCATAGTTATAAGTTACCTTCTCAAAGTTATTTCTGACACCACCTTTGAATTTCCAGTTCAACCACTTTCCTCATGTCACTCTTGAACCTACAGAGACTCTTTATTGCTTATTATGCCTATAATTCTGTTTGGCTTCCAACCATTCTTAACATAGACCTACCCTACCTGGATATCTGATACAATTTCTTTCTACTTCCCCAGATTACCACACTATGTCTCTCATGGTCCACAGTGATTCCCGTCACTGCAGTTTTGTTCACACTGGTTCTCCCACCTAAAGCACCCACTCCTTATTGCCCCCCTTTTATCTAAGTGGGTGATTCCTAAATCCCATCTTGCCTGGACTGCTCCATTATACCTGATTACTCCAGCAGTAAGAATTCTCCTAGCTTGAACTCCTAACCAGAATTTCAACTTATTATGTTTTTACTGAATTCTGTCATTTCTTTTTCCTGCTTGTGTTATCTCTCCTTCTTGAGGGAAGAGATTTTTTTATACTCAATCCTCATCCCTCAAAATTTGAAGCAGTCAGTTGAACACGGAGGAAAACGTCGACTGGAGGCTCTCAAACCTCTCTGCATATCAAAACTTCTATCCTCAGTCTTTTCCCATAAACCTCTACCAATCACCCACTCTGTGCTTGATGTCAAAAGAAACAAGGTCAGTAGAGCAAATCCCTGGTTCTAGAGACAAACAGGTCAATGGCAGACTTGAGTACGATAGAGGATGGGAAGCTGGGGCCAGCCATGGTTGCAGCCCCTGATTCTAACTCAGAATTTACAACTATAGTTCTAACAGATCTGCCTCTTCCCTTCTAAGGAGTTGCACTTCACACATAAGGTGAGTAACATGTCGGAAATAACCTCAAGGTCCCACATTAAGAAGAGAACACTAAGAGAACTGCGTGCAGCTACTGAAAACAATTTTGGGACGGATACTGAATAGTGAAAATATTACTAATTTAAGAAGTGGAAAAATAAAGAATGCTCCATGTATATACTTTGTGCTTTCAATTATGTTATCATGAAACAAGCTGTCATTGACTTGAAGTTTACTATACACACGGTCCTATCTGCTAACACTTCAGAGAGTGACATGACAAGGGCAGCTTGAGGAAGACCTGTAATACCCTCCATCATGTCCACCCGCTTCCTCCAAATACTACGAGCTTAGTACAACGATGTGTTCTGTTTCAAGACAAGACCCTGCTCTTCCGGTACAACTGCTTTCCCTCCATTCCTACTGTATCAACGAGTTTGAGTTGCCTCTTAACATGTTACTTATTTATTCTGCACAGTAATGAAGTAGGTATTATGCTCAATTTATGGAAGAGAAAACACTGAGGTCCTTAAGTCACCAGAGTAGAGCTAGGAATTAAAACCACATCTTTCTCTTACATACCTCATCTGGACCATAATGCCAAGATCGTTCTCCACCACCAGACCCAAAGGGAGAGGAAAAGTCCCATGTTTGTGAATGCCCACAGCTGGGCTCCCATGAAACCTTACCTCACTCAAGCCCTCCACAACCAACCAGAGAGCCTTTTGACCTCACATGCTGACCCGTGGATGTTGTCCTAAGCATATTTACCCACATTTCTACGTGCAAATCAGAGTTCCTATTTAGCATTCCAAGAACACACTCCCTCCTGCCACAATCTTAGTGGTGGAATTATACACTTCTCCTTCCTCCACTCCCATTCAGGGAGCCATGGGAGCTGAAACACTCCACCCCAAATGAGACACTGGGCCTGTGTGAGGGCCACGGCAAGGTGTGGGGAGAAGAATTTGGCAAGTCCAGCCTCAGTAGTCTGCCCCCCATCTTACTGCAGAGGGACCGGGGGGCACACCCACAGTCTCCTTCGCTACCACCACCTGCTGGATTAGCTCATCCTTCACTTTTACTCCCTAAGCAGCTGCAAAACCAATTCCTATGCCAGTTCCTCCACTATCCTGCTACTATTCCTCAACCAAGTCCCCTTCCCCTTGGGTTACTTTCCAAAGATAGTTTATTACTGGTAACACACAGAAAAACATAAAATGGAAACTAACGGGTTGGTTACAAACTAATGAAAGGCAGCACTAAAACAATGTAGCTGAATGAAGTCAACTTGGACTAAGGACCCATTCAAGTATGCGATCCTCTATTTTACTATGTGCACATAGAGCAGAAAACAATCTCATGTCTCTGAGCGCCAATTGCTTGATCACTAAAACAAGGCTGAACTACCTTATGGCTACAACTCCATCTTTTTTTTTTTTTTTTAAGTTTTGATTTAAATTCCAGGTAGTTAACATACAGTACCGCCATTTGTCACCCAGTGCTCATCAAAGTACACTCCTTAATCCTCATCACCTATTTTACCCGTCCCCCTGCCCCCCCATCAGTTCTCCATAATTAAGAGTCTATTTCTTGATTTGCCCCTTTGCCTCCCCTTTTTTCCTCTTGCCTCATTTTTTCTTAAATTCCACATGAGTAAAATTGTCTTTCCTTGGACATTTCCAAGGAAATGTCTTTCCTTGACTTATTTCACTTAGCTTAACACTCTCAGGTAGCTCCATCCATGTTCTTACAAATGGCAAGATTTCCTTTTTTTATAGAAAAGCAATATTCCAGTGTGTGTGTGTGTGTGTGTGCTTATTCTACATCTCCTTTATTCATCAACTGATGGACACTTGGACTCTTGACATCATTTGGCTATTGTAGATACTGCTGCTATAAACACCAGGGTGCATGTATCCTCCTTTGAATTATTATTTTGGTATTCCTCAGGTAATATACATTAGAGCAATTGTGGGATTATAGAGTAGATCCGTTCTTAACTTTCTGAGAAACCTCCATACTGTTTTCCAGAGTGGCTGCACCAGTTTGCATTCCCCCCAACAGTTCACAGCGTTCCCCTTTCTCCATATCCTTGCCAACACCTGTTGTTTCTTGTGTTGTTGACTTTAGCCATTCTGATGGGTGTTGAGGTCTGAGGTGTTATCTCATTGTAGTTTTGATTTCCATTTCTCTGGTAAGTGATGTTGAGCATCTTTTTATGGGTCTGTTAGCCATCTGTAAGTCTTCTTTGGAACAATGTCTGTTCATGTCTTCTACCTTTTTTAAATGGGTTATTCATGTTGGGGGTGTTGACTTTAAGTTTGTAATATATTTTGTATACTAGCTCTTTATCCCATGTTATTTACAATTATCTTCTCCCATTTCATAGCTTGCTTTTCAGTTTTGCGGATTGTTTTCCTTCCCCGTGCAGAAGCTTTTTATTTTGATGAAGTCCCAATAGTTCATTTTTGTTTTTGTTCCCTTGCCTGAGGAGTCATATCTAGAAAGAAGTCATTATAACCAATGCCAAAGAGATTACTATCTGTGTTCTCCTCTAGGACTTTTATGGTTTCAGGTCTCATATTTGGATCTTTAATCCATTTTATTTTTGTGTATGATGTAAGAAAGTGGTCCAGGTTCATTCTTTTGCATGTAGGTGTCCAGTTTTCCTAACACCATTTGTTGAAGAGACAGTCTTTTTCCACCAGATATTCTTACCTGCTTTGTCAAAAATTAATTGGCCATACAGCTGTGGATTCATTTCTGAGTTTTCTACTCTGTCCTATTGATCTGTGTGTCTATTTTTGTGCTGGTACCATACTGTTTTGATTAGTACAGTTTTGTATATGACTTGACGTCCGGAAGTGTGATGCCTCCAGGTTTTTCTTTCTCAAGGTTGCTTTGGCTATTCGGGGTCTTTTGGGGTTCCATAGAAGTTTTAGGTTTGTTCAAGCTCTGTGAAAAACACTGTTAGTACTTTGATAAGGGTTGCATTAGATGTGTAGATTGCTTTGGGTAGTATAGACCTCTTAACAATATTTGTTCTTCCAATCCATGACCATGGAATGTCTTTCCAGGTCTTTGCATCCTCTTCAATTTCTTTCATCAGTATTTTATCATTTTCAGAGGACAGGTCGTTCACCTTTGTTAGGTTTATTCTTAGGGATCTTACAGTTTTGGGTGCAATTATAAGTGAGATTGATTCCTTAATTTCTCTTTCTGCTGCTTCATTAATAGTGTATAGAAATGCTAAAGATTCCTGTACATTGGTTTTGTATTCTGTGACTTTACTGAATTCCTTTATCAGTTTTAATAGTTTTGGGGGAGTCTTTCAGATTTTTTACACAGAGTAACAGGTCATCTGCAGATAGCAAAAGTTTTACTTCTTCCTTGACAATTTGGATGCCATTTATTTCTTATTATTATCTGACTGATGTGGCTAAGACTTCCGGTACTATGCTGAAAAGCAGTAGGGAGACTGGACATCCCAGTCTTGTTCCTGACCATAGAGGAAAAGCTCCCAGTTTTTTCCCATTTAGGATGATATTAGCTGTGGGTTTTTAATTTGTAGCTTTTATTATGTTTAACTAGGTTGCCTTGAAAACTACTTTATTAAGGGTTTTTATCACGAATGGATGTTATACTTTGTCAAATGCTTTTTCTGCATCCATTGAAATGATCATGTGGTTTTTATCCTTTCTCTTGATGTGATGTATCATGTTGATTGACTTATGGATATTGAACCACCCTTGCAACCCAAGAATAATCCCACGGTGAGTGTTTTTTAACATATTGTACAACGCAATCGTAAATAGAGTCACAATGAAAGTTCTCCCAGTACTCAGAATCTGAGCCTGATATTTCTGTCTCCTCCTTGCTCTACCACCAGTAAGTCAGTGTTGTTGTCCAAACCTTCAATTCTTTTGCTTCTAGATCAGATGCTCCTGGGTCCCTGTCCCACCCCATCCCTCTCCCCATTCTACTACAAATAATAGATTATCAAATAGAGGGGAAAAGTCACATAAGTTATATTTAGGAAGAAGGACCATACGACAGTTAAAAGCCTATGATTTAGATTCAGATGTGTGTACGTCTAGTTCAGCAACTCATCAGCTTGTGACCCCAGCCAAGTCACTTAAGCTAAGCCTCTGTTCCTTCACCTAAAAAAAATGGGCATCAAAATAATGCCTAGCTCTTATTACAGTTATATGTTTTTGAAGCAAGCCACAGAATGATGGAAAGGAGATTCTCACAAAATGTGACTAAGCTAGGAAACTCATCCCAAAAGCTACTCGTGGGATAGGGAGGAAAAGTTATGCTGGAGGAGAACGGAGGTGTGGAACAATGACAGAGCAAGGGGCAAAGGGAGGTGTTGATGAAAAGTGAGAGGAGACACAGTCCTGTGCACTTACCCTTTCTATCTATGCCCTCCATTCTCCAGAAAGAAGGGCCACCCATGTCAGGAACCAGCCCAAGAAAGGCATTCCTGCAGCCACCTGACTAGGGATGCAGGACTGGCTTGTACAAGATAGGAACAGCCCATAACATCCACAATTTACCTTGTTTAGTGAACATTCCATTCTGTGCTTCATTTAATGAGAAGGTACATTCATGTCCCACTTAATTCTAACAATCATTGATAAGTTCTGCTCAATTGTTGACTTCTGGGAATACTGTGCTTCACATGTAAAGTATTTTCCTCTGTCCTCTACCAACAACAGATTTGTAGTATTGCCTGGAAATGGCCTATTTCCCCAAGGACTGAACAGGAACTCTCAATGCAAGAGGTTGCATGCAAACAGCTCTATGCTGTTCTTTCACAGTACAGAGGCACCATCACCAGAAGATTCACTATTTCACAGAAAATAGATTTCTGCACAGTGGACCTATCTTCTAAAACATGATCTGTGGAACCAAGAATCTGCAAGCACCTGTGAATCTGACCTCACAGGAAATCTATCAAATAAAATCACAGTATATTCATCCCCCGAAGGACAATATAACTTCTGACACACAAGAAAGTGTTACCCTATCAATGAGTAGATTTATAAGCATCTGCCCAAGAATAATGAAAACAGCTGAGGAATTAAATGAAATCCCAGTTCAGTTACTTTATTCACTTAACATTTATTGAATAATCAAAATGTGCCCAATACTATACTAGGACATAAAGAAAAAAAAACTTAATCTTTGCTCTTAAAAATACTCAATGCAAATGACAGTCTCAATCAGGTAAGTATATGCACAATGTGTCACAGGCAATGCCTTGCAGTAATATCAAGTTAGAAAGGGAAACGACTACTGGTTACCAAGAAATATGACCAACTACCCAGGTGATCCCAGATACCATTTTCCCCTTAATTTCCATGGGAGGAACCTTCAACTTTAGCTGCACACATAGCCAGCAAAAGCTATACTACCCAATTTTGTAGCCACTACCACGTGTATTTACTGAATATCTGAAGTGTAGCTAATCCTGCAAGGGACATGCTAGTTTAAATACGCTGGGCTAAATATAATGGGTTATTTTCATCTGTTTCTTTTTCTTAATATGGTTATTAGGAACTTTCTATTACATGTGTGGGTCACATTTTATTAAAAACTGCTAAGCTAAGGACGCTATTACCCAGCCTGCCCTGGAATTAGGTGTGGGCATTCAGGGAAGTTCAGGCTAATGAGATGTGAACAGGAGTCATGCATACAGTGTCCATCAGGCTCCTCAAAGGAAGGAGTGTGGCCTCCACAACCTCTTTCTCTGTGGGAGGGAGTCAAGCACAGTCATGCCAATGAAAATAAGGCCCTGCAGACAGCGTAGCAACAAGACAGAAGGAACATAACCTCAGAGTGAGAGCCACCCATCTCTCCAGCTTAGACTCTTCTAGAGAATAAATTCTTGTCTTATTTAAGCCTCTGATTAGGTGTCTTTAAAGTTACCTTAGCTAGGGGCACCTGGGTGGCTCAGTCGGTTAAGCGGCCGACTTCGGCTCAGGTTATGATCTCATGTTCCGTGAGTTCGAGCCCCGCGTCGGGCTCTGTGCTGACCGCTCAGAGCCTGGAGCCTGTTTCAGATTCTGTGTCTCCCTGTCTCTCTGCCCCTCCCCTGTTCATGCTCTGTCTCTCTCTGTCTCAAAGATAAATAAACGTTAAAAAAAAAAAAATTTTTTTTTAATAAAAAAAATAAAGTTACCTTAGCTATATTCTAGTTAAAACAGGAGGATCGAAGAGATTTCCTAAAGGTACTGATACTTGTAAATATATCTTCCAGAGCAAGAGTTAGCAGGTAAAGGAGAGTAATATACAGGTCACGAGGACCAGGAGCAAGAAGAAGGATGTTTAGGGCTGAATCGACAACAGAGCCAAGGCAGGGGGGCAAGGCTCGGCAGGCTATGCCCAGTGAGCTGTCAAACAGAAGCACCAACTTGGACAAAGGGAACGCTCCAAGATGGAGAGGTAGCACTAAAGGGTGAGGCTGCAAGGCTGGTCAAATAGTGGAAAGCCTTGGATGGTGGACTGAATACCATGAAGTTTTTTCCATGTAGGAATAGGGAGCTACTGGAGATCCTACCTAAAGAGGGAGCAATCAATTCTTTTTTCAGATGGATCACTCTGGTGCCAGTACAGAAAATACATTTTTAGGGTACCAAATCAAAGGCAGGTAATGTAGCAGCAATGTAGATACAATAAGATCAGGGTCTCAACTGCACCGGTAACAGTGAGGAAAGGATGTGACAGAATTAAGAACACTAGGAACAGACTCCTGGACTTTTGGATTAGGGGAAGGTGCCATTTGGGGTGGAGCAGTAAGGGGTTCAGTTTCAGACCCACCAAGTGTGAAGTGTCGCCGTTTATACCAATTCACATCAGTAACAGATGCCCCTTGCCTAGTGCTCAAATATGGCACCAGAATCAAGGATGTAGATACCCAGTGACCACAGACACAGGGGATGGCCCTGAACAGGAAATGCTAAATGCCAGCAGGAAGGGGGTGGGGAGGCCATCTGGAATCATAGGAATGGAAGACATGGATCAAACTCCCCAAGGTTACTGGGAGTCCTAACAACCTCGTTAACTAAATACCTGTAGGAAACATGACCCTGATCAAGTATCAACCTCACATGCTAAAATCTGACCCATCTTCCTACCTCCCAGAATTGAGGATTAACTCACAGGTTAATAGGATCCCTCTCTAAACTGTGAAAGGGTAGACAGATTTTTGTTTTCTTATACAGAAGTAACTCTCTAAGATTACTAACATCTCTTTCTTGGATAGAACAGCAAGCTAATGGACAGAGGGAAACTATCAATAATTAACCATGATTTTCATAAAAAGCTTTCCAGGCAAGAATAAACTCTATGCCAGTCGAGTTTGATACAGATTCCCAAGTCCCACCTGCCAGATAGTCTAACTCAAGTGTTCTAAGTGCACAGGAAACTACATTTCAAAAACTCCCCAGATGGTTCTAATGACCAGGAAGATCTGTGATTCTATGTAAACTAGAAAGCACTACCCAGGTCATACAGCCTTTTGCAGACAATGTAATTCAGATGAGTAGAATCTGTGGTTGTCAGTTCATTCCTCTGTGCACTACTGAGAGCACCCAATTCGCAACAGACACTGACCTAGATGCTGGGAGCCCATGGTGTAGTGGGAGAGGCAAAAGACAACAATGCCATTGAGGACAACATCAACGTCCTCTGATGCACTGGATGCAGCTACCTGCTGAGGACAAGAGAGGGAGGGAGTGGACCTATGACTCATTAATAACGGAAGTCATGGGACACCTGGCTGGCTCAGTTGGTAGAGCATGCAACTCTTGATCTCGGGGTCATAAGTTCGAGCCCCACAGAAGGTGCAGAGATTACTTAAAAAGAAACTCTTCGAAAACAAGACAGACATTAGCCAGGTTTGTGCAGAGAGTAGGGAAGTGAAGAGGAAAGGGAATGGCTAGCCAAGGGAAAAGCAGACACAAAGGCAGAGAAGCAAGCATCAAGGGGTGTTCAAGGGGTCTCGGGAGAGCTGTCTGACAGAGGAAGGCCGAAGAGGAATTCGAGAGCCAGACTCTGAAGGGTCCTGCGGAATAAAAAACAAGAGGACCAAGTGAAGGATTCTAAGCAGAGAACATACATGCTAAGGTTTGTATTTCAGAGAATTTGCCCTGAGAGAGGAGCACATGGATGGTGGCAGTGCCAGCAGCAGCAGGAGGAGGCGGAAGGATGTGAGCACAGGAAGCCAGTAAATACAGTAATCCAGGGAAATGGTGAAGCCTGGACCGTCATGGGGAACACAGAACAGGCCATAGGACAAATTCCATGTCAACCAACTCGAGGTCTGCTAGGTTACATGCTTATCTGTAATGTAGATTCTTGCAAACTTTAAATTAATGCCTGATGGGAAGATACAAGAGCAACATTTAGAGGGACACTGGCCGTGCCACACCTAATGTATTTGACACCTAAAGCAGGTCAGTTAATAGCCCCCTTTCTACACAACAGTTGTTTCAGTAACAATCTTTTTAAAAATGCATAATGGCAAGAAACACTGTGAAAGTCTCGTTTAAGTACAAATATTTAATCATGCCAGCAAAAATAAAGAAAAAGTCAACAAAACTTTTAGATGCCTTCCAAAGATCCAATGAAGCCAACTACGGATTGTGCCAATCCTAACATTTTTCCTATATTCATCTTTTAGTTTCCAAAACCATCTAAAAAGTGAAATTTCAGGGGCGCCTGGGTGGCTCAGTTGGTTAAGCGTCCGACTTCAGCTCAGGTCATGATCTCACAGCTCGTGAGTTCAAGCCCCACATCAGTCTCTGTGCTGACAGCTCAGAGCATGGAGCCTGCTCAGATTCTGAGGCTCTCTCTCAGCCCCTCCCATGCTCATTCTGTGTCTCTCAATAGTAAATAAACGTTAAAAAAATTTTTTAATGAAATTTCAATTTCAAAGTATTATTCAAGTTCAAGTATAGTATATTCATCTATGAAACAGTATTAAATTCCTTCATTGCTTTGCAATTTACTTATTCAGATTTTAATTCCTGTATAATACAGTGTCATATTAGTTTCAGCGGTACAATATAGTGATTCAACAATTCTATACATTACTCATCACAGTAAGTGTGCTCTTAATCCCCATCACCTACTTCCCCCATTGGCCCCTGCCCACCTATCTCCCCTCTATCATCAATTTCTTCTCTATATTTAAGAGTCTGCCTTTTGTCTCCTTTTTCTTTGTTCATTGGCTTCTCAAATTCCATATGCATAAAATAACATGCATATTTGTTGTCCTCTGACTTATTTCACTTAGCATTATACCCTCAAGGTCCATCCATGTTGTGGCAAATGGCAAGATTTCATTACTCTTTATGGCTGAGTACTATTACAGAGTGTGTGTGTGTGCGTATCACATCTTCTTTATCCATTCATCTATTGATGGACATTTAGTCTGCTTCCATAATGTAGTTATTATATGAACCCCACTGTTTATTGCAGCATTACTTACATCTTTTCAAATTAGTGTTTTCATACTCTTTGAGTAAATACCCCATAGTGGAATTACTGGATCACAAAATAATTCTACTTCTAATTTTTTTGAGGAACCTCCATACTGTTTTCTACAGAGGCTGTACCAGTTTGCATTCCCTCCAACAGGGCACAAGGGTTCCCTTTTCTCCACTCACTGCTTTACATTTTGAACAAACTCCACTTGGTCTCATGGTAGGACAGAATTAAAAATATCTCAAGTTTAATCTCTTGGTTTTTACCATCACTGTGCTAACATTGCTTATTTCAAATCCGTTGTTTATATACACCATTAAATAGTACTGCAGATCTCAGACCCCCAAATTGAACCATAATCAAGTTTGGATGATGCCAAATCTTTTTTAACCTACTCTCAGAACTTATGTAACCTGCGTTAGGGATCAACTGAATAAATGGAAGTTAACCTAATTGACATTGTATTCATATTGACTAAAGCCATTTTATGTAGTGTTCCCCTGCAGAAAACATAACCTTTTAATGTGCGCCCTGGCAGGTTGGAGAATGGGGTGACGACTTCCCACCCTTGGGAAACCAGTGCAAACTGAAGAGGCCTGAGGGGACAGAATGCAAGTCAATGAAGACCAAGTACAGAGTGATCAAGAGTAAAAAGTAGACAAGTCCTCAGGCGTGCCTAAATGAGCAGTCACCAAGTTCAAAATTATTTAAAATGTAAACAGCCTTGTAGAATGCATACAAAGTCCTGGGAACTATACAGATATTGACATTAGAATTCTGTGCCTAGTTTGGAGTGTTTCCTCTAAAAAATAGCCATGAGGGGCGCCTGGGTGGCGCAGTCGGTTAGGCGTCCGACTTCAGCCAGGTCACGATCTCGCGGTCCGTGAGTTCGAGCCCCGCGTCAGGCTCTGGGCTGATGGCTCGGAGCCTGGAGCCTGTTTCCGATTCTGTGTCTCCCTTTCTCTCTGCCCCTCCCCCATTCATGCTCTGTCTCTCTCTGTCCCAAAAATAAATTAAAAATGTTGAAAAAAAAAATTTAAAAAAAAAATAAAATAAAATAAAAAATAGCCATGAACTTCAAATGGTCATAATCAACCAATATGTTAGTCCTTCAAAATCAGTTGACAAAATGGGGAAAAAAAATTTTTTTTGCAATCTATCCTGGAAATATTTAAGATGTCAAACTATATAAATCAAATAAAATACAGACAAGTGTCTTACATAGGTTGAAATAAGTGTAAAACATGAGGCACTTAGTGTCACTATGAAGGCAAATTTGAAAATAGAGAGGCAGTGAAAATTTCCGCTTAGTTGATACAGCATAATCTATTATGTAGACAAGTTGGATTTCCCCCTTCTAGCCTTCTAAGACACACCCTGGCAAAGTTAAGAAAGAAGGGAGTCCCACAGTCCAGTGATCAATAAACTGCTGGACCTAGAAAGTACTGCCTACCTTTCCCTTAGTTTCCTCATCTGGAAAACCAAGGGTGAAGTTGTTCAAGGAATTAAAGAAAATAATTCATAAAGCTGTAAGCACAATGCCAAAGGAAGAGTAACTAATAGTTACCATCTTCTTTGTTAATAGCAACTCCAGAATTCCAAACTGAATTACACAAAGGGGTCTTTCTGTCAGAGAAAGACAGATACCCTATGTTTTCACTCTTACGTGGATCCTGAGAAACTTAACAGAAGACCATGGGGGAGGGGAAGGGAAAATAAAAAGTTAGGGAGGGAGCCAAACCGTAAGAGACTCTTAAAAACTGAGAATAAACTGAGGGTTGATGGGGGTCGTGAGGGAGAGGTGGGTGGGGGATGGGCACTGAGGAGGGCACCTGTTGGGATGAGCACTGGGTGTTGTATGGAAGCCAATTTGACAATAAATTTAATAAATAAATTTGAAAAAATAAAAATAAAAATCTAAAAATAATAAAATAAAACACAGTAATTGCTTAAAAAAAACAAAAAAAAACACCAACAACAAAGGGATCTTTCTGTGCCTGATGAAAAGCTCATCTGACACTCTCTGTAATAGGGCCCTCAAATGCTACAGAAACTGCTTGGATCATTGGATAAACCTCAGAAGCTTCATTTTCCAAACTGCACAAAGATACTTACACAGGGGCTCTATTTCCCATTGCCCATGGCAATCGTGGGCTAATTAGAACAAGCCTCAACTAAGGCAGTAGAAACACTATGTGCTTGGGGCGCCTGGGTGGTGCAGTCGGTTAAGCGTCCGACTTCAGCCAGGTCACGATCTCGCGCTCCGTGAGTTCGAGCCCCGCGTCAGGCTCTGGGCTGATGGCTCGGAGCCTGGAGCCTGTTTCCGATTCTGTGTCTCCCTCTCTCTCTGCCCCTCCCCCGTTCATGCTCTGTCTCTCTCTGTCCCAAAAATAAATAAAAAACGTTGAAAAAAAAATTTAAAAAAGAAACACTATGTGCCTACCACCCAAGACCTACAAGTGAGATTTTTAAATTTTTTTAAGTTTTTATTTGAGAGAGATGAAGAGAGCTAGAGAGCAAGCAGGGGAGGGAGACATAGAATCCAAAGCAGGCTCCAAGCTGTCAACACAGAACCCACTACAGGGCTCAAAGTCAAGAACCATGAGATCATGACCTGAGCTGAAATCAGAAGCTTAACTGTCTGAGCCACCCAGGCGCACCTATGAGTGAAATTTTTTAAAAAGATGTTCAAGAGCCAAATCCTTCCCAGAGAGGCATCCCAACTCAAGACTCCAAGATAGTCAACATGTACTTAGCCCAAAATGTTTCCAGCATAGGAACCTGATGAATTGTTATAACTGAGTAGGACTCCAAAACCAGATGAGAGGATCAAAAAGTTCTTTACTGTCTTCACCTGTTCATTTGACCACCGATTAAAGAGAAGATCGTTTTTTGTCCACTGGTTTTGAAGGACTAACACATACTAATGCTTGGGACCCATGAAACTTTATTTCTTAACAAAAGTGGCAGCCATTTACAAACCATTTAAATGTATATATTCCCACCAATAAATGAGAGTACTGACAAAACCTCTCTTGGTGGTAGTTTGTTTTTCCTGAAGAGAGGGGAAATGTGCTCTAACAAAATGCCTCACTAACGCTTTCTCAAATGGCTGTATACTCTAGCTGTACAATAGAAGGAAAAAAAATGGGTTTTAAAGTGTTTTTTCTTCTTTATTTTTGTTTACGGGTTTTTTTTTTTTTTTTTTTTTTACAACCTCAAGTACCGAACAAGGGATTCCTACCAGAACAAGGCCACTCATTAGTCCCTCTCTTACAGAATGGTCCTCTTTGAGACTTTGCTCCCTAATTTGATTTGGCTCCACGTTTTTCTTTCATGTTATTAAATGCCCAAGTATTAAATTAACAGAAAGACACAGGAGCTGGCATGGTACCAAATGACCACAGTGTCTGCTTTTCCACGTGTATATTTACAGCAGGTACAGCAATAGTAAATCTGGGCCATAAATCACTCTTCATGCAAAGTTACCACTGTGTAGGGTTTAGAAATTTTAAATGACCCAAAAATGTAAAACCGAAGTATTCCCATTTATAACTTCATTTGATGGGCCAACTATCCAGTTTTACCAGAGAGCTGATATTATCTCCATTTCATAGATGAGGAAACTAGAAGTTAAAAAAAAAGAAAATCCACCAAGTTAAACTAGCTTTACACCCAAAATCTCATGGAGTATCTCCAGTTAAGGATTTATTCTAGTTTCCTACAACTGTTTTGTGTTTTTGTTAACCATAACACTGAAGGAAGTTCTGTTAAATGGAGTATAGGATCTTCAGAGCTCTGCTGGCAGAAATTCTCTCTGGCACTTTAAAGATCAAAGCTCTGCCTAACTGATAGTTAAATGGCATTCTGGCACAAGGTCCATAAAAGAATAAGGCTGCTTCACTTTCATAGAGGCTTTTCACATCATATATGCATCTATTATATACTGCTCACAGAATCACACAAGGTAATGGATGAGGAAAGCGAGGGCTGAGGCAGGAGTACTGCTGTGGGCTTGTGACCAAGTACCTGCCTGACCCCTGCAGATGAGTGCCGAGGGGAAGCCAAGGAACAGAGGTGGGATAAGGTGCAGGTCGGGTGCCCATCAGAGCCAGCTCATGCCTCCTCTGCTCTCCCCCTCCCGTCACTCCGCATCCTACAGGGCTAGCGTCCTTGACTTGCCCTTTTCAAGAGCATTAACCGTTTCCCATATAGGCATCTCACTTTAACCATACTATGGCTTTGCCATTCAACCCCCATTAAGGATACAAGAACAGGACCTTGGTTTGCCAATAAATTCTTTTTTTTTTCCCCCTATACAAATGTAGAAAACCTAAAACAGAAAACTAATTTTCTAAGCACAGTTAAAGCTTATACTGCTGTTTGTAGGAGGAGGGCTGGCTCTAATTAGATGCCAACCCCAACAGGCATGCCTTCATAAAAACCTATCATCTTCAAAGTTATGTGGGATACGCACACTACAGAGTTACATGTCTTTAAAAGTCTATGAACACAAGGCTCACAACTTATACCTTGTAATCCCGCCATAAAGGTTACCACTTTTGGAAGAAACCACTGTTTTATTTAAAAGAATGAACCACTATAAACTATACTTTAAATACAGTAATTCTATACTCAATTAATATAAGGAATATATCTATCCTACCAAAGAAGGGAAGAGTTAGGAAATCACTCAATATAAATCATACGAAAATATGTAGGCAGACTATAAAAGGCTGTGGGTGATAATTTGCTGATAAAAATTTATGGGTGTTTTTATTATAGTAATAAAATGTGCATAAACTTAGATACATATACAGATACACTCTTACTAGTCAAATACACGGAACTAAATATCCAAAGGCAAACACATCAATGTCCTTAAAATACAATGCCCAAGTTACTAAATTAAAAATTTGTGCACACATTCATGTAATTTCCTAGATTTCTGCACCTATTTCTACTGGAAGGTCAAGAAAGCCTGTTTTCTATGGTGGCTACCCCTCCCTCCTAGAGCCCCCAGGTCTAAGCAGATCAGAGCATGAAACCCTCACCTTTACAGACAGATGCCACACCAGCTGCCCTGTGAGGGGTTACCCACACGTCCTCTGTCAGGGGCTCTAATTTTCTGTATCTCTCATATTGCCTTGAATAGCACCTGGCTTAACATAGGTACCTCCTTGATATTTTCTCATTTATTTTACTTCAAGGGAACTCATGCTTATTGTAAAAGAGCATTGTGCTTAATTACTTGTGTGTATAAAATAGGAAAGGATAAAAGGCATCCAAATTGGTAAAGAACAAGTAAAACGTTCACTATCTGCAGATGACATGGTAGTATGTACAGAAAACCCTAAAGACTCCACTAAAAAAACAACTCAAACTGATCAATGAATTCAGTCAAGTCGCAGGACACTAAATCAATGTTCAGAAATCCACTGCATTTCTATACACTAATAATGAAGCAACAGACAGAAAACATAAGAAAGCAACCCCATTTACAATTGCACCAAAAATAGGATATAAACTTAACCAAGGAGGTGCAAGACTTGTACTGTACAAACTATAAACCAGTAATGAAAGAAACTGAAGACAACACAAATGGAAAGGTATTCCACACTCATGGTTTATAAGAATATCGTTAAAATGTCCCTACTACCACCCCCCGCAAAAAAAAAAAAAAAAAAAATGTTCATAATACCCAAAGCAATGTGCAGATTTAATGCAATCCCTATCAAAATACCATCATTTTTTTTTTCAGAACTACAACAAACAATTCTAAAACGTATATGGAACCTCAAGACACCAAATAGCCAAACCAATGTTGAAAAACAAAGAAGCTGGAGTTGCAGTAGTCAAAACAGTAAAACGCTGGCACAAAAATAGACACATAGATCAGTAGAAAAGGGCAGAAAGCCCAGAAAAGGGCCAAGATTATATGCTCAATTAATCTTTGACAAAAGAACCAAGAATATGCAATGGGAAAAAAGAGCCTCTTCAACAAATGGTGCTGGGAAAACTGGACAGCAACATGCAGAAAAATGAACCTGGACCACTTTCTTACACCATACACAAAAATAACCTCAAAATGGATGTAAGACAGAAATGTGAGACCTGAAACCATAAACATCCTACAAGAGAGCACAGGTAAGTAATTTGACATTGGCCATAGTAGTATTTTTCTGTATGTCTTCTGAGGCAAAGAAAATAAACTACTGGGACTACATCAAAATAAAAAGCATCTGCACAGCAAAAGAAACGAACAACTGAAGGACAACCTACTGAATGGGAGAAGATATTTGCAAATGACACAGCCAATAAAGGGTTAGTATCCAAAAGATATAAGGAACACCCAAAAAAAAAAATATTCCAATTAAAAAATGGGCAAAAGACATGAACATTTTTCCAAAGAAGACATCCAGATGGCCAACAGACCCATGAAAACATCATCAACATTACTCATCATCAGGGAAATGTAAATCAAAACCACAATGAGATACCTCACACCTGTCAGAATGGTTAAAATCAACAACACAAGAAACAACAGGAGTTAGTGAGGATACAGAGAAAGAGGAACCTTCTTGCACTGTTGGTGGGAATGCAAACTGGTGCAGCCACTCCGGAAAACAGTATGGAGGGTCCTCAGAAATTTAACAATAGAACTACCCTACAATCCAGTAATTGCACTACTGGGTTTTTACCCAAGGAATACCAAAACACGAATTCAAAAGAATGTATCCAAAAAAAAAAAAAAAAAGAAAGAAAGAAAGAAAGAAAGAAAGAAAGAAAGAAAGAAAGAGCATAAGCACCCCTATGTTTACAGCAGTATTCATACTAGCCAAATTATGGTAGCAGCCAATGTGTCTACTGATAAATGAATGGGTAAAGAAGATTTATATATATATATATACACATATATATATGTATATATATATATACACACATATATATATATAAAATGGCTTTTTATTCAGCCATAAAAAAGAATGAAATATTGCCATTTGCAGCAACGTGGATAGATCTGGAAAGTATAATGCTAAGCAAAATAACCAGAGAAAGATAAATACCGTATGATTTCACTCATGTGGAAGTGAAGAAACAAAACAAATGAACAAAGGGGAAAAAAAACAGACACACAAACCAAGAAACAGATTAACTATAGTGAACAAACAGATGGCTACCAAAGGGGAGGGTGGGTGGGGGATGGATGAAATAGGTGATGGGGATTAAAGAGTACAGTTATAATGAGCAGCACTGAGCAATGTATAAAACTGTTGAATCACTACATTGAACACCTGAAACTAACAGGACACTGTATGTTAACTATACTGGAATTAAAATAAATTTTTAAAAAGTAGGAAATTAAGATACCCCCCTAATCTCTCCCATAGATGAGTAATACTTCATATACATCTGGCATTAGACCGCGACTGTCCACACTTACTTTTTAATAATTTTTTTTTAATGTTTATTTATTTTTAAGAGAGGGAGAGAGACAGACGGAGAATGCATGCAAGTTGGGGAGGGGCAGGGAGAGAGGGAGACACAGAATCTGAAGCAGACTCCAGGCTCGGAGCTATCAGAACAGAGCCCGATGTGGGGCGTGCATTTGTGAACCACAAGATCATGACCTGAAGTCAGACGTTCAACCCACTGAGCCAACAAGGTGCCCCAACACTTTTAACCCTTTCTTTGTAAAAAGATCTCACCACACAAACCCATCCAGGCTGGACATCAGTCTCCAAAACAGCTGCACCTTCTCACTTCCCTGTAGGAAGCCTTAAATTCGTTACAAACAAAAGTACAGTAGATATTCTCAAGAAGAAAGAGGAGCTGTCAAAATGCATCAGTGGGAAATATCAACCACATATTTGGAATTCTGTGGGCATACGTTTACAAGAAGAAAACAGGCACCTGGCAGGAAAAATTTTTAAGGAAATTATTGAGACATGATACATTTCCTGTCAAAACAACACATGAGGTGGTGATTCATTCCATCAGTATCTTTTAAATGCTATGCAACTTGAAATGCTCCATAAGTTTACTGGGGTTCAGTTGTGGCACACAGGAATTTCAATTTTCATTACTGAGTTATTCCAAAGATCCTATGCCCAAAAACAGGTAAAAACCAGCATGTACTTGGCATATGAACAACACTACTGTTCAATGGCACTATCGTTTACCTCCTCGAGTTCAGTTTTGGCTACAGCTGTGGCCATCGATGTAATTCAGAGTGGTGCAGTGCTTAGCCTGAGACTGTTCCCAGTAGAAACTTGAGAATCCGTTTGATCTTGACATGAAGCACAACACAAAGACCTTTCTCAAAATTTCCCGAATTCTTTAAAATTGTTTCAATTTTCAAATGTCTGTAATTAGGATGTACACAAAGCTAGGTTTTCCCATATAAATTCAAGATGTAAAGTTATTACAAGCATATTGCCAAAATAAATTGGAACAAAGAAGTCTTTTCTAACACCCAACTTTCTAACCCGTGGCTAAGTTAAACATTTACAACATAACCCCAAATTTGAAAAGATTTCTTCTTTAGGTAGCACAATAAGGTTTTTTTTTTTTTAATTTTTTATAGGTTATTGTTCTTAAATTTACATCAAAGTTCGTTAGCATACAGTGCAACAATGATTTCAGGAGTAGATTCGAGGGATTCATCCCCTATGTATAACACCCAGGGCTCATCTCAACAAGTGTCTTCCTTAATACCCCTTGCACATTCAGCCCATCCCACCCACCCACCACCCCTCCAGTAACCCTCAGTTTGTTCTCTATATTTAAGTCTCTGATGTTGTGTCCCCAACTGTTTTTATATTATTTTTGATTCCCTTCCCTTATGTTAATCTGTTTTGTATCTTAAATTCCACGAGTGAAGTCATATGATATTTGTCTTTCTCTAATTTCACCTAGCATAATACCCTCTAGTTCCATCCACTTTGTTGCAAAAAGCAGTATTTCATTCTTTTTGATTGTAGAGAAATAATCCATTGTGTGTGTGTGTGTGTGTGCGTATACACACACACACACACACACACACACACACACACACAACATCTTCTTTATCCATTCATCTGTCAGTGAATATTTGGGCTGTTTCCATACTTTGGCTATTGTCAACAGTGCTGCTGTAAACATTGGGGTGCATGGGTAACACAGTAAGTTTTGAAGTTCAAGTGTTTGTGATGGAATTTTGCCAATTGACAGGCATTCCAATTTTATGTGTGAACTACAATGAAGTACAGAATTTCATTAAAATGTTTATTTCTTAAACTTGCTTATTTTCATTATCACTGACACAAATACATATTCATAAATATAGATTTAGAACACTGGAATGGCGGGGAAAAAAATGGACGATACTTTGGTCCCCATCATACCACGCTGCTGAGAATGCCCTGCCCCACACCATCTCACACCACAATGTATTTATTTGTATTAATGGGTGCTGATTTGGTTGTAACAAGCCTCTTACCACTAAGCCTCCAGTATCCAGTATGTGCCTCCCTTTTAGGAATTAATAGTTACATGATACTAACCTCAAATCAGTGAAGGGTCAAAACTCAAGAGTAACTCTCCAACACTCCAGAGTGGAAATACTTTGCAAAGTATGCCTGGATAAGAGGATTTAGAGCCCCTATAACCACCAAGTAAAGTTCCCAGCACAATAAAGTCCCATTTCCAAAACATCAACAAGTTATCTTTATCAGGAGGTTCAATGAAAACTAGAAAGAACGTCATCCCTTAAAAACATCACTATTTTTATGAGGACAAGTGTGTTTTCTTTAGTATAAATAGGAGATACATGAAATAGAAGAGGTTTTAGATATTTGCTATACCTCTTGTGGAAAACAGTAAAACCAAATTAAGTGTTAGGAACAAAAGTAGGGAAGATGGAAGGAAAGGGAGAATGAAGAATAGAGAAAAGAGAGAGGAAAGGAAAGAAAATGAATTACAACCTTTATTTTAGCTAAAATTTGACATCAAAAACGCTGTGCATTTCAGGACATATTCTGCACCTAGCCTAGATGAATGGACATAAGTAAATTAAGGTCCATCCGCTAAAGTCAAATTAAGATCCACTTTCAGTCATCTTAGAATTCAATTTACAGTCATTGTGGGGCACCTGGGTGGCTCAGTTGGTCAAACGTCAAACTTTGGCTCAAGTCATGACCTCACTGTTTGTGAGTCAGAGCCCCATATCGGGCTCTGTGCTGACAGCTCAGAGCCTGGAGCCTGCTTCGGATTCTGTGTCTCCCTCTCTCTCTGCCCCTCCCCAGCTTGCACTCTGTTTCTCTAACATTTAAAAAAAATTTTTTAATAAATGAAGTAATTTCTAGATTACTACTGGCTGATTAAATATTTCATGAGCAGTGAGGTACAAACAACAACATGGGAAATCTCAAGCTATGAGCAAGCATTTCTCCCTGTGATAGATACAACACTACAAACCCAACTTCCTTAACAATTTAGATGCTGCCAACTAAGTGCCTTAAAATGCAATGAGAACCAAGCATTGGGCTAGTAATCAAAGGGATACCTAAGACACCATGATTGCCTCCACAGAACAAAGCCTAGGAATGGGACACACCAAAGAGAAGGGCTTGACCCAACCCCATGGATTTGAAGTAAGGCCATCAATGATCAAAGAGATCACATGACCCACCTGGTAAGTCAGTAGCAGTGCTAAGATTTCAACCCAAATTCCGCTTCTGTTCCAGCCTCTGTTATACTCAGACTTTAAAAACTTTCTTCTTGCACAGAACCTACCACCATACTTAAATGAATGTCACAGGGGCACCTGGGTGGCTCAGTCAGTTGGTCATCCCACTCTGGATTTCAGCTCAGGTCATGATCTCATGGTTAGAAAGTTCGAGTCCCGCATGCTGTTAGCATGGAGCCTACTTGGGAGTCTCTCTTTCTCTTGCTCTCTCTCTGCCCTTCTCCCATTTGCTCACACACTAGCTCTAATAAATGAAGCTTAAAAAAAATAGCACAAAATTGACATTTTGTTACTTTTAATTTCTGCTTATCAACAAAGATGCCCTAACAGCCTATGAAGATAAATTTTCCTACTATCAATGTGAAAGGAAAAAATGCTCATTCTTCATTTATTTATTTTTTGAGAAAGAGAGGGCTCAAGTGAGTGAGAGGCAGAGGGACCGGGGGAGAGAAGGGGGGGGGGAATCTCACAAGGGGCAGAGAGAGAGGTAGACAGGGAGAGAGAGACAAGAGAGGCTCAAGCTCACGAACCATGAGATCATAACCTGAGCCAAAGTTAGATGCCTAATGACTGAGCCATGCAGGAGCCCTTATTCTTCATTTTAATACAAAAAAGACACACCTTGATTTCCCAACCATAATCCATTAGGAACTAGAGAGAATGATAGAGGGATTCAGGTGCACATGACAGACACAGGTCATTCTCTTTTTCAAAATGGCATATTCTGAAGTAGCCAAATTATGCTTGGCATTCTTCAAGATGTGATTTTTCTTCAACTGTTCATGGTAAAGTTGGGCTTTCCGTACTATAAATTCCTGTTTTTGTAAGACGAGCCAAGTAAAAAGTTAATTTGAGACTTTCTGTAGATAAGAAAGCCTTGATTATTCATTTTTATTGCAAAACAATTTATATGTGCAATAGATTAAAATCTTATGTAAAAAGAGGCAAGCAAAATTTTATGAAGCTAAAAAAAAAAAAAAAAGACATGAGACCTTTATCTGATAATAAACTATTTCAGTCCAAATTAGTACCTAGGTAACCCTGAAGTAATAATTAGATCCAATGGCTAAGATTTGAAAGATTCTTAACACTGATTTTCAATGCGGAGGCTCTCAATAGTTCTGGTGATCAAAAGAAACAAAGCAAGTCTTATTAAACAATTTAGGGTGACAAAAAAAAAAAAAACCAGTTGCTTCTACTGTATTCCCCCTTAATAATCCACCAGTTAAAAACCTATTAAAATGTTGAAAACAGGCTGTGTGTGTTGTCACTTGCCTCTAAGAATGAGGCGTGGACAGCAGGAAACTTTCTAAGTTTCTAAGGACTGTGGTAACTCGTACAAAAGGTACTTCCGGAAATCCATCTGTGAGAATTTCTGACCAGTTACAAATCTGGCAGGTACAGGAAAGCCCTACACAAAAATGTCAGCGGAGTTGATTCTTATGAAAGTGGCTTTTTCTGAACAAGAGGGAGATAGATTATACTTTCTACTGAATGGTAAAACCGGGCCTTAATTGCCCTACCATTTCATCCCATGTGCCACCACCCACCTTTCAATGAAATCACTGCCTAAAGAGATCAGTTCATAGGAAAAACCAAGAACCTCCCATTTGGAAAGGATAGGCATTCTCTGGATGGATGGAGAGACCTTCACAGTCTATGAGCTCAAGACTAAAGGCAGGCCTCCTGATTCCTAGTTTGGTGTGGTTTTCCACACAAAGGTAAGAATAGTTTTTTTACTCCCTTTTCTGCTTCTTTTACTCAAAGAATTAGCCTGTCAGGCTCTGAAGAGTTAGGCCAGGCAAACCAAAGCCCCAAATAACCTGAGGGGAGTGAGGAGTAAAAAGAAAAAAGGAAAAAGGAAAAAGAAAAAAGAAAAAGAAAAACACTAAGATTTTTATTTCCATTTATTTTTTAAGCCAGAACATCAGAGAAGAGATAAATAGGTCTGCTTAGGACTGGTATGAAATGAATGATACAGAGGATTTTTCTCTATTTAAAATTCATCTCCTCTTTGAGGGAAATGATTTTCCAGTTGAGGAGGACATAAAGAACATCTCTAAGTGGAAACTCCTTCGTGAAGAAACCATTAAATTGCTTTAAGTTCCAGGCTGCTAGACACATGGAGATAAGAAGAATCCTATGTGAGACGACATTCAGAGGGCTGACAGACAAATGAAAAGATGTTCATCACCACTCACCATCAGGAAAATACAAATCCAAACCACAATGAGATACTACCTCACACCTGGCCCAATGGCGAAAATTACCAATGCAAGAAACAAATAGTGTTGGCAAAGATATGGAGTAAAGGGGACCCTCTTGCACATAGGTGGGAATGCAAACTGGTGCAGCCACTCTAGAGAGGGGAGGTCCCTCAAAAAATTAAAAAGAAGAACTACCATAAAATCCATCAATTGCACTATTAGGTATTTACCCAAAAAGGTACAAAAATATAGATTAGAAGGAGCTTATGTTATATACCCAACTATTATTTCACTGTATGTGAAAATAAATAAATAAATAAATAAATAAATAAATAAATAATAAATTAAGGGGTGCCTAAGTGACTCAGTTGGTGAAGCATCCAACTTTGGCTCAGGTCATGATCTCGTGGTTTGTGGGTTTAAGCCCCACATCAGCCTCTATGCTGACAGCTCAGAATCTGGAGCCTGCTTCAGATTTTGTCTCCCTCTCTCTCTGCCCCTCCCCTTCTCACACTCAGTTTTTCTCTCTCAAGAATAAATAAACATTAAAAAAATAATGATGATTTAAAAAAAAATCTAAGAATCCTATGTGATTTCCCAGCCATAATCAGCAACTATGGAAAATGATGGGTTTCACCTGTAAGACAGGGACCTGTCATTCCAATTTTCTTTTTTTTTTTTTTTTTTTTGTTGTTGTTGTTGTTTATTTACCTTTGAGAGAGACAGAGACAGAGTGTGAGCGGGAGAGGGGCGGAGAGGGAGACACAGAATCCAAAGCAGGCACCAGGCTCTGAGCTGTTAGCACAGAGCCCAACGCAGGGCTCAAACTCAGGAGCGGTGAGATCATGACCTGAGCCGAAGTTGGACACTTAACCGACTGAGCCACCCAGATGCCCCAGTCATTCCAATTTTCAAACAGGCAGATTCTACAAGCTGTAGATCCAAGAGGTCTCTTTTGATCCTAAACAAGTTGCCACAGCAGATTATTAGAAGACTAATGTCTGAATATCTCAAAGAAGAAACAGTGGCCACTTGGAACCAGTGTGGATTTCCTAAGATGAAGTCACTTGAGAATAACCTTGCTCCATTGTGTAGTTTCTAATGAAAGATGGAAGGTTAAAACTTCGATCCTAGTACAACAGTAACTAGTTGAACTCTACCAGAAATTGGTAGACGTCAATCTGAAATTTGTACAGAAACACCAAATTACCCTGCCTTCAGGACTAGGATTTTAGCCTAGATAATAGTGTTATTATTTCATTAAGGCATTAAAGAAACACTCATAAAACCATTGCAAAACTTAGAACTAAAAGTAGTAAATTTAACCATCTAAAACACCTTGAAAGGTTAAAGAGCCAAATACAGGAAATTAATTTTGAGAAATTCAGTTCTGTTCATACGACTAAGAAACCAATTGCCCAAGTCTGCTCAGAACAACAGGTGTTTAAAAAAACAAACAAACTTGGTAATTATGAGATAACAGACCATCAAGAGTCAGTAATGCTATTTAGAAATACCATAGTTGAAATGCCTTCATCTGAGCTATCATTTTTTTTTAGTTTTAGGTTTTTTAACATGTATTTATTATTGACAGAGAGAGACAGACCATGAGCACGGGAGGGTCAGAGAGAGGAGGAGACACAGAATCCAAAGCAGGCTCCAGGCTCTGAGCTGTCAGCACAGAGCCCGACTGCAGGGCTCAAACTCAAACTGTGAGATCATGACCTGAGCAGAAGTCGGACACTTAACCGAATGAGCCACACAGGCGCCCCAAGCAATCATTCTATCCTAGGTTCTGTGCTAAGCACTTTCCATAGACTATCTTATGGAGTTCTCCTCACAAAACTATGAGAGTAATAGCTAAAATCAGAATTTAAAGTTTAAGTGACTTCCCCAAGACAAGGTAGGAAGGAGTGGAGCCAGAAGTGTCCTCGGCTCTGACCTGAAGCTAGCAATCCTAACCATGAGGCTTTACCACCTTCCTAGAAGGGGACAGGGGTGGGACAGTTGGCCAAGAGTGTGAATGGTTCTACCATGCTCTGTGCTGTCAAACAGCATCTGAAAGTACTGGACTTTAAGAACCATAGCAAACTGGGGTATATTCAGTATCCCGGGGTGGGGAGAGGATTCAAAATCCTGTTACTTAAGCAAAGCTGAACAGGTTTTTCTTTTCTAATTTAGAAGACTTGAAAGCAGGCTACTAATTCATGTTTTTAAATCAAAGGGGATGTCATGAAAGTCAATTGTTCAGAATGGTCCCTCATCAACAAACTATGATAAAAACAATTCTCTCCTTCATTAAGTATAGCAGCCTAATCTTTCCAAAGATACACTGGGGACAGGGAGGTGATGTCAACAAGACGGAGAACTAGGCGGTGCCAACATTTATCCCCCAAGAACAAACAACTACAAACCAACAAAAATAACTCTGGGAAAGTTTTGCACTCTCCTGAAAAGCAAGAGAAATCCTATGGAGCTAAAAAATGGAGGATGGCCATATAGAGCATAGGAAGCATCTGACCTGTGTCATTCATTCCATCCTGCCAGTCCAGAGTAGCTTGGTGCCAATAACAATCCCCTAGAGGGATTTCACCCCACATGGAAAAGCATAGGAGAACCCCTGAAAGCCCTATCAATTCACCAAGGGGGACTACATGAGAAGAGAAAAAAGCAACTAGAAAATAATCAGGAAGCAATTAAGTAAATGTCAAGAAGTTGTTTTTCTCTAGCAATAAGGACTCTACAGTACTCTAAATGTAAATGGTTTACATTTTAAACAGTGCAGCTGAATGAATAAACAAAAAAAAACTAAGACCCAAGTATGGGTGCCTAGAAGATTCAACCTTGAAGAATACTCACAGGCTAACAGCGCAAGGACAGAAAGACATTCCACACAAATGGAAACTGAAGGAAAGCAGGGATCCCTATACTTAGGACACAAAGGTTAGATCAAAATTTATAATGACAGGCAAGTAAGGTCATTATACAATGATATAAATCAATTGATCAACAAGATTTAACAATTTTATGTGTACCTACTATCAGAAAGCCTAAACATTAATTTTACAGGTATGAAGACAGAAATAGACAGCAAAGCAATAGTACTAGGAGACTTCAATAACCCATTTCCAACAATAAATAGATCCAGACAGAAAAAAAATCACTAAGGAAAGAGTGGATCTTAAGTACACCGTAGGCCAAAAGGACCTAACATATACAAACATTCCATTCAACAGCAGCAAAATACACATTATTCAAGCACACACAGTCTACTCAAGTATAGATCGTTTTTTAAAAAAAACATAATGTCCTGACAAATTGAAGATAACTGAAATATCAAGTATCTTTTCCAAACGTTATGATATAAAAGTAGGTATCAGTGACAAGAAGAAAGTTGGGGAGTGGAAGAGGGAATCGCAGTATGTGGAAATTAAAAAAAAAAAAAGCATCTATAGTGATCAACATATTAAATAAAAAGGTCAATAAATGTGATACAATGCTTTCATAAAAATCTGACCTCAAAAGATTCAAAGAAAGCATTTGACAAAATTCAACCTAAGTTTCTACCAACCGATGAATGGGTGAAGAAAGTAGGGTATATATACACAACGGAATACTACTCAGCCATGAGAAAAGCAAAGTCTTGCCTTTTGCAACAACAATGAATCTGGAATGCATTATGCCAAGTGAAATAAGCAAGGCATGGACAAATAGTGTGTACTATCAATAACATGTGGAATCTTTTTTTTAATAAAAAGCCAGTTTAATCGTAACAGAATTGAATGACGGTTGCCAGGGGCTGGGAGAAATGAGGAAATGGGAACACACAACTCAAAATTTGTACCTTTTGACCTTCAAGACTAAGTTCTGAGGATCTAATATCCAGCATGCTAACTATAATTAATATGGTATTGGAGTTAATCCAGTATTGTCTACTTGAGACTTCCTGAGAGAAGATCTTAAGCATTGTCACCACATACACTAAGAACTTCACTGTATAAGGATTATCCTTCCCCAACATATATAATAAGTCATCATGTTGTACACTCTCAATACATACGCTTGTATTTATCTATCAACTTAAGGGGGAGAAAAGTTAGATTGGGGGGGGGGGGTCTTTGTGATTATTAGCTCCCCATCACTCCAAATATTCAAGGACAGTATTCAAGCGGTCAAATATTTAGTAAGCTACACAGGGGGATGGTGTACCTGCTAGAAACTAAAGAATAACTTTCAGGTTTCTCTCAATCCTAAGACTCTGACTTTAGCCAAGAAATTTATTTTCCCAGACTGAACATACAATTTTTTAAGTTAATTTATTATAGGAGAAAGAAGGAGAGGGAGAGAGAGCAGGGGCTGAGGGAGAATCCCCAGCAGGTTCCTCACTGACAGCACAGAGGCCAACATGGGGCTCCAACCCACCAACACAAAATCATGAACTGAGCCAAATCCAAGAGTCAGATGCTTAACCAACTCAGTCACTCAGGCACCCCTGAACAATTTCTTAAGAGGCCTGTGCAACTGCCCATTTCCATCTGAGAAAGACTAGTCATCTAATGTCCTGAGCAACCTTTACCTCTCTTCCTCTGCATCCCAGTATTTTCTAATGCAACCCATACCTGATACACAGGAAAACATTGCCATTAGCCCTTGCAGGAATGCTGTAAACTAAAAGGACTTCTAGACATGAGAGCAAAATTACCAACCTGAACATGCTACAAGGCAGCTTAAATCAGGGCTCCTGCTTTCACTGAGCTTACAGTTAGGTCGGAAAGTCAAGACTAACACATAGGAGCCCAAAAGGAAAGCAGGGGCAGGTGATCAGTGATAAATATGAGCGACCAGCCATGTATTAACGAGTTCAGAAGGGAAAGAGTTCAGTTGTATTAATCTGGTCAAAAGATTAGTAAAAAAGAAGCTTGAGAAGAAGTAAGCTTGAGCTTGCTTTGAAGACTGCAACAGATTTTAAGGAGAACAGAAAAGAGACCAAACGTGAGGTGAGAGCGGTTAGCAGGCATACAGCCTATTCCATAGGCAGTTATTAGTTGTAGTTAGTGTAAGTAGAGGGTCCACAAGAGGCAGCAGGGGACAAATGACATGCCCATAGGGAAAAGGAAGTCCATGAGAAAAATCCCTTACTGAAAATTTTCAAAAGTAGAATGCCAGAAACCCCTCAAGGTTAGGAAATAGATAGCAAACCCAGGTCTATCACCTTTATAAAAAAGGCCAGGACCGCCTCAGTTGAGCACCTGACTTCGGCTCAGGTCATGATCTCACAACTTGTGAGTTTAAGCGCCTCATCAGTCTCTGTGCTGACATGGCAGAGCCTGGAGCCTGCTTCGGGTTCTTTCCCCCTCCCCCTCCCTCACTCACACTCTGTCTCTCTCTCTCAAAAATAAACATTAAAAAAAATGTGTTTTTAAAGGCTAGGCCCACCAGAGATTCGAAATTCAGGTGATAACAACAAACCACCAAGCTTGGAATCCTGGGTTGGGGCTCAAAGTAAGGAGCCACAATTTCCATCACTGAGCATCTCCTACCATTTGAAACTAACATCTGGTCATACAGCAAACCAGGAGGCTGAAGAAAAGGAGGGAAACTGACAAAGAGCCAGGAGACAACACAAAGGGTGGGAGGGGACCACACAAGACAGAAATTTGCCCCAGTGGAACCTCTTGATCTTCACCAATACTTTTTTTTTTTATTATTTTTGAGACAGAGTCAGAGCATGAGTGGCTAAGGGGTAGAGAGAGTGGGAGACACAGAATCCAAAGCAGGCTCCAGGCCCTGAGCTGTCAGCACAGAGCCTGACACAGGACTCTCACTCACGAACCATGAGATCATGACCTGAGCTGAAGTCAGACACTCAACCGACTAAGCCACCCAGGTGCCCCTTCACCACTACCTTTAAGTCCTTAATAAGACCTCCTGTGCTCCAAGTCCTGGAGCATACAGTATTCCTGCTGGGGCTTTCCTGTTTATCAGGTGTGGAATCTTTATCATAAAATTCAGAAAACATCCACCAGCTTATCTCTCGGCTTCCAAGAGCTGTATTACCGCTTTAAAATACAGGGAGCTCTTTGGAATAAAGGGAGCAGGGTGGCCTATGACCTGCATGCATGGGATCTAGACTTTGTTGTGTAAAATCTCTCTGGACTAAGTCCAGAAAGATAATACAGTCATTTCAACCTATGACCGTCTGGGGAAGAAGAGGAGCGAAGTTAATGGTCTTAATAATCCACATCCCATCAAAATGCTCACAGACTACTGCAGGTACTGTATCAACCCTGGGGACAGTACATTCCTGGCAGCATTGCCCAAGATAATAAGGCTGAACTGACAAATGCCCACCTTCCGAATTTTATTAGTTTACACTGTGACAACTGGCAGGTCCTTAGAGACCATCCAGTCTACTCTGTTTTACCAGAGGAGGAAATGGAGACCCCGTGAGGGGTCATACTTGGCCACACTCATACAGCTGGGAGATCACAGGCCATCTCCATCCCAGACTCCTGACTTAGGCGCCTTCACACTGACCTCTCACTGCTTTCTGAAACCTGGAAAACCTGCTACAGCTAAAACTTTGTAATTGCCTATTTACCATTTGTTACAAATATCATCACCAATGCTTTCTAGAACTTCCTCTCTGCCAGGCACTTCTAGAAAGGCTGTGAATTAACTCACTGACTCGCACAACAACCCGAAGGGGCAGGTTACAATGATTATCCCCATGGTACCCATGGAAAACCTCAGGCAGAGAAGCATCATACAACCAGGACAGAGCTAAGGCGGGCTAACTAGACAGTCTGGCTCCAGAGCCCCCACTGCTATTCGCTTTGTTACCGTTTTAAAGAAGTTATAAAGTGAGGTAAGAAAAGGAGCAAGCCTTTAAGCACAAGGGCATGGTAACTCGTGTTTGCCAATGAAATTAGGAGCTCAACCATGAAGTCATTAGCAGGCAATTTACCTCTCGATTAACATATGAAGGGAAGGTCTATGAATTTTAATATACAGACTTAGTTAACCCTTGAGGTATTTTTCAAGAAGGTAAAATGGTCACGTGCACACCTCTCAAACAAAGCCTGCCTCTTGAAACACGGCAGAATCTTACCTGAGGACTGGTTTAGAGGGTCTCTTCTAGACACGTTATCAAGGAAAGTAAACCGGTCATTGCTGGTCTCCACCAATGCTGGCCTTCACTCATAGATACAAGGTTTTCCTCTCAAGAAACCTTACTTTTACATGAACTTCCTACACAAGTCAAACCTCAAGGGGCGCCTCACTCAGTTGAGTGCCTGACTTCAGCTGGGGTCATGATCAAAGGTTTGGAGGAGTTTGGGTCCCACCTCGGGCTGGGACTTGCTGCTGTCGGCATAGAGCCCACTTCAGATCCTCTGCCCCCCTCTCTTTACCCCAAACCCACTTGCTTGCAGGCGCACGCACGTGCTTTCTCTCTCCTTCTCTAAAAATAAATAATACATGAAAAACAACTTTTAGGGGCGCCTGGGTGGCTCAGTTGGTGAACCAGCCGATTTTGGCTCCGGTCATGGTCTCATTGGTCGTGAGTTCAAGTCCCACGTCGGGCTCTGTGCTGACAGCTCAGAGCCTGGAGCCTGCTTCAGATCCTGTGTCTCCCTCTCTCCCTGCCAGTACCCCACTGGTGCTCTCTCAAAAATAAGTAAACATTTTTAAGTTTAAAAAAAAAAAAAAAAAGGGGCGCCTGGGTGGCGCAGTCGGTTAAGCGTCCGACTTCAGCCAGGTCACGATCTCGCGGTCCGGTCCGTGAGTTCGAGCCCCGCGTCAGGCTCTGGGCTGATGGCTCGGAGCCTGGAGCCTGTTTCCGATTCTGTGTCTCCCTCTCTCTCTGCCCCTCCCCCGTTCATGCTCTGTCTCTCTCTGTCCCAAAAATAAAAAAAAAATAAAAATAAAAATAAAAACGTTGAAAAAAAAAATTAAAAAAAAAAAGTCAAACCTCAAATTCAGGAAAAAAAAATTAAGGAGAAATCACCTCTGAAGGATAGAAGTACATATGATAAAAGAGTTCAAACAAATATCACTGGAACAAATGCCCAATATTCAATTATGTGACGTTTTTGCTTTCCCTCATTTAAAAAATTATGTCAAATCTCATTATCTTGGTTATCCAGGAGAAGTAGTCCAGGAGCAATAATGCTAGAAATAAGCAAATTACTATTGTGCCAAGATCAAATTAAGGACAAAATTACAGTTGATTAAGATGTACTATCACATAAAGGCACCTGACATTTTACCAAAAGTCTTAGCATCAAGTGTGCAAAAGTCCGCTCAAAATACAACAGACCCTAAAAACTCTGAACTTAGACCAGTATTGCCTTAGATGTGAAATCCACAGAAATTTAGAACCCAAAATAACAATTACCCAACCTGACCCATCTCTTCCTAGCAAATCTTTTTTATTATTATTTTTTAACATTTATTCATTTTTTTTTTCAACGTTTTTTATTTATTTTTGGGACAGAGAGAAACTGAGCATGAACGGGGGAGGGGCAGAGAGAGAGGGAGACACAGAATCGGAAACAGGCTCCAGGCTCCGAGCCATCAGCCCAGAGCCTGACGCGGGGCTCGAACTCACAGACCGCGAGATCGTGACCTGGCTGAAGTCGGACGCTTAACCGACTGCGCCACCCAGGCGCCCCAACATTTATTCATTTTTAAAAGAGCACAAGCTGGGGGTGGGGGGGGGTGGTGAGAGGGAGGGCAGCGAGAGAAGGAGACACAGAATCCAAAGCAGGGTCTGTCAGCACAGAGCCCGACACAGGGATTGAACCCACGAACTGAGAGATCATGACCTGAGTTGAAGTCAGACACGCAACCCACTGAGCCACCCAGGCGTCCCTCTTTGTAACAAATCTTAAAGTCACATGAAAAAATTATCCCGTTGCTTCTCTGTTCAACTAAAACAATGAAAGTACAAATGCAATTACACAAAACCTTTATCAACTACATCTGTCCTATCTAATCAGTAAATTAACACATAATACAATTAGTCAGCCTAAGAGTTTTAGAGTAATTTGGGCTTTACCATCATTTACCAGAATAATTTGGCAATACCATTGAAGCCAAACCCCAATCAGGGTTTTCCAATATTTATAGCATTCATTTTTCGGTACAGTCTGCTTAGTAATAAACTCTGGCCAGACTTCAAGTTAGAGCTTAAGTACCAATATAGTACTTGTTTTTATACACAATGCCAAACATAAACGTATTGTGTTCCAGCTTTAATACCTTTTGAGGATACTTTTCCTTTTCTCATATGGCATACACCCAAGGTCATGTATCAGAGCTCACCTCAAGTTTCTACCTAATTCGTCTTAGCCACCACACGACATTTTAAAAGTACGAGAAAATATTCTCAACTCTTATGTACTGCACACGTTAAAAAAAAAAAAAAAAAAAAAGGTGTTAACCCCAAGTGAGGCCACTGATGAAATTTCATCGAGCCTTTATTACCATTTCCCTCTTTAAGTGCTTCTAAACTTCTTAAAGGGCAGGACAGGTGCTTCAAAGCAAAGTCTAAGGACACGTTACATAACCTGTTCTTGGTTGACCAGGTTATACGGTTGTGATAGATAAGGAAGAAAACTGTCAAAAGCAAAACAAACACTAATTCTGTTCTCCATTCTCCTATTAGCCAGGACATTCGAGTCACACACCCAGAAGCTGTGTGCCTCAGTTTCCCAACCACTAAAGCAGAGGTCTGATGTGATCCGAATTCCTATTTAATCAAAGTTAATGAGCACAATAATCACACAAAGTTCCCTACAGACCCTTACACTGGAATACTATGTTGTAGAAAGCAATTCCAAAAGGTTTCTGCAGTATTCATTTCTTGTCCTCCAAACACTCCAAAGGAGTTAGGTCGGCCATTAATCAGGAGGAGGCAAATAGAGATGTTTTATTAAGATATACGTAAAATCCAGAATTTATACAGAAACCTTCCCCTAAGTTCTCACTCTGGTTGCATGGTCATGTGCAAACAGCAACCCACAAAACCTAGTAAAGACAGGTCTCCTTTCTGTTCTGAAAACAGGATTTCGCTTTCCCTGACAGCTCCAGGTCCTAGGAACAGAGGATGAGAACGCTTCGGGAAATCACAGACCCCCAGGACCATAAATGAGGAGGGGACTGGAGGGCGAGGTTTTGTGTCGTTTTGTTTTGTTTTTTATAAGGTTTGCGGTTTTTTTCTTTCCCAACTGGCGCGGGTCTGGTGGTAAACCACCGTAATTCCGGGTCTGCAGAGATTGGTCTAGACCCAGGCAGGGGTCATTTCAGGAAGCTGGGCAAACACAGATGTTGCTGCCTTTCCGTGACCCACCCAGCTGTAACCAATAGGGGGTCACTGTGGGCTCCTAGGGAGGCAGATGGATTCTCTCCTGGAACTCTAATGGGCGTCTGGGAAACCAGAGCTGGGTTTCCAAGGCGGCCCCAGCACCCAGCTTCTACCCAGCCTCGACAGGAAAGGATGCCTCCTCGGCCGAGCACAAGCCCATCGTTGTGACCCCCTCCGGAAACTCTAAGCAGGAGAAGGTTAGGGTACTACCCACCCACATCCCAGATGTTCAAGGGGCACACAAACCCTTAAGAATAAAATCCGACGGAACGCCGACCGCACCTCGTAATCAAACGTCTGCAGCTGCCTTTGAAAATACAGCAAATGTCTCCATATGAAAGAGTGCTAGCGCTGGTACCGTGAGGTCTGCTCTCTGGGAGCCCAGCCCCACCAAGGACCCTCACGCTGGAGCAAAGACACCGATGGGGAACCAGCTTTCGAGCCGCCCCCCACCCCCACCTCCACCTCAGGAGTGCATCTCCGTGGCTCTCAAAGGACCCTGACCGGGCCTCCACCCGCCCATCCCGGGACCCCCCAGCGGCAACGAGAGGGGCCACAGCCTTCTCGGTGCTCTCCCGGCCGCCCGGCGCAAACCACCCCAGGCTCCACAGCGGCCGCCGCCGCGCCGCGCCGGACGGTGCGGCCCTTTGCACTTGTTGCAGTCCCCCAGGGGCAATGAGGCGGCAGGATCCCTCGCGCCACTAAGCCCACAACGGCACCCACCTTTCCACCTCTGTTGCCCCTCGCGTCCCCCAGTACCCTGGAGAGAGTATTTCTGGGCTAGAGAACTCGAGCGAGGGGAGCAAACTTTTCTGCCCTGAGCTACCAGGAGACGCGGGGGATGGAGCCCCCAAGAGCACTTACCTGGAGCCAGGGCCCCCACAGCCTCCGGAACCCCACCGAGACGCTGCAGCCCGCGCCCTGCCCGAGGGCGTCTGGAACGCGCCCCGGCCCGCCGCCGCCGCCGCCGCCCGGAGCCGGGAAGGCTTTCCCCGAAGCTGCCAACGCCCGGCCGCCCCGGAGGCTGGAGCCAGCGCGGAGGGGGCGGAGCCGCGGGCGCGCTCCCGGAGCCGGCTGGCTGCGCCCGCAGCTCGGGCCGCCCCCGCTCCCTCCGCGCCTGCCGGCTGCCACTGGATCCCCGCCTGCCCACCTCCCGGCCCCGGCATCACATGGCCGGGCCCGCCCGCCGCCGCGCCCGCCACCGGCTCCAGGACGAAACCTGAAGCGGCCCGACCGCGCTGTCTCCGCCGCCACCCCCACCCGCCTCCCGGCGCGCCTCGCCTTCCCTCCCCCATCCCGGAGCGCCCAGTCGAGCGGAGGCTGGCGCGGCCCCTGCGGGGCCGGGGGAGGGCGAGGTCGCGTCCCGGGTGCGGCGCCCGCGCTCCCCAGGCCCCCCACGGACCTCGCTTCGGCGCCGCCTGAGGAGGGAGCCGGCCATGCCCAGGGGAGGCGCAGGCTCTTCACTTAAAAGCCACCACACCGGTGACAGGCCGTGGCCCAAGTGTTACTTGAAAACCAGACGCCCCCTTTCTTCTTGAGGCTCACGTCCCTGTGTCCTCGGGCTGTGCGAGCCTCCGTTGCCTCCGCGTTCGTGCGGGCTAGTGGCTGCCTTGCAAGTCCTTGTAACTCACAAATTTCTTATGAGAACCGTAACCTGTTTTCACCAGGAAAAACTGCGCGGGAGGGGCTCCCTTACCATCCAAGGCGCTTTTCCGGTTAGCTCCTCATAACCCCGAGCACAGAAGCTTCTCCGTCAGCCAGGCCTCCGAAACACAGACTTGAGACCAACTTTAAAGGCAAAGTTACCAAATGGACTTTTCTTGTGAGCGCCACGAATCTCCTGGTTTTTCCTGCGAAGACCTACCGCCCACAGAGCCGGACAGGGGTGTGTGGTTGGAGGAAGCCGGCCACCAAGACAGTCAGCCAGGAGGAGTTCCCCTCCCCCGACCTGTTCCCAGCTGTCTGCAACACCTGTCCTGCGTCTGGGCCACTTGTGCCTCTTTGCAGCCTCACCTTGTCTCACCCGATCTGCTGACCGAGTTCCTGAAGAAGATAGCAGAACAACAGGATCCCGCCTCTGAAGTCCTTAGTCCTGTTCCAAGGCAAAGGTCTGGCGTCCTGCCTTCATAAAGGGGCCCCCGATTGGCCTAACCCCTTCCCCGAGGTGCAGTCCCAGCTGATTCTATTTCCCACTGGGATGAACCCAAGGCCTGGCCTCAGGCACTGCCTTTTAAAGACGGTCCTGCCCATGCCAAGACCTCAAGGTACTCAAGATAAAAACAATATTTTCAAAAAAAAATTTTTTTTTCCAACTGTAAAATGTCTGCTGGAGACGAATTGAATCAACTTACCAGACAAAAACGGTTCCCAAACTCTGGTAAGCAAAAACATCCATGTGTTAGTGACCTTGTCGTTAATAGTCTTTTTACATCCGTAGTATTGAATCACTATTTTTTCCTTGTCCTTCCTCCCTTTTCTTAGTTATGTTAGATATGTAGAAAGAAGTAAGAACATGTAGCAGGAGGAACAAGTATTAGAGGAAATTATCCAAAACCCCTTCCCCACTAAAAAGAAGCAAAACTAGTCATTAGGGAACCTTTACCAGCTGAGGACATCTAATCATGCTGTCTGCAGTTTTCTTGCCTTCTCTCAAGCACTGAGCCTGATCAATATTTAAGTAAGCACTTGGCTTTCAACTTCTCTAGGTTCAAATATTAAGCAAAGTGTACTTTAGCAACCTTAAAAGAAGCCCGTGAATGTATGAGGCAAGGAAGCTATCAGTAGTGTAAATAACTCTTTGCGTCTGATTGATTTTGCTACACCAGGGACAGGTTACTCCGGACACTCAGAAAATACTAAGCTTGGCTGGGGCAGCATTTGTTGAGAATCCAAAGACTACCTATGTATTGTCAGTCCCCAGACAAGGGACATTCAGCCAACAAGAAACCAGGTTGGTAATTCACTTCAATTTCTAACGTCCTGCTGAGGATTATGCCACTATCCCAACTCAGTTCTTTCTTATTCAGTCTCCATTCATCCTTATGGACCTCCTCCATGAGACTTTTCTTCTTCATTGTCCTGGTTCCTGCCAGCGTCTGAACTTTGCCAAACCGTAACGACCTTATCACACAACTTAGTCCTTTACTATATTCACTGTCCTATGTGGGACTGTTACAGGTTCTTATCCACTCTTGACATCTCAAGGGCAAAGACTGTTTCTTATCCCAGAAATCTCTACAGTCCTAACACAGGGCACCTGTGGAGTATTTAATATTTGTATACAGAGTCTAGCTCTGGGGGTATTTAATACTTGGTTTTCTTTAAGTGCACTATCCCATCAGTTATATAGGATGGAAAACTCCTATCACAATTTTCAAACTTTGTTTTAGTGGTTTCTAACTGCTCCAGGTTCGATTATCTACTTAATTCTTTCCTGCCCTTCATTCTATTTTCCAATAATTCTCAAAGATTGAAAAATTGTAAATCTAATGTTGAGTCATAAATGTTAGGAACTTAACCTTTTTTTTTTTTTTTTTTTTTTTAAAATAACAGCAAGATACTAGAAGACCATAGAGGTAAGGGTGAGGGAGGGGGTACAAATTTTAGCGTGAGAAAGGATGGCCTTGGAAGATCCAAACCTTCTAGCCTCCATTTCCTCATTTGTAAATGGGCATAAAAATTCTTCAGCATGGTGAAAATTAAATGAAGGTTATTATGGGATACATTATAAGGATGCAGGAAATGGTGGCAACTAATAATCAGAATATGGGTAAATTAGACTACTTCAGAGCGTTGAAATAATTAATAGAGCCTGTCAGACTCTGAGGTAAGAGACTAGTTCTGGAATGTACACTTGGTTGCTCGTGTTGAGAAGGTCAGGAACACAGAAAAAAAAAAAAGCCAACTGGATCACAACCAGGGGACAAATCTTGTGGAAAAGGGCTCAGTTTTCAGTATGGCTACACATGAACATTACCTGGGAAGCACTAACAAACTTTGGTTCCCACCATCCCACCTCAGACCAATTATTTCAGAATCCCTAGGGTTGGAAGTGGCACATTGGTATTTTCTAAGACTCCCAGGTGATGCCAAAGATGGGGAACACCTGGTCTAACAACTGAATTTATTGCCACTAGAGAAGGATGAGAGCCAGCCCTCAACTGTATGAGGAAACCAGCTCTTCCATTTCTGCTGATGATGTACAATCTGTTTTATTTTTTTTAATTTTTTTCATGTTTGTTAACTTTTGAGAGACAGAATGCAAGCGAGGAAAGGGCAGAGAGAGAGGGAGACACAGAATCCGAAGCAGGTTCCAGGCTCTGAGCTGTCAGCACAGAGCCCCATGTGGGGCTTGAACCCACAAACTGTGAGATGATGGCCTAAGCCGGAGTCAGACACTTAACCGACTGAGCCACGCAGGCGCCCCAGATGTACAATCCTTTTTAAATTGCCAGCCAGTGGTGCTTCAGTGCAAGGTATGTGTGAATCACCTGTGGATTTTATCAAAATGCAAATTTTGACTCCACATCAGTTGGAGGCTGATGCTCTGCATTTGTGACAAGCCCCACATGACCACAATGGCGCGGGTCTGAGTAGCAAAGTAACAGATCCAGAACGGTCATTAGGGACAAAAGTAGAGAAGTAGTCACCTTGTTACAAGAGGAGTCTTGATGTTTCTGAACATTTTTGTTTATTTGTGTTTTTTATTGTTGTTGCTTTCAGTAGGCTTCAAACCCAGGGCAGCGCTTGAACTCAAGACCCTGAAATCAAGACCGGAGCTGAGATCAAGAGTCGGACCCTTAACTGAGTCACCCAGGTGCCCCAACATCTCTGAATTTTTTTAATCAGTTAACATGTATTGTGCACCAACTATGCACCAAAGGTATTTTGCAATCTTTTAAGAAGGAACAGGCCATTGCCAGCCAGTTTTAAACGTGAGGCCTCTCCAACAGGCCTAACTTCTCCACTAGGTACAGCTGGTTCAGTGCCCAGAGCCTACAGTACTTTTAGGGGCCAAAGAACGTGTTGTAACTTCTTTTAAAATCAGAAGGAAAAACATGAACTTTTAGGTCGGATGAAATGTTTTAATATATAATATTAATGTATATATAACAATGAAAATAATTTTTTTATGAAAAAAATTTTTTAATGTTTGTTTATTTTTGAGACAGAGAGAGACAGAATGGGAGCGGAGGAGGGGTAGAGAGAGATGGAGATACACAATCCGAGGCAGGCTCCAGGCTCTGAGCTCTCAGTACAGAGCCCCACGCGGGGCTCGAACCCATGAGCTGTGAGATCATGACCTGACCCAAAGTCAGACGCCCAACCGACTGAGCCACCCAGGCGCCCCAAAATAATAAAATTGAATTGTTTTATGGAGGCAAGGACTCGTGAAAGCAAAAGGGCCTGGGGCCCACCAAAGTCATAATGTGCCTGTGTATTCAAAGTACATTTTAATCCCAGGTATTTTAAGGAAAGCAGATGGAGCCTGTTGTGGTTGATATTTAGATATTGATATTTACATGAGAAAAAAGATACTGGGGGAGCTATAAATTGCCTCTTGAATGTAATCAGTTGTATAATTAGTTCAACACTTCCCACAGGATTTGAGGACCCCTGGGAATGCTCCACTGACAAAATTTTGTTCCCCTTCAGCGCATTCCCGAGGCCCAAAAATTCTACCAGCGGAGATTTATTCTACCTCCGAGCCACCTTCAGAGCTTTACACTGTCTAGAGACCCTTCCTTTGCAAAACTGATCTTTCAGACCCACGTATTTTTTTACCCTCCTGATCCAGCACCACTTTTTAGAAACTACTCAGGGGATTTTCTTAAAAGAAGATACAACGATGAGATTTCATTTTACAAGAAACACCAATTCTAATCCGTTCCGAAATATTCAGATGCAGCCACTCATGGCTAAAAAGTGTCACCTTCATCACTATTATTAAATACAGTAACCTCCACACAAAAAAATACTGATTTCTGATTTCTTTACTGTCCAGTATAGTAGCCATCAGTCACATGTGGCTGTTTAAATTAATTGAAATGAAATAAAATTGAAAAATCAGTTCCTCGTTGCACTAGCCATATCTTGATGACTTGACAGCCACGTGTTAGTCTTGGACAACACATATTACAACATTTCATCATCACAGAAGGTTCTTTTGGACCGTGCTGTTTCAGGACCCTCTGAAATGCAAGGCCAGTTTGGGAAGTATGTAGCCTCTAGCACAGGCACGTTTTGTTTTGTTTTTTATTTTCTCCAGCTTCACAGGTCATCAGTTACTCTGTTCTTTTCTAAACCTCCCAACCCAAACTTCGTAGGAAACTAGCTGTTGGTTGATAATTCCCTGCCCTTCGGGAAGGCCAGGCCTTTTTGTTTTTCTTGTTTTGTTTTGTTTATTCATTTTTGAGAGACAGTGAGTGGGGGAGGGGCAGAGAGAGAGGGAGACAGAATCCAAAGCAGGCTCCAGGCTCTGAGCTGTCAGCACAGAGCCCGACATGGGGCTCAAACCTACCAACTGTGAGATGGTGATCTGAACAGAAGTCAGATGCTCAACCGACTGAGCCCCCGCAAGCACCCCATGAAAGCCAGGCCTTTTTGACTTGTGAAGGGCCAGTAAATCCTATCCTTGATTCACCCAAGGAAACACAGAGGTTTTCCATAGGGTCTAGAAGAGGCTTCATCTCACAAAGTGATTGTTTATTTGCATCATCCATTTGTTAGCTTTTTTTCCTTTCCAAAAAGGGCTCCAGCTCTCCCCAGTTTGTACCTGACTTCTTAAATTTTAAACCAACTCAAAGGCCCCTTTTTGGTCTCCAGGGCATGACTGTACAAAGCAGGCCAGCTAGATACTATCCCCAAATGCAGACCTCTATAAACCTTCCACCGGCTAGCAAGTTTGTTTCCAGGAACCTTACTGGAATGCTCACGTATAAGATTTGGGGCCACATAACTCAAAAGCTAGCTTGTCTCCAGTCCCCTAACACCTGCTGATCACTTGCACAAACATATGAAATCCCAGCCTGCAGCAAGTTTTCACAGTTAAAAGACAAAGCTCTTAAAAAAGAGTTGATCATTGAGATAACAACACCTTTTTAATTAGGGAGATAGAACTCATCACTGATAATATAGGTGGGAACTAATGTGTGTGCCACAGTCACGTGGGCTGTAATTATGTTGAAGACTTCTGGTGACATGCCAGATGGTGAGAATGAAGTGTCAGTGTTCTGCACATGACATCATTTGGAAGCCTCAAAATGCACGTATAGCTTTGGGCAGCTATTACTCATTAAAGAGGATCAAGATCCTGTTTTTCCATTTAAAAAGGGTAGGCAGAGGGAGAGAAAAGACAGGAAAATCTATAAATAAAATTGCTATGAATTAGTTAACCTCCCCCCAACAATAACAAAACCTCCATAAAAAATATTTTATCTCAGTAACTCGGACTTTTGCCACTAAAGGATCCAAGAATTTTTTTTTTTTAATTGGCCGAGTAAACTATTTTGTAATTTCTGAATCCAACTCAGAAGAGCAAGGCAGTCGGTGATAAGTGCAATAATGCATGGGAACTTTGTTGTCTGTTTTTAATTCTGCAAAGATCTCATTCCCACACTCCCTTCAATGGGACACTTTCAGAGCTCTTTCTTCAGCACCCTGGGGAGGCATGGAGAGCAGGTAAGCTTACACAGGCCCTGGTACTCCAACTCAGACAAAAAGACTTAAGAATCAGCCATAATATACAAAGGAAAATTGAAAGACTTGGAAAAAATGGAGAGTCTAAAAATAGACTATTTTTTTTTTCAATATATGAAATTTATTGTCAAATTGGTTTCCATACAACACCCAGTGCTCATCCCAAAAGGTGCCCTCCTCAATACCCATCCCCCACCCTCCCCTCCCTCCCACCCCCCATCAACCCTCAGTTTGTTCTGTTTTTAACAGTCTCCTATGCTTTGGCTCTCTCCCACTCTAACCTCTTTTTTTTTTTTCCTTCCCCTCCCCCATGGGTTTCTGTTACGTTTCTCAGGATCCACATTAAGAGTGAAACCATATGGTATCTGTCTTTCTCTGTATGGCTTATTTCACTTAGCATCACACTCTCCAGTTCCATCCACGTTGCTACAAAAGGCCATATTTCATTCTTTCTCATTGCCACGTAGTATTCCATTGTGTATATAAACCACAATTTCTTTATCCATTCATCAGTTGATGGACATTTAGGCTCTTTCCATAATTTGGCTATTGTTGAGAGTGCTGCTATAAACATTGGGGTACAAGTGCCCCTATGCATCAGTACTCCTGTATCCCTTGGGTAAATTCCTAGCAGTGCTATTGCTGGGTCATAGGGTAGAAAAATAGACTATTTTAAATAGACACTTAATTTTAAAGTGTCCTACTCAGAACCCCACCCTAAAAGGCAGTTAATTTTCTTCTATCAAGGAAAATGTCTTTAAGTTATCACTCCTGGGGTCCCTGGCTGGCTCAATCCGTTAAGCATCCGACTTTAGCTCAGGTCATGATCTCATGGTTCGTGGGTTCACGCCCTGCATCAGGCTCTGTGCTGACAGTTCAGAGCCTGGAGCATGCTTCAGGTTCTGTGTCTCCCTCTTTCTCTGCCCTTCCCCCACTCACACTCTGTCTCTCTCTCTTAAAAATCAATATTAAAATGTATTACTCTCTGATACTATCTCATACTGCAAAAAATTAGTTGTTTTTCATTTAAAAAAGCTAATTTCAGCCATATGCGGTAGTTGAGCAGCAGGCATGACAGAAGCTGTGGACAAGCTCAGAGAGCTTACAAGACAGCCTCTGCCTTCTTCCGCTAGAACAGGAGTCTGCAAACATTTTCTGTAAAGGGCCAGATAGAAAATTTCTTCATCTGAGTGGGTTTGATGGTCTCTGTCACAACCACTCAACTCTGTAGCTATAGCACAGAATCAGGGATTGACAGTATGTAAACAAATGACCGGTGTCTGTGTTCCAAAAATTGTATTTATAAAAGTAGATGGTGGGCTGAATTTGACCCTACAAGCTATAGTTTGCCTACCCACTGCTCTAGACCACTGGAATATGTAGGGAGCTTTTAAAACCACTAATGCCTGGATACTACCTCAAATATGGACAGCTAGTCATGTAGAAAACCACAACGTGACAAAACCCATCCAAGTTAAGCTATAAAATTAAACTTCAGAAATTAAGAATTAAACTACAGGTGGAAAAAAAGTTCTTATAAGTTCTCATTTGTGTATTCCAGAAATAGATAGATTTAAAGTACCTATTGAGCAAGAACAAAATGCTGTGAAAATGGAACAGGGGGAGGACAAGAAGGTATACATGGAAATTAAAAATATAATTTAAAAATTCATAGTAAAGTTTAAAATTCAAAATTCAGAAGTGCCTGAGTGACTCAGTAAGTTAAGCGTCAGACTCTTGATTTCAGCACAGGTCATGATCTCATGATTTGTCAGATCAAGCCCCGCACTGAGCTTCATAGTGGTGGTGCAGACCCTGCTTCAGATTCTCTCTTTCTTTCTGCCCCTTTTCCATAAACACACACACACACACACACACACACACACTTTCTCTCTCTCTCTCTCAAAATAAACATTTTTAAAATAAAATAAAATTCAAAATTCAGTTTGAAAATTCAACACAGGATGTTGAAGATAAAATTGATGAAAAATCCCAGAAAGTTAAAAAAAAAAAAAGCCAAGTTCACAGAAAATATAAAATCAAAAACAAAATTGTTGCAGGATTAATCTCGCATATCCAACGTTCCACTAGAAAGAGTTCCAGGAGAAGAGGGAAAAAGTAAAAGAAATTATCAAAGAGACAATTTTTTCGTACAGCTCAATAGCAAAAAAATAATCTGATTTTAAAATGGGCCGAGGAACGGAATAGATCTTTTCCCAAGGAAGTCATCCAGATGGCCAACAGGTACCTAAAAACACACTCAGCATCAAAGTTACAGTCATCCCAGAGATAAGAGACAAGATAAAGAGACAAGATAACAAGTGTTGGTAAGAATGTGGACATAGGGGAACCCTTGTACACTGGTGAGAATGTAAATTGACACAGCCACTATGGAAAATAGTTGGAGGTTCCTCAAAAAATTAAATCTTTTTATAATTTAACAATCCCAGTCCTTGGTATATAACCAAAGGAAATGAAAACGGGATTTCGAAAATATCTCTGCACTCCCATGTTCATTGCACCATTATTCACAGTAGCCAAAATACGGAAATGATCTAAGTGTCCATCAATGGATGAATGCATAAAGAAGATGTGAGATGCAGATAACATATACACATATACGTACACACACACACACACACACACACACACACACACATAACAGAATAATAATCAGCCATGAGGAAGAAGGAAATCCTGCCCCTTTACAGCAACGTGGATGGACATTGACGGCATTATACTAAGAGAAGTCAGAGGGAGACAAATACTGCATGATCTGATTTAAATGTGAAATCTAGAAAGAGCTGAACTTGCATAGAAACAGGGACTAGAATGGTGGTTACCAGGGACTGGGAGGTGAAGAAATTATGAGAAGTTGGCCAAAGGGTACAAAGTTACAATTAGAAAATGAGTAACTTCTGAGGATCTAATGCACAGGGTAGTGATTATAGTCAATAATATTTTATTATATACTTCAAATTGCTGAAAGACTGTATCTCAAATGTTCTCACAACAAAAAAATTATAAAAGACAAAAAAGAAATTATAACTGTGTCGTGATAGGTGTTAAGCTGACAGTAGGATAGTAATATATTGCAACATATAAATGTTGCAAATTGACATGTTATACACCTTAAACATATACAATATTCTGCATTCTATCTCATTTTTGAAAATGAAAAAAAGGGGCACCTGGGTGGTTCAGGTGGTTAAGTGTCAAATTTGATCTCAGCTCAGGTCTTGATCTCAGGGTTGTAAGTTCAATTCCCACATTAGGCTCCACCCTGGAAATGAAGCCTACTTTAAAAAAATGGAAAAAAAAAAAAAGGAACAATATTTTTTTCAAGTTTTTATTTAAATTCCAATTGGTCAACATACAGTGTAATATTAGTTTCAGGTATAGAATTTAGTGATTCATCACTTACATACAACTCCCAGTGGTCATCATTACTAGTGTTCTCCTTAACCCATCACCCATTTAACCCATCCCCCACCCAAAAACATACAATATTTTTAAACACAGAATTCAAGGACACATAAGTCTGCTTCTCAGAATCTATCCTAAAGATACCTGCAAGGGCAGGAACATGTATACACAACTATGCTCAGGTACCGTTTTTGCGAGCAAAAATTGGAAACAATCTAATTGCTCATATGGGTATTTGGTTAGATAATTATGGAACACCTCTACTATTGGTTTAAGAAAATAATAATGTGGCTCTGAATGTACTAACATGGAAAGATGTCCAGGGTTATATGACTAAGTGAGAAAAGCAAATTGCAAAACAGTATGTTTACTAGAAGCCCATTTTTATTTAAAAAATAGTAAACTTGGGGCGCCTGGGTGGCTCAGTCGGTTGAGCGTCCGACTTCGGCTCAGGTCATGATCTCACGGTCCGTGAGTTCGATCCCTGCATCAGGCTCTGTGCTGACAGCTCAGAGCCTGGAGCCTGTTTCAGATTCTGTGTCTCCCTCTCTCTCCGACCCTCCCCCGTTCATGCTCTGTCTCTCTCTGTCTCAAAAATAAATAAACGTTAAAAAAATTTTAATAAATAAATAAATAAAAATTAAAAATAGTAAACTTTGTGGATCAATATATATTTGCAAATGCATTGTAATCAGTCTAGAAAGCCACCCAAAAAGCTGTTAATAGTGATTATCTCTTGGGAGAGGAGTAGGATTGGGGGATTTGTGAATAGTCTTTTCATTTTACAGTTACATACATCTTACTGTTACATTTTTTTAACAGTGTTCATGTGTTTCTTCTGTAATCTTTAAAAATCAGAAGCAGTAAGTAAATTATTTGTAGCATCATAGAGAGGGGAAAGAATTTTGCCATTTACAGTATCACTGGGAAGAAAGAACAGAAAATTATTAATAGGGGTCAGGATGAAAAGAAAATGAAATTCCTGATTAGACAAGGAGGGTGTACCCAGATTAGGAACACAAGTAAAAGGCATCACCCAGCCCTTCAGGAGCTGACATTGGAGTTGGGACAGGCCCACGTGGATGCCCAGTAGTGATCAGGGCTCCAATACAGCCTCCTGCTGAATTGTGTGGCACGTCAAAGCCTGGGAACTCAGAGTACAGAAGTGGATGAAGGCTAGAGTAGCCCAGGTTGCTCACAGAGAAAGTGAGTCTTGAAGGATGGAAAAGGCAGAAGGGAGAACCTAAGCCAGACAACCAATGAGAGTGAAGACAGGGATTCTCATAAACATGCAGCATTCATGCAAAGGTGAGATTAGCCCATCCAGATTAGATCACGTTAGGATTCGGTTTAGCTGCATATAACAGAAAACTCGGATCACAGTGTCTTAAACAAGATAGAGATTTAATTCTCTTTCATGTCAAATTTGTCCAGAATTACACAGATCTAGGCTATTTCAATGACTTCATCTTCATCAGGGCCTCAGGCTCCTTTGCCCTTCTTGCTTCACCATCTTTAGCACTGGCTTCCATCCTCGGGTGGCCTCATAATTGCAACATGGTTGCTGTAGTACCAGCCATCATATCCATGCTCCATACAGCAAGAAGGAAGAAGGAGCAAGGGAAAAGAGGCATACCTCCCAGACCAGGCAACTTTTTTTTATAGACACTCTTTGGAAAGTCCCCACCCAACAACTTCTACCCACATCTGCGTGACTACCCTTGTCAATTACATAGGTTTGAAACATGTAACTTTTCTAAGCTGGCACATTGCTGTTCCTATTAATACAAGGCTTTCAGGAGTAAAGAAGAGGATTTAACCATTTCCATTAAATAATTAGGTTCCACTAGGAAGGTTTTTGAAAACAAGGGAGATAAAAAATTGAAAACAGGAGAAAGAAATTAGCAAATTGCCTGCCAGTAACAAAGACATAGGTAGTAAAATGAATAAACTTAAATAGAGCTTTAAAAGCATAGAAAGGAATACGAGTGAAAAATGAGAAAAACATGAGTATCTAGTTACTTCTAAAAGAAGGCCATTGATTGGTTGCACAACCAAGTGAAGATAATACTACTGAACTGTACATCTAAAACGTTTGAGAATAAATTTTACTATGTATTTTTACCGCAATTTATGTTTATTTATTTTGAGGGGAGAGGGGGAGAGAGAGAGGGAGAGAGAATCCCAGGCAGGCTCTGCATTGTCAGCACGGACCCCGATGAAGAGCTTGCATTCACAAACTGTGAGATCACGACTTGAGCCGAAGTCAAGAGTTGGATGCTTAAGCAACGAGGCCACCCAGGGGCCCCTACCACAACTTTTTAAATTCTAAGTAGTTAATTGATAATTTTGGTAGTTATATACCTGAACTCAAAAAAAAAAAAAAAAAAAAAAAAACACGTCAGGTTCTGCTCCATCCAGAAACCTCCAACCTTCTACAATTTTCTAGAAGATTCAGTAACATGCAAGTGTGTGCTCCCAGTGCTCCCAAAACAGGGTAGAATTATATTCTGCGTATGCTCTAGAAGTCATCCTTGCCGCTTCTCATCCATTTGCCCTTGGTGCTTTGAAGATACCACTGTAATAATAATTACCACGTTGTGCTCCTGAGTTGGTTGTCACCTTGCTGGCTAACATGCGATGTGGTCGAGCCGAAAGAACAGCGTGGACTTTGTCGTCCCACCTAACTTGCCACTTGCTAACTGTGTTCGTCCAGTAAGTTACTTTATCTCATTAAGACATGCTTTCATCCCCCTTAAAGTGAAGATCGTTCCATGAGTCTTACAGGAATTTTTAAGATTGTGGTAAGGACTGGAGCCTAGTACCCAGCCAGAACCTGGTAAGTGGTAGCCTTCAGTGTTATTTGTGTCTTTTCTGCTGGACTCTAAGCTCCTTAAGGACTCTTAGTGTCTTTTTTGTGACCACCCCTATCCAACATGATACTGAATGCCCTGACAAGAGCCATTTCAGCAAATAGAAGGTCACCTAGTGGGCCTCCAGGGGACCTCTGAGAGAGAGCAGCTTGCAGGCCAGGCCATGATGGTGGACTGAATGTCACTAACACCCCAGAGCCAGGAGTGAAGCCATAGGAAGTAAATCTCCCCAACAATGGTAAGTGACATTTGTAGGATTCTCCTTGTGGGACATCTGACATTCTGAGATTCTAGACACCTAACAAGTGTTCTGTCTTTTCCTTTTTTATGTTTCATCATTTAATCACTAGGTTGTACCTCCTTAAGGGCACCGTGGCCAGTGTGCTTGTTTGAGAGTATTTCCCGGCAAACAGATGTGGAGATGCACTGAGGCCTGGCCAGTCCCCTCTGTGTCCCCTCCTCCACATAGATCCCTTCCCTGGGTGGTTGTGATGTCACAAGCACAAAGGCTCTGCAACAGTCCCTCAGACCATCTCTTGTTTTAACCTAAGCACAGTTCCTAAAGCACCGGGCATTCTGCCCTAAACCCTTTGGTTGCAAAGCTCTGCCCCTTTCATCTTTTGCCTCTCCCTGTCTTGACATTTGCACATCAGATTGCAGGGTGGAAAGGAAGACAACTTGATTTATTCTGTGTATTCAAGGAAACTCCCCCGCACCACATTGTGCCTGACACGCACCTACACTAAACATTTTCCCTGGTCACACTGTTATCCTAAGGGGAGGCAGAGACAGCACTGAGCTGACATATCACCTGGAAGCCTTTTCCCTTTACTCATGCCTGGGCCTCACCCCTGAACATACTAATTCAGCAGCTCCAGGATACATCCCTAACATGTATATTTTGAAAATGCTACCTTGGTATTTCTGTTAGGTTCCTCCCCACCTCTGCCTTGGGAAACACCGAAATAACCTGCACTCCCTTCTTCAGAGCTGCTCTTGGCAGTGGTTTATAGAAAGCCACTCTCTCCTTGGCCACCAGTGCCGCAAGGATCTGCACTATGGGTCACAGCCTCAGACTCATGATAATGGCAGCTAACACCATGCTTAACGTATACCAGGCACTGTTCTAAGGCCTTTTCTTCCATTAGCTCATTTAATCCTCGCAACACTAGAGATGCTATCAGCTACCAGTAGTATCTCCTCTTTACCAGAAAAGAAACTAGTAAGTGGTAAAGCCCAGATTCAAGCGCAGCCCGGACTCGCGACAACTAACCTGTATGGCCTCATGCAGGGAGTTTCAGAAGAACTTAGGAGTCACATATTTCTTGATGGTCAAAACAACCCCAGTCACCACGATGACCGTGCCTGCCCCGGTCCATGTGGTCCACCACCAACCTCAGCCATCACATCTTGGTCTGCTCAGCCATATAAATTCTGAAAGCCAGTCTGCAGATCTGTGTTTTTCTGCTGATCTCCTACACCTTCGTTCATTCTCTCCCTCCAGAAAACTTTCAGCAGCAACCCCACCCTCCAGGCCAGGTTGAGCCAGATGCCTTTATCTGCCCTTCCGTCCGACTCCGCATAGTTCTTGGTCACTGAACTTACTTGTGTGGCGTTTGGATGGTCTGTATCTGCTTCCATGTCCCTCAGCTGAGAGTTGACTAAGGTCGGGAGTATGCTTTAATCATCTTTGATTCTCTGTTGCCTAGTATAAGATTTGGCAGAAGAAACACATAACTGTTTAATAAACAACATTGGTTTCAATGATACCTTCACCCCTCAACCTTCTAGCAGGGACTTACTAATTCAGCTCTGCAGTCTGAATCAAGAAGGAACATCATCTAGTGGGCCCCTATTTAGACTCATTATCTTGTTCTATTTTGTCTTCCAAACTCTGCCCCAATATAATTATGCTTTATTTTGGTTTGTTTCATAGTTGAGAAGCCAGGGACCCAACAGTCTTAGTTAATCTGCAAAAGATATGCTCCCATTCAAATGCCAACTTTTCTAACAAGAGAGTACCCTTTATCTTTAAATTCTCTCTTTTCCACCCTACCAAGACTTATTAGTGGGGGACCTACAACATGCAAAATAGACTCCTGGAAGCTCCAGATAGAGGCTCAAAAAAAAAAAAAATAGATGTACAACATTTTGAAACACTTCATAGTCGTCAGCAACGTGAAGGTGGTAGATATAAACTCTCTTGCCTTTATCTTTTAAGTTTTGAATTAGTTGCACCTTGTGAAGTGCAAGGAAATACAGACAAAGGAGTGAGGAGAAACTGCCAGTGAAATCACACAGAGGGCAGGAGATAAATAAGCCAAAGGAAACAGAATGGCACTTGCCTTTCAATTTCTGTGCAAGACATGATTTGGTTCTACAGATAAACATATTCTCCTATAATTTCTATTAACCCCCAAGAACACTTTTTTTTTTAATTTTTTTTTTAATTTTTTTTTTAATGTTTATTTTATTATTTTCGAGACAGAGAGAGACAGAGCATGAACGGGGGAGGGGCAGAGAGAGAGGGAGACACAGAATCGGAAGCAGGCTCCAGGCTCTGGGCCATCAGCCCAGAGCCCGACGCGGGGCTCAAACTCAAGGACCGCGAGATAGTGACCTGAGCCGAAGTCGGATGCTTAACCGACCGAGCCACCCAGGCGCCCCTTTTTTTAATTTTTTAATGTTTATTTTATTTTTGAGATAGAGTACAAGTGGGGGAGGGACAGAGAGAGAGAGACAGAGAATGGAAGCAGGCTCCAGGCTCCGAGCTGCCAGCACAGAGCCCAGTGTGGGGTTCGAACCCACAAACTGAGATCATGACCTGTGCCAAAGTCAGATGCTTAACCAATTAAGCCACCCAGGCGCAGCCCCCACCCCACCCCCAAACACTTAGGATATACTCCAAGATTACTGAAAATATTATCAACAGGTCTCATTTGCCATCATTCTCACACAGCTCCCCTGCTCTAGTCACACTTGTGGAGCTGAGTATCTATTTCTTTTGCAAGTCATTTTGGCACTGTTAAAATGTGCCACTGAAATGACTTTAACGGCAAATATAAAGTCCTTAAATATTCCTCATTATAAAACATTACATTCTTCTTTCACCTAACATAAACTGTGCTAAGAAACAGGTTAAGAGCGTTAAAGAGGAGAATGGAAATGGTATCCCAGAAAACCTTTAACATAGTGCACTTGGCCTTCACCTTTGATACTGACAGTATGACAAATTGTATAAACCATCATAAGTAAACATCACACGGCAAGATTAAAGCCCCAAGTGCAAAGTATCATTAATCATACCAAACACTTACTTGCTTTTCTGTTGGCATCAAAACGTAATTGTTTCTCTATAAATTAAACATACCTCATGGTACAATGCTGATCCAAATCTCTGCAGTTGGCAACATAAAAGGGACACTTACCATCTTTTGTTCATTGTAGGGACATGTTTTTCTCCAACCAAAATGATCAACCTGAATTAACGTTTATTCTGTCCTCCTGTGTAAATGTTGCCAAACCCAGCCGTTGAAGTTTGAGTAAGGAAGAAAGAATGATCTGTGTTTGTTCACTACATTAATTAAAGTATAAGGCTTCAGGGGGAAAAGGAGTGTGGTCACAAACAGATCTGAAAATCTGAAAAAAACTCAGATCTTCGCCCCAAAATAATACACATTCACTCATATTCACCAAATTTTGAATTTACTTTCCAGGGAGTTCTTGGCCACCTGAAAGTCTATTAGTGGTTCACAGGTTAAAAACTCACACACGGGGACAAAAACTTCACGAAGTATGGAAATTAAATCACATTTCTTGACAGCAATAGCACACATAAGTTGAGCAGCCATTGAACCCATTATTAATGGAATATTTTCTTCTTTATTAAATTAGCATCATACTACCTAAGACTAAAAATGATAGGGGCCCCTGGGTGGCTCAGTCAGTTAAGCGTCCAACTCTTGATCTTGGCTCAGGTCACGATTTCACAGTTCATAGAATTGAGCCCGGGCACTGAGCCCTGTGTTGGGCTCTGCACTGACAGTGCGGAGCCTGCTTGGAATTCTTTCTCCCCTTCTCTTTCTGCCATCTCCCCTGCCCATCGTCTCTCAAAATAAATAAGTAAACTTAAAAAAAATAAAAAATGATAACATTTGAAGTAGAAGTTAGTAATAAATCACTTAAAAGAAACAAGTTTTGCAGGCGCCTGAGTGGCTCAGTCAGTTAAGCGTCCATCTCTTGATTTCAACTCAGGTCAGGATCTTGCAGTTTGTGCTATCCAGCCCCACACAGGGCTCTCTGCTGGCAGAGCAGAGTCTGCTTGGAATTCTCTCTCCCCCTCTCCCTGCCCTTCCCCCCTCATATGCGTGCGTTCCCCCTCCCTTCTCTCTCTCTCAAAAATAAACTTTAAAAAATAGAAGTTTTGCAGATCCTTCTTTAATTGGTCCCTCACAAAGAGCTTGTCCCTGAATATTTGCAAACTATCTATTTGGTAAGCAGTTACTATCTGAAAATATATAAGGAAGAAGCTCATACAACAAAAGCAAAAAACAAATCAACGTATTTTAAAATAGGCAGGGGCGCCTGGGTGGCTCAGTTGGTTAAGCATCCGACTTTGGCCCAGGTCACGATCTCTCTGTGTGTGGGTTCAAGGCCTGCATCTGGCTATCTGCCCTCAGCGAGGAGCCCACCTCAGATCCTCTGTCTCCTCTGTCTCTGCCTCTCCCCTCCTCTCCCCCCTCAAAATAAATAAACATTAAAAAAAATAAATAAAGATTTAAAAATAGGCAGACAATCTGAATAGACATTTTCCCAAAGACACACACAGGCCAACAGGTACATGAAAAGACGCTCAACATCACTAATCGTCAGGGAATTGCAAATCCAAACCTCAACTAGTAGTTGAAATTAGTGAGTAACTGTTTAAGCTTAAACAGGATATTTGAATAATCTCAAATATTTCTCAAATACAAATGGAAAAATAATTAAGGCCTAGAATGCCTTAATTAAGGGATCAAAGTAATGTTAGCAGTAATAGGGCATATGGACATCGTGTGGACTTGATGTGACACTCCAAGAGAAACACAGTATCACTTCTCTGATATTCTCGCCCAAAACATGCAGCCTAATCTAATCATGAGAAAACACCAGACAACCCCAAATGGAGACACATTCTACAAAATAACTGACCAGTATTCATCAAAAGTTTCAAGATCATGAAAGACAAGACTCAGGAACCATCACAGACTGGAGGATATTAGACACAACTATACGCAATGTAGGATTCTGGGTTGGATCCAAGGACAGAAAAAGGACATCAGGAACAAAACTGGAGAAACCGGTATATTTTAGTTAATAACATGGCACCAATGTTAATTTCCTTGTTTTGGTACTTGTACTGTGGTTAGCAACAGAAGTTGTTAACACTGGGGAAGCTCAGAGAAGCTGCACTATTCTTGGAACTTTTCTGTAAGTCTAAAATGATTTCAAAATAAAATAACTCTGGGGTTTTAAAACCTTCTGTCCTTGAAGCTTCTTCCATTTTTGTTTAGTTCCCCGGAGACCAAGGACTTAATTTCTTGTTTAGTCCCAAGAGAGCAAGCCACCTCCCTCCCTAGCATCCCTGCTCACACTTATCTCAGGTCTGACATTTGCCTCCTCAGAATTCAGCCTTCAAACAGCAAACACTTAGCACTTACTGTATGCCAAACCCTGTATGTAAGGCAGATATGGCCCCTGTACTCTCACAACTTGTCTTACCCATTCAACCTTATGTCAGCTACTATTTAAGGGGCTGACTCAGATTTTAAATATTGTTCTCCTGTTTTTCCAGGATGGATCGAGGAGATTCATACCCTTATCTCCTATATTGTTAAGAAAGAAATCCAGAGATAAACTAGTCTATGTTGCTATTCGGACTGTTGACATTAACAGTTTATATTGGTTGAGCTGAACATTAAATTAGTGTTCCTCTGACTATCAAATGACGTCCATATCCTATTTTCTAAGAATATCCATCACTGATCACATGGTCTGCTTATAGCAATGCAAGAGACAATGTTATATTTACAGGGACAACCAGTTCTCCAGGATTCTTAACAAAAGCTCGATGTGTTCATCTTTTAATGATTTAGAAATCACCACATCCATTATTACATAGAGGAAAAAGAAAAAAAAAAACAACAAACTGCGGTGACCATTAGAGTATCTTTAGTAGAAACTCACTGACTTAGGCAATAGATTTATTTGTAACAAAACCAGAAAACATCTGCCAATCAAACTGCATCAGGAGCTTGGTTATCTGAATCCATATCAGAGTTTCCCTGTTAGTGACTTCAATTTGTCCACTTTCAAAATAAGAGTCATATGCACTTCCTATGCGCTCATGGGAAGCATCATACCATGACATTATATAAGGCAATGAGCCCTGGGAACTTTCATTAAATGAACCCTTCATCCTTATCTCAACTCTAAGAAGCAGTTTCCCACTTAAGGGTGTTTTGATGAAGCCCTTGGATCTTTAACTCTTTTTTTTTTGATACTGATACAGAAGGTTGGTGGAGAGAAGGAACAATGTTACTTACACATTTTACAAACTAATCACTGTTACCTTTTCTTTAGATGGCAACCTACATGCGTAAAGTGGGAAGTCTCCAAGTCATCAGTGGGGAACACTCCTACCTGCATAGAGACTTACTTGGGAGACTCACATCATCCCTACAATGTGTGCCTGAAATATTTTCTTTATTAATTACAGATTTAACATTTTTGTTCATAAGTGAATTTTGTATATATATATATATGTATATATATATATATATATATATATATATATATATTTTTTTTTTTTTTTTTTTTTTTTTTTTTTCTGTTGGGGAAGAGGAGTTTATCAGCCAGGGTGGGCTAGGTTATGCTGTGATAACAAGCAATTCCCAAATCTCAGTAGCTTAGAGTATCAGAGGTTTGATTCTTACTCATACCATATATCTACTCTGTCTTTTCTCCATGTCATATTCCCTCTGGGATGAACTTATCTGGCATATTGCTGGTTATCATGGAAGAGAGAGAGACTTGGTGAACCATGAACTGGATTTTAAAACTTCTGCTTACAAATGGCATAATGTCAATTCTGTCCTTATTTCATAGGCCAAGGCAAATTACATGACCACGTCGTGACTTCCAGGGTGGGGATATATCATCCAACCGGCAGGGGGCGCGTCTCAAGTCCTAGAGACATGCCAGATGTCTGTGTGTGAAGCACTATAACCTGTCTCAGAGGAGGAACATCAAACACCTTAATAGTACAACGTACCAAAAAGATTTGTTGATATTTGTGTCATGCTGGCTTCAGAAAGTTACGTTGAAAGTTTTCTTCTCTAACTTCTAGATCAGTTTGTTGATATTTGTGTCATGCTGGCTTCAGAAAGTTACGTTGAAAGTTTTCTTCTCTAACTTCTAACTTCTATGTCAGGATTTTCTGTTCCTTGACAGTTTTCAGCAATTCACTAATAAAACATTTAAGTCCAAAGCTTCTCAGGTTATGTTCTGAATTACCTCCCTGGCCAGTGTTCTGTTTCATTTTTTCTTTCTTTTTGGGACCTATTTTGTTCGTTTATATTTTCAAGAAAAGTATACAGGTATATGGAGAAAGGGGAGCCCTCCCGCACTATTGTTTTAGAATGCAAACTAGCCAACCATTCTGGAAAACAGTATGGAGGTTCCTCAAAAAGTTAAAAATAGAACTACCCTGAGGTGCCTGGGTGGCTCAGTCAGTTAAATAAATGTCTGACTTTGGCTCAGGTCATGATCTCACGGTTCGTGAGTTTAAGCCCCACATCAGGCTCTCTGCTATCAGCACAGAGCTTGCTTCAGATCCTCTCTGCCCCTCCCCTGCTCATTCCCTCTCTTTCAAAACACATTTAAAAACTTAAAAAAAAAAATAGAACTACCCTATGATCCAGCAATTGCACTACTAGGTAGTTACCCAAAAGATATAAAATACTAATTCAAAGGGATACATGCACTCCAATGTTTATCACAGGACTATTGACAATAGCTGAACTATGGAAACACCCCAAGTATCCATCAATTGATGAATGGATAAAGATGTGGTATATATTTTATGTCTAAGCGTGCACACACAGACACAGAGACACAAACACACACACACACACACACACACACACACACACACACACACACTGGAATATTACTCGGCCATAAAAAAAAGAATGAAATCTTGCCATTGGCAATGACATGAATGGAACTAGAGAATATTAAGCAAAATAACTCAATCAGAAAAAGACAAATACCATATGATTTCACTCATGTGGAATTTAAGAAACAAAACAACAAATGTGGTGGTGTGGAAAGAGAGGAAAACCAGGAAACAGACTCTCAATATAGAGAACAAACTGAGGGTTACCAGAGGGGAGGTGGTTGGGGGGGGGGGGGGCGGGGATCAAGGAGTGTACTTGTCATGATGAACACAAGGTGTTATGTGTTAGTGATGAATCAACTTGTACATCTGAAACTAATATTACATCATATGCCAGCTGGAATTTAAATAAAAACTTTTTAGAAAATCCATGTAACCCAGCTTTTTAAATATATTTGTATAGGGGCACCTGGCTGGCTCATTCAGTTGAGTGTCCAACTCTGGATTTCAGCTCAGGTCATGATCTCACAGTTTGTGAGATCATGCTCAGTGTTGGCCTCACCGCTGAGTGTGCAGCCTGCTTGGGATTCTCTCTCTGCCCCTTCCCACTCTGTCTCTCTCTCAAAATAAATAAACTTTAAAAAAGAAATATATATATATATATATATATATATATATATATATATATATATATTTGTATAAAGTTTTGTCACTCTTCTAAGTTGTTTAAATTTTTTCTACGTCTATGTGGTTACTCTTGTTCCTTGTTTTTTCTTTTTCTTTTTTTTTAAGTGGCTCATTCTTTTTTTTAAATTTTTTAAAGTTTGGGGCCCTTGGGTGGCTCAGTCCGTTAAGCATCCAACTTTGGCTCAGGTTATTTATTTTTGCGAGAGACAGAGCATGAGCAGGGGAGGGAAAGAGAGAGAGAGGAGACGCAAAAATATGAAGCAGGTTCCAGGCTCTGAGCTGACAGCACAGAGCCTGATGTGGGTCTTAAACCTGTGAACCACAAGATCATGATGAGCTGAAGTCGGATGCCCAATCGACTGAGCCACCCAGGCACCCCTATCCTTTTTTCTTTCCAGCTTTAGGGAGGTATAATTGACAAATAAAAATTATATATATTTAAGGTATACAAAGTGATGATTTGATGTACATGTACAGTGAAGTGATTACTACAACTAAGCTAATTAATCCATCCATCACCTAACGTAGTCACCACCTTGTTTTTAATTGCGTTTCCTTTGTATTACTCTATATAGTAGAGAAATACATAATTGCAAAATAGTAATTTTGATGGAGATAGTAATAGTACCTACTCCAGAGTGGTTGTAAAGATTAAATAACTAGTAAGTTGATATATGTACATTGGTGAGAACAGTACGTTGGTAAGTATATTATTAATGTTAGCCATTATTATTGTCTATAATTTTCTAGTTTTGATCACCCTCATACTTATTGGTAAGGCAGACTTATACATGATTATAAACTCCTTAGAGTTTCCTATCATTAATAACATACTGACTTACACTATCTTAAGTAAGTAAGTGTATTTACTTGTACTCACAAGTAAATAAAACTGCTAGGTTATGTTTAAGTTTATGAATAATGATCTTATGGGAAAACCATGTGCACAAGCTCACGGTAGTTTCTTAGAAAATACAGAAAAAGGAAATCCATGTATGCTATGGTTAGTAAATTTCACTGCAGCTTTCTATTTTATTCTTTTTCAATTTTTTGTTCACCTAGATCTTTTCTCACTAGGAATTAAGAATGGGCTAGGCAAGTGAGGCTCAAAATCTTTTATCCTGAGTGGACAACAGTAAAAAAAAAAAAAAAAAAATCTGTCCACAGCTTTCCATTTGTTTCCTATGAGGAAACTGCTTTTGACTCAGGTATTTTTTTGTTTTAATTGGAAGCACTTTGTCAAGAATATATCTCTTAGTACACCTGAAACTAATAGAATGTTGTATGTCAGTTATGTCCTTATTTTTAAAAACTTGAAAAAATATATCTTGTATAGGAGTCCATTGTTTTATAGTTATGTTTATAGAAAACTGCCAAGCCTCATTAAATTAACAGTTTATATTTCTAGCCTTTTAGCCAATAAAGTCATCACACAGTCCCAGCTAATACAGTTGATATGAATAAAGGAACACCTGCATTAATAAGTACTGTTAAAGACATAGACGACTCTATTTAAAATTTCTGCTATAACACTAATGATCCAATGAGGAGCACCGGAGTGGCTGGCTCAGTTGGTTAAGCATCCAACTGTTAGTTTCTGCTCAGGTCATGATCTGACCTGCACAGCTGATGGCACAGAGCCTGCTTGGAATTCTCTCTCTCCTCTTTCTCTCTGCCCCTTCTCTCTCTCTCCCCTAACAAAATAAATAAATAAACATTAAAAAGTTTTAACCCTGATGACCCAATGGAAACTAACATTTCACTTTTGTAAATAACATGGTTAATGTCTTATTTGCATACATTGCAAATCATACTGTTTACTTTCAAAATGCTTGCGAGCAGCCTGTCTCAAGTCCTCAAGTAACTATACCCCTCATTTTATATTCTATGGGATTAATTTATTTAAAAAAACATCCTTTATAACAGAGTATCAAAGAAAATTTCAAATCAACCCTTATCTAACTAGTCCAAATGATGTTAATAATCGGGAACTAAGAAAACACTCCCAACTAGTGCAGGGCAAATAGACTTCTCATAATCACAAACATGTGACAAACACAGTTAAGCAGGTAAGGTACTTTTTATATCACTGCATTTACTCTTGCAACAATCCTGCAAGAGAAGTGATGTTAGTCCCATTTGACAGATAGGGAAGCTGAGGCCCAGAGTAGCTGGGACTTGCCCAGGATCACAGTGTATGCTCTTTTCCATTATTCTACATTGCTGAAAAGGTTAATCTTTAATTCAAAGAAGGGCTTTGAAAGTCATTCTGTCAACATGGCACTAGCCAAATAGCTTGGTTGTTTTCTGAGAGAACTCACCTTTCTACCTAGGAACACCAGCTTGATTCAGAGAAAGGACTGTGGAAACGGGTTTCTCATGGTATTCGAAATAATACTGCCACCTCGTGGACTAAGGGAGAGCTAGGTTAAGTTGTCCTAATGCAGTGTCAAGTTCACCTGATTAAAATTCTCAACAGGCAAAAAAGACAGCTTGCAGAAAACTTCTGAGTTGGAGATATCAGAAAAATAACATAACCTTTGTAGCTTGTATCCATTGGTTAAATTGCTTATGACACGTCTATATCCACAGTGATATAGGAGGCCAGCATAAAACGGAACACAGCAGAACTATGTGCACCAAGATGGAGCAGTCTGCGACACAAAGGGGAAAACTGAAATGCACAACAGCAAGTGTGGCGTGGTCCTGTTGGTTTAGAAGTGAGGGCGTACCTGTATATTTAAAGATGTGTAGAACAGGTAGGGAAGAATATTGTAGGGATTGCCTTCCTTATCCTCTGCTCCATCCTCCTTCTGGGGTGCCTTCAGAGCTACAGAGCTGGAAAGTTAAAAACCACATTTCCCAGATTTCTTTGTAGATAGTGCTCTGGATGCAAAACTGAGTTCCACCAATTAGTTATATTCACACATGATTTGGAAGGCAGGAGTGAGGGGAAGGCCAGTTGCTTGTGTGTTACTTTTAGCAAGATTCCTCTATAGTTTGCCTAAGTGCTACTCATATTCCCAGACCCCTCCTATGGCAGCCCTAACAGGTGGGTGGGTGATCCTCAATGCGGTTTCTGGATCGTTCTCCCTCACTACTCCCCCAAGAAAGCCTCACCTTTGACTTTCATGCCATCTGACTGCAGACCTAATCCTCCCCCTTGTTGGTCACCACTGATCAGTGGCCACTCCCCACCATTTCTTGAACATTCTAGCTCCTGGCTTTCTGTCACTTTCTCTAACATTCCTCCTGTTATAATTCTTGGCTCTTGGACCACCACCTTCCATGTGTCTATCTCACCACCTCCAGCAAACAAACTGTAACTCTTCAACTCCACACAAATAGCCCAGTGATCCAGTTATGTTTTTACTATCCTCACTCCTTCGTTTCCTTACCCATCTTGCATCTGTGGTCCATCATAACTACACGACATAAATCTCAAAAGCTATTGTCCCTTTCTCTATTATTTTGCATTCACCAATGAAAACCTCAATGCTGGCTGAGTCCGTGTCTCAGGGCACCCCGCATCTGCATCCTATTAGCCAAACGTGAAGAGAGAAACACAACCATGCCAGTTGGCCTTGCTTCAAATCCATGACACTAACTTCACGTAGGCCCTTAGTGCTGCTGGTAATCCTACTTAATTCTGTAGTCCACCCATTCTCCCCAAAATAATAATAGCTAACAACAGAAATATTCCAGGTACTTTCACTTAATTCTCACAACCACTCCCTGTGATCTTGTCTGATGAACCGATGAAGTGAATACAAAATGGTAAAATAACTTGCTCAAAGTCACAAAGGTAGTGAGTGGCCAAGATTCAAACCTAGGCAGGTGGCTCCCTCTGAGCTCTTTCTAGGAGTATTTCATATCTTCTGTTCTCTCCTCTAACTTCCTCCTCCAAACTTTTTTATTGGTTATCTTGTTTCCAGTAAAGGTACCCAGTAAGGAATTTCCACAAACCCTAACCATCATGACATCTACACACTTAATGGCATCCGTGCCCATGTTTTGTCTTTCCTCTTGAACCAGGCCTGAACTGTTCATTCTCTTATCTAAGCCAATCCTTCCATTTGGGCCCTCGACCCCAAGTCCCTCCCCAAAACACTGCCCCGGCAATCGGCCTGCCTCTCTCCTAGATCACTAGTTTTTTTGTCTGCCGGATTATCTGCATCAGCATACATTCTGTAATTTTTTTCAAGTTTAAATCTCAAATGAATTACGAATCTCAAAACAGTTATGCTAAGTGAGAGCCAGCCCCGCCCCAACCTAAATTCTATGATCCCATTTGTGTAAAATTGTACCAAATGCAAACTGATCTATGAACCTATAGTGGCAGAGAGTAGAGCAGTGGTTGTCTGAGCGGGTGGGACCTAAGGTTCACAGAAGGGCAGGAGGAAATTTTTGAGGGTGACACATACTCATTACCTTGCTTGCAGTGATGGTCTTATGGGTGTACAGGTCAAAACACGTTAAGACTGAACTTTTAAAATGTGCAATTTATAGCATACCAATTAGACCTCATTAATTTTTTCGGAAAACTGCCTTGACCTCCTATCCCTCCAGCCAATCTGTTTTTCTGCTCCCCTTAATGGTAAAGTTCCCTCAAAGAGCTGCCTAAATGCATCATCTCATTCCTGATGACTGTCGTACAACTTGTTTCCCTTGCTTCATGTCAGTTAAGCCAGCACCTTGCTATCCTGAACTCACCAGGCATGCTTCTGCCTCAGGATCTTGCCACCCTGTGCCCTAAATGTCAGTAAGGATCTCTCCATTTCCTTAAGGCCTTTGCCCAATTGCCACCCTGGTGATGCCTCCCTTCACTTCTGTTTAAAACTGCAACCCACCTACTCACCCCCAACACACACATATCATTTCCTATCTCCCTCTTCTGCCTGATTTTTCTCCGGGATCATTTATCACCATCTGACCCGTGACATATTTTACTTGTTTACTGAACATCTGCCTCTCCCAAGTAGAGTATTAGTTCCAAAGAATAGGGATTTTGTGTATTTTGCTCATGGCTATATCTGCCAATTCCCTGACTCTAATGTACGTGTTTCAGTAAGTTTTCAGGATTAGTGAATTAGTCTTTGGAACCATTTGGTTGTGAATAAAGGAAACCACTCAAACTCATCTAAACAAAAAGAATTTATTAGAAGGATTCCAAAGACTCTCAAGGACTCTTGAGGGAGCCCCTAAGGGACAGCCAGAAGGGAAAAAGAAACTGCTGGTAACAATGATGGTTTCTCTCTTCTCTAGCCTGAACTGCTGAGGCAGGATGGCCTTGTCTTGCTTATTTTCTCTGGACTTAGGTTTCATTCTCCTTTCTCTCTGCAGACCAGCTTTCTCTGCTGATAATCCCAACAGCATTCTTTGAATCCCACATTTTCTTAGATCAAGAATTTGATTACAAATCCTAATTACAACCCCCTGCTTACACAGGGAATGAGCCAGATACACCACACCTAGTCTAGTTACTTTAATCAGGGGAAATAGGCATGTAGCCTATTTACCATTAAGTATCTTTTAGTGCCTGAAGGGAGCATTTTGTTCCTAGGAAAGACAATTTATAGTTACTTGTTAAAGTCAAGCATTTGAAAACTTTTCTTAAAGTTTTAGATTTAACTTCATCCAGAAGACTAGTACATTTTAATAATCACTTCCAAGGGGGCCTTTAATTCATGTTTGAGAGAGCAGACTTAAGTGGAACAGACTAAAATTTAAATTTCTTTAAACAAACCCATTTACAATCCAAATTCCTTTAAACGACTTAACAACATTTATACACTTAAAAGATTTTTCTTGAAAACAGCGCTTCAAATGCTTGACCCAACAAGCAAAGCTCTCCAAAGTACCTCTTATAAATATAATAAATTAAATGTACGGTGACTTCCTTAATTCTCTGGAACATGTCAATATTTTCGCAGGCTTAGTAACATGTTAAAGTACTTTAAACTAGGGACGTCTGGGTGGCTCAGTCGGTTGAGTGTCCGACTTCAGCTCAGGTCATGATCTCACGGTCTGTGAGTTCGAGCCCCGCATCGGGCTCTGTGCTGATGGCTCAGAGCCTGGAGCCTGCTTTGGATTCTGTGTCTCCCTCTCTCTCTGACCCTCCCCCGCTCATGCTCTGTCTCTCTCTCTCTCTCTGTCAAAAATAAATAAAACATTAAAAAAAAAAAATTAAAAAAAATAAATAAAGTACTTTTAAACTAAAATTCAGGAGTCTAAGATCATTTAGGCTTTTTAAATTAGAATCCAAAGGCCAATGTTACATACCATAAAATGGCTAACATGCCAATTGTGTTTAAATACTTTAAATAACAAATACTAACTTGTCCCAATGAATGTAAAAACTCACCTTCACTATATATTTCATCTAGGAACTGCAGCACTCAGTGAAGTCCTCTCAAAGGGAAGCAGTAGTTTTGGGCCAGAGGCCAGGCCAGTTCACAGTGCCAGGAGGATGAGGAACTCAAGCTTGGGGAATTTAAGAGTAGGTTAACTACTGTAGCTAATTCAGCATTAAATGAGAACACCAACAGTGGAAGGGTTGTGATGAGAACTGAATAAAATAACTTATGAGCGCCTGGGGGGCTCAGTCAGTTAAGCATTTGACTCCCCATCTCAGCTCAGGTCAGGATCTCAGTGTTTGTGAGATTGAGCCCCGCGTCAGGCTCTGTGCTGACAACACAGAGCCTGCTTGGAATTCTCTCTCTCTGCCCCTCCGCTGCTCGCATTCTCTCTCTCTCAAAATAAATAAACATTTAAAAACTAATAATATTGGGAAAACCCTTATCACATGTTACACACTTGATGGCAGCTAGTTTTAGACAGAATTTCATCCTCTCAATTTTTACTAGTACACAAATTACCACCATACTTAAGAAGTATTTTTAAAAGCCTTTACATATGATGTTTATTTAAATAAATTATTTCAACATGAAGACAGTTTCTGACCTCATCTAATCTCATAATTACTCAGGGAAGCAAACTCCTGGTTTCTCATAAGCCAGTGTGCTGTATGTTTACACAAGTCAATTCATAAAAGGGAAACTACACCTTATTTTTGAGCACATGCTCTTACCAGATCACAGAAACTTTTTTTTCTGCTTTAAAAAAAAAAAAATCTGAATTCACAGAACTAAATTTTAAGAGGAGATTCCCATTATAGAATCTTCCTTTAACTAAGGGTCCTTCTAACCCAAGGCATGTTTCCTTACAGATAATTAACACATGAGGTGGAAAAGGAATGGGAAGGCGGGAGAGGTAGCAAGTGTGAAATGTGTGTGCCAGCATTCACTAGCCAGGAACTATCCATCAAGAATTGATACATCTCAGAAATACAAGAAGAAAATAAGAATATCTTTATAAAAAAACGTGACTTACATTGAACTTAAAAAAAAATACAACTATTTTCCAAAGCAAGCTACTCTAGCTTGGGTTCTGAAGCACAAGGTGAATATGGAAATTGAGGGATAAAAATATAAATACAGATCAGAGAAAATGGTTTTCAGAAGGGTCGGGAGCTACAAGATAAGCTCCAAACATATACAACAAGATGACAGGCTAATTCTTACAAGAGAAATGACAAATTTTATCACTCCTTTGGCCTGAAGCAAGCTGAAAACTGGGTAGAAAAACAACATATCGAGATGGAAGAAAACGTGGTCCACTAAGATCTGGAGACCTTGTTCTGACAAGGATGGTCACGATTCACGGAATAAAAAGAGTATGTGGAATGGAGAATACAATTGTTAGGCATCAAAGCTGCCTCCTCACACTTTCTGAATACATATCTAACTAGTTCAGAGTTAAACTGTTCAGAGCTGGCCACTGATTTGCTGCAAGTGGAGCAGAGGCAGTCCCACTACCAGTGGAAGCAGAACACGGGACCCATGATAAATGATGATGTCAAGCAGACGGAGCCAAGCCTGAAAATCCCAAGGGCACCGATGAGAGTGAAGAGAGAATTTATTTGTTGTGCCATTTGTTGTGTTGTTGCCGTTGTTGTTTTTCCAGGACAGAAATACAAAATAAAGCACTGTTCCTTTAGCAGGATTCCAGCTGAAACCCATTCCAGATTCTGAATGCCTGCCCGGATGTTCATACACCACTTCGCTGTATTAAAATTAGTATCAATTTGTCCAAGGTGAACACTACACTATGACCAAGATAATGGAGATCTTCCAGCAGAAGATGCCATGGAATAATTCAAAATATAGTACATATTTGGTAAACCATGGTACACCATGTCTTAAAATAGGTTCTTATTTTCCAATTATAGTTATTCAGGTCTCTTCCATAAAACTCCTTCTGTGAATAGTTTTGGGGTAGTTTTTAATCTATCAAAGAGATTCTCTTTCAAATAATTAATAGAATCAAATCGATTTCAAGTTAGCAGTTCTTACAGGTCTCTTTAAGCAGACACTATGATTCCATCTTCTTGTTCTCTAGAAATCCATCAGATGCATGCTGCCACACAGAAGTGCTTTCTTTCCTTGTCATAGTGGCAAAGAGCATATCCATCATCCCCAAGGTTTCTAGTAGTTCTCTTTGGTAATCAATCTCTTTCTCTACAAGTCCTTGAAGTAATAAAAACTTTTTGTCAACTACGGGTGACTGACCAATCACAGGAAGATATATATCTGGAAAGAGAAATAAAACACATTAATGGTAAGTATCTTTCTAAACAATAAACGAATAGCCAATGTTTAGGAAAAGTGTAAAAATATTACCTACAAAGGTACTGAAAAATCTGTACTTATTTTACAATTTATGATTTACAGAAAGTAAACAGTCCAACTGAATAAATGTATTCAAAAAGAAATAATTACAGAAAGTAAATTGTAGAGGTTCTTATTTCATTTTCTCATTAAAAAATAGTCATCATTAGTGATGTCTAAGACAAAGTTCTTTAATTATAATTATTCTCAGCAATTCAGAACTACTGTAAACATTTTACTTCCTTTAAAATGCATTGTTTTGCTAATGTTGTTTGTTTTCTTCATGATACTCTCTACTGGAGAATTGATAAAACAAGATATTGTAATCTATTTGATTTCATTATCTGACACCTCTATTGTTGCAAGCATGCTTGGATTTTTCAGGTTTTAACAACTACTCACCAATAATTATTTCAGCAGCATTGATCAAAACAGGGGCAAATCTTGGCTGAGAAAGATTCCTAAAAAGCAAAAATTGTTTACTGAAACTTGCAATCTTTCCCAAAAAATCCTTAAAAAAGATTTACTGAATTGTTCCCTCAGTTGTCTACAAAGGTCAATCTAAAAGTAAATGTCTCTCATTTGAGATAAAGAAGGATTTCCGATGCAAAATACAGGTTTCATGACATAAAACATACCGTATCAAAAAATTAAGAACACGACTTATTTCCTTTTCATCCCGGCCTGCAAGGGCATTTGCAAGGACTCCTCTTCGATTTAGCTCCTTTATGATGGAAACTGTAATCTCAGGTGTCTTTATTGTACAACTAGGCTAGAAAAATTTTCAGAGTCAACATGAGCAGATAAGACATCAAAGGAAAAAGATCATAGTCTTGGAACTCACTAACAATTACCGAAGTTAAATAGGTTTTTATCTTTACAGTTTGGAGTAATGGTAATGCACAAGACAAGTAATAAAATGAGTCTTTTAAAAATACGCTCCTTACGGGTTCATCAACTATAACAAATGTACCATTTTGGTGGGGGATGCTAGTAATAGGAGAGGCTATGTATGTGTAGGGCAGGGAATATATGGGAAATCTCTGTACCTTTCCCTCAATTTTGCTGTGAATGTAAAACTGTTCTAAAAAACTAAAGTCTTACTAAAAATAAAAATAAAATTTAAAACACACACACACACACACACACACACAGCATATTGTATGTATGTACACATGCTCCTCACTTACCTCAAGGACTCTGTCAAGTGCTTTAGAGACCCGGAAATTTTTCAGATCCCTGTCATATAATTCTAGGTGTTTCTTTGATGGCCTGTTGATCAAAATGTCATCCTGTATTACAAAGAAAATTTATAAAGAAAAATCAGTTTCTGTATAGAGTTGCATTGAAAACAAATTTTTTCATAGTGGTATTTTTTTACACCAGGGTGACCCTGAACTGTGTAATAAATACCAGGCATATGCCAAGAATGCAGACTAATTGAAAATGGAATACTTTGCCACATCAATGTATTATTAACTCTCCTATGACTCAACTTACAACATATACACAACACCTCACTCTGGGCAAATATTACTCATTTCAGTTCTCTTTACGTGGCAGCCTATGTGACCTGGCAGAAAGAGAAACCAAGGATGTGAGAAACAGATCTAGTCCTAACAACTCTGGTAACCAGTAACGAAATGCTACATAGACCGTAACTTCTTTGTATCTCCATCTCCTCAGATGCCAAATGGGCACATAATTGGCTCTGCTACTGTTCAGGGTTGTTTAGGACATTCAATCAGATACCATATGAAAGATATTGTTTTTGAATACAGTAAAATACTGTAACATTATAATGATTCAGGATATTAAAGTACTCCTTATTCCCCACTACTTATTAATAATGTTCCCAATCTAGCAATCTGGAGAGAGAGCTAATGTAGACAAAAGCAAAATAAAGCTAAATGCCATGTGAACTACACGTTCCAGTAACATGCAGGGACGGAGTTGGCTACTCTAACAAACTACACCATCTAAAAAAAAAGTAAGAAATATACAAATACCCGTTGCTTCATGTAATTTTTTCCTTTAATAAAAGTTCGATATGCAGGCCTTCTTCTCCTCGGAAGAGAATCCTTCTTTGCTTCAGATTTCCTATGTTTAACACTTAGTATTCCATTGGTCATTCCCACAACTATTGTCTCATCTTCATGCTAAAAGCAATTAGAAACGTAAGTTAGTCTACTCCTAACACATCATTTATCTTACTTTTTCTTCAAAACACCATTTATAAAGCATTTCTGCTTATCCGCACTTTCACAAGAGTTCCATTCAGATAGAGATACTTTGCCTGACAATGATCTATGCAAAAAGTCAGAACAAATCATTTTTTCTTCCAGGATATGATTTTACTGATAGAACACGTTATATCCAGTGTAAATTATACTGGCACTTTGTAGAATAATACAGAATTAATGACATCTTGGGGAACTTCTAAAATAATTTTTTTCCTACATCCTCTTACTAGGAAAAGGATTGTGCGATGGCATGACTTTCCACAGTCTGGCCAAGAGAATATTTTATAATAAGCTTTTCCTCTTCTAATTCAGATTTCTATATGATGTATTCAAATTTCCTCTTCTTCCACGGCTCATGAAACTTGACAGTGGACATTCCAGAAAGAGCATCAACAAAGACAAGCACATTCGCTTTGTTATCTCCTTTTCTCTCTCCTCTTTTTTTATCCCCCTCAGAGAGCCAGTGTGACTTTCTAGAGTATGTTAACCCTAAGTTAAATGTGTTGAAAAGAGATTTAACAATTTCCCAGATCCTGTCTTTAGAGTTAACAATGCCTACAGCTGTACTCGGTTTGAAGCTATATGGTGAACAAGACCTAAATCTCAATTCATACTAAATCACTGGGACAAGTCATATAATAGCAACTGTCTTAACTATTTCATGTGGCAAGAAGAAAATAAGATTTATTCAAATACAAAGATAAACTGTAAAATTCCATTTGTTTCACTCAACAATGTTAGTGACAGCTTTATAAAGGGCTAAAAATACTTACTGCAAGTGCAAGACTCAAAATTGAAGCTGCGTAATCAAAACTGTGGACTACTTTATAGGAAGTCGTGCTATATATTTTCACCTTCCTGATAAAAAGGAAAGGTTTGTCATAAATCACCTTGGAAAGGAGTATAAATGCAAATTTTCTACTTTTTAGAAATATATAACTATTAAATTTTACACATCAATGAAGGAAAATAACGATTAATAATATCAACTGCAAACTAATTCATCACTGAATCTTTTACAACTGAACTGTTAGTACTAGCCATGTCTGTATAAAGACCTGAGTAGTCACCAGAAGAACAGACCGCGAACCAACATAGCCTGAAGATGACACGTGAGAGTAAAGCAAAAGTATCAAAGCCCACTGGAAGTCAAAAGAGCAGGGTTTCTCAACGTTAGCATGCTCTGCACCATGGGCCAGATCAGTCTTTGCTGTGGAGGCTGTTCTGTGCACTGCAGGAAGCTCAGCAGCATCCTGAACCGCTACCCACTGCAGGCCAGCAGCTCACCACTCCCAACTGGTGCCAACAACCCAAAATGTCTCCAGCTGCTGCCGCGCATCCTCTTGGAGACACAAGTCACTGTGGGCTGAGAACCGTGAACAGAGCCAACTCACACTTGATTTTTGAGGGACACATCTAAAACCTGAGTCCCAGGGGCGCCTGGGTGGCTCAGTTGGTTAAGCATCCGACTTCAGCTCAGGACACGATCTTGCAATCCATGAGTTCAAGCCCCGCGTCGGGCTCTGTGCTGACGGCTCAGAGCCTGGAGGCTGCTTCAAATTCTGTGTCTCCCTCTCTTTCTGCCTCACCCCCCACTTGCACTGTCTCTGTCTCTGTCTCTGTCTCTCTCTCTCTCTCAAAAAAATAAACAAACATACATTTTAAAAAAGTTTTTTTTAAACTCGAGTCCCAAATTGCCTAGTAACACCATTTCAGAGAATCTGCTACCTATTTACATAATAAATAGGTCCTTTCTGTCTAAAATATTTTCTAGCTTTTAAAATATGTATTAAGCATACTGAAAAACCAAGGCTTTCCATAACAGTGAAAATAGGAAATATGGAAACAAAATGACCAAAAACAAACGAATGTAAGTAACTACAAGAACTGTGCCATAGTTCTAGCCACATGCTACTGAGCACTTGAAGGGTGGTTATGAAAATTAAGAGCCAAATTTTCAATTTTACTTGATTTTAATTAACTTATTTTAATTTTAAAACTGAGGCAGTATTAAAACATTTTTCTGTTAAACAAAACTATATTTCACTTTAATCACTATAAATTACCACATCATAGGGCACATATTGGATGCTTAATTTGTCTCTAGTCTCTCGGTAATAATTTTTACACGGATTACGTGTTGAAATGATATTTTAGATACACTGAACTAAATGAAATATATTATTAAATTAATTTTACCTAGTTCCTTTTGCCTTTCTGTGGCTACTACAATATTTAAAACTACATATGTAGCCCACATCTTATTTCTGTTGGCCAGCACTGTTCTAGAACTTTAACTAATGGAATACTAAAGCTTATATAAAAAAGGAATATTTGAATCACGTTAAAGTATACAACTTTTCACATACAATTTTAACTTTTGAAGAATATATGCTAGAATATATACATACATTCAGAAGAAATCTTTTAAAATATACAAATATATACACAAAGGATTTTTTAAAGCCACAGAATAACATAGACTATTTTAAAGATTAACGTTCAAATGGTTCAATAAAATTCCTTAAGTATGCAAGTTAATGCACTAAATTTTGTCAAGTGAGAAAATAAGTTTACTGTATTGTAAATAAAAGGTCAAAACTATTTTCAACTCAATAGATTTTCAAAGAAATCATTTGACAGAACATTTATTTCATTACAAATACTGCAGAAATAACTCATTTTCTCAAGCAGTAAATATTTCTACAATACCAATGATAAGGAAAGAAAATTAAAATGCTAACCTATCCAGTGACCCAGAGAGTAACCTCTGTCCAGAGCTGCTCAGATATAAACATGTCACAGTTTTATGATGATTTTTCAAAGATACTAGCAACTGTCCTCCTTTTAGTATGTCCCAGATTTTAACATAACGACCTCCTATAGAAAGAAATAATCATTAGTTTGAAATTCTGCCTATACATTCAATATTTTCAAGATTTGAAAAGCATTCTTTACTAGACACTGCACAGCATGGAGGTGAAGTGAAGGGTTCTGCAAAACTGCCTGGTTTCAATGCTGTCTCTATCATTTATTGAGTTTGTAACTGATGATAACAAATAGTTCCTACCACGAAAAACTGTTACAATGAAAAATTATTGCATACCTGTAAAGTTCACAGAACTGCCTACAAAATAAAAAGTATAACCAAAATGGATTTTAAGAAAATTGTAATAAAATCATTCTGCAAAAGAAATGTGCCACCACAGAAATGAATAATAAAGTTTTATTTCCTAAAAAGTTTGTGAATCCCAACAAAACTGAAAAATTTCCCTATCACTTCTACTCTAAGAGTTAGAAGCATCCTTAAAGGCAATTTAATCTAATAGTTTAAAAAGAATTCTTTTACTATAGCATCTTCTATTTCAATGAAATATTACACAGAAGTCTAGAAGGTAAAATTGAAGAATGAGTTGGAGAGGGGGGAGCAAAGGTCTTATCCTGACTTAAGTCTTATCTTATCCTGACTGGGAAACCGGGCCTGTGAGCCAATTCATAGTCCCTGTCTCACTGCATGTGGCAGCTCATGAGAGCACAGTTTAAAACAAGTGATCCTATCCAAACTCTCATTTTCAAAGTCTACAGGAGTTAAGGGATTTTCCAAGGTCATACAATTAGCTAGTGACACAGTGGAGATTAGCATACACATGTCCATTCTCCCCATTCAGCTTGTTTCCATTTCTCAAAATAACATCAAGAAAAATGGATACATCTGACAATGTCATCAATTTATTTTGAAACTAAACAGGTACTGGGGAAAAAGTACAAAACAGGGTAATTTCTATTCGGGTTTTAGAATTAAGAAAAAAAATCTATACACACAGCCATATACGTGCTATGAATTATACACACCACCTTTGTATTCTAATGTCAACACATTAACTTTGACTTGATAAATCAAAGAAGCCGATTTATTTCTTCCATTCTCATTTTGAAAATGCTCTAGGATCAACATTACAGAAAAATGCCTCAGTTCCAGCTTGATGAAAAACGTACCGAGACCCCTTTTGAACGCCACATTATACCCTCCTCCAGAACTACTGGCTATTTTCTGGACAAAGTCACTTCAATCAAAAGAGACATAAAAACAGACAAGCCTGATCCTAGAATTGAAAGAACTGTGATCTCTTTCAACCTAAGATCTCTTAGGTAGGAATAACAGGCATACAACCTGGATTTCTGGCTTATATACACAATGCAGGCTCTCGAGTTCTGGGATTTCAGATCTGCCACTCTATTGTGGACCAATTACTTTAAAAACTTTTATTTATTTCCTTAGTTGCAAAATAGGGAGAAAACTCACTCACTTCTAGGCTCAATAATTTGTATATAAGAGCCCAGTACCTGGCTCACATTAGGTAGTCAATAAATAATAACTGCTTGCTTGTCCTGTTTATCAATTGAGCAAAACCTAGGTATGTAATTCAAGTGCACAATATTAAATTGTAAAAAGTAACTGATAAAGACATAACTGACTCAAAACCAACTATATAGGTAAAAGCAATTTTTAAAATACCTGCTGATACCAGAAGACCTCCAGAGGGAAAGAGCAGGACACTCTCCACTGGCTGCCCATGCTCAACAGAGATCACACTCTTATTGGTTCGTGCGTCAAACATCTTGAGGGTATGATCATATGACCCTAAAATGTCAATTTTGGTATTACGTGAGTTTCGTTACTCAAATCAACAAAAACTAAATATACGTGTGTGTATGCAAACAAATTTGAAAAGGAGAAAGGGCTTAGATAAAATTTAAAGACACATATGTATGTTCATGATGACAAAGTACCTACAAACTCTGGGACCACTGATTATTTCTGAAAAAGCATTACTATACCATACTATATCATATAGGACTTTAAACTATTCCCATCTTCAAGTTATTGTCACTACTCAATCACCTGGGAACCTCTGCACAAGCACCCACAAAGACTGAACTCCATTATCTTTGTTTCTCAGCTGCTTGGAGGCTCTGTGAAAACCAGAGTACTAAACCATAGTTCTGACACTCATGTTTTCAAGGAAGCCTTATGTTTCCAAACACACTTGGAAGACAATAAGAACAATCACCAAAAGAAGAAAAACAAAAGAATTGGATAAACAGAAACATTCCTTTATAAAATTTTTTACATTGCTCTATCCCAAAAGAGTCCCAAAGCAGTGTCAAATTATATCGCAATAAAACGATCAACTTCAGGAGGGAAAAATAGTTCACCAACCTGTTACAAAGAGATCTGGGTTCAGTTTGCTAGCACATCCACACCTCACATAATCAGAATGTTCTTTGAATGTCAGAATTTCTTTGGAGTTTGGAATATCCCATAATTTAACCGTATAATCATCAGCCCCAGAGACCACATGATATTTGTCAGCTGTAAAATCGACTGTATGAACTGCTCTAAAAAATTAAGGATCAATATGTTAAACAGCAAGAAAAAAACTAACATAAAACATAAAACTCTGCTTTTCCCCAAATAACAAAAAAAGCTCAGTTTTAGGGAGTAATTGTAGGGGGAAATCATGAGAGAAAAATCTTTAAAACAGATATCCGTCCCTAAGCCAATTTAAAATTCTAAATACCCTTACACTATGAAGTTAATAATATTCAACAGCCTTACAAGTTATTTTCTATATGTTAACAATTCTACAAAACTGCTCAATAAAGGTAAACGTTCTAAATGTTGGAGCAAAGGTACTTTTAACTTAAAAACTTTCAAAATGGGGGACGGGAACCTGGGTGGCTCAGTTGGTTGAGCGCTGACACCACAGAACACGCTTGGGATGCTCTCTCTGCCCCTCCCCTGCTCACTCACACCCTCTCTCTCTCAAAATAAATGGATAAACACTTAAAAAAATTTTTCAGGGGCACCTGCGTGGCTCAGTCAGTTAAGGTTCTGATTCTTGAATTCAGCTCAGGCCATGACCTCACGGTCTCCAGGATCGAGTCCCACGTCAGGCTCTGTGCTGAAAGCAACAGAGCCTGCTTGGGATTCTCTCTCTCCCCCCTCTCCCAAAATAAATAAACTTACTTTAAAAAAATATTTCAAAATGGGTAGTTCTTTACAAAATTCTAAGACTTGACACTAAGTAGGATCATGTTAAGTGAATTTCTGTTATATTTTAAATGTTTCACTTACGAGAAAAGACCTTCCTGATAATACACTGTAAAAAACACTTCAGATTTTTAAATCAGTAGCAAATGTCAGAATTGAAATTGGTAATTCTGATATAAAGTTATAATATAAAATTGCCCTGACCATTTATCAAGGGGAAAATATTAAATTCAAGAAGAAACAATCAACCTTCCAACTTGCCTTCAAAATGAGAACCTCCACTATAGTTCAGCCTATAGAGTTCTCATGCATAGTTGTGAGGTGCCTTTAGATCAGTGGTTTATAACCTTGACTGATCACAGGAGTCACTAAGAAATTAAATGAAAGCTATAGGAAATCTTCCCGGAAAAACACACATTTCTTCAAATGTCACAAACAATTCTACAGAATTCATGAGCCCCATCAAACTGGACCACAGGACTGGCCTAGATTAAGCACTCTGTCCTGGAACAATCATGAAATAAAGTATATACAGGTACATAATCTTCACAGAACTGCTCTATGTTTTTATTCAAAGCCCCAAAAAAAGAAACCAAAAAAGCTTACAACAACAAAACAACAAAGAACACATAAAAACCGACTGTCTGTAACAATATGGTGACAGATGTTAACTAGATTTATTATTTTGCAACGTACACAAACATCGAACATACAACTGAAACTAACAATGTTTCGATAATTATACCTCAGTTAAAAAAAAGTTGTTTTTAAATTTTTCAACCCTGGCTCTTACTTAGTATGGCCTTCAAAGTGCCTGAGGGGAGCTCTCCCCGTTATATCAAAAAGCTGAACTCCACCATCTTCACTGCCAGCTACAAGCAGTCTACCATCCTGACGAAAGGTCGCACAGTATGCTGTGTCTTTAAATCGGGAAAAGGTTTTTATAGGTTCTTGAGAATATCGGCCATAAATGTGAATCTATGAAAAGATAAAAACACAGTACTTAACCAAATGCCTCTAGATCAGTCGTACATACAAAGACACAAAAGAAAAATAAATGTAATATTATATTTACCCTCGAGGAAGCTGTGACAGCATAATTATATGGAGGCTGCGGAGAAAAGTCTACTTTTGACACTGCACCAAACTCCTTGATCTGAACAGGGGTCTTAACAAAACAAAATACAAAGTATTAACAGAGTTACAACTGGTAAGACTGTTCAAGCATTACATAATTTCTTACTCGATCGTTTCACTTTGTTCTTAGTAACATTTGCTAGGTTGTATCTAATACAGAAGTATGAAAAGGCAAAAAAGGTCCAAATAACATCACCCAGACCATCCTGGCTGTCATTAAAGTAAATAACTATATGGCTGGAAAACCATACTCCACTCTTTCTCTTCAGTTGTGGAGTTTTCTGTGATTATTACTGGGGAGAAAAAGTTATGCCTATGCCAGCATACATTTAACCATGTATTCTGTAACTGACAGAAAGATCACACCATGCAGGCTATTCTGAACCTCGCTTCCTTTCACTCGATTACACATCTCAGCTAATTTTTCATATGATCAATAGATTTGCCGTCCGTTATAGGGTACATCATAATTTACTTTACCGGTCCACTACTAAGGGACATAGGTTTTCCCAGAATTTCTAGCATTACAAATAATACTTTAATCAACAACTATATACCTGTATCTCAGCAAATTTAGGGGACTGTAATCTTTGGGTAAGTTTCAAACTGTGGAACTTACATGGCCAAAAGGTATTTTTATCATGATAGATAATGCAAAACTGCCCTCCAGAAAGTCTGTATCAATTTTCCTCCCTCAAGTAGCAGTGATCAAAATTTTTCATTTGTGTCAATATAACAGATGAAAGTAGTATCCAAATTATTGTGGTAACTGACATTTCTTTATGAGTGAAACCACAGCTCTTTTATACATTTATTGGTCATTTAAATTTCTTGTTCCATTAACCTCCCAATCCCAATCTTTTTCCACTTTTCTATTTAGTTGTTCATCTTTTAAAAAAAATAATTTTCAAGCTTTTATAGATAGTCTAGCAGAATTAATTCTGCATCACTTTCTCCTTAGTTTTGCAAAGGCAAAAAAAATTTTCTCACATGAGATTCAAATTCTAAGATTTAATTCATTTGGCATTCATTAATCATCTATTCTGCGCTAGGTCCTTGTATGATTAAAATGATTAAGCAGTAGGGACTTTTATAAAAAATTCTAAGCAAAAACATCAGCTACCTAATTTTCTACCCAAATTATGAACTGGTGATTGATTCCTTTTAGTTATTAGCTCTCTATTAGAGTATCCAAAGTATAACATATGCTGGAGAAATGAGCATCAGTACAACCCCCTCGTTACTGTCTCCACTTACCTTATAGTTGTTCCAGTACAGTGTGTCTTGGGTGATTTTTTCACCAAGTATAGGATACGTCTGAATAGCTACAGGCTTATAACCAGCCATAATTTCATATAATTGGGCTGTTATCCAAGAATAAATAGTTTGAAATTGATGTTAGAAATAATTACAGTGACTCTGCTTTATGTCTGAAAAAGAAAACATTTTAAATACACGTTATTCTTAAACCTGTATAACTTTCACTTTGTGTCTTTTCAAAAGGCTGTGTGGTAGCTTATAGGATTAGTGACCAATAAACCATTTAACTATAACACAGAAGAGACAACCTTAAGGAAGCAGGTAGAATACAGATAGGACTACCAGAGTGCACCCTCTACTCAGCTATACACAGAAGCTGTACACAAATATTCTCACATCTAACCAGCCAATTTACAACACTTGGAAGTAAGTCTGGCTCAACCATCCATCCAGTAGCCAAAGCAGAAGTGCACTGGCTTGGATTGTTTATTTCTTAACAACAGAAAGCATTAAGGTGAAACTGCAAATAGAAAAGTTTCCTGAAACCAAATTTAAGATAACATTCAATCTGTAAGAACACAGTCTAGGGTCTTGACTTCCTGAAAGCCTTAGAAATACCAAGAAGGAAAACAAAGCTAGTATTCTAATGGAAAAGCTTAAAATTAAAATTTTTTTAAATTCCTTTTTAATGTTTATTTACTCTTTGAGAGAGAGAGAGAGAGAGAGAGAGCGAGCGAGCACACAGGCGAGGGGCAGAGAGAGAGAGACAGAATCTGAAACAGGCCTCAGGCTCTGGGCTGTCAGCACAGAGCCCGACGTGGGGCTCGAGCTCACGACCAGTGACATGACCTGAGCCAAAGTCGGACGCTTAACTGATTGAGCCACCCAGACAACCCGGAGAAGCTTAAAATTAAATTTAAGAAAAGGGGCTCCTGAGTGGCTGACTCATTAAGTGTCCAACTCTTGATTTCAGCTCAGGTCACGTTCTCCTGGTTCTTGGGATTCAGCCCCACAAAGGGCTCTGTGCTGACAGGGGAACCTGCTTGGGATTCTCTCTGTCTCCCTCTCTCCTCTCTGCCCCCATCTCTAAGAAGAAATAAATAAATGAATATTTTTTTTAAACAGTAGGATAAAAATGAATTAAAACTTTTAACTAACATAGAATTAAGCCAAAACATCTCCCCAGAACTATTCAGCTGTAAAAGAGATTCATGTTATCAGTGGTGCAACTCATTGTCTATCCCAAAAAGCCTGGTAACAGTGCATGAGTAAACCAAAATGAATAGGGATGGCATATGCTAAAGGCTATTTTGATGAAACACAGCAATCAATGATTCAAAGGAAGGAAACGTTTCTGTTCATTCAAGTACCTGCACTGTTCTAGGCTCTGGAGATACTATGTTGAGTAAAACAGATATGGGTCAGTGCTTTCACACACTCCAATATTCTCCATTTTAGGTGGTGATTGGCAGAATCTAGGACTATGGAATCAGCTTTGACTTGTCCTTCCTCTTCACTTTTAACATCCAAGTAGTTAAGATGAGTTTACCTCCCAGATCTTTCTAAACCTCCATCATGTCCACTCTACCAAGTTCCACTGCCCTAATCAGATCTTCTCATCTACTGATATGGTGCAGTATAAGGGCTCCTGACTCCCTCATTCATCCTTTAAATAGCCATCAGCAAGATCCAGCTTTTGCTACAAAGCCCAACCTTGCCTGAAAATAAAGGTCGAAGCTCCCTAACATGGCATGTGATCTGGCCCTTGCTTACCTTTCCAGCTTCACTTCTTTGTTACTCCCTTTTAACACAGAATTCTCTTTCTTCTCTCATTCTTTGCTCATTTGTCCTCTTTTGCCAGGAATGATCTCCATCTACCCACTTGCTGTTTATCATTTAAAGCTCAACTCAAGAATCACATCCCCCAGGAAACCTTCTGTGAACTAATCCTACTTCACTCTGCATATTTCTGTCACTGTGCATAGTAAAATTGCATTTGTAATGATCTCTTTTTCCTACTAAACTGAATATTTTGTATCTGGAAGATTTTTTTTTTAAGTGCTCAAAGAAAACTTGTGGAAGGAAGGAAAGAAAGCATTGTGTTGGGTTCTATAGAAAAACACGAAATTAAAATCACAAATGGTGTCTGTAATATGAACATTACTACACAGCAAGAGTCAACAAACTTCTTCTGCAAGGAACCAGAAGATAAGTATCTTAAGCTTTGCTGGCCAACAGGCAAAATGGAGAACCATTTGTTACAAGAAAGCAAGCAAGAAAAAAAATCCCAATTTTTTACTAACCGCCCCCCAAATAATTATGAGTACAATTTTATGTTTATAAATGAAAAGAATGAGATTTATGAAGGCGGGGAATAACATTTTACTCACTTCGGGTTCAAAGTGCTTCCTAGCATCAGACTGCAAAAAGTTACCTGTAAAACAATTCTAGGCTCACTGGCAGGCGAAAAGAAACCATCACTTGCCCAGATTTAGCCTGTGGCTCCTTCCCTTACTGGCATACAGGCAAAGCCATCCCTTACTAGAATATCGGCAAAGGAATACCTAACTCTGCCTCGAGAGAAACAGTTTAAAGCTTTAAATGTTTACAAGTAAGGAATAGTAGTGGTTTGCCAGATAAAAGTGAGATACAGCACTGGAGGAGAGGGAGAGGGGGGACACGACACAATACAAAGGCATGCAGGCAAGAAATGATGTGAAAATCAATAAGAAAATGATCAGGGAGAGGTCAGAGCCTGAGAAACTGAAACTAAATGAATAGACACTACTACAATCCGACGCAGAATAACAGATATATGCTATAAGTAACGTACAAAGTACTAAGCGCTCAAAAAAGATTTTTAATTCTAACCGGGAGGCTCCCAGAAAGATGCACAGTGCATTTCAGCTCGGCCTTGACGTATAAGATCAAAATAGACTGACCTCTTAAGATGAGCACAAGCACACGGGGTGAGGGCAGCATTCGAAACCGAGGGAACATCATTAGCAAAGACAGAGATGGAAATTTGCCCACTGCCTCGGAGGGATGCGGATTAATAACGGTGCACAAGCGAGAATGTGGTCGTAGAAGAGGCAAATATGGGTCGAAGCTAGGCGGTGGGGATCCTGAGAGGTTGGTTAAAGAGTTTCAGCCCGTCTGCGAAGACTGGGAAGCCCCAGAGGAGCACGCGAGATAGCAAAGCAGGCCCGACGTGAGTCCGGACTGCGCCCACCAGGAGCTGCCTTCACCTACCTCCGATAGGCCCCGCGGGTCCGCCGGGGCACTTTGTGTCCAAGGAGAATTTCTTGGATTCGGCCAGCCCCCACCCGGACTATTAAGGCTCACTCGCGGAAGATCACGCGGACTCCACGGCGCCGCCGAGACACAGAGAGGGCAGAACTACCTGGCCGGTCGCACAAAAGTGACGTAAGGGCGTAGGCTCACGTGACTTACGCGGCCAGGAGTCGTAGGGGCGGGTCGGGGGGGCGGGACGATGGGGGAGGAGGAGATGTGATCCCAGTACTGGACGGGTGTTGCTCTAGAGACCCAGACGGGTTCTGCTGAAGTGACCCAGTGTCCGTAGTACTTGGGCAGCAAAGACTGTGCAGCGGCGGGGGAAAAAACCTGGAAGTCCTCTCGGCTGCGGTGACGCGGAACGTTTTTTGGCCAAACCCCGAAAGAAGAAATCGGAAGTGACGTCGCGGTCAAAACAAGCCGGGGTTTGGGGGCCTGCAGTGAATCTGTGGCCGCAGATGGAAAGGCCCGACTGGCTGTCGGCTGTCGAAGGTAGTCGCGAGGCCCTGCGCGCCCATCCAGTAGTCTTCCAGCCCCTGTCCCCCGGACCCTCCCGCCGGGGGTGAACCAGAGTTTCCGCCTGAGCGACTTTTCGGGCCGAGCTGGCGGGTGGCTCCCGAGCGGACTTCCCTCCCTACAGTGTCCCTTTCACGGGGCTTCTGCCCTGGGACATCTGTCGCCTGTGAGGCGTCATTTTCATAGCACCTTCATTTCCTTGTTGGACAGTTTCAGGAGTAGGAAGAGCCAAGGGACACCTGTTACTAGGATCCACTGCGGAATGTGTATCTCATTAGGTTTTCTCCCTTCATCCCTGGGCTCTGACCCATCGAGGTGATCCTAGCTCTCCTTTGGCCATCGTCTTCTTCTCACTGCCTCTTACTCTCAATCCTATTTTCACCTCTCCTTCTCCAAGTGTTCAAAATCTTAGCTTAACCCATCAATTTTGGCTCATCTCGTCTAGCGTATTGGCAGGACCAGCGTTCTGTTTTCACTCCCCCCTCGCCCCAGTTCTCCCCTTCTCGAAGAGGGTAATTCCGCCTATATTATGACATGGAAGATGTTTAGAGCTAGAAAGAATATTAGAGATGCCTATTTCAACCGTCTTCATTGTATAGATTAATACGAGTCTCAGAAAACGTATATGACTTGTCTTTCCATTGTTGCACAGCTAGCTAGCAGTGATGTTGAGACCAGAATGCCAGATCTAATTAGCAAGCCCCTGTTGGGCATCTCGCAGGGTCATTTTAGGATAGGAAATAATATGAAACAGTGTTAAACTTCATATCAGAAAACATTTCTGGAGCACCTGATGGGATCAAGCTCTGTTTTGTATGCAAAGATTAGTAAGAGTGGCCCCCAGCCTAGAGAAGTTTTCTGTTTCTTGGGAGTTTAAGTGGAAACATTCAAAGGAATGGTAAATGCCAAAATGGAAATAAATGCAGTGTGCTAAGAGAGCTCAGGGGATTGCATTTAGGCCAGCTCTGGGTAGGAGTCTGTGGGAGATGGGTCGTCCCTCAGAAAATTTTCATAAGAGCCTATATTAAGTTGCTAACATTTTAACTAAACAAAAACTGAGAAGTGTATCTTCAGTACATCATAACCAAAGCTTTGTAAAGCCTTTACCTGTCCAAGAATCAGGTGTTATAGATGCCAATAGACATGGATACAATGAATTTTATCTTAAATTCAAACTGAGAACCACTTATAAACATAGCATGTTAAAAAATGAACTACAGGGGCACCTGGGTGGCGCAGTCGGTTGGGCGTCCGACTTCAGCCAGGTCACGATCTCGCGGTCCGTGGGTTCGAGCCCCGCGTCAGGCTCTGGGTTGATGGCTCAGAGCCTGGAGCCTGTTTCCGATTCTGTGTCTCCCTCTCTCTCTGCCCCTCCCCTGTTCATGCTCTGTCTCTCTCTGTCCCAAAAATAAATAAATGTTGAAAAAAAAAAAATGAACTACAGGTAAGAGGTTAAAGTTTTCACATCAAATTTTTTTAATGTTTTAGCCGTTTTAGTTTATGGAATGAAGTCTTGGCACTTTAAAATTAGAAGGTGGTTTGGAGCTACTGGGTAGCTCAGTCGGTTAAGTGTCAGACTTCCGGTCAGGTCATGATCTCACAGTTTATGAGTTCAAGCCCCGCATCAGGCTTTCTGCTGTCAGCATGGAGCCCGTTTTGTGTCCTCTATCCCCCTTTCTCTGCCCCTTCCCCTGTCATTCTCTCTCTCTCTCTCTCTCTCTCTCTCTCTCTCTCTCTCTCTCTCTCTCTTTCTCAAATAAATAAGCACTTAAAAATCTAATAAATAAATTTAGAAGGTTGTTTAAATCTATCAGTCAATGAAAAGGTCACTCACTTGAACTATGAAAATAACAAATGCCCAATTTTTGAGAGAAAGGTGCTATGAGAATTTTTTACAAGGTTTTCTCCCAACAGAAACTAGCTTCTTTCCATCTTGATGAAGTGCCTCCCACCCCTCTCTGGGCTTCGCCTGTAGCAGGAACTTTGGTTAGTTCTGAAGGCTGAGCAATCCAAGATCAAGGTGCTAGCATGGTTGTGTTCTGGTGTGAGCCCTCTTCATGGTTCATAGCTTCCATCTTCTTGGTCTAACTTGGTGAAAAACCATGAAAGTTTATTTTCATTGTTAGCTTGATCTTCTGTCCACTTACCAATGTTGAGGAATAGGAGAAGGGAGAAAAGAGTAAAATGTGTTGGAACCTGGTGATGAAAGTAAAAAATATGCCTGTATCTCATTTGGTCTTTACCAAGATCCTATGCAATTAGTGGCGATACCCCCATTTTACAGATGAGACTGAGACTTAGAGAGGTTGAATAATGTACAGGTTCACACAGCCAAGAAGTGGTGAAGCTTGGATTCATACTCCGGTGTCTGCCTCCAAACATTGTATGCTTACTGTTATGTATAGGGGCTTGTAAGAGCACTATGTGCATACTTGATTGAAAAATGATTATTTTGTGTATTATTACCTAAGTTGATATAATCTTTTTAATTTTTTTCTTTCAGATTTTTCAATATCTAAATTCCAAGAACACACTGGATACCACTCCTATAAAACAAAGAGGAAATCATGAAGGAATGTTTTAATCATTGAAACTACAGTTGAAGTCATGGCTACGTCAACAAATCTGGATATTGGAGCCCAGCTGATAGTGGAAGAGTGTCCCAGCACTTACAGTCTAACTGGCACGCCAGACATTAAAATAGAACATCAGCTGGACTCAAATGCAGAGGAAGGATCAGCTCAGGGTGTTGCCATGGGAATGAAATTCATATTACCTAACCGATTTGATATGAACGTGTGTTCTCGATTTGTGAAGTCCTTAAATGAAGAGGATAGTAAAAATATTCAAGATCAGGTTAACTCTGACCTGGAAGTGGCATCTGTCCTATTTAAAGGTTGCAAGTTATGGTATAAATATGTGCATTTGTTCTGTTTTTGGTTTTTTTGTGTTTTTTGTGTATGGTTTTGTTTTTTTTTTGTTTTTTGTTTTGGTTTTTCCTTTCTGATCATGAGATTTTGAGTTTGGGAAGAGAGTTTGGAAGTCATCTTTTAATATGATTTTCTAGAATCTCACAGAAACCGAAATTAAATAATTTTCATGTTTTGTGATGTCTATAGTGTATGTTGATTTTTTAAAATTTTCTAGCTTAACCTTTATTTAGAAATTAAAGTTTCTTATTTGTACCTTTTTAAATGATAGAAGAAAAATTATTCGTGCCTTTTAAGAAATGAATTAGCTTAATATTCCCTCTTCCATGAATATTTGATTGGCCTCAGTTTCCCATGCATTAATGCAGTGAAGTCTGCCATCATATTGTAGATTTATTTTTATAACAATCTACTGAATAAAAAAGCTAATTTCAAAATAAAATTGTTCAAAATTAATACAGATTTTTCCTGGAACTTTCACTATGATGATACAGATTTTTTAATAGCAAAGAATAATTTAATATCACTTGAGAAACAGTTGAAGATGTACCTCGTGTATTTCTCTTTTAATGTAAACATTGACATAGAACTCTGAAATGTTTTATCATTAAAATATTGTGTTAATGTGTTTAAATTTATTTTACTTAGCTGAATGCAATATCCATACATCTCCTTCTCCGGGAATTCAAGTAAGGCATGTCTACACTCCCTCTACAACAAAGCACTTCTCACCCATAAAACAATCAACTACTTTAACCAACAAACACAGAGGAAATGAGGTCTCAACCACACCTCTCTTAGCAAATTGTAAGTATTTCCCACTGATTTGTTAAAATATTCTTATTACTGGTATAATGCTTTCAAGAGTTTGGCCTTGAAACATTATTTTCTTTAAATGCATATCCTATTTGGAAAGTGATGTCTTGATAGTTTTAGTAATTTAAAATTTCACAATATTACTGCAGAGTCACATATTTCATGTTTTATATTTCTATGTTGAGAAAAAGTACAGATTTTTCAACGTTTTTTATTTATTTTTGGGACAGAGAGAGACAGAGCATGAACGGGGGAGGGGCAGAGAGAGAGGGAGACACAGAATCGGAAACAGGCTCCAGGCTCCGAGCCATCAGCCCAGAGCCCGACGCGGGGCTCGAAGTCGCGGACCGCGAGATCGTGACCTGGCTGAAGTCGGACGCTTAACCGACTGCGCCACCCAGGCGCCCCGAAAAAGTACAGATTTTAATACAGATTTTGTATAGGTTTATACAAATACAGGTTTATATTCATACACATACAGATTTTTACAGGTTTTCATTCTTAAAACCTTTATAGGTTTTTTTTTTAATGTTTATTTTTGTGTGAGAGAGAGAGACAGAGTGTGAGCAGGGGAGGGGCAGGGAGAGAGGGAGACACAGAATCTGAAGCAGGTTCCAGGCTCTGAGCTGTCAGCACAGAACCCTCCGTGGGGCTGGAACTCACGGAACGACGAGGTCAGACCTGAGCCGAAGTCAGACACCTAACCGACTGAGCCACCCAGGCACTATTAAAACCTTTATAGTTTAACTATAAAAAAACAATTTGTGGGGCGCCTGGGTGGCGCAGTCAGTTAAGCGTCTGGCTTCAGCCAGGTCACGATCTCACGGTCCGTGAGTTCGAGCCCCGCGTCAGGCTCTGGGCTGACGGCTCAGAGCCTGGAGCCTGTTTCCGATTCTGTGTCTCCCTCTCTCTGTGCCCCTCCCCCGTTCATGCTCTGTCTCTCTCTGTCCCAAAAATAAATAAAAAACGTTGAAAAAATTAAAAAAAAAAAAAAACAATTTGTTATTCTGAACTATGTGCAAAGTAAGAGAGTATTTTTACTTCACATTTTACTTTTAAACTAGATCAGTGATCAGCAAGTGATTTGTAGTAAAAGCTGAGTGATTTGTAATTTAGAATTTGACTATAATATGAATATGAAATTTCTCTTTTTAAAAACTTGAAGCCACAATTTTTAAAAATGGACTCATTCTAGAGGAAATAAAATGAAGCTTTTCTATACAAATCAGAAAAATGTAGTATGGGTATGTTAATGAAAGAAAACCAGTTAGCAGTTTGACGTTAGGAACTGTATCGAATATGTAATGTAAATGCATCTATGTTCTAAAGCATGGTGAAATATTTGTTTTTGCTTTGGAAACACTGTCTCTCTCCTAATTTTGAATGGCATGCCCTAGCAGTTAAGCAGGAGGAGTCCATGATTCTTACTTCACCTATTAGCCAAAGTTTCTACTTATTATATTTCCATGTGCTTCCTAATTGCTTTCCTTTCTATTAAGGCCACTCAGTCATATTACTGAAGTCAAGGATCAAGTGATACTAATTTCTAAGATGAACTCTCACAGAACAGTGCCTGTTTAGTTTTGTTGTAAAATAAAGATGTTGTCTTAAAATAAATAAATGAGGGGTGCCTGGGTGGGTCAATTAAGTTTCCTACTCTTGACTTCAGGTCATGATCTCACTCATGGGATCAAGCCCCACCTGGGGGTCTGCGCTGATATTGAGGAGCCTGGTTGGGATCCTCTCTGTCTGTCTGTCTGTCTCTCTCTCTCCCTCTGCCCTTCTCTTTCTCTTAAAATAAATATATAAACTTTTAAATATAAATAAATGAATGAATAAATGAATGAAATAAAGATATTGTCTTAAAATAGTCCAACCATATTATTTTTGAGCTAAAAAGAAACACCTAGAGATTATGTAGTTCCCCTCCCTCATTTTATAGACAAAAACATTTAATTATTTACTCAAGGTCACACAGCTGATTAGCCACAATGAAGTCTGCATTCAAGAATTTACTCTCAAAGTTAGTTTTCAACTTACTAATTCCCATGGGTTAGAAAAAAACCCGTGGAGTCTTGAAATAATGGTCTTTGGGATTTCAGAGGATTCAGTCTATAAAAAGACAGAAGGTGTATCTTTGTGTGGTTTTAGACCCAACATCCTCCTAAGTTTGGATATTGAGTTAGCATTTTAAAAATTAAATACCTAAACTGTTTCTTTGATTGATAAGATCAGTGGCGATTTGCATTAATAGTTGATCGTAACAATTTGCCTGTTCATTGCTAAGAATACTTTGTAGCTGTCAGAATTGCCTTAAACACATACCGATCCTCAGATATAGGTATATTTTAAGTTACATTTTTTTTAAACAATAAAATGAGAGTTCTTATTTTAGAAAAGAAAATTGCTGCACACATATGAATACTGACGTGATGAAAGTGTACCCTATAAGTCGAAAACTGTGAAGCTTTTTATGGTATTGTTTCAGCTCTATCTGTTCACCAGTTGGCTGCTCAGGGAGAGATGCTTTACCTAGCTACTCGGATTGAACAAGGTAATAGCCTGTTCTTTTACACGTACTTAAATTTTGTAGGGTTTATTTGATTTTTGTTGTTTTATTTTAATACAGGAAAGTATAAAGACAAAAAAAATAGTTGCATAATCTCACCAGGCAGATAACCCAATAGGTAGTAAAAAACAGACAAACAAAAAGTATATAAAGTATAAAAGTCACAGCTTCCCATACCATCCCAGCCTTGTTCCCAAAAGCAAATATTATAAATTTCTTATATTTTCAAAAAACTTTTCTAGAAAACATTTCTGTTTATTTTTGGAGTTCTGTATGAGAATATATATGTGCTTTTTTGTTGTTTACACAAGAGGGAAAGTATTGTACACACCATATTACACTTTCCTTTTTTTCACTTAATATTTTGGACATCTTTCCATATAAGCACATAAAGATCTGTTTCATTCTTTTTAATAGTTTAACAGGTCTATGATTTTTCACTGTATCGCTGCATACACATGTACCATGTTTTGTTTTTTTTTAATTTTTTTAAACGTTTATTTATTTTTGAGAGACAGAGGGAGACAGAGCATGAGCAGGGGAAGGGCAGAGAGAGAGGGAGACACAGAATCTGAAACAGGCTGCAGGCTCTGAGCTGCCAGCAACAGAGCCTGACACAGGTCTCACGCCCACAGACCGCGAGATCATGACCTGAGCCAAAGTCGGACACTTAACCGGCTGAGCCACCCAGGCGCCCCGCATGTTTTTATTTTTTAACTAATCCTCTTGGAGGTGATTCCAATTTCTTGCTCTTAAATAATAGTCTTGCTTACGTTCCTTTTAAGTATGTAAATTCCTACAAGTATATTTGCCGGGTCAAAAGAAATGTGAATTTTTATTTATATATATATTGCCAGATATTTGTCCTGTCCCTACACCAGAGTTAGAGTTTCTGTTTCCCCATACCCTGACACAAGATATTATCAGACTTTAATCTTTGCTAATCTCATGGGTGAAAAAATAGTCTCTCATACTGGTTTTGTTTCAGTTTTTTAAATTATGGTCTATTTAAGCTTTTTTGTGTGTGAACTGCCTGATATGTGTTGATTTATGTGAACTCTTATCTAAATTAAAGAAATTCACTCTGTTGTTTATGTTGCATTTTTGTTTCTAGTTTGTCATTTTCCTTTGATTCTGATGTTTTCAAACAAAATTTTAACATTTTGTAGTGGTAAATTTATTTTTTTCCTTGCAACTTTTGAGTTTTATATCCTGCTTTGAAATGATTTTCTACTTCAAAATTACAAATAAATTCACTCACATCTTATTCTACAATTTCTGTGGTTTGGTTTTTTTCACATTTCAATCTTTGACGCATATGGAATGTTTTGGTATAAGGAAGTAAAGGTCAAGCTTTACTTTTATTTTCCTTTTTCATAAAGTTAGCCAGTTATCCCAACATTACTGATTGAATACAGGGTGCATGATAAAAGAGGTGGGTTTTTTTTCATCATGTCATTTTCTTATAAGACATACTTCAGTATTATATTTCTTTTTCATAAATATTTGAAGGTTTCATTCTGTCTACTAAATAAACTTAGGGGAAACCTGTGGACTTTATAACTAGTAAGGTGAATCTAGGAAACAAAATGGGGTTCAAGGTAGAATTGCATGGGACTGTGTTTCAGATTATTCTGTCTTCATCCCAATTATGTTAGTAAACCACCAAGAATGAAAAAAATATCAATGTTAGCTATAGACTAGAAGATAATTTTAATAAGGTTTTGGAGGTTTTATAATATATATTTATATAATTGTAAGGGCTATTATATAATCTCGCTTCTATTGTGTTTCTCCCAACTACTCATTGAGATAAGCAAAGTATTATTCCGTGTATTGGAGAAATTAAATGATATGCCCAGAATCATAGTCCTGTAAAGTGACAGAGGCAGGATTCAGACTGTGGTCTCCTGATCCCGAGTCCAGTCTTTTGTGGACTGCCTTGTACCTAGCGTTACGTCATGTGCAGTAGAAACACGCTGTTCGAACTGAGCTGTGTATACCGAAGCACATTTTAATACATTCACACTGCACCCTGCAACAACACTTAATAGGACTAGAGCAAATAAGTCGGCAGAAAGTGAACTTCAGTGAGTAGTATCAACTTTTTAGAATGCCAGTATTTTCTTAATGATATTAATAGTTGGTTGTTAAATTAGATGACAAAAATTGCTTTTCTTTTAAATAGAAAATGTTATCAATCACACGGATGAAGAAGGATTTACTCCTCTGATGTGGGCTGCAGCACACGGGCAAATAGCTGTGGTAGAGTTTCTACTTCAGAATGTAAGGAAAATGCCTCAGAAAATGTATATGTACAGTTACTTAAGTCTGTAGTAAAGATTTTGTATCTTCAGCCAACTAGATGCAATGGTAGAGGATCCAAAACAATTTTACATGCTTTTCATGTTCTTGTGGAACCTGGATCTAGCTGGGCAGACAAGACCAATCGTACGTGAAACAGCAAGAGAGAATTTAATGCCCAACTCCCTTGAGGTACAGTGGGAGCAAAAGTACCATCAGCTCTCTAGGACCAGCTTCGTGGAGGAGATGTAATTTGACTCCAGAGCAGAAGGACAGTTAGGACCGAGATAAAGGGAGGAAGGAAGGCATCCATGAGTAGAAATTTGCGTTATTTACCCCAGAACGTTACCTGACCGAAGTATTGAACTGAATTCTTAGTGACAGAAACAACAGTATTCTTGTTTACATGAATTGAAAAGTCTTTTCTCTCCACTTACCACTCCAGGGTGCTGATCCCCAGCTTTTAGGAAAAGGTCGAGAAAGTGCACTATCATTGGCCTGTAGTAAAGGCTACACAGATATTGTCAAAATGCTGCTTGATTGTGGAGTTGATGTGAATGAATATGATTGGGTGAGTTTATGCTACTGATTTTAAAATACTGTAATAAACTCTAGGATTTACTTAGTTTGGAGAGACGTAATACATTTCACTAAACATTTGGAAAAATCATTAACTTAAACACCTGGAAGAAAAAGTTAATGGTGTAAACTCACTTGTGCCATCTGATTTAAGTATTCTTCACAAAATATGAAAATTGCCTTAAACTACTTTTACATGTCCATTTCTTAGTAAAACTCCTCAACGGCAACATTGAATTACTCGAATCTTGCTCACCTTGGAAACTAAATGACCTTTTCCTTTTGCAGAATGGAGGAACACCTTTGCTTTATGCTGTACATGGAAATCATGTTAAATGTGTAAAAATGCTCTTAGGTAAGCCATTTTTAAAAGTGAAAATATTTAGAAAATACCATGTGAGGGGTTTATTTTAACTTCTTACAAGGTGGCCTCTCTTGGTGTTACTCAGGAGAATCATTAATTACTATTAAACACGTGAATCCTTCTGGAACACGTGCTACCAGAGAGTTGCCCGTGTGAGAAGCAGCTCCAGCACACCGCACACCTGTGCTTGGAGCATTTGTCTTTGTTGCTTTCCTTTGGAGGATAACGTGTGAATCCACAGTTGTTTCCTCGACCCGCGGCGTCTTTATGCAGAAGTTCTCGCTGTAGTTGTTGATGAGTTTCAGCTTTTCGAGAGGATGCCTGTTTGTTTGAAGTGTCTTCCCTCTGACCCACCGAAGTGAAATCTCTGCCCTTTGTACTTTGTCAGACCATCCTGAAGATACCCTCCACTTTGCTGAAAATCTGTCCTGCTGTTTGCACGTGAGCCAGTAATAGACAAACATGTCTACATTTTCATTTTATTTATGCAGATTTTTCTGTTTTGATACAGAAAATGGAGCTGACCCCACAATTGAAACTGACTCTGGGTATAATTCTATGGATTTAGCTGTAGCCTTGGGCTATAGAGGTGGTAAGTATTTTAGAACTGTCAGATTGTATTTTTTTTTTAATTTTTTTTTAACGTTTATTTATTTTTGAGACAGAGAGAGACAGAGCATGAACGGGGAAGGGTCAGAGAGAGGGAGACACAGAATCTGAAACAGGCTCCAGGCTCTGAGCTGTCAGCACAGAGCCCGACTCGGGACTCGAACTCACGGACCGTGAGATCATGACCTGAGCCGAAGTCGGCTGCTCAACCAACTGAGCCACCCAGGCACCCCTGTCAGATTGTATTTTAGTTAGTAAAGCTATATAAATAGTACAAACTGTGGTCTAAACCATTTTCATCACTTGTCGTCCTAAAACATGACATGTTATCCTAACTCCTGACATATACTTTTAACTATGGGCAAAATCAACAAATTCTTACCAAAAAAAAGAGTTTGTTACTGTTACTTTTCACCAACCCAAATAACTAGTTGCTAGAGTGCACACCTATTTATGTACAAGGTTTGTTTAACATTTTGTAACAAATTATTTACAAAATGCATTCTGGTTGCCCTTTCTCTGTTCTTTAGAACAAACTTTGTGCAAGAACAGAATCCAGTAACTTAGACAATTACTAAGTCCATGACAGACTAAGTTTTAAGTGTGTTAAGTTGCATGCAATCATATCACCCTCAGACTACGAGTATATATTACTAGGGTATATCCTCAGAATATGATGAATAACTATTTTAAGAAAAAGTTGATGGGGGTGCCTGGGTGGCTCAGTCGGTTAAGCCTCCAACTTCAGCTCAGGTCATGATCTCGCGGTCCGTGAGTTCGAGCCCCGCGTGGGGCTCTGTGCTGACAGCTCAGAGCCTGGCGCCTGCTTCCAATTCTGTGTCTCCCTCTCTCTCTCTGCCCCACCCCCCACTCGCGCTCTGTCTCTCTCTCAAAAGTAAACACTTAAAAAATGTAAAAGAAAGAAAAGAAAAAGTTGATGTTAAGTTGAATTTGATAGTTCTGTTTAAAATTGTGCAATCAGGGGCACCTGGGTGGCTCAGTTGGTAAAGCATCCAACTTCGGCTCAGGTCATGATCTCATGGTCCGTGAGTTCGAGTCCCGCATCAGGCTCTGTGCTGACTGCTCAGAGCTTGGAGCCTGTTTCAGATTCTGTGTCTCCCTCTCTCTCTGCCCCTCCCCTGTTCACGCTCTGTCTCTCTCTGTCTCAAAAATAAACGTTAAAAAAAAAAAAATTTTTTTTTAAATAAAATAAAATTGTGTAATCAGCATGCTGTGGTCTTGATAACCTATCTCTTCTAGTTCAACAGGTTATTGAGTCACATTTGCTGAAGCTGCTTCAGAATATCAAGGAGTAGACACAGTCATCAGGAAGTGTCGTCTGCCCTTTCTTTTACTTTTTGGCTCTTCTAAATGATAGTTTTGTTTACTTATAAATTTTTACCTCAGTTGCAAAATTTACTGGTTTTGGTAAGTTTTAATAAATATTCCTCTCAGCAATTCACTGGTTTATAATAAAATTAATATTGATGCTTTTTTATAAATGTGTTTTACTGCATATTTAAAGTTATAAATTAATGTTTTGTGGCATGTAAATTTTTATGGTACAGATAGTTATCTGTCTTTGTATCAAGTGCTGTAATTTAACATTTTCAAAAATTATTCTACCCTATTTGTCTTCACTCTTGTATTAACTCATTGACTTCACATAGGTGTGCTATAAATCTATAGAAAAAAATTTGTTATTGTTGAATTCAAAAATGCACAGTGTGATTGTTTACAAAATGATGTTATAAATAAAGTACTTTTTCTGTTTGCATGCTAGTTTTTTTTTTTTAATTTTATAAGATTATTGAGGAATTACTTTAAGATTTTGGTTTAACCCTTCTGTCCTGCTAGGATACTCCATTAGATCAAACAATATAATTAAAATAAATCAAATGTGAGTCAATTAACACAGATTTGATTGTCATTTTTAGAAGTATATTTAGAATATTTTTCTCTTGTAAATAAGTTTTTCAGTAGGAAAAGTCCTCCATGAAAGAAAAGTCAGCCCTTCAATAAAAGTCAATTAAATGCTCTTTAATTCCACTGAAGGAGTACTGTAAATATCTATATTGGTTTTATTTTTTTTTTAATTTTTTTTTTAACGTTTTATTTATTTTGAGACAGAGAGAGACAGAGCATGAACAGGGGAGGGGCAGAGAGAGAGGGAGACACAGAATCGGAAGCAGGCTCCAGGCTCTGAGCCATCAGCCCAGAGCCCGACGCGGGGCTCGAACTCACGGACCGCAAGATCGTGACCTGAGCTGAAGTCGGCCACTCAACCGACTGAGCCACCCAGGCGCCCCTATATTGGTTTTAAAATAAAAGATAACCGCGATATAAAAAAGGACCGTAACATGATTGAAACCTTTTAGATGTACATTTAGAGAGAAAATACAATCATTTAATAAAAGGGATACAACCTAAAGAGAACTATATAAATATTCTTTGGTTAAAGGAACCTTCTTTTTTGTACAGATTTTCCTCTTAAGACAGTTAAGCCTTTTTGCTGGAGTGAGAGCTATGTAATGCTAGCTGTGTGCACAGGAATAAAATTCACCTGCATAACCTCGTCAGTGACTCCGAACAAGAAACTTGATTATTGGTGATTTTATATTTAATGGAATTGAAATTGCAATTGGATAAATAATTATTACATTCACAGTAGACCAGCCCAAACCCATTGCTTTCTGAGTTGTCCCTGTGAAAAGGATAGACCACCGTTTGATACCTTTGCCCCATGTTTTATTTTTTATTCATATATTCAGTGAAATTGCTCTCCATTCAGACATATTTGCTCATATTACATTATGGGCCTGCAAAGCATCTCAACATTTTACATGTGTCCATTATGTTTCTTTTTCACATCCACTGAGAATAGTCAGACCTATTACATATTACCAGAATCAATTCATGGAAAGTGTCATAAAGTCCTTATTGGTACTCAGTCCGTCTTCTGTTCACTGTCACTTGTCCAAAAGGCTAAATATTTGAAATAAGAAATTTCCCCTCAACAGTCATTCAATTCTTCAATACACATTTATTGAGCTCATACGCCATGTTAGATTTGGGTTGGACTCAGGAGATGCAGTGGTGGGGCCCCACAGGGACATTTTCACTGCCCTGCCTTGAAGATCTTCCATAGAATCTGCCTCTGGGGAGCCTGGGCAGCTCACTTAAGGGTCCAACTCTTGTTTTGGGCTCAGATCATGATCTTACATTTCATGGGATTGAGGCCCAAGTCGGACTCTGCACTGACAGTGCAGAGCCTGCTTGGGATTCTCTCTCTCCTTCTGTCTCTGCCCCCCGCCACTCACACGTGTGTGTGTGTGTGTGTGTGTGTGTGTGTGTGTACACGTGCTCCATTTCTTTCTTAAATAAACTTAAAAAAAAAACAAAACTCCTCCCTGCGAGTTTGGTTTTGTTCAAAATCATCTCCTGTTGTCCCACACATCCTGAGGACAAGTTAAAAATGCCAAGTGTTGGGGCTCCTGGATGGCTTAGTTGGTTGAGCATTGGACTTCTGCCCAGGTCATCATCTCAAGGTTCATGGGTCCGAACCCCACATCAGGCTCTGTGCTGACAGCTCAGAGCCTGGAGCCTGTTTCAGACTCTGTGTCTCCCTCTCTCTCTGCCCCTCCCCTGCTCACTCGCTCACTCTTGCTCACTCTCTCAAAAATAAACATAAATTTAAATGAATGGTTAACTGAGGCATGTTCAAGGCCCTAAAATGCCTGGTACTGGGTTTATCACACACTAATTGTCCTGCTGTGTCCCCACATTAGTCCTCCTTATGGACACAACAGAACCCTCTATGTCCTGAGGAGAAACAGAGGGCAGAGGATCTGAGAGTAGCAGAGGCTCCACTCTAAGGACAATTGGTTCTCAAGTTGGGATGCACGATGGAATCATCTGGAGGGCGGTTGAAAATGCTAAGGCCGGGGTCTCCCGGAGAATCTGTTTTATTCATCTGGGATGCCAAGCGGGGGCATGTAATAGCTTCCTGGGTGATTCTCATGTACAGCCAAGAGTGCCAACCTTGCTGTGGCTGGTAGAACCAGCATGTTCCAAACCACATTCTAACATTTGCCTTTCACATTGCCACCCTGTCTACAAAGTAACGTTATGAAAGAACCTAGCTTATCCTTTCTCTCTAGCCTGTTGGTACATGCTCTCTTTTATAAAGGTAAACATGAATAACACATGAATAACTCAGCTTTTGTCCTTCAATGAGCTGTTAGTTATAACTGCACATCCTTTATTAATTTGTGTTTCCGAAAGACGCATTTCTGATGCCATACAGTTGTTAACTTATTTTGCTTATCTTTTGGATAAGAAAAGAGCCCTGAACACCCGGGACAGTAGTCTATTACCAACAAATGCCAAAGAACTTGTTATTCCTTTGTTCTAGGATTTCCTTCGGGACACGGATATTGACTAAAGCACTGGCCATCCAGAATTCACACTGGCTCACGGGTTCCTCCACAAGGACAAGGCTGGATAACCCTCTTCCATGATGTGTGCCTGTTATGAAAACTTTGATCTTCTCGTACGTGGTGACGCTGTGTTTGCCCCTCTGCCAAGGAGACTGTCAACAAAAATGAAGTCAATCACATGTACCCCTGTCTCAGTGATCTCCTGCCTCTGAGGTCCCTCAGCCACTGCAGGAACAGGTCAGTGGTATTTAGTGAAGAGCTCGTTTGGGCCAGAGTTTGGCCTTACTGCCTCCTTCAGAGAATAAACCACTCCCTTTGTGCCATTCTAGGTTCTTCTTAGAAGATACCGTTGCCTTCCCTGTGTCGATAAGATGACTGGGGCCCTCCCCAAGAAAGCACCATGTACTGTGTGTGGTCAGCTTTCACACAGCCTCCTACATGGGGGAAAAGTCAAATACAGCAGCTGCTGTTGGCTTACGAGAAACAGTAGAACACAAATGTCAAGGTTTGTGCCAGGTGCTGAAGTCACGGCCCCTGCACCTCAGGATCTAGTCAGGGAGAGAATGCAGTACAAATTCACTAACCTCAATGCAATATGAAGTAATTGATAAGAAAAGTTGATGTCAAATAGGAATTGATTTGGGAAAGAAACTTACTTCTGTGGCTTCAGGAAGCCAAGGTCAGAATCCCTGACCTTTATCTTTATTTTTTCTGAATATAAAAGTAACGTGTACTTCTCATATCTGTCAGAATGCTTTCAGGTGTAAAATAAAACCCACTTGAGGTGGCTTAAACAAATAAGTAAATGTATTTGCTCACATAGGAGGAAGTCTGGAGTTAGGAGGACTTCAAAGTTGGCTGACATAGCAAAGCAACAATGTCAAGTAAGACCCAGGTTATTTTGGTCTCTGCACTCTGTGGGCCACAATTCAGCCCTGTCCTAAAGCTGGTTCCCCTCAGGGCCATGGTGTGGTGTCTAATAACAAGGGCCATATGCTTCCCCATTTCTGTCTAGTTCAATGAGAGAAGGAGGTGTCCCATCCCCCTTCCAGAAGAGTGAGGAAGAACTTCTCCGGAAGTTTCCAGAAAACCAGTCCTCTAGTCTCATTTACGACAGGCTTACATGCTCGTTCCTGAACCAGCTATGGAGATTAAGAGTAGCTGAGCATCTACCAGTCATACCCAACTCAACTGAGAGCCAGTATCTTCTGTAGCACTTGGGCTGAGTGGGGATAAACACCAGCATCTGTTAAGAAGGGGGAAAAGGGGGGGCACCTGGGTGGCTCAGTTGGTTAAGCGTCCGACTTCGGCTCAGGTCACGATCTCACGGTCCGTGGGTTCGAGCCCCATGTCGGGCTCTGGGCTGATGGCTCAGAGCCTGGAGCCTGCTTCCCATTCTGTGTCTCCCTCTCTCTCTGCCCCTCCCCCGTTCATGCTCTGTCTCTCTCTCTCTGTCTCAAAAATAAATAAACGTTAAAAAAAATTAAAAAAAAAAAAAAAAAAAAGACGGGGGAAAAGGGGAACAAACACAATGCCTATGGAGAGCCCTGACCAGGAGCCATAAGTAGATAAGCAAAAGAAGAGAAAATGGAATAATAAAAAAATGCTTGATTGATTTGAAAGAAGGAGGAAGCAAGAAATATGGAAACATAGATAGGACAAATAGAAAACAACTAGCAAGATGGTAAACTTAAATTCAACATTAAATGTACAAGGACTAAACATTACAGTTAAAAAACAAAGGTTGAGAGGGGCATCTGGGTGACTCAGTTGGTTAAGTGTCTGACTCTTGATCTCAGATCAGGTCTTGATCTCAAGGTCATGAGTTCAAGCCCCGCATTGGGGTCCACGCTGGGTATGAAGCCTACTTAAAAAACAAAAACAAAACAGAGAAAAGACAAAGGTTGAGAGACTGGACTAAGGAAACCAAGCAAGAATCACCATTTGCTATTTTAAAGAAACAAACTTTAAATATAAGGATGACGATAGATTGAAAGTAAAAAACTAGGAAAAGATACCATAAACATCAACAAAAGGATGTTGATTTGGCCACATTAATATTGGCATCTCAAACTTCAGGTGCCTAAAATAGCCAAAACTTGAAGAAGTTCTTGAAGAAGAACAAAGTTAGAAGAGTAAATGGTCAGATATCCAGACTTACCATATAAAGCTACAGCAGTTAACACAGGCAGTGACAAAACAAATAAACCAATGATATAGAATATAGTCTAAAGAAGTATCTGCACCTGTGTGTCAGCTAATATAGACGAAGTTACCACTGCGATTCAGTGGAGAAACAATGCCTTTTCTTTTTTTTTTTTTTTTTTTTTCAACGTTTTTTATTTATTTTTGGGACAGAGAGAGACAGAGCATGAACGGGGAAGGGGCAGAGAGAGAGGGAGACACACAGAATTGGAAACAGGCTCCAGGCTCCGAGCCATCAGCCCAGAGCCTGACGCGGGGCTCGAACTCACAGACCGCGAGATCGTGACCTGGCTGAAGTCGGACGCTTAACCGACTGCGCCACCCAGGCGCCCCGAAACAATGCCTTTTCAACACAGCTTTTTAATCTCTGAAAACTTTGTATGCTGCCTAGTAGTCATGGGTAACTGCATTCACATGGAGCTTTGTAAGTAGAAAATATGAACTGTTATTCCCTTTTCCTTAAAAATAACTGTCTTAGAACTCTTTTTCTCTTCTTTTGGGCATATATGTAAGTAAACAGAAGACTAGTTGATTCACCTTAAAGTGTTCCAGTGTATCCCCAAAACTGATTTGTCATTTGGGTTCTAGCTTTGGGCTTTATGTTAATTTTTTCAGAGCGTATATATTTTATTTTGTGTAGTTAGATTCACCAATACCTTTGTGCTCCCAAGACAATGTCTCCAATCGCCTCCCTTTAGAGTAGCAAAGAAGTCAGGGTGCGTTCTTCCCTAGCTTCCCCACCTCCTTACCCCAGCCTCCCCTGGCGACTAGAGTGCAAGTGTGTTATGGAGCTTTAACCAATCAGATGCTCTGAGATGTGTCATACAATAACTGGCCGCCAAGTGGCAGTCATGATGTAGTACGAATGTAACACTGACCCCTCCAGAAAGGATCCAGAAACTGTCAACCTCAAAAACACCTAGGAGCTGGTGAAATAAATGATGACCTGTTTGAAGCAAGATATAACTACAAGAGTTTATTTTAAATGGGGATCAGATAATAATGCCAGGAACTAGGTTATATTTTAATTCTAGCGTTAGAATTCTCCAGGAGGGAAGCCTTGAGACACACGGCAGCATCCTCAACCCCATAAATGAAGAAGGCTCTCTCTCTCTCTTTACCTTTCTCTCTCCTACTGACCTGGGTATATGAGCCCAGGTGTGCCATGTATCCTCCAGAACTTGGGAGTAATAAATCTTGTTTTTTTTCGCTGTTCCCTGGTGGTTGTAGTTGAGCTGTAATTTGCAGACATAATAGGAGCCCCAGGGCAGGCGCGATAGGTGCAGGTGGGGGAAATGTCCGTGAGGGTTGCCACGGATCGAAAAGGGTGCAGGCATTCCTAGCTGATAGGATCACCATCAATCAGCTGAGACTAACAGAAAACAACTGGTATAATAGCCCATACCATTATTTTATGTGTGTGACCTTTTATAGTTTGTGGCATAGATAGAAACTTAACACGCGCTTTATTTCCTTCTTCTCCATTCCAGCCTTCTGTCGATCTGTCCTCACTGCATATTTTATAAGCACACAAATCAGTATGATTCAAACATCCCTAAAAAGACAGCCAAATCTTCGAAGAGGTTAATAAGACATGACCTAGTGCATGAAAAGGAAAAAAAAAAAAAAAAGATGGTTTCAAAACGACCAAAATGTCAACATGGTTTGAAAGAATCTAATTAGCAATACAGATACAAAGATGCTACCCTTGTGATAAGCTTGATTAACAAAACAATGAAGCCTGTGAGAAAAATTTGAGTGAAACATAATTTGAGTGAAACATTCCGGTGTTGAAAGCTTATCTTTGATGGGCTGGAAACGCCATGAAAATTAATCCTGAACCATTTCCCAGTTGAGAAAGATTTTGTTTATCCTTCTTTGCTAGAGTGGGAGCCAACAATTCTGATGGTTTGGATTAGCTCTTAATATTTCTAGCCATTGGGGTATTCAAATCACCGGTGCGTTCTTGGCGACAAGCTGTCTCACCACAGACAGCAGGAACAAAGGAACGAAGTCTTCTCCACGCAGAAGTCACAAGGCTTCTCTCTCACTTTGACCAGTGGCCTTTCGTCAGAAACAGGCAAAAGGATGTAGTAACCCCAGGGCATCCGCACACCAAGGAGATCTACGCTCTACCCTTCAGTCCTCGTCAGTTTTCAGGGTTTCCAATGTGCTCAGCTGTGCACTGAGTTTTCCAGGCTTCGAGTCCGTTAACCCCACCCACTAGGCATCTCAGTCACATGAAACAAAACAAAACTACACTGTTGAAGCCAAGGCCACGTGACAGTGACAGAGAGAGAGAGGCCAAGTTAGGGTGGATAAGAGGCTCATGCAGTTTTTAAGGCTTGTCAGAGACAAAAAGAATGTTTTCATCTGGAGAACTATTTTAGACTGGAAAAAAGTGCATGTGTTCATGTATTCATTCACTCTATAAATCCATTCACTTTACAAACTGCTCTATATAAGATTTATGCCATAGTGAAAACAATGAGAGTTTCAGAATCAGATGAACCAGGATTCAACTCCTGACTTTGACAATGCTTTTCCTGAGCCCAAGTTTTCTCACCTGTAAAAATTAAAAAACTAATACAGTCTGAGGGTTTTTCTAAATATTTGAGATAATGTTCATACTAGCACATGATAATTAATAAATGAGAGCTATAATTATTACTATTATATTATTATTAACATTACCTCTATCAAGCAACACCAGCCCCCAGTTCAATCCTGCATATTTTCATAAGGATGGTTCTTCCTCTCAGTCAGCTTCTTTAGCTTGACAGAGACAAATCCTGCTAGCTTTTTACTACCTCATCTCAACCATGGGAGATCTCACCCCCTGACCAAACTTGAGTCAAGCTCCTCTGAGCCCTCTTCTTGTTTTGACCTTGACTTTGGCTTTGGTCTACTGCCCTTGACCTTGGCCTGCTGAGTCCAGTCTTGGCACAAATCTCCTAAGCCAGTTTACTAAGAATCCCTTGCCCTTGATAGTTGGTCATGTTGGCCTGCATTAGCAAGGATCCCCCTACCCTTGATGGCTAATCAAGTTCCTCTTAGTAACTTTCCATCCATAGACCCCCTCACTCTGCTCACTGGCTGTACATCCCCAGTTGTCTTTGCTTATAGGTGGAGTTGAGTTCACTCTCTCTTCCTACTGAAATAGTCTCAAATGAAGTCTTCCTTACCATTTTAACAAGTGTCAGAATAAGTTTTCCTTTATGCCCTTTATCTCTGCATGTCTATTTCTTTCTTTCTTTTTTTTAATGTTTATTTTTGAGAGAGGGAGAGATAGAGCATGAGTCGGAGAGGGGCAGAGAGAGACAGGGAGACAAAGAATCTGAAACAGGTCCCAGGATCTGAGCTGTCAGCCCAGAGCCCGACACGGGGCTCAAACTCACGGACCGCGAGATCATGACCTGAGCTGAAGTCGGAGGCTTAACCAACTGAGCCACCCAAGGGCCCCCTCTGCATGTCTATTTCTGACTGAATGGTGTCACTGCCCATAAAGACAGAAAATGGGGGGCACCTGGCTGGGTCAGTCTGAAGAGCATGCAACTCTTGATCTCAGGATCATGAGTTCGAGCCCCACACTGCATGCAGAGATCACTTAAATATATAAAACCTTAAAAAAAAACAAAAACAAAAACAGAAAATGGAACTTGGTGTCCCAGAGAGTTAGGACAGGTCACCAGGGCAGCCCAGTTGATCCCCCTGAAGCCCAGCCACCACTAATCTACATGCCACACTGGACATATACCCATCTTCTGAAACGGAAACACCGAAAGCCTTGAAGAAAGTGCAGCTCGCTCCCTCCAGGCCAGACCTCCTCCACGTGGCCAGCCCGCATCACCTATCACCCAGAAAAGCTCACTTCTGCTCCTCACCCTAGCCTCTGTCCCTCTTTGCAAGCCTGCCTTTGCCCTCTCTCAATTAATCCCTCTGATTAAGCTCACCCATTTTGTTCTCTTAGTCCCTCAGTCCCTGCTGGCTGACTCACTCACAGCTCCGATAGCAATCCTGTTAGGGGCGAGAGCTGACCCTGAGTGCAGGCCTTTCCTCTCAGAGCCACACTTGTAGTGAATTGGAGGCTTTTGTTGACAGAATCTTGGAGTTGGCAGAGGCCCCAGGGTTCATCTGGTTCTGCGTTTTCCTGCTGATAACAATGAGCCGGAGCCCTTGTTAAACACACATTGCCAGGCACCTCCCCTGGGTATTCCAGATCTGGGCCCGAGCCCAGGAATTTGGGTTTTTAAGAAACACTCCAAGGGACTCTCATATTTAGAGAAGATTGGGAGACATCGGAATTCTACTGTGATCCTGACCATTTTATAGAACAGGAAATGGAGGCCTGTAGAGGGGCGGTGACTCACACAAGGGTGCTGACGACCGCCTTAGCAGATCCCAGCCTAGGTTCACAATTCCAGCCCGGTGCCGCCACTATGCCCACTGTGCCATTAGTCACAGGTGCCTGCTGGAGGACAAAGAAAGTCTCGGGCACCGTGTTGGCAGGCAGGCGAGGAGTAGACTGAACCAGTAATCACTTTCTCCTCGTAGTGCCTTTCGTCACTAGACTTTGTAACGAGACTCCCTCCTACGTTAGGAACAGGAGACCAGCAGGCCATGGGGAGTAATGACTGCTGCTTCCCTGTGCAGGAATACCAGCTGTAGTCTCCACTGCCCTTGAACTAGAGTCACTTTATCCATCTAGGCCCCAGCGTCTTCAGGTGTAAAACAAGGTAACTGGTCTAGAGTAGGATCTCAACACTTTTCCCAAGAAAGAGAGGCCCCTGACGGGCACAGGAGCTAAGAGTGGAGTTACAGTAAGAGAGGAGTCAGGGCTGACTGCGCTGAAGAAAAAAGAGGAAGGAAAGAGATCTGTAAGCAGTTCTCAGAGGCAAGCCATCGTGGAGTGGGAAGGGGGTGCAACAGGGAGATAGGACCTCTCTCTGGGGTGGGTTCCTCCAACCTGGGTACTGAAGGAACCTCTGCACACTTGGAAAATTACTGCAGGCCCCAACTCTCACCAGGTTACCATCATTTTAATTTTTACTAAACCGTTATTTCAACACATACAACCATGAAACAATGTATAAACTCCAGGGTGATAGATTACTATATAACTGAAGAAAAAGAAAGAAAGAAAGAAATCAGTTGCCAGAAAGGTAGTAGAATTCAGATTTGTAACAGTAATTTAAAGTGATGGATGGGGCGCCTGGGTGGCGCAGTCGGTTAAGCGTCCGACTTCAGCCAGGTCACGATCTCGCGGTCCGTGAGTTCGAGCCCCGCGTCAGGCTCTGGGCTGATGGCTCAGAGCCTGGAGCCTGTTTCCGTTCTGTGTCTCCCTCTCTCTCTGTCCCTCCCCCGTTCATGCTCTGTCTCTCTCTGTCCCAAAAATAAATAAAAAAGTTGAAAAATAAAAATTTAAAAAAAATAAATAAAGTGATGGGTAAGTGAATGAGTAATACAATTGCCAATTGGGGGATAATGGTAGAAAAATGTTAGCTCAGTTTTGGGTCCTATAATGTAGTCTGTTTCTTTTTTTCTTTTCTTTTTTTAATGTTTATTATTTTTGAGAGAGAGAGAGAGAGAGAGAGAGAGCACAGGCTCCAGGCTCTGAGCTGTCAGCACAGAGCCCGACGCGGGGCTCGAACTCACAGACCGCGAGATCATGACCTGAGCTGTAGTCGGCAGTCCAACCGACTGGGCAACCCAGGCGTCCTGTAGTCTGTTTCTATATTGTGAGTCTGAAAACACAACTCCTGAGAACACCTGTTTGCATACAAAACAGGAGTGTTGATACATCCCTTTGTTTGTAGTTCAGGAGAAACACACCTTTCCCTTAACCAACACTCTAAGCGAGCAACGCAGATGTCGCTTGAAAACTCTAACGTTCTCTTCGTTTGCAGATACCAGTGTGTATTCAGTGGGCAACTAAGCCAATTATTGTTGTATTCTGGTACAGAACCATTCTTCAGGGCATACTTCCTACTAAAATGATTTTTTAAATCAATATTTAAAGTTGATATTTTCAAAGAGTGAGCCACAGTGCGCATCCACTGGAAACGTGGACGTGGATGTTATGGGGCAAGTTACTTTTCAGCCTGACACACCTGTATTTCGTGTGTCCTCAGAGGACACCACGTTTCTATCTCAGTGACAGAACACCCCATGAAGTCCACTGAACTTTCCTTGGTATAAACTCAAAGACAGATACAAATTGCAGAATAAAAATAAGGATTCTGAGGATACATTCCATTCCTCGGTTGTGGTCCGTCCAAAGGATTCAGAATGTGCTTTTATAATGACCGTTACAGATGATCCTCACAATGAAGACAAACATTTAGATTCTCACAGAGGACGTATTTGCAGGTTCCTTGGCAAACTGTCCAGGAACTCTGAGGGAGGCGAGATGAGCAGAAGTTAACCAGTATTTGCTTTTAGGAGACTCAGGTTTAAGTCCCGTTCTGCCACTAACTAGCTTTCGATGGTTGGACAGGTGTTCACATCTCTGGGCATCGGTTTCCTCGACTATAACATGGTCCTACAAATCCCATTCACCTCACAGACTCCCCACAAAAGTTGGTGAGACAGCGTATTGGAAGGTGCTTAAACAATGCTCATGCTGCTTACAAAAGGAGAAAACACAATCACAGGGGCAGGGGCAAGTGGCTGCAGATTTCCACCCAGGCGCTTGAAAAGTCCTAGCCAGTCATTCCTGAGTAGCACGGGACAGACATGAGTATCTCCTGGTCCTTCTGGTCCTTCCTGTCAGGGCCACCTCGGAGCAACTTAGGGTGCTGATCGTCAGGTTAGCGGGCTGAAAACACCTCCCTCCTGTGGAATTAGGGCCGGTTCACTGCTGCTCTCTGCTGCCCTCTGCAGTATGGAAGTTGGTCTTGCATCACATGGAGTCGGCCTCAAGCGAGGAAATGCACACGCCCACTTTCCTGGGCACCCCAGCTCCACATTCCAGCGCCCCCTCTCCCCACCTACCCCACCTCCTCAGAAGCCCACTTCCCGAGGCTTGTCCTGAGTGATTGCAGACCCTCAGGCGTCCAGGCCTCACGTAAGCCCCTCTGTTCATCTCTCAGTCTGCACAATTCCTTCTCCCTCCCTCTTGGTTGTTAGTTAAGACGATGTATTTTAGGGCCGGGAGAAAGTTCCCTCACCTCTGCTGACCTGCGGTGGAATAATTTCCAGTTACGCAGCAGCCACTGAGGTAATGAAGGCATTCTGTGTTGTTCTAATTCCATTGTAATGGCACTGATCTAAGGCGATGTCTAATTCTATTTTAATGATTAGTTTTTGCATTAGGTTTTGAATACCTTTCAGGACTGTCACACTAAGTAAGCACTGACTTTTTAAAAGTAGCTTCCTTTCTTGTGTGCCACTCACGGCCTCATTATCATTTAGAGTAGTGATTTCCAAATGAGCCACCCAGGGTATGCAAGAGACTCCAGTGGGGTCAGGGGAAAAAAAAAAATTAGAACTTTCATTTTTATATAGTATATTTAATTTCACCCTTCTCAAATTTTAATTTTAGACAATGCTTTACAATACATATAATATTTGGTGGACTAGCACACGTATAGATTTATCAATAAGTATTTGCATGCCATGGGGGAATGACAATTTTATTTCATTTATTTATTTTGTTACTGAAGGCATATACAATCGTAAAAGTTTGGAAGTCTCTATTCTAGAAGAGTATTTATCATCCCATTCATCCTGACTGTGTTTCACAGTCACCAAGGGAGCTTTTCAAAAATTTTTACCATGCCCCAAACCCATCCTGGACTCAGTGAGCCAGTCTTCAGGAGGGAGGCATGGGATATGTGAACTCTTAAAAAGTACCTCCTCATGATTCTGATACAAACTCTCTTGCCAAAAATTACATTGTTCTCCAGACTGTAAGCTCACCAAGGGCCGGACTATGTCAATCTGTCTTGTTCACTGTTGTATCTACAGGGTCTAGCACACTGCCCGACACAGATGTTCCATGAACATTTGCTGAAGGAAGGAGTGATAAGCAAATGAACCACAGTCGGGAGGGAGAAGGCCATAGGTAACTCCTCCAGCCTTTGCTCTCATCCTTAATGTTTTTATTTTATTTATTTTTTTAAGTTTTTTTGTTAATGTTTATTTATTTTTGAGACAGAGAGAGAGAGAGACAGAGTAGGAGCAGGGGAGGGGCAGAAAGAGAGGGAGACACAGAATCTGAAGCAGGCTCCAGGCTCTGAGCTGTCAGCACAGAACCCCACGTGGGGCTCAGACTCAAAGTGCAAGATCATGACCTGAGCTGAGGTCAGATACTTAACCGACTGAACCACCCAGGTGCCCTGTCATCCTTAATGTTTTTATATAATAGTTTATGCTTTTGAGAACCCATCATATATAAAACTGAGTAGTTTTTAAGTCACTTTAGTAAATGTGTATTTAATATTTAAAGTCAATGAAGTGTTTTAGCATTGTTTAGCATTTAGTATTTCCTATTACAAATTACAGTATGTAAAAAAAGTCTTCCTACATACAGCTTTATTCTATATATCCTATTATATGCACAGGGGGAGAGTCCTCAAAGTGAGATTTCTAAATCAAAGAGTAAGGACATTTAAAAAAAAATTTTTTTAATGTTTATTTATTTTTGAGACAGAGAGAGACAGAGCATGAACGGGGGAGGGTCAGAGAGAGAGGGAGACACAGAATCTGAAACAGGCTCCAGGCCATCAGCACAGAGCCCGACGCGGGGCTCGAACTCACAGACCATGAGATCATGACCTGAGCCGAAGTCGGACGCTTAACGGACTGAGCTACCCAGGTGCCCCAAGAGTAAGGACATTTTAAAGGTTATAGGTACTTGGGAAGGACAAATTCACTTTGAACTCAGGAGGTGGAGACTCTGGCTTAATGAGGAAGGGCTGACAGGGGTTTTGTGATCCGGCAGAGAGAATCTTCTGGAGCTTTGTGGACCAGGAAGTCTGAGTCCTAGTGTCTGTTTCTACCACTTACTGTCTGTGACATTGAGACTCTAAGGTTAAGTTTCTTTACCAATAATGTGACTATTCACAGCTACCTGACACTGTTAACACTATTAGGTGTTGGAGAGAAAAGAATTAATATTTGTATTTGATTTACTTCCAAAGGGACAGAAGTCTTAGAGTCTAGGAGTTGCTCCCATGAAAAGATGCCATCCCATCTATCTTCTGTTAAAATGTACGAGGGGCACCTGGGTGGCTCTGTCGGTTAAGGGTCCAATTTCCACTCAGATCATGATCTCGAAGTTCATGAGTTCGAGCCCCGTGTCAGGCTCTGTGCTGACAGCTCAGAGCCTGGAGCCTCCTTCTGATCTGTGTCTCCCACTCTCTCTGTGCCCTTCCCCTACTCATGCTCTCTCTCTCTCTCTCTCTCTCTTTCTCTCTCAAAAATAAATAAGCATTAAAAAAAATTTTTTAAATAAAAATAAAATAAAATGTACTATTTTCCCACAGGGGGTTTGGATACTAATTTCTGTCAGTGGGGACCCAGAAATGTCACAACTGCAGCCTCAGGACGCTGAAGAAGGTTCAGAGATATTTAGGAACCCTGGCCAAGGGCCTACCTCAGAAATACCAAGGCTCTCTTTGTCTGGGGAAGGTAGGGCTGCTGAACTCTGACAAAAATGACCCAGAGCAGTCTGAACATTATTTTTCTCTTCATGATGTGCCAATAAAACCAGTCAGGCAAGTTCCCACGGTGCCAGGCCACTCTGAAGGGCGGCAGCTTGCATCTCCCGCCTTTCTGTTGCAGGATCCTGGGGTTTGCCAAAGCACCAAGTGCCAGCCTTTGGAACTTCTGGTTGGAACCCAAGACCCAGGTCTGCGTGTCATCTTTGGCACAGAGCCATGGTTCTCAAACTTTGGTGTGGATGCGAATGACCTGACGTGCTCAGTCATACACAGACTCCCTGCCCCGTTCACTAGACATTCTGATTCTGTAGGTCTGGGGTGGGGGCAGGAACCTGCCTCTCCTTCAGTGAGTCTGAGGTAGATAGTTTGAAAACCAGGGTTTGGGAAACACTAGAATAGTAGAAGTAGTCCTGGGCGGGGAATCAGAAGGCCCGGGTTTGAGGTGACATCATTCCATTTATATCAACATAAACCTCGGAAGCCATTTCACCTCACTGGCTCTGTCTCTTCATTGTATTTGTTTTTTATTTTTTTGTTATAGTAGTTTAGAGTTTAGCTTTTGTTATATTAGTTTATCTAGTCATATTATTTTTAAAACATTTTAATGTTTATTTTTCAGAGAGAGAGAGAGAGAGAGCACAAGCAGGGGAGGGGCAGAGAGAGAGAGGGAGACACAGAATCCGAAGCAGGCTCCAGGCTCTGAGCTGTCAGCACAGAGCCCGATGTGGGGCTTGAACCCACAAACCATGAGACCATGATCTGAGCTGACGTTGGATGTTTAATCAACTGAGCCACCCAGGTGCCCCAGTTTATTTAGTTAAATTAGGTATACAATATAGTAATTCAACAATCCCATTTATCACCTGGTGCTCATCTGTTTATTTTAAAACTTCATTTTCACAACTGGGAGAGCGATGCTCATTCATCGTAAGGCTGGTTACACAGGGACACCAGTCTAGCTTAGTTGGTAGAGCATGTAACTCTTGACCTTGGGGTTGTAAATTTGAGCCCCATGTTGGGTGTAGAGATCACTTCAGTGTAAAATCAAAAAAAATAATCCTAAGGCTGCTTACCCAGAAGATCAAATTAGAAACTGTAGACACGGAAAACACCACTCTAACTCAAAGCATACGTTTAAAGTCCTGTAATTTTGGCTCCTGCTTTCACACTAAGATAACCATGGACAATACAGAGCTAGTCAACAATGCCCTCAACACGAGACTCTGCCCTGAGATGAAGACTTGTTCTTTGTGCTTGTGTGTTTTGCTGTGACAGGGCAATGCTGGCTGGCCTCCCACTGGGCAGTGCCTCTGGATTTTCTGCACGGCATTCTTTGTACTCAGAGTTATGGCTGCTGTGACTGGTCTGGGGACCCTTTTTGGGATACTCATAAAATCTGCAAGTATTTGTGTCCCCTATGTGGCAGGCCAATAATCATACTCAACAATGTCAATTTATTAACTCAACAAACAAGAATGTATTTATACCCCATCTATTTCCAAAATGGCTGAGTCTCCCAGTACGGGTGATTTGGGGATGAGTCTACTGATAGAGGGCAATTGGTTTGTGGTGTGAGCCAGCCATTGCTCTGAACATTAAATATATCTCATCTTTATTTCGTTCTTTTCAACAGTCTTGAGAGGTGGTTGTTATAACCATTCTGAACAGAAACTCAGAAAGTCTTGCCCCAGATCGGAGAGCTGGTAAAACGATTAGATAAGGTTCCAACTCTCCCCAACTCTGAAGTTCACACAGAACGTGGATTCTATCTTCAAGAAGTTTCCGTTGGAATTAGGGAGACTAGGGAAATGGTGAACAATACAGAAGAGTGTATAATTTAGTATCTTTAAAAAATTTTTTTTAACATTTATTTATTTTTGAGACAGAGAGAGAGCATGAACAGGGGAGGGGGTCAGAGAGAGGGAGACACAGAATCTGAAACAGGCTCCAGGCTCTGAGCTGTCAGCACAGAGCCCTACATGGGGCTCGAACTCACGGACCGCGAGATCATGACCTGAGCCGAAGTTGGCTGCTCAACCGACTGAGCCACCCAGGCGCTCCTGTATAATTTAGTATTAAATTAGGTGGAGTGGGGTGTTAAATATCATTAGTGACTTGAGAGAAGTGAGCTACAATCACAATGCCAGGCACCTTATGGACTAAGGGATACAAATTGCAGACTGTCTGCCCCTTAATTATCAACACACTTCAGCTACAAAACATTCAAGCTGCAAGACGCACTTTCACAAAGCCCTCAACTCCCTACCTAAATTGAAAGTATTTCCAGCCTGTGTACCATGTCATACACCAAACCAGAATTTTCTGGAGATACATTATTTTAGGTGTAGCTATGTTTGGGGATACAAGGGTTATCCTTCTGCTATTTACATCTGAACTTCAACATTTTATTTATTTATTTATTTATTTATTTTAAATTTTTAATGTTTATTTATTTTTGAGACAGGGAGAGACAGAGCATGAACGGGGGAGGGGCAGAGAGAGAGGGAGACACAGAATCTGAAACAGGCTCCAGGCTCTGAGCTGTCACCACAGAGCCCGACGGGGGGCTCGAACTCACGGACCCGCAAGATCATGACCTGAGCTGTAGTCGGACGCCTAACTGACTGAGCCACCCAGGCGCCCCAGAACTTCAACATTTTATAGTTTAAAATTTTTTTAAAAAACCATCACAGTATTCTGACAAGCTCCCACTCCTTTTTAAAAAAAAAATTTTTTTTTCAACGTTTATTTATTTTTGAGACAGAGAGAGACAGAGCATGAACAAGGGAGGGGCAGAGAGAGAGGGAGACACAGAATCTGAAACAGGCTGCAGGCTCTGAGCCGTCAGCCCAGAGCCCGGCGCGGGGCTCGAACTCACGGGCCGTGAGATCATGACCTGAGCCGAAGTCGGAGGCTCAACCAACCGAGCCACCCAGGCGCCCCTCCCACTCCTTTTTTTTTTTATTTTTTATTTTTTTTTATTTTTCAGACAGAGAGAGACAGAGCATGAACGGGGGAGGGGCAGAGAGAGAGGGAGACACAGAATTGGAAGCAGGCTCCAGGCTCTGAGCCATCAGCCCAGAGCCCGACGCGGGGCTCAAACTCACGGACCGCGAGATCGTGACCTGAGCTGAAGTCGGACGCCTAATGGACTGACCCACCCAGGCGCCCCTCCCACTCCTTTTTTTGAGTGAGTAGATTCATTGCATTTAAACAACTATACCAATTAGAAACACACACACACACACACACACACACACACACACACACACACACACACAATGATACCAATTTACCAATGTCCCCTTGAAGTTGTTGCAGCAAGCTTTCTTTGTTTTCATTTCTAGCTGAGAAAATAATGGAAGGGCTGCGCAGAACCAATCCCTGGCAAAGCTCAACCAGAGCCCAGGTGTGTTGACTCCCTCTCAATCACCTTTGATAGCTTCTCAGGCGGGAGTAACTCCACACTCATTTGCTCAAATGCCAGTAGTATTGCAAGACATGCAAGCTAAGTAAGCCTAAAGAGGTCTGGAGGATGGAGGAGAAAAAAAGAAAGAAAACGAGGAGAAGAAATACTGGGGAAAGGACCCATGGAAAGAAGCAGAAGGGGAAGGAGAAAGCAGATTATTATTATATTACGAAATGATGTGCGTGGTCATGGATGTATATGCCTTCCTCCAGCACTTGTCTTACAAATCGTCGAGATGTGCCATATCGACAACGTAAAACAGCCTCTCTGCAACTTGACTTCTTGTGTGAAGACCTCGCTACCTGCTTGCCATCCTCCCTGCTTTGGAACAGCAAGCCAGCTCGTGGTCATGGTGAAGAGGAATCTGCTACCTACTGGGCGTGAGCTGGCCAAATAGTCAAAATTAAAGAACAGTTTACAAAAAGGGGGGGGGGCGGTGCCTGGGTGGCTCTGTCGGTTGAGCGTCTGACTTCAGCTCAGGTCATGATCTTGCGGTTCGTGAGTTCAAGCCCCGTGTCGGGCTCTGTGCTGACAGCTCAGAGCCTGGAGCCTGCTTCTGATTCTGTGTCTCCCTCTCTCTCTCCCCTCCCCTGCTCATGCTCTGTCGCTGTCTCTCAAAAATGAATAAACGTTAAAGAAATTTTAAAAAGAATTAAAGAACAGTTACCAGCAACTAATAACTAAAATTCAGAATTATATTTAAAACATTATCATGAAGGAATTCTTTCTACTAGAAATAATGCCTTCATCTAATCAGCCTCCAACAAAACTTGATATTCCAGCCAGAAGACTTGGACATACATGGACAAGGTGTGTGACCCAAGAAACGGCTGTGATGATTATTCAGATGAATCCCCTAAAACTGACAATAGGTGTACTTGATGTGGTTTTTTATGGTGATATAAACATCCAATTTGATATTATTTATGTGATGAAGTTAACTGATAATGTTTTATATTTAGCCAAAACAATGTTTCAGGAGGAAAAAAATTGCCTTAGTTTGCATATTTCTATGATTGTGGAAATTCCCGCTCTTTACATATATGGTAACTGACGGGTTTTTTGGGTTTTTGTTTTGTTTTGCTCTAATTCAAAAAACAATTTTTTTAATGTTATATATTTATTTTTGAGGCAGAAAGAGACACAGCATGAGCAGGGGAGGAGCAGAGAGAGAGGAAGACACAGAATCCGAAGCAGGCTCCAGGCTCTGAGCTGTCAGCCCCGAGACCGACGCGGGGCTCGAACTCAGGAACCGCGAGATCGCGACCTGAACGGAAGTCGGATGCTCAACCGACTGAGCCACCCGGGCGCCCCTCGCTGTAAGTTTTTTTGTTTTTTTGTTTTTTTTTTTAATTGAAGTATACTTGACATACATTAGTTTCTGGTGTGTAACAGAGGGGTTGCACAAGTCTACGTGTTCTCCTATGCTCACCACAAGTGTAGCCGCCATGTGTCAGCATGCAGCCCTTTTAAAACACCACTGACCGGACTCCCTGCCCTGTGCCTTTCATCCCCACACGTATTCGTTCCATCACCGGAAGCCTGTGCCTCCCGCTGCCCTTCACCCATTTTCCCATCCCCCTAACCCCCCTCTCCTCTGGCAACCATCAGTTTGTTCTCTCTATTTATGGATCTGTTTCTGCTTTTTGTTTGTTTATTCACTTGTTTTTGTTGTTTTCAGATTTCACTTGTATTTGTTGTTTTCAGATTCCACACGGAAGTGAAATCATATGGTATTTGTCTTTCTCTATCTGACTTATTTCACTTAGTATAATACCCTCTAGCTCTACTCATGTTGTTACAAATGACAAGTTCATTCTTTTTTTTGTGGCTGATATTCCATTGTGTATCTATACTACATATTCTTTATTCATTTGCCTATGGACACTTGGGTTGTTTTCATACCTTGGCTAATGTAAATAATGCTGCCACAAACACAAGGGTGCATATATCTTTTTTGAATTAGTGTTTTTGTTTTCTTTGGGTAAATATCCAGGAGTGGAATTACTGGATGGCATGGTATTTCTATTTTTACTTGTTTGAGGAACCTCCATACTGTTTTCCAGTGTGTGCACTAATTTTATTTCCACCAACAATACATGAGAGTTCTGTTTTTCTTCACATTCTTGCCAACACTTATTACTTCTCGTCTTTCTTTTTCTTCTTTTCAATGTTTATTTTTGAGAGAGATATAGCGTGAGCAGGGAAGGGACAGAGAGAGAGGGAGACACAGAATCTGCATCAGGGTCCAGGCTCCAAGCTGTCAACACAGAGCCTGACGTAGGGCTTGAACTCACAAACTGTAAGATCATGACCTGAGCCGAAGTCAGATGCTCAACCAACTGAACCACCCAAGGGCCCCTATTTCTTGTTGTTTTGTTACTAGGCATTCTGACAGATGTAAGGTGATATTGTGGGTTTGATTTGCATATTCTTGATCATGAGTGATATTCAGGATCTTTTCATATGTCTGTTGGCCATCTGTATGTCTTCTTTGGGAAAATGTCTATTTAGTCCTCTATTTTTAAATTGGGTTTTTTGTTTGTTTTGTTTTTTTGTGTGTGGTTTGTTTTTTTGTTTGTTTCTTTGTTTTGTTTTCGTGTTTGGTTGTTTAAGTTCTTTTTATATATTATGGATATTAATCTCTTACTGGGTTGCAAATTTCTTCTTCCATGTATTAGGTTGCCTTTTTGTTTCCTTCACTGTGCAAAAGCTTTTCATTTTGATGTAGTCCCAATAGTTTATTTTTCTTTTGTTTCCCTTGCCTCAGGAGACCCATCTAAAAAAATGTTTCTATGCTTCATGTCAAAGAAATTATTGCCCATGTTTTTCTTCTAGGAGTTTTATGGTTTCAGGTCTCACATTTAGGTCTTTAATCCATTTTGAGGTTATTTTTGTGTATGGCGTAAAAGCAAAGTGGTCCAGTTTCATTCTTTTGTACGTAGCTGTCCAGTTTTTCCAGCACCATTTGTTGAAGAGACTGTCTTCTCCCACTGTATATTCTTGCCTCCTTTGTCATAGATTGCCCATATGAGCATGGGTTTATTTCTGGGTTCTCTATGCCGTTGCATTGATCTATGTGTCTGTTTCTGTGTCAGTGCCATAGTGTTTTGATTCCTATAGCTTTGAAGTATATATTGAAATCTATGATTTTGATGCCTTCAGCTTGTTCTTCTTTCTCAAAATTACTTTGGCTTAATTGATGTTTTAGTGAGTTCTTGGAGTAGCTACCTTTGCATTTCAACTACATACATTAATATATACTTAGAAACCTTCCTAAGGATATTTACACCCATGATTGAGCAGTTCCATCATGTCCAGGAGTTTGCGTTTTTAAAGCAGGTTAGTTCTCTACCTAATAAGCAAATACAGTCAGATTTGCAAAGTTCAACAAAGGAAATAATCTTGATGGGCAACTCTTGTCCGTTATCAAATTCCTTTTGGATTTCTTTGGAAATTTTGGTAAAGATCAAAGGCAAGTCTGTTGAACACTTTGGGTCTCAAAGATTCTTGTTTGTTTAACCTTGGGTGTTTCCTCACTCCTCCTCCACCACTCTCCTCTCTGCCTCCCGCGGTGCTCTCCGTGGTGGTTTAAACACTGCAGCACCCCATCACTTTACAAACTGGCAAGGCTGTTTTGTCTAGAAACCATGGTGGTAGATACAATTCTAATACCTCATGCCCTGGTCACTGGGTAAAAGCCTTATCAGAAATATCCTTCACTAAATAGATCCGTTCCTACCTTTTGTCTGGCCATTATGGAAGGTAGAAACAGAAACGCTTCCTGGGAGTTGCGTGTTATCTAACAACGCACTGACAATAAAAGGCAAGAGTATAAACAGATCCTTGTCTTCTTGCTAACTGCCAATTAGCGAACACTGATTCTCTTCCCTGCTTACTGAGCACGTAAACTCATATGGCCCCTTCCTTATTTATGGAGTGTGTCAGTATGTTTATTTTCAGACCGATGGAGAGAGGCAGGACTCTTCTTGGCTTTTCAAAGCACGAATTCTTTCACCAAAACATGTAGAATCTTTAATAGACATCTGCAATTTTCCCCTTGGATAGTTTTCACTCATATTTTTAGGACCCAAAGGGCTTTTTCTTTTCCAAGAGCATCTTTTCCAGGCCGCCTTGACATTTTAACAGTAATGATTTTAAAAATAAATAAAATTGTCTAGTTTTACAGTGCACAAAGTGTTCAGCCTAGAGATGTGATACTGTTTTCTTTGCTGACTATGCCTGCATTCCCCAAACATGCTGCAAAAATGGCATTCAAGACCGTGCTGATTGGAGTGATGAAAATTTATGTGAATAGAAGACTTTTCTAATCATTGTTTTGGAAAAGCCTTAAAAACCTGTTATTAGTTACCTTAAGACTTCTCTCCAAAAAAGAAAAGAAAAAATTGACATATGTATCTTATTGGGCAGAGGGGCCTCCTAAAGCATGAATCCGGTGTTATGTAACGGAGAAAAATTATTAGTAGAAATCAGACCCAACCTTTAGTGACCGTCAGCCCATTTTAAACTTGTTTCCAAATTTTAGAATGTAGCTTTCTGTCCTGTGCACCACAGGGTTACTGGGAGGACGACACAACTGTACTCTAGTTTAACTATTTCAACAAAGAAAAGGTATTAATCCCAAGAGTTTTCAGATCAAAATTTGATCCCTATCTCTTCATTGGCCAAGCCTTGGTTCTGATGCAGCTAAAAGCTAGTTTGGCCCAGGACTAGTCTTAAGAGTAGTGGACACCTGCCAGCATGTAGTGACAGCATCCAGAAGATCAACCAGATGAGAATCATCTGCCCTTCTAAGCCGGCCAAGACTTAAAACTCTTTCTAGTAGTTGCTGAGGTCAAAAGAGCAGACCTAGGTTTGACTCTCGTGCTACCACACAACAGGCTGTGTTGATCTGACAAACTATTTTCACCTCTTGAAGTTGGCTTCCTTATCTGTACCACATGGCTCTTTTGGGGGAAGGGGGAGATTATTATGATAACCAATGAGATTATATAAAACAAGTGGTACAGAGCCTAACACATAATAGCCACCAGAACTGTGGGCAATTAAAGAAAAATTGTAAGGGTATGGTAGATTGCAGTATTGTTCAAAAGTATTGGCTGTCCTGCTCTGAAGGAGTACATTTCTCCAGGCCTCGTGACCCTCAGATTGGACTATGCACATGACTTGCTCCGGCTGATGAAATTTGATTCATGACGTGCGTCGCTTCCTAAGTTTTCAGAGCCAGATGGTTGTTTGCTCTCTTTTCCCTGTCCTGAGACTAGCAATGTTCTGATCAGATGCTGTTCTTGCAGTAAAGTGGACCCCAGCCACAGGCAAAGCACACGTATCAAGAGTGACAGAGAAATCTTTGTAGCAACTAAAATAGTCATTTGTAACTGTAGCATAATCCTGATAGTGAAGGTGTTACAAGAACTTTTCTTATTAATATATAGCCACTAACACACACCAGACCATTTAAAAAATGGACCAAAGAAGTTTTCTTGAGGTTGTCGGAGAGTCTCTGACTACAGGCACAACAGAATTAACCCTACCCAGCATCTGTTAAAAGAAGCAAGTTGCCCTGTGTAGGCCTGGCCTGGAAACCGATTGCATTTCCTCATCTAGCTCCTTTCCTGTACAGATCTTGGGCAAACACCTGGGAGGATACTCAGGTAGTAGCATATTCTTCACAGGCCTAAGTCAGCCTGTCACTTTCAACTCCATTTCTTGAGATGAGTTGGGAAACTAACTTAAAATCTCATCTACTCCAAGTATGCCCAATGCACCTGCAGCATCAGACTCACTTGGGAGTAGATCAGAAATGAAAACCCTCAGGCCTCCTCTAGCCTTTCCCAATCTTCTGTCCTCCTTTAGACATTCTGTTTGGTCAGTTACATACAAGCAAAATTTGTTGAGTAACGGTGTTAAAAGCCAGCAAATGACCCATTTTCTCATTTGCTGGGAAGCCGAATGCTCCAGACAGAGGCTACCCCTGAGTCTGGCACCTGCAACTTTGTAGCAGAGCCTAACCTGACCCACAATACTCTGCAAACATGCACTTCTCTGTAATTTTGTAAACCATGGAGACTGCAGAGTCCGTTACTGTAGCAGTGGACTTTAACAAGACTGACACATCCTTGGAAAGTAATACAATGTTTAAATATGAAAATAGTATCTACACAAGCATTTCATTTTTGTAGTTTACTTACAGTGACTTTTAGATATAGCTGCATAGTACCCTCACAAGGTACTTACTAATTATTATGGAAATTTAACATTCTCATTGTTGCAAGAAAAAGCTAAAACTATCTTTTCATCTGGCCTTAAAGCAGATGACATTTATTTTAAATGCCATTTGTAAATTTTTAAGTTACTTCAACATTGATTGCTAACACAATTTAAGTAGCCTTATATTGAGACGGATCTTTGGGACAATGTCCTGATTGGGGTGCAGGCACAAGTATTGTTTGTTAAATCTCTTGCAACTGTACACATCATTTTTACTGTGTTATTTTAAAAAGAAAACAGGAGGAGCCACCTGGCTGCCTCAGTTCGTACAGCATGCATCTCTTGATCTTGGGAGTTGTAAGTCTGAGCCCCACGTTGGGTGCCGAGATTTCTTAAAATAAAAAAATACATAAATACATACAGTAAATTTTTTTAAAGAGAAAAAAGTAGCCCTACTACAGTGTTACCACTTGAATTTAATTAACATAAGGTGGCATTCCTAATACAAACACTACTTTTTACACGTGTCTTACAGAATATTCTACAAGGGTTATTAAGAGATTACTTTCCTTTTTAGGTAACTTTGGGTTACAACTACAAAATGGAGCTACTCCTCCCTACTTCATAGACTGAGGATTAAATGAGAGAAAATGAAGTGCAATAATATATTAAAGGCACTTAGTATACATTTAAGAGATAGACCATATTAAGAGAAAAAAACTCATGCTCAAAAGAATATTTCATTCTCATTTTATAGTTATATCCATTACATAAACCACTGTAGCCCTGAGGATTGGAGAAAAGTTTTAAAACATAACTTTATATCACCTGTGTTACATTATATGGCCATTTAAAATCTTTAATCAAATTTCATCAAAGATTACCAGTCATATTACATGCCATGATTAGCTATGAATAACTTTGCTTTCTGTGTACAAATTAGTGTCAGTGAAATAAAAAATGAAACCATATACTAGGCAAAGAACTTTATTAATCTTGTTTCAAACTTTATTCCCAGGCTTCTTCAGCTTAATTAGCTGCAAAGAATGAATTGTGTATAAGCAAAAACTGAAAAGAGCTGCAGTGTCCAAGGGGCTTGGGCTTAAAAATATTAGAGATCTAGATTTTATCAGATCCATGAACAAAATTTTTAAAAAGCAGTCATAATATAAAATAGCAGCTCCCAGTAACTTCTTCAAGTTTTATCTTCTTCAGAAGTTGACTCAATTCAGTTTGCTTCATTCTTGGAAGCTTCATCAAAATTCTCCACAAGATCTAGAAAAAGAAAAAGGTAGAAACTCTGAAAAAAGCCAAACCTACACATCAATGGATTTTATTTTATTTTATTTTTCAACGTTTTTTATTTTTATTTTTGGGACAGAGAGAGACAGAGCATGAACGGGGGAGGGGCAGAGAGAGAGGGAGACACAGAATCGGAAACAGGCTCCAGGCTCCGAGCCATCAGCCCAGAGCCCGACGCGGGGCTCGAACTCACGGACCGCGAGATCGTGACCTGGCTGAAGTCGGACGCTTAACCGACTGCGCCACCCCGGCGCCCCAGCCCATCAATGGATTTTAAAGAGATTTACCAAGTAACAGCTAAGACAGAAAAAACCCTCCTAATTGCCAAGAGTTCTGATTTTAGAATAGTTACACCATACCCCCAAGACTCTTGAACGATTTCTCCATGCCTTCTCGTAAATTTATTGATCTCGAAGTAGGAAACAGGGGTCTCTTTTGTGATCTATTAGTTATTATATTCATGTGACAACATACATTTTTTATTCAATATTTAAAGTTAGATACCTATACCTACTTGGGATCCCAATCAGAAGAAACCAAGTCTACAAATTTAACTCCTAGTTAAATAACTCTGCATTATTTTTTCCATTCTAAAGAAGTGAGGTTCATGTCTGCGTTTTCTGTTCTTTACCTCATTACCTCCCCCCACAAGGTACTTTCCTAGAGTATAAAGATTTTTCATTCTTCCTTGCTAAGATTCTCTAATTTAACCACAAGTGAAGGTTCCTACCTGGAACTTCATCATCATCCTCCTCTCCGGTAGCAAGTGGTGCCTTTCCATCCACAGCTGTGAAAGCGAAATATCTATGTTACACACTTGTTAAGTTTTTAATAAACATCAACCAGAAAAACAGATGAAAGGCCAAGCATTGTTACAGTTTATATTCACGATTACAACAGTGACATTTGGGATTTCATCCCTAAGTACAAGCATTAACATGGCAGTCTACAAATGAACGAGAATGTTGTTAACAGCCAACAAATCAAATTCCATACCCTTCTTTCAAGCCCTCTGGCCACCACAGGCCCTGAGGTAGTATGAGAACAACAGAATGCCCCCAGGGTAGAGGTAAACCCATATACCAAATCACGGTAAAATTTCTTATGGGAGACAAATCAAGAAGCTGTTTCTCAAATGCTGTTTTGTTAATGGCATAAGGGAGATGCTCAACAAACCTTTACTGAAATGAACATAAAAGGATCAAAAAATTAAATGCCTTTGATTAGTGGTAAGCATCCACTTTTTAAAACACAAAAAAGTAAACTACACTTAGGAGTTGAGACCTCACAGTACTAGCCCTGTAAGATTTTCAGTGGGATACTTCCAAAACCTACTTCAGCTCTGAAAGCCTTTCTAGAACCTCTTTCTTAAGTCTCTCACTGTGATACCCTCTCCCCCAACATATACATACACACACACACACACAGATAAACATGTAAAATGTCTAGCAAAATGTCTAGAAAAACATGGATGACTAAATAATGGACCACATAATAAGCCTATCTTGCTTCCACTTTCTTCAAAATTTTAATAAGAGGACCACAGCATAAAATACCTACATTTCTTAATGCACTTACTTAACTGCAGGATTTTCAGTCCTGAGCAAAATCCCTGTATTATAATTAAAAATACCCAAATAGTGCCAGGCCAGTTATTAAAACTACTGGTGATACCAGTTGTAAAAAATTTGATAATTTATAATATATTTTAATCAATTCTAAACTGTCAGTTATCAAAAATACCCCAAACTAACATTTTCATCATTTCCAGCTAATGAAGGTAAAAAATTTTAACTCTAAGATCCAAAGCAAGAAAGTTAGAAAACAATCCACTGAATCAAGTATTAATGATCGATCACAGCATACTAGTTAACTTACTGAACACACTAAGAACACTTAAAAGCAGTGTTAACAATCGTTATTTTTTAGAGGAAAACTGGCATGTCCAAATGTAAAGATACTCACATCTACTTGAAATCTTAGAAATTTACTGACAAATCAGTAACGCTAGGCAAAACCACTACTAGGAAACTTACATTGTTTGGGCAGAGCTTCAGCCAGCCTTCTTAAACTAGTCAGACTGTCTGCACCAAGTTGGTTTAAGATACTGGGTAACATTTCTGTCAGCTGCTTTGTCTCAGCATGGCCTGTAATGGTGAAAGTGTTCGCAGCCAGGGATGCCTGAACTTTAGGGTTGTTAAAGTGGATCACTGTTCCTTGGTTTGTGAACATATTCACCTATAAAGAAAAAAAGTTTAATTAGCAACACCCACCAACATTCCTTTAAAGCCAAACATTCTTTTAAGCAAAAGCTGAAGTCTGGCTAAGTAATCCACTATTCCACTGTGAAGCACAGGTGCTATTTTGCCTGAAATGGAAAGTGCAATCTAATCACTTTCAGACTCAGCAATCTCCCTACTATTTATTAATGGAGTCAAAGATTTTAAAAAATCATTTAATTCGTGACCATTAAAATTTTTTTCTACCCACATCTTGTTCTATAAAGAAATAAAATTTGGGGAACCTGGGTGGCTCATTAGGTTGAGCATCCAATTCTTGATTGTGGCTCAGGTTCTCACGCTCATGAGACCGAGCCCTGCATGGGGCTCAGGGTGGACAGCAAGGAGCCTGCTTGGGATTCTCTCTCTCGTTCTCTGCCCTGCTCATGCTCTCTCAAAAAATAAATACACTTAAAAAAATAAAAATAAAATTTGACACTTACTTCTTCAATACCAGAGATATTGTTTACTCCTAACTTCTTTAAGGAGAACTGAAGTTTTTTATCATCTGCTGTAGCTGTTCTATGAACCACCTTCTTCTTTCGGCGAGCAGTTCCCTGATTGAGGAGAAGATAACACACATAAACATCATAACAAACAGTTTCTAATTCCTTTCTGACCTTTGGTCTGTTTAAGAAAATTACTCTAAGTATAAAGTTTTAGGCAGCAAGTAGGCAATGACAGAAGCCGAAAGAGGGTAACAAATCCTTAATAACTTCTCGTTTTGTCAGATATAAACAAATTATCTTTTCAAAATCCTATTATTTAGATTATGTGCTCCAGAAGAGCAGATAAAGAGGTGGCATTATGAACCTAAATTAGGCCTCATTAAAAGTCCATATTCAGAACTATTAACCTTTTCGGTTTTTTTACATTAACCGATGAAAAATCAACATCCATTAATAGTCACAGGCAAGACAATGTATGACACATTGAAATGAGTCTGTATACAGACTTTTGTAACACCTAATAGTAAAATCTGAAATTCTTACCTTAATCTACAAGGCCCCTACATGATCTGCTCTGCCCCTATTATGCTGTTCTTGACAACATCTCTATCACATACGTATTCTCATCTTCAGCCACAGAAACCTCGTCTGAGTTCCTTAAACAGACCGAAAAGAGCCTGTGCACATACTGTTCCCTTCTTCCCCTAGCATCTGCACTGGCTTCCTCCCTTACTACAGATCTCTGTTCTTTTGGCACCGTTATCAGTGACCTTTCCCAACCACCCGATGTAAAAAAGCAACTCCAGCAGCCATCATCTTCTATCTATCCAGGTTTATTTTTCTTCATAACAAATATTACTATAAGAGAGAAATGCATTTTATTGTCTGCCTCCCCTCACTAGAATGTAAGCTTCCATTCTGTTTACTGCTATAAAAAGTTTAAAACCTTTACACGGTATATAAGGCTCTTTAGGGAAAGGCTACCACCCACCTACCTCAATATACCCCAACCTCCATACCAATTCCTGTTTGTCCTTTATTTTTTAAAAAAAAATTTTTTTTTCAACGTTTTTTATTTATTTTTGGGACAGAGAGAGACAGAGCATGAACGGGGGAGGGGCAGAGAGAGAGGGAGACACAGAATCGGAAGCAGGCTCCAGGCTCCGAGCCATCAGCCCAGAGCCTGACGCGGGGCTCGAACTCACGGACCGCGAGATCGTGACCTGGCTGAAGTCGGACGCTTAACCGACTGCGCCACCCAGGCGCCCCCCATTTGTCCTTTAAAACCCTGTTCCAACCTCTTTCAGGCCTTCCCAAACCTCTGTAATTAACTGTCCCCAAGCAAAATCATTCCCACCCTTGTACTTTGGAAACACTTCTACTGAACTATGTACATTACACTATGAAACAGATCTTTCTTTTAGAAAAGATGCCTATCTCCCCTACTACCATTAAAGCTCCCTCAGGGACCATGAACTTCTTAAATTTCATATTCTCAGGACTGAGCACAATAAAGGCTTAAATAATGATAGTTAAACCAAATAAAATACCAACAGCTACAAAAAATACTGGTTACCAGACCCAAAAAAAGCCTTTAAGAATAGACATCACCTTGATGTAGTCATGTAGCTATCTGGTTTCCAAATAATTGTCTCTAAATCTCTCTAAAAGACACTCTAACCGCTACTGTAAGATTATAAAAACAAAATGGACACACCTTCTATACATTCCACACACTTCACATGTCTAGAGTTCCATTTTTACTGATATAATTAAGTCATTATCAATGTTCTGATCAGATACTGAATACAGCATTTTTACAGGATCAGAGTAACCACAGAAAGATAGCACGCAAGCCCATTATTCAAGTTATTTCTTGTGAAACTCGTACTAAAAGAAATGATAGTTAAAAACACCAATATAAGAATATCCAAACACTGACCCACAAAGGCTATAATGAGTTTCTCTGGGACCTGAAGGCCACACCTAGCTTTTAACAATTGCTAAGAAGGCCAAGAAACACCTACTATTTGTTAATTGGCAGGTGCAGATCCTGAAGACTACCGGCTTCAGGAAAAAAAATCAGGACACATTCGTTGCTGGCAAAGTCCAGGAATTTAACAGATACACATCTCCTTATTTAAGTCTAAGTGAAACTTTTGGCTATTTCACAGAATACTCTATTTGAAAGCAAATGTTTAAAGTTGGGAAAAACTAATAGATAACAAGCTTGGTAGCAGGGAAGCTTTACAAGTTTTACCAAGTAAAGACACGCTCTGTTGGGACAAGCTACCACACCTTGTTAAATACTAGGAATGTGCTAACACAATGCAAAATACAACTAAGTAGATCTCTGTCTAGAGACAGATTTAAGTAAATTACTGATTTAAGTAAATTACTCAGAAAACAATCTAAAAATTTCCAAGTTCAAAAAAGAATACTCTTGAAAATCAGTATCAAGCAGAAAAAAACCCAATTAACCAAAACTTATCTAAAAACCTAGCAATCATTCTCATTCTCTCAGTTTTAGCATATTTACAAAGTCAAAATTGAGAGCTTATCTGCTTAGGTAATATTTTCAAATCCATAGTCACTGCTCTTAAATTTTGTGATGTACCTCTAACAAAGGTATCTTCCAAATAACCTAGAAAATACACAACTACTCTGGAATGCATTTAGCTAAGAAAGCATTACAGAAAGGTCTTAATGTGCAGGGAACACAAACTTCTACCTGTCAACTACAATTATCCAGAACCGGACATTGTAAACTGTAGTTCAAAAGACAGGTGGAACTTAAATTCAGAGTTACCTTAATTATTTACAAAAAAAAAAAAAAAAAAAAAAAAAAAAAAAAAAAAAAAAAGAGAGAGAGAGAGACAGAGAAAGAAAAAAGAAAAAAAAAAAAAAGGCATCAGCATAGCACTGAAGGTATACAACTTAGGCCAAAACAAGTTAGGAGTAGGAGGGCCACAAGGATTATCTAACTGAAATGACACATTTTCTTACTAATCAACTTAGAAAACATTTTGTTGTACTAAAACACTGTAACAATGAAAACATTTTCACAGAAATGTTTATAAGTGGTCTCTTCACCTAGATTCACTTTTTTTTTTTTTTTACTATACAACATGCGTGTCCCACTGATACACTCTACTGTATATCATTTAACCCCGCCTCCTCCTTCCCACCCCACTTTGCGAGCTCGATGAAATGCCCTCTAGAGACAGTGACAAGCCAACAATACCAAAAAAACAAACCCCCAAAAAACCCAAACCTGGAAACTTCAACAACAACAAAAAAACCCAAAAAGCTATTAAAACTTACTTTCCCACCAATGCGCACTTGTGCTTGCAGTTTGGCGAGTTTCTCCTGGTTCATGATAGTTTCTTTCATCTAGAAAAACAGGAAACCCTCAGCGAGGAAAGGTCTAGTTATCTCCAGCATTCTACGCTCTTTATTTCCCAAGACACGAGCAGAAGAAAAAACGTCCTTAACAGGCCGAGGCCTGAATCCCCAATCCACCCCGCAAAGCTCCCAATTTCAGTTTTGGGGGAGCGCAAAGGGCACCCACCTTCCTACCCCTCCTCCACAACTCCCCCCTCCCTGCAGGCCCGAAAAACGGGCGCTAACCCATGCCTGATCACCCCCGGCCCCCCACCCCCGGCCCTGGCCCGGCCTCGGCCTAGCCAGGGCCTGCCCGGCCCGGCCCGGCCACTCTCCGCAAGCCTCGCGGTACCTGAGGCTCCTGTCCTCGGGTTCCGCCGCGAGGTGGAGGAAGAGACGGCGTCGCCTCGCCCCCAGGGCAGCCGCCCCTGGCTCGACCTCGCCCCCGAGAGTCAGCCTGAGTGGGTGCGCCTGTCCGTCGCATCGCCTTCCTCTCCTCAGCCCTGTCCCTCCCTGTCTCGCTCCTTCCGGGCACTTCCCGCCCCCGTTCCCGTCCTCCTCCCACGCCGGCGTCCAGAGCCTTTTTGTACCTTGTTGGAGCGGAAATGGGACCGCGCGGGGGACTAGGGTAGGCGCTCAGGGGGTCTCGGGTGGACCAGCTGAGATTAGGCGCACACACGCGGGGACGCAAGATGGCAGCTAGAGGGAGGCCGGAAGTGATGCAACACTGCTTCCTCCTAGAGTCAGGAAACGGACTTCGCTGCGAGCTCAGCTGCTCGCTGCGCACGCGCGGCTGCAGGCCGAGGCGTTTGTGACGGTCGCGTGGGTCACATTTCTCGTCAGCGCGGGCCAGGTTGAGACCTCCCGAGGGACTCTGTGCTGGAGGCACCGCGAGTGGTCCTGGGAAAGGCCATAAAGGAGTCAGAAAGAACGGTTCTTTGCACAGTTAGGGTTGAGTAAGTCGGCCCCGATCCCCAAATTCTTTACCTTCAGAAGAAAGGGCATTTCCCATCTGCGGAAACGCTTGGGGCGCCAAGAGTGTGCTCACCTCTTTGGTCGCTCTCGCTCGCTGGATGGTGTAGATTGGAGCAGTCGTCTGAATGTTTTAGAATTTACCCTCCGGTAGAAATAAGCCTTTGACAAGACATTTTGGCCAAACGTTGTCAAAATAAGCTAATTTTGCCTTCTAGGAGGAGGAGGTTTGGGTAGGTTGCAGGACCGTGGTTCACAGGTTTTCTGGCTTGAGTGTTCAGAATGCATCCTCGAGTCCCACTCCTCAAAAGCGGTTCATTCGGACTGGGGATGGAACCGGGTAATCTGCATTTCAGCAAGCGTAGCAGGTCTCACCTGAGACCCCTGTACTTGATTACATTACTTGTTTCTTTAACAAAAAGTTGACTCCTTGATCCTTATTTGGCACGGATTTTACAATTAGCGATTCACAGTTGAACCAACTTTGTTTCTGAACTAGGTAGTGCAATCAAGGGAGAATTTGTGCCCGGTGTGTTTACAGAGACTTCTAGTATGAGTTAAAATTTCCTGAACGGTAGGACGAGCTTTAAGACAACGTTAACCTGGTTAACGTTAATCTGGTCAGCCTTTTGGTGGTCTTAGCTATGAAAAGCCTTCGCAGGGTCAAAAATGAGTCCCAAATCTCTAAGAAAAATACAATTTATACAGCAGGGAAACTTGTGTAGGTGCAGATTTCTAATTAAGATGAATCTTTTTGTATACTTCTCACCTGTACATTTGTTAAAATGTGGTGTCTCTAAGAAAATAGGACATCTGTATTGCTTTGTTAGGGTAATTGTAACAGTTGATATCTTCTTAGAAAACAGTGTTGCTCCTATATAAGACAAGTTTAGTACAGAAAAAGATGTACTATTAGGCTATGTGGGTTACTATAGAGGTCAAGATGACAGTGCAAACATCAGTCAGTGCTATAGAAATATTACAAAATATATAGAAATAGTCCCCTTTTTGAAAGTATGTCTTTGTTCAGGAACAGATTTTTTCCCCTTCTTCCATGTTACATTGAGGACATTTGAAACTTCCTATTCAATTTTTTTTTTTTTTTAACGTTTATATATTTTTGAGACAGAGAGAGACAGCATGAATGGGGGAGGGACAGAGAGAGGGAGACACAGAATCCGAAACAGGCTCCAGGCTCTGAGCTGGAGCAGTCAGCACAGAGCCCGATGCAGGGCTCGAACCCACAAACCATGAGATGATGACCTGAGCCAAAGTCATTGTTTTCTGAGCATTTACATAAACCCAAGATTCTTCTGCCTGTCACCTGATTCACCTTTTAGACACCTGTTTTCTGGAAGTAGCCCAGGTTATTATTTTCCTTTGATTCCCATGTTTCTGTCTTGTACTTTTCTAATTTTTAAGACTTTTATCGTGTTGAAAAACATGAAAGATGCCCTCATAGTAAGAAAAGAACATTTTGAATTTTGACTTCTGCTACATTTGCTTATTTTGTGAATGGTTAGGAAATTCAGATTCTGCTAATATTTATATACAAGGCTTTTTAAAAAAGTAACTGAAAGGGTTTTTTTTTTAACTCCAAAAAAGAGTTACTAAGTTACTATCTTAATCAGTGCTGACAAAGGAATAATTTATGATGTCTAGGGCAAATAAAAATTACTGGCTCCCACACTTAACTGCTTAGCTTGAACAAACCTAAGACTCATTTACTGAAGCATTCAACATGTCCTCTGTCAATAGAGCAGGTAAGAAGGGGGAAACCTGTTTGCTCTCCTTGGTTTATAGTTTATGGTCTAATCAAAGTCCATGAATTGTTTTCACCTCTCTGTTGGATTTAAGTTAGCGTCAGCAAGAGGTAAATATTTACTTTGTTTAATATTTATTAAGATCGCATTTTGACCCACAAGAGATCTTGGAAATCGCTGAGAATAAATATTCCCATGCTTCTAGTTGCTTTGTGATCTGGCCATTGACTGATAGCCACAATGGACCTTTTTTTCGTTTGTTTCTAAACCTGCTTGAACTTCTAATATAACTCACCTTTGTCAAGTTAATGGCTGCACCTCATGTAGCTTTTGGTTTAAATGTCTCAGGAAAGCCTTCTCTGACACCCTCAGCCCCATTAAGTTACCTCCATCGTTATTTTTAGTTGTGGTACTTTATTAAATGCAAATGGTGGTTTGATAATTTTGTTGAGTTAATGGATAATTCAACTAGGAATCTTAATAACACTTTCTACTAGGTTAATGTCGAGTGTTGGCTCTTTAACAGCTGGATCCTCAAAGAACTCTTAGGAGTGCTCTTATGAGGTAGGTTCTTCCCATATTACTTTACTTATTTTTGGCCATCTAACTAAAGTGTAGAGAATCAAGATGTGAAGATTGACATGACCTCATCTTCCCTCCATCAGTTCTACCATCTCTGTATATCTGAACCTATAAATATTGCCTGCCTTCTTATTACACACAGGAGAATATTCCCTCTACTTGTACTTTTGTGTATTTCATTCAGGATCTTGATTCTTCTGTTGCATCCCCTCCTATATCTCTTCCCCCCTCCCCTTTGAACTGGATCATCCTCCCTGCACAATAAAATGCCTCGTTATCATGTATCTCAAGAGAAAAGAAAATGAAAGACTCTTTTTGACCTCTCTTCCCCTCCAGCCACTACTTGCTTTTTGTGTTCCCTTTTATAGCAAAATCTTTCCAAAGAATTGTCTAACCCTCCATCTTGACAATTCCAAAAGGTAGATTCCTAGTTCTTACTTTAGTCTTTAGGTAGCATTTGACATACTTGGCTGCTTCCACATTTTTGAAACTTGTTTTTTTCCTCTAGGCTCCCAGAACCTCTCACTTGCTGATTTTCTCTCACTGGCATCTCAGTCTGCTTTGCTTTATCTTATTTCTCTGACTTTTAAATATTAGAGTTGCTTACAGTTTAGTCCTATGTTCTTTTCTGCCTGTACTCTCCCTAAACATTTTCATCCATTCCCATCGCTTTAAATGTCATCTTTAGTTTGATGAGTCCCAAATTTATAATTCCAGCCCTAACTTTTTGAATACCAGACTGAATATTCCTTTTACATTATTGTGGAAAACTTCAAGTACATAAGAGTACAAATAATAAAGTGAACTTCTATCAAACCATTGCACAGTATCAACAGTTATTAAATTAATACATACATACTTTGATTTTATTCTGAATTTTGTTTCAGAAAACTTCTATATATATAAGGTCTCTCCGGGAGAAAGATACAGAAAGTTGAGTGCTGGGAAAAGGAGGAGGAGGAGCAGAGGGCTTTTTTGTTTCGCAGAGAACCCTGGTACAGAAGCAGTTGAGTGAACATGGGGAGAGGAAAGTGTGCTTCAAAAGGAAAGATTTACTGAAGTCGTAGGGATGTCCAAAGCATCTTTCTGTTTTTTGTTTTTTGTTTTTTGTTTTTTTCTTGGTGATGTCTACACCCAACGTGAAGCTGGAACTCATAACCCCAAGATCAAAAGTCCATGTTCCTGCATCTGAGCCAGCCAGGCGCCACCAAAGCATCTTTTAAAAAATCTCAGTCACCTAATATAGTCTGTATTTCTGAGACCAGAGTGGAACCAAGGAGGTCAATTGCTTTTTTATAAGAAAAAAAAATACTTTAAATGTTTAATTGCTGGGGGAAAAAAAAGCCCACTGAAAATAAGTTGCTCTCAGAATATGTCTTGTCTGCAGTCAAACAAGGATGATAAATGGTAGGAAGCTCCTGGAGAGTCATGAAAGCAAAGCATGGAAGTCTACGTTATCCAAATTTTGCTGATTATCTATTTAGCATACTGTTTATTAAACACACTAAAATATTTTTAAGGGCTTTCACAGCTATGTAAATCTCCCCAATTCTATTATCTTCATGAAGTCTTTCAAATTCCTTAAGATAATAATGCTTTATAGAGGCCAGTTTTCTTTCATTTTATCTTGCAACATTTGCTAGTATTTATTAGTTGTACTTCAATTTCTCTATGCTTATATGCTGATGATTCGGTAGGGGCCTTCTTGTGAATAGGATAAATCAAAGTGAGAATTGTATCTTCTACTAGAGTAGAAGCAAGTGCTACAGTAACAGTGCATCAGTATACCTGATGGAGTTTGTTGCTATTTTCAGCATTTTGGTATTAAAACTGATGTGGCAACAAGAAGAGGAGGAGCGACAAACTGGTAAACTTTAGTTGCTTTAGTGAGTTTGTGGAATTGTAATTTATAAAGACAGGAGAGGACTTGGCATATAAAGAACAGGAGTATAGAGAACTTCAAGGAAACTAAAATCCTGCAGAAAAAATATATATACTGTTTATTTGTGTATCTTTTAAGTGGCTGGAAAATACTGCCAACAAGAAAGTAATGGAAACTTGATACCCTTTTTATTTTTTATTTAAAAAAAATTTTTCTAATGTTTTTATTTATTTTTGAGACAGAGAGAGACAGAGCATGAGCAGGGAGGGGCAGAGAGAGAGGGAGACAAAGAATCTGAAGCAGGCTCCAGGCTCCGAGCTGTCAGCACAGAGCCCGACGCGGGGCTTGAACTCACACACCGCAAGATCATGACCTGAGCCAAAGTCGGACGCTCAACCGACTGAGCCACCCAGGTGCCCCTTGATACCCTTTTTAAAGAAATATTGTAATTTAATACTTATTAACTTTGCCAACATCCAACATCCTTGTTTGCTCTTCTTGGGAGTCTGAACTTGTTTTTTTTTTTTTTTTTTTTTAATGTTTAATTTTGAGAGCAAGGAAACTCAGGAACCCTCAAGATCATGACCTGAAGTTAGACTCTTAACCGACTGAGCCATCCAGGTGCCCCTGAACTTGTATTCTTGGTTTAGAGAATAAGGAGTGGTAGGAAGAAGGAAGGCGATGTAGGAGATTGACACTGTGTGCATTTTATATCATTTTGGAGCTGCAGAGGTATTACAGGTTAAAGTGGTTTAAACTTTGGTTTGAGAAGAGGACACAGAGAGCCAGAGGATAATTAAACTCTAAAGGTATATCTGGGAAGTGGGTGGAGTTAACACAAATTTAGGAAGTAAAAGTAAATAAATCATTCAACAGTTTGAAGCAGTGTTTCTGGTAGAGAATGCCAGCAGAGCTTAACTTTTTAATAGAAAAAGTGGTTTTGCCTTTTCTATTTTAGGTTACGTTTTAGCACCTTTAACGATATATTCTGCAATTTATTGGGGGAAAATTTTTAAAAGATTTTATTTGCTCAAAGAAAGCAATCTGACTGCAGAAGCCAAATCTATAAACACTTTAAAATGTAAACTCTGGGATAACTTCATGACTACCAAATTGTAACTGATTCAGCTTCTTGTTTCAGTGCTTGATCTTTTCCCAAGCTCCAGTCTAGTGCCAACCAGGATCATTACACACCCCCAGGGGTATTTCATTCTTCTGGCTGAAGGGCTGTCCTGAAGTCTACACCCTTCACATTAACTGTCAGGACACCCACTATTCGTTTGTCAGATATGTCATACTGCTTATATATTACTATTTATTTATTTATAGACAAAACAGAAGTTGTCAGGGTAGAAAATAACTTAAAAGACGAACATATAATTAGTAACTTCATTTGGTTAATAAAACTATCCATATTTTAAACCTAGAGGACGTTTCATTTTGTATATTCCTGTATCATTTATCACTGATGTAAAAGAATGAAAAAAATCAGAAATAATTATTTCGTTGTTTGCATTTGGGTGATAGATTCAATATTTTTAATATATGTTAGGATGACTGTCTTTTTTTCATTCTTGAAGTTGACCTATTTGCAGGCTTCTATTCCATATACATGTTAGGTTTTGTTAAATTATTTTAAAATTTTATTGAGATTCTATAGATTAATTGGGATGCTTTTATATCTTTGCTAATTGTATGAGTCTGCACTCAGTTGCAATAAATAGATCTGGCTATTTTAAGTATATAGGGATTTAGTATAGGGAATTGGGGCTTAGAATATTATTTAAAAGGCTGGAAGAATGGACTTTAGCCTAGACCATCAGAAATGAGTCCTAGGATAGTATAGCAGAGCTAGACTGTTAAGGGAGCTGTTGCTATTGCCCCTACCGGTCAGGTGGATGGAGAATCAAGACCCCAGGACTAGAATTATCAGTGTTAAGGATGGACTACCATAGCTACAATGTAAGAATCAAGAAGATACTGTAATACTCAACGCCCACAAAGCCAATGACTGTGCTCTAGAAAGCTGCTGCAGAAAATAACTCCTATATTCACCACCATGCTTGCCATCCAAAAAACAAAGCAGCAGGAAGAAGGCTTTGGTTTTCCACACTCCAGATCTTACTTACATGTACCTAATTGGCAGAAATCATTTACTTCTAGAACACTTAACTGCAAGGATATCTGGGAAATGTAGTTCTTAACTTTTCAACATTTATAGTACAGAAAGTAAGCTTAAAAGAAATTTGAATAAATGCTGAGTGCCAGGCTACCTTATACCGTGAATATAGCACCAGTATTATTTCAAATATTTTACGTATTTATTTTACTTACATAATTTTTAAAAGATTTTTAAAACTGTTTATTTTTGAGAAAGAGAGAGGGAGAGAGAGAGAGGGCAAATGTGGGAGGGGCAGAGAGAGAGAAGGAGACACAGAATCCAAAGCAGGTTCCAGGCTCTGCACTGTCAGCACATTGCCTGACACAGGGCTCGAACTCACGAACTGCGAGATCATGACCTGAGCTGAAGTTGGAGGCTCACTAACCCAGCCACCCAGGGGCCCCTTCCTCAACATTTTTGTATCTCAGGTTTTCCTTTTCAGTTATTTTATTGTTATTTTTTTAAAAATGTTTATTTACTTTGGGGGAGGGGCAGAGAGAGGGGGACAGAGGATTGGAAGGGGGATTTTCACTGACAGGCTGACAGCAGGGAGCCCAATGTGGGGCTCGAACCCACGGACCACAAGATCATGACCTGAGCCGAAGTCAGATGCTCAACGGACTGAGCCACCCAGGCACCCCTTATTGTTTTTTTTATTCAGGTAGAGTTGACACACAATGTTACATTAGTTTCAAGTGTACAACTTAGTGATTTGACAAGTTTATATGTTACCCTCTGTTCACCACAAGTGTAGCTACCATCTGTCCCTTTACATCACTATTACAATATCATTGACTGTATTCATGATGGTGTGCCTTTTAATCCTGTGACTTGCTTATTCTATAACTATCTCCCTCTCTCCTCTACCCATTCTGCCTACCTCTCCTCCCTCCACTCACTCTCCCCTCTGGCAATCATCATTTTGTTCTCTGTATTTATAGTTCTGATTCTGCTTTTTGTTTGTTTATTCATTTTTTTGAAGATTCCATTTATGAAGGAAATCATACGGTATTTGTCTTCCTCAGTCTGACTTACTTAGCATCATACCCTAGGTCCTTCCATGTCATAATTTCATCCTTTTTATGGCTGTGTAGTATTCCTGTGTGTGTGTGTGTGTGTGTGTGTGTGTGTACACATTTTCCTTACCCATTTTTCTTTTGATGGACACTTAGGTTATATCCATGTCTTGGCTATTGTAAATTATGCTGCAGTTAACATAGGGGTGCATAGATCTTTTCAAGTTAGTGTTTTTGTTTTCCCTGGGTAAATACCCAATAGTGGGATTATTGGATCATATCGTATTTCTATTTTTAATTTCCTGAGGAACCTCCATACTATTTTCCACATTGCCTGCACCAGTTTGTATTCTCACCAACAGTGCACAAGGTTTCCATTTCCTCTTCGTTCTCACCAACACTTGTTTTTCATCTTTTTAACAAGACAGGCATGCGGTAATATTTTTTTTGTGATTCTGATTTGCATTCCCCTAATGATGAGTGATGTTGAGCATCGTTTCATGTGTCTGTTGGCCATCTGTATATCTTCTTTGGGAAAATGTCTATTCAGGTCCTCTGCCCATTTTTTTATTCGGATTGTTTGAGTTTTTTTGATATTCACTTATGTAAGTTTGGATAGTAACTTCTTATGTGTCATTTGCTATTACCTTCTCTCATTTGATATAGGGTGTCTTTTTGTTTTATTGGTGGCTTTCCTTGCAGTGCAAAAGTTTTGTGTGTGTGTGTGTGTAGTCCCAATAGTTTATTTTTGCTTTTGTTGCTCTTGCTTCAAGAGACATATCTAGGAAAATGTTGATATGTCTGATGTCAGAGAAATTATTACCTGTGTTTTCTTCTAGGATTTTTATGGTTTTAAGTCCCATGATGAGGTCTTTAATCCATTTTGAGCTTAATTTTGGGTATGTTATTAGAAAGTAGGCCGGTTTAATTCTTTTACTATAGTTGTCCAGTATTTCCAGCACCATTTATTGAAAAGACTGTCATTTCCCCATTGTATATTCTTACCTCCTTTGTCATAGATTAATTGACCATATAATTGTAGATTTATTTCTGGGGTCTCTGTTCCAATAATAAGTATTTTTTGCTATAAAGTATTAATCAGGTGGTAGTAATATTTTTCACCCTCCTGAGTTTTACAGAACTGAAAATTTCAATGTTATCCTCCCTTATTTTCTCTGAGCATACAGTCTGTTTTGAGCTCAGATATGCTGACTACATGAAGAGAATGACATTGGCATTAAATCTGTGTCGAAAGCACAAATCATGGTTATAATTTGAGTATCATGGTTAATTTTTATTTTTTTATTATGAAAAAAAATTTTAATACTTACTTTTGAGAGAGAGAGAGAGACAGAGTGTGAACAGGGTAGGGGCAGAGAGAGAGGGAGTCATAGAATCTGAAGCAGGCTCCAGGCTCTGGGCCTGTCAGCACAGAGCCCCACGTGGGACTTGAACCCATGAACCATGAAATCATGACCTGAACCAAAGTCAGACGCTTAACTGACTGAGCTAGCCAGGTTCCCCCTGTGGCTAATTTTTAGATATTGTTCTTCGCTGTTGATTCAAACAAATGAGGAGGAGTACAAATCAGTATATAAAACTGATTGTACTCACTAAAACAGAATCATGGCTTCATATTTCCATTATAAATAGCCTTTTCACATACATTATCAAGACTGAATTGAGCGTTCACTTCGTCAGTACTTACACTAAAATTAGAACAATACAGACAAGAGTAGCATGGCCCCTCTGCAAGGATAACATGCGAATTTGTGAAGGGCTCCATATTTTCTTTAAATTTTTAAAATTTTTTTATTATTTTTGAGAGATAAAGTGTGAGTGGGGGAGGGGCAGAGGGAGAGGAAGAGAGAGAATCTTAAGCAGGCTGCATCCTGAGTGCAGACTCCAATGTGGGGCTCGATCTCCCAACCATGGGATCATGAGCTAGCTGAAATCAAGAGTTAGACGCTTAACTGACTGAGCCACCAGGTGCCTCCCCGACCCCCAATTTTTTTAAAAGACTGAATAGGAAATCTTCACAAACTATGGTCAGTTATTCCAGTTTCATTTCGACTGCAGTCCTTGGACAAATAGATTTGAACCTGTTTGCTTACCTGTAAAGGTCCTCAAACTTGACTGTGAGTCACAATTTCTGGGAGAGCTCAAAGAAACAAATGTAGCTAGAGGGGCACGCTCACTGAAGGAGGCTGGGGCCAGGGCTTAGGCTTCTGTGTTTTTATCAAGTTTCCCCAGAAATTTGAGAACTATTGTCTTAGTATGCTTCTATGGATTGATTGATCTTCATACATTTTATTTATTCATTTATGTGCATATATATATAAAGAAACATGAACTAGCTAGGAATGGTCATGTAGTGCTGAGACCTCAGAGATGACAGAAGCAGCCCTGCCCTAAAAAGTTCTCAGTTTAGTGGAAGAGACAAACTGTTAATTGCAGTGTGGTGTTCTGTGCTCTGAAACAGATGGGATGCTGAGGCAGCAGGAAGGAAGGGCATCACACTTCTCCTGGAATTGCACATCAGGGAGTATTTCGTTGGTCTGAAGGGTTAGAGGAATCAACTGAGTAAGAGTGAGAGGAGAGCATTTTAGGCACAGAAGAATAAGGAGGCACAAACCACAAGGAATTTGACAAGCTAGAGTATTATTTCCCAAACCGTGGGACACTTCCCTCACTAAGCAGATTTTAGTGATTTAGGTGGTTCATGGTGGATAAGTCATTACATAGTGATAGAAATCTCCTCCCAATTCTTTTCTGCATCTTTTGTAAGAAGAACATCTTTTTTGGCTGGCTCTAGTAAGTAACAGCTTTGTAACATTTGCTAATTTCCTTTTAAAGAAAGTAGCCTTGGGGGCATCTAGATGGCTTAGTCAATTAAGGGGCCACCTCGATTTCTGCTCATGTCATGATCTCGCAGTTCGTGAGTTCAAGCCCCACGTCAGGCTTTCTGCTGTTAGCACAGAGCTTGCTTCAGATCCTCTGTCCCTGTCTTTCTGCCCCTCCCCTGTTTGCACCATCTCTCTCTGTCTCAAAAATAAACATACATTAAAAAAAAAAAAAAAAGAGGAAAGTTGTCTTAATCTCAGAGCTTCAGCTGGCAGCATTATCTAGGTAGAATTAAACTTTTATCTTCGCTATATGCCGGTTGAAGGTAACTTGCTAACTGACTTTTTGGTAGAAATACAAAGTTTCCTTTTTAAAATAATCTATTGGAATAATTAAAATTGATCTATATAAAAAATATTAAATAGCTAGTTCATTTGTTACTTGAGTATGCCAAAAATTGTGAGCAAAGTATATGAATGAATTTTTGAAGTTTAATATGGAGGTCAGTGGCAAGAGGTAAGGCTACAAAGACAAAGCAATTATGAGGGAACCTGGAGGCAATGCTAAGGACCTTGAGTTTTATTATAAAGTGAGTGGAGGTGTCATGAAGATGTTAAACAAGAGAAAGTTAGACTTGGAAAAAGCCACAAAAGATAATGCCAGAGTGAAGTGAAGAGGCTGGTAAGGGGGAGAGAGGTAGAGGGAATTCACAAATAGGTTTCGCTAAAAATAATCCAGAGCTGTTCTTGATGGACTTGTCTATTCATTAAATCAGTGGAGACTTTGAAGAGGGTGAGGTTGATCACTTTAGGAGCTTTCGGCCCCATTTAGCTGATAGCTGCAGCTTGGGTATGAACGAAATGGCTAGTTTAAGAATATAAAGCATGACACTTCCACAGACTATTAGTTACAGAGGTAATATTCCACGCTAAAATTTTTATAAGAAATTTGGAGTATAGCAAAATTACTGCTCTCTGATAATAGGTACCAAAAATATGTACCATTAAAAATCAAAACGAAAGGGGGGGTGCTTTGCTGGCTCAGTCGACCAGTAGAGCATGTGACTTTTGATCTTGGGGTTGAGTCCCATGTTGGATATAGAGATTACTTAAAAATAAAATCTTCAAAAAAATTTACAAAAAATCTTCTTCCATGTAATTTGAGTGAAATATTTCATATTACTGCCCACTCCCCCAACATCTGGGTGCACAACTCTTGTCAAGTCTTGGTTCCCACAGAGATTGGGCCAAGAGTGAATGCCAGGGGCTCTAAACAGTGACCACGCTGGGTCATAGAACCAGATGCCAGACATCTGTCTTCTGTCAACCAGGATCAAAATGAAGTCCTATGCACTAGATGACTTAACATGTAACATATAACCTAAGCAAAGATTGCCCTGTTGCCTATTGAGCAAAATCTCAATTATAAGCCTTTCGTTCTCACCTTCTCAATAGCTGTGAAGATATGGACCCTGGCAAAATGGCCTTGTGCTCTTGGTTGGTTTTTTTCTTGATGCTGGCCTGCCTTATTTTTTCAAGTATCTTTTTACGGGGGGACTCCTGGGTGGCTCAGGAGGTTAAGTATCTGACTCTTGATTTCAGCTCAGGTCATGAGCTCATAGTTGTGAGATCTGCCTCTCTGCCACTCACCTTCATTCTCTCTCTCTCAAAAACCAAACAATAAAAAATAAAAATGTTTTTAGGCTCTCCTTCTTTCCTTTTCCTTAGACTTTCCACAGGACCTTCTCCTTTTCTCTCTTGGAGCCAAAGAGTTCAGCCATTTTCTGAGCCTCCACAGTTGAGTTTCTGCTGACTTTTGAATTTATATCGCAAATCCTGGCTCCTTATTCCCCGTTCTATATTTTCAGATGCCTTTTGAATCCATTTGGTTGTCCTCAAGTGTAATGTAACCCAACTTAAATCTTCCTAGTGAATTAAATCTCTTTAAATAATCCCATTTTTGGCTATCAGTTTCTGAGGCTGATAAAATGACACACTCCAGGCTATTTGGTCTGCTGTTCAACGATTTGGGTCCACAAAAAGATGAACAATGTTAATTGATTGTGCACCCACAGAATAAAGAAGCCATCTTTTGTTGCTTCCAAATTTCTCTTCCTTCCTTGGAAACCCTTTGGGAGTGGAGTTGTTGAAAATAAAAAGATCACTAAATTTCAGATTTTTGAGGATAGGACTATTAAATGGAATACTCATGAGGAATACCAAACAGCTTTAATTGCTTGTGAATATACTAATTAGAACCTTACAAATTCCAAAATATATTGGCTGCTATACCAAAGTTCAATTTTTAAAAATTTGTATTTAGGGCGCCTGGGTAGCTCAGTTGGTTATGTGTCTGACTCTTGATTTCAGTTCAGGTCATGATTTCATGGTGATGAGATCAAGCTCGGAGTCAGGCTCCATGCTGGGCATGGAGACTGCTTAAGATTCTCTCTCTCTCTCGCTCCCTCCTGCCCCTCTCCCCCTCTCTCTCTCCCTCTCCCTCTCCCCCTCTCTCTAACTTGTGCGCACAAAAAATTTTTTTGTATTTACATGCTTTATAATAAAATTACCAAATCAGTTTCACCTTCTGTTTATCTGTCATAAATTAACAGTAGACATTTTTCAGGGAGGTCAGAGTAGAATTTCATGTAGATTTAAGTTTATGGCCTTTCAGTGTGTAGCACCTTAATGGTACATACTTAATGACTGGTGAGCTGATGATAGAATGTCACATAATTTATGTATATTTACATATAGAGCAAACATTACAAAAAGGAAATAAAACACATTTCTTCAAATAAACACTAATTCATAATTTAACCAAGAAAATAAAAGTTGCACTAAAAATACTGCTATAAGTTTAGTGTCTCAGATGCAGAATCATAACCAGCAAGAACTATAACAGTCTCCCTGAGAGTGGAGTTTGAGTAGGGAGAGGTGATGGGCTAAGTCCCCAAATGGGAAAAGCAGCTTTGAGTGAGAAACCAAAGAGGGGTTCCTGGACCCTGGATAGAGAGTCATGGAATTAATGAACTGGGCAGTGTTGATTTTACAAAGTGAAAACGCTTCTGGTTGCTGGTAACGGAGACAGAACTCCATCTGGCTTAAGCCACAAAAGACATCAAGAACTCCAGGGGTTCCTATGATAGCTTCAGGCTTGGCTAGATCTAGGTTTTCAGGGATACCACCAAATACTGCCCCTCTCCTTTAGTTTTACTCTCTGGTAGCCTTGGCACAGGTTATGCCAAAGAGAGACTTCACAGCTCCAGGCTCACAGCCTGGCAAATGTAACTCTTAACAGAAAAGGATCTCTTCTCAGTTCCAGCAAGAGTCCCAGGATTAACTGTGATTGGCCTGACTCAAGTGCCATGTCCACTGCTGGACAAGCCTGGATCATCTACCACCACTGGAGCTAAGCAATGGGATTCTGTCATTGGAAGGTAGACAACAACCTGGGGTAGAACAAAAGCAAGAAAGGGGACACGAGGACAAGAAAAGATTAATAAACTCATTTCAAATTTTGGCTGAGATTCATCCTGGCAAACCAACAGCAAAATGTTTTCATGCCAAAAAGCCTACAATGCCTTTAATTCACAGTTTCTCAAGTTTTAAAAAATTATTCAAAAACAATTATTCCTCTAAAGAGCCTTTCAGACATGTTTTTGCCTAATCACCTGCCCATGAGATTTTAAACACCACAGACACTGTATGCTTATTTACTATATGCATATTTGTGCTTTATATATAAGAAGAGTAAGTATAAAGCTGACTAATGCAGGCTTAAGAACAACAAAATAAAATTTTAAGTTAAAATTTTAGTTAAATTGATAATCAGCGGCGCGTGGCTGGCTCAGTTGGTAGAGCATGTGACTCTTGATCTCAGGGTTGTAAGTTCGAGCCCTACGTTGGGTGAAGAGATTTAAAAATAAAATCTTAAAAAAAGAAAAAGCTATTAGCATTTAACTTTAACTATATTTGCTGAGTAACTTTTAATATAGTTTACTTAGAAACTGTAATGTATCAAATCAATATACATATTAGCAATTTTAGAAGTATATAATAATAGCAATGTAATCAGTTTAAAAAGAAATCATCCAAAATGGTTATTTTTTTTCAGCAAAACAGTAACAATTGAAGAAAATTAAATTTCCTAGGTATTAAGTTTTGCTTGATATGAGAAAATGTCTTTTAACTAGATGCTAGATGCTTACTCAAATATTGTTGACACTTCTTTTCAGCCCTTGGCATAGTGAATGATGATTGACTAACTTTTGTAGGATTAAATAGTAAAATACAAGCCATTAAAAATTTTTTTTAATGTTTATTTATTTTTGAGAGAGAGTGAGACAGCATGAGTGGAGGAAGGGCAGGGAGAGAGCGAGACACAGAATCTGAAGCAGGCTCCTGGCTCTGAGCTGTTAGCAGAGTGCCTGATGTGGGGCTCGAACTCATGAACTGTGAGATCATGACCTGAGCTGAAGTCGGACGCTTAGCCCACTGAGCCACCCAAGCGGCCCAAAATACAAGTCGTTTTTTAAAGCATCCAACATAGACAACATCCTCAAGGCAGCCAATGGCAGCCAACAGTACAGCAGGCCACCACTCACAATATGACTTTGAGATTGAGCAGTTGAGAGAAAGTCTTCAAATCACAGCCCCCTATTCACCATGTAGTACTGATCTGGCATCCATTTGTGTATCTTCCAAGTTAATGCCTGTGTTGCACATGTGATGCCCAATAAAGCTCAACAAGAGAAATTATATACGAAGGAATAAGATTTTCTTGGAACTACTGGGAGGAAAGGGAGGGAGGGAGGGAGGGAGGAAGAGAAAAAGAGAGAGGGAGGGGAGAGGAAGGGAGATGATGTCTGAAGAACTTGCCTTGTGTGGAGCAAAAAGAGTCCCCTCCTTTTCCTAACCCAGGAAACCCCAATAAACCCTTTGAGAATCAAAAAAAAGATTTTTTTTTTTCTTGAGTAGGGTGGAGCTTTGAATGGCCTGAAACCCTTGTAATCCCATACTTTGCACAGTACGTCTCTTGAGGGCACTATCACTCCCACTGGGAGTGGATATGCTAACATGTAGCCTAAAAAGCAACTTTCAGGGCGCCTGGGTGGCTCAGTCGGTTAAGCGTCCGACTTCGGCTCAGGTCATGATCTCACGGTCTGTGAGTTCAAGCCCCTCGTCGGGCTCTGTGCTGACAGCTCAGAGCCTGGAGCCTGCTTCATATTCTGTGTCTCCCTCTCTCTCTGACCCTCCCCTGTTCATGCTCTCTCTCTGTCTCAAAAATAAATAAAACATTTAAAAAAAAATTTTAGAAAAGCAACTTTCTCCCCCTCACGTTGAGGTGAACTCTATCTTCCAGTGAAGTTTACTAATTGGTTCCGATGTTTCCATACCAAACAGACTTAATCTCTTTTATAACAGATCCTCAAGTATTTGATAACTGAAATTTTATTCTTTCTATACTGACTAGTTTCTCTAAGCTTTTCCTTTCTGAGGCTAAACATAACCACAGGTTCCTTGAACTGCCATTCATTTGACTCAGTTCCCCTATTGCACACACATTCTTTAGGGGCAGGCCTTACGTCTTGTCTGGTTGCCCTATTTGGATCCACTCCAATTTGTTGTTAAACTTAGGTGTCTATCTGAACATAGTATCTGAGCCCAAATCGAGGAAGGCGATCTCTTCACCTGTTTTGGATGGTGTTCACCTATTAGCAGAGTCACCAGGGCAGCCTGACTAGCTTGCCAATACCTATTGAGTAATAAACGGAAATCCCTAAGCCTTTCTTCACAGGTCCTGTTGGTAGGTTGAGTTCTTCCTCCATCCAGTTCTAGTTTTCTGAGACTTACGTGTGATTTTCATTCACACCTATTACATGTCCTCTTGGGCTCTTCCACTTATTCCTTCATGTTGAGACATTTGAAGATCCTGATTCTATTATCCAGTTCATTCATCCATCCCATCCATTCATTCATTACTTACACTTGCTTTTCTGAAGATACTTTCATAAAAGTAAGAACAGAAACAAAAGTCCCTATGAGGTAAAAAGAAGGAAAGTTTCCAGTTCCTAGAGTTAATATGAATGCTGAGACTGAGCACATGGAAGTTCACAGCTAAGCTTTGCCCCCAAGAGACTGTGTTCCTCCTTCATGTGTCTCCTGTTGCAGGGAGAGAACGGATGTAAAAGGGTCATCTCAGGAATTCTTGTATAATGGCTTTTTCAAAATAAATCTCCTTGGCACCTGAGATCTAATCACCTACTGGTGTCAGTGTGGGTTGGAAATTGTAGATGTTAGTGGAGTAACAATCTTGTAGAAGTTAAAAACAGCGTCCTTTTGAAGCCCATTATACATAAAGTATTTTATCATTCTGGCCATGTTAACATATGTTAACAATGTGACATCAAACACTGAGTCAATCAACAGTATAATTCGGGGGAAAAAAGACCTTGCTACTGATACTCTCTATAATGAAGGCAAAAGAGTGTTTCTGACTTGAATTATTTGGACGTTTAGCCCAGTTCTCCACTCAGAGAATGGACCTGGCTTATGAGAGTTAATTCATACCATTTGGAGGTTGAAACGGTTATAAAGCTGCTTTGGAATGTCCTAAATTGTGCCTAAGAGACCTGTTTTTGACAGATGTGTTCATGTAGTCCAGTCAATTGGCATATGGAATTTTTATGTACAAGCTATGCAAAAGTTTCAACATGTAACATTTATTAGTGCTTCCCCTGGCACAGAGAGACAGATGGTATACACATTACTTGCAGAAGCAGGCTTTGCAGTGGCTTACAAGCCTGACTTTGCTCAGTTACCTAGGTCACTTAACTGCCACCACCCCCACCTCCCCACCCCCCATCAACACACACATGCATGAGAGGCCAAACCTTCCCTCCTCTGACCCTAGAATTTGCTATAGTAATTCTCTCCCAATTGCTTGACTTAATATTTCTCCTTCCCCTTCCTTGGCCCAGATCCCCACCTCCTCTGTCTTTTCATTCCCTCCAGCTGGTCCATGCTGAGGTAAGGAAGAACACTCCCCCACAGCTGTTCTCAGCCCCCACCCATCCCTAATGTTAGTCTTGGCAGCATCCAGCCCGTTTCCCCCACATTAACCCCAAGCTCCTCCTCCCTTTAAGTCTCAGCTGCAGTAATGAAATGCCCAGTTGCAAGAGCTGCAGATTAATCTTCTGTCCCAGTTCTTCTTTTTTTCTTTCTTCTTTTTTAATGTTTATTTTTGAGAGAAAGAGAGTGGGAGCAGGGAAGTGGCAGAGAGAGAGAGAGGGAGAGATTCCCAAGCAGGCTCCCCACTGCCAGCACAGCCCAATGTGCAGCTGAAACTCACCGACCAGGAGATCATGATCTGAGCTGAATTGAAGAGTTGGACATTCAACCAGCTGAGCCACGCAGGTGCCCATGTATGTGTATTTTTAAAAGGTATATCTATGGAAGTGAAAAACTAAGTCTGAATTCTATTCTTTAGTTGCCCAGAGAAGGAGAGAAATTCAGAAGCTCAGAAGCTACAATGGTCACAGTTGAAAAAGGAAGTGAGTTGGACCGACTGGGGATTTAGCCAGGGAGCCTTTGAAGATAAATTAGCAGGAAACCGTGACAGCTTCAACTCCTTCAACCCTTTTGGGGTCCCCGAAAGGCCCATTTCCCCTCTGCTCCACTTCTTTGGCCTCCATCTAGATCCTCACCCTAATCTTGTTCTAGCATCTTTCCTTTTCTTCCCAACCTCTTGTTTTAGATGCAGAAGTATAAAGCAAGGGGATCCCCCATTTCTTTACAGTGGTGAGGGTGAAGGGTAGAGGAGAGATATAATGAAGTTCTAGACATACCCATTTGCAGGTTGAATAGTGCTATTAGAAACGCCTTAAACAGAAAGATTGGGCTTACTCAGTAGGCCACAGAGTATGCTAGAAAGAGAACTGGCCCAGGAACCTGAAACTTTCCTTCCAGGTTTGGCTCTGTACCCAGCACTTTGGGCAGATCATGTAACTTACGTGCTAGCTCTGCAAAGCATCCATTTATATACCTTTCAAGTAGAAATTATGATATCTGCTCACCTCACAAGACTGTAGGGGATTTTGGACTATATAAACAGGCAAAGAATGCTTTGAAAGACACAAAAATACAGTGTATAATAAAGGTCGTACCTTAAATCAGTGAGAAGAATGTGCACACATGGTCCCTGACTTATGCTGGTTTGAGCTGTGTAACAGACCAGGATACTCACTCTTGCTAGCAGGTGAAACATAATCTGACAGGAGGCTTTAGCATGGGATAGGGAAACTGAAAATGCAGACTTCACTGGATAGTGCTAAGAGGGAATGTAGACTTTTAAGACCCCCAAAACATATCTTTGGAATCTTAGGGTTCCAATGTTACACAATAAGCATGGACCCTTCCTGAGGCCACTTACCAGGCCCAGTGGTGAGGCACTGGCTGGCCACCTCTTGCTATTTTCATTTTCTGCCACTTCTCTCAGAAGATACATCAATGCCTTTTCTTGGACTCTAGCCTTAAAGTACTCCCCAACGAGAAATCATGACTGAATAACCCAAATTCATTGATTTTCTTTTCCTACCTGTGATTTTAAGCCTCTTGAAGGCAAGAATTGCATCAAGCTGATTTTTATATCCCCAGTGCCTAGCCCATTGCCAGGTTAACAGTAGGCACAGGCAATGATTATTGAATAATGGAAAGAACAGCTGCTAGAGAGATGAACAGAAGTATTCCTACAACAGTAGTGGAAAAGTAAAGCTTTGACAAAATATTTCCAAAATTCAGTTGGAGAAATAAATGTGCAATAGTCTAGAAATGTTTTTTTAAATGTTTTTTCTTTTAATTTTTTTAATGTTTATTTTTGAGAGAGGAAGACAGACTGCAAGTGGGGGGAGGGGAGCAGAGAGAGAGGGAGACAGAATCTGAAGCAGGCTCTAGACTCCAAGCTTTCAGCACAGAGTCCAATGCTGGGCTCGAACTCTCAAACTGTGAGATCACGAACTGAGCCAAAGTTGGATGCTTAACTGACTGAGCCACCCAGGCGCCCCTAGAAATGTTTTTTAAATGTTGATAAAGAAGGATTGAAATAGCTCTACCAGATACCACCTAACATAAAATTACGGAAATTAAACCAATGTGGTATGAGCATGAGAATTGAAGGTCTAAAAAGACCAAAAGAAGGTCCAGAAAGAAACATGAGAAAAGTTGATGTATAATAAAGGTGATACCTTAAATCAGTGAGGGAAGTATGTACAGATGGTCCCTGACTTATGATGGTGTGACATAACAATTTTTTCAACATTAGAAGGTGCTAAAGTAATAGCATTCCATGGAAACTGTACTTTGAATTTTGAATAGTGATCTTTTCCTGGCTAATGGTACCCAGTACTGCACTCTCTTGTGCTGCTAGGCAGTAGCAGGGAATTGCAGCTCCCTGTCAGGCACCTGATCTCAAGGGTGCTAACCACCATTCCAGTTTTCACTTTCAGTATGGTATTTAATAAATTACATGAGATACTCAGCACTTTATTATAAAATAAGCCTTGTGTTAGATTACTTGCCCACCTGTAAGCTAATGTAAGTCTTCTGAGCACATTTAAGGTAGGCTAGACTAAGTAAGCTAGGATGTTCCGTAGGTTAGGTGTGTTCAGTGAATTTTTGACTTACGATATTTTCAACTTATGGTGAAATTGTAATTGGGACATAACCTTACTGGAAGTTGAAGATGTCTATCATTCAGTACATGGTATTAGAACAAACTGGCTATTCGTTTGAAGGAGAGTTAAGTCTAGAATCCTTTTCCATACCTGACCAAAAAATTTTCACATGGATTTAATGTAAAAAGTGAGACATACAAATTATATATAATAAGGTATGAGTATATATTTTAAAAATCGTAGCATGGGGAACATCTCTCTAAAAATGACCCTGAACGAAGAAACCATACATGTGACCACATACAACCCCAGTGCTGCAGAAATCAGTCAAAATACAAATTGGGACAAAGTCTTTGCTTATATATGGGAAAAGATGAATGTCCTTAGTAAATAAAGGTCCTCATATATCAATAAGAACCAGTCCCCAAAAGAAATTGGGTGAAGAAGGTGAAAGGGCAGGGCGCCTGGTTGGCTCACGGTTAAGCATCTGACTCTTGATTTCGACTTAGGTCAGGATCTCACAGTTCGTGAGTTTGAGCCAAGAGTCAGGCTCTCCCTCTCTCTGCCCCTCCCCCAATCACATGCACTCTGTCTCTGGCTCTCTGTCTCTCAAAGGAAATAAACTTAGAAAAAAACGAAAGGTCAATTCGCAAAGGAAAAAAAATCAAATATTTTTTGGATATACGTGTTCAACCTCAACAGCGACTAAGGACATGCCAATTAAAATAATGAGATTTTTAGTTTTACTATTTTAATGGTGAAGACTTTAAAAAGAATATGGTGCTCAATACTGGCAGGGCTCTGGGGAAGCAGGCACTCTCGTGTCAAATGGATTGTTCAGGCGCAGGTGGGAATTAGGATGGGGTGTGAGAGAAGGGGGTGGAACAGTCATTGGTGGAGAGCACAGTGCCCGAAGAGGTTGGGTATGTTATTAGTCCTACCTGGCCTAGCTGGAGAGTTGATGAAAGTTCTCTTGGGGTAGGAAGGTGGACAGCAGGAGAACAAGGGGAAAACAGATCCCAGAAGGTTCTAGGAAAGAGTGATTTCTGATGCCATTACAGCTACATTTCCCTTCATAAATTCTTCTTTGCTCATGCCTTTGATTTTTACAGAGCATCCCAACAACTCATTACCCAGCACACATTTATACTGGTTTCTTTTAAAAAATTGTGTTACTTACTTACTTATTTATTTAGAGTGAGCATGGGGGAGGGCCAGAGAGAGAGGGGGAGAGAGAATTCCAAGCAGGCTCCAAACTCTGAGCCTGACACAGGGCTCAATCTCACCGTGAAATCATGACCTGAGCCGAAACCAAAAGTCAGATGCTTAACCCACTGAGCCATGCAGGTACCCCTAAAAGTTGTGTTTATTTTCAACATTTACATCAAGAAGTGTAATGCAGTGATAGAAAGAAGCCAGGACTGACATTTAAGTGTTGTGCAGATAGCACAGGCACCCCTTGTGGGCAGGGCAGGGTAACAGTGAGAGCTTCCAATCTCAGTTTACTAGCTGTGGGGTTTCAGGAACATCATTCAGTCTTTGAATTTCTTTCCTATATGTTTGTATTTCTGTAAGAGTAATACCACTTAACTTTACAATGTTATTGGAAGGAAAATTATGTATGTAAAATCCTGAGAGTATGTGCTCAATGAAAGTAGGTTCTCTTCTTTGCTAAGAACAGCAGCAAAGGGGTCAGTTAGTTACAGGTGTCACTACTCGTTTCATACGTGGTCTTTTTTCCATCCCAAACAAGCTCTGAGGCCTCATACTGCCTGAGGGTCTTGCTTACCCTTGATAAAGGGTTTTGGGCAAAAATAAATTAATTAATTTAAAAAATGAGCTGCTTCCTATTTTGTTGTTCTCCAGGCTGAGAAGAAGGCTGTGGCTCCTGGTACAACATTGATGGGTTCAGTCCAGCAGGGCTGCCCTCCATCTTCCTGGCTGCACAGGCTCATGTGCTATGGCTTGCATAACAACTGGAGATTATATGACCCCATCTGGTGAGGGAATGGAGAGCAGAAGGCAGGCAAACAGGAGCCCCGAAGAGCCTTCTAAGTTACTTTAATCAAATTGGAAGGGCAGTCATCTACTAAATGCAAATGACTATTCGAATTTGGGGATTACCTGTGACTGTCATAGTAAGAACACAAAACCACATGTTAAGGCTCTTCTAATGTTGAAAAAATTGTTATGTCACACCCCCATAAGTCAGGGACCATGTGTACATACTTCCCTCATTGATTTAAGCTATCACCTTTATTATACACTAATTTTTTTCCAGTTTCTTTCTGAACCTTCTGGACCAAAAGGTCAGGGATGGAAGCCCACAGTCAGCAGGGGCATGGTGGAGGTTCGATGGTTCCATCTCACACTGAGACACATGGCATTGAGTCAGGTGGCTCCTGGCATGGCTGTTGCTATGTCGCTCTTGTCTTTTGAGAGGTACTGTGGTGGGTTTAAAAAAAGAAAAAGAAAAAAAAGATTGAGTGGTACCTGGGTGGCTCAGTCAGTTGTACGTCCAACTCTTGATTTCTGCTCAGGTCACGATCCCAGGGTCGTGTGATCGAGTCCCGTGTCGGGCTCCATGCTGAGCATGGAGCCTGCTTGAGATTCTCTCTCTCCCCTTCTGCCCCTCTCCCCCACTTATGCACTTGTGAGTTCTCGGTCTTAAAAAAAATAATCGACATCAGAAATGGAAAATCAAGATCTTAATCACCCCACTGCTGTCTTCCTGGTCAGAGGTGCCCAAACCTTAACCTGCCTCAAAATCACCTGGTAGGCTTGTTGGAGGCACAGGTTCAAGAGCCCCGCCCTCAGAATTTCTGGGGTAGGGACCTGAGAATGTGCATTTCTTTTTTTTTTTTTTTTTTTCTTTTTTTTTCTCTTTTCGAGAATGTGCATTTCTAACAGACTCCCAAGTGATGCTGTTGCTGCAGGTACAGGTGTTGCTGCCCTAGGTAATTTTTAGAGAGGGTGTGACCTTGATGCTAGGGGATCCACCCTGGAGGTGAATTTGTTCCCCTTCTCCTCTCCTCCCTCCTGCCACTCTGACCAGTCTTCTCTAGTTTCAAAAAAATAAAAATCATTATCTCAGTTTCTTCTGTTTAAGACCAGGGATTTATCAACTGCAACAGAAATGACAATTTCTAATAGGGGTACATTGATATCCAGAATTCAATCCCCGACATTGCTTAAACTTTAGGAAAATCTGGAAAACGGGACAGGAAGGAAGGAAGGGCTAAAGGAATGAAGGCAACCCGCCCAGGCCTCACACCCAGATATTCTGACTTAATTGGTTCAGGGTAAGGTCCTGGCAGGAATATGTTTTACGAGCTCCCCATGCGACTCTAATTTGCAACCAGGTCTGAGACCTGCTGGTCTACATCAGTGGTTGTCAAATTTGCCTGCACCCTGGGAGCATTTGGGAAGTTTAAAAAAAAATACTGATACTTCTGTCCCATTTTCAAAGATTCTGATTTGGAATGGGCTGCAGCTTGGGCAGACAGAGTTTTTAAATCTTCTCAGGTGATCCTACTATGTCTAATATGCAGGTAAATCTATTCTGGATTTAACAAGTCAGATTGATGGCTTGGTCCTCCTCTGCAGACATTTTCTACCACACAGATTGTCAAAATGTATTCCCTCAGCCAGCATGAGCACCACCTGAGAACTTTTTAGAAATGCAGCTTTTAGGCCACACCTCAGATGCCCTGAATCAGTAATTGAGTTGTAACAAGCAGCAATCTGTGTTGTAACAAGCCCCCTGGGACTTGGATGGACCTGAACTCAGAGAAACACTGCTGTGTTATCCTGGCTGTTATCTGAGGGTTCTGTTTGCCATCTTCCCAGAGACCATCCAGCCTAAGAAGCAAGGACTTCAGTCCTCTGAATGTTGGGCAATACCAAATCCCCAGTTTCTAGATGAGCAATGCCAAAATTCTTGGTGTGACTGAGTTTTTATATAATCTGTGAAGTTTTTGTTGGCTGGAAATTGATGGCATCAAGTTGGGAGTGTCACTAACAGGCTGCAGCTGCAATCTTGGTCAAAATTCTAAGCAAAGAAGAGCTAGCAGGAGGCAGGCAACGTAAAGCAAACATTGATCCCTGTTGTCTGGGATGTGAAATAAGATCATGAAATATGAGGGGAGAGGATGGAACTCAAGGGTCTGTGCTAGGAGAAACCAGGAGAGCGCTGGTTTGGGAGTCTTTCCTTAAATGCTAGTGCCCTTAAACGTCTTTATAGGGACTTGCTTCTTGCCAAGGAAAAGAGCCTGTGTGTACTGTGTTAAATACTGAAAGAATTGATCATGTCAGAGCCAGGCAGAGTAGCACACACACAGCAGCCTAACTGAACACAGTAACATCAAGGAGTTTGTACAAAGGAGACTTGACCTGCTTGACAAAGGACTTCTTTGTGTACTCCCATAAAACCAGTTTATTCTGATTCAATTCAGCCCCGGGTTAGATGCTGGGAATTCTAAGATGGAAATGACATCGAACCTGGCTTCAAGTGGATCATACTTTCACAGGGGAGAAAGGCAAGCAAGTATATTTCTACACTGTGCTGATTGCTGTTTGTATACTCGGTGCAGCGGAAATGCAGAGAAGGATTAACACTGGATGAGGGTTGGCTTCATGGTCAGAAAAGCCTTCATGGAAGCAGACACTGGAGCTGGATTTTGGAGGGGAAATAGATTGTTTGGCTGTCAAGGTGGGTGGAGGGTTTCAACCTAGGCAGGGTCTGAGGTGGGGGCTGGGGGGAAGCAACCTACTGAGTATTGTTAGGGGGTAAATCATGAGATGGGGAGTGGCAGAGGATGTGACAGTGGCTTGAGCAGAGGTGACAGCTTTTTAGGCTAAGCTTAAGGAAGTTGAATCTGATCACACGGATCTGTGGTTGGCAGACCTAGCTGATGACCAGAATTACCTGGGGAACTTGGACTAATTCAGTGAGTCTGAGTGGGCCCTGTGATGTGTGCTGCCCAGGTGGGCAGGGAGGGAGAGGCTGACCAGGAGAAAAGAGGCTAGGAAGAGCGAAGTGGCAAGAGTGGGTAGTTCTGGAAAAGCAATTTGGAGACTAGCCCAGTGGATTGTGGAGTAACTGGGTGTCTTCCCCACTTTCAAAAGGAATGTTTAGATTTTCGAGACTGGTTTTTGTGCAATCTTTATTCAATACTTGTTGCAGAACATTTGCTGATGTGCATTGGGCCAGTAAGTGTTATCACCGCCAGTCTGGGTTTGGCAGAAGCCCCACCTGATTTTTTGCACTGTAAGTCAATTCACGTAGTAACAATAGTGGCAACAAATGAGGCATGATAAGATTTACAGTTATAGTAGGCACTTATTAATATGTGTTTCCTAAAACTTGATAAAAATACATGTTTAAATTTACTTTAAAATTACTGGAAAATAAAATGGATAGGCATGAATTCCTCTGAGTGAAGACAAGATTGGTCAAGGGTGAACTATAGGCACTAATACTGAGTGTCTACTACAAATAAGCACATCAGTAAAGGAGCTTAAAGTGGAGCAAATCCTTGAGCCAGAAATAATAATTTGCCGGAAATTCTGTTGGGAAGCACTAGTTTTTGAAGCACATGCCTTCATTGCCTTGGAAAAGTCAAGCCACAGATTTTCCAGGTGTCTTGTTTGGAACCAAACACTTGGCATTTGAGCTCTCTGACTGCCATAAAAATATGAAACACATGAAAATAGCTCTCCCCCAAATCATTGTTTTATTATGTTGTGAGCTGACTTACATGAAACGAATAACATAAACTCTCATAGATTCTCATCATTAAGCATTATGTATCATGATGTGTTAGACTGTATTTTCCAAAGATGGTAGTAATAATATCTCCCACACACACTTTTTATGGGGTGACTTTGGCACTCTGCCCATTGAGAGTTGGGGTCTATATTCCTCTTACAAATTAAATTGTGTTTCCCTCAAAATTCCTATGTTGAGGTCCTAATCCTCAGCACCTCAGAATGTGGTCTTATTTGGAGATGGAGGTCATCAAGTTAAAGTCATTAGGGTGGGTCCTAATCCAGTATGACTAGTGTCATAAAAAGGAGAAAATTTGGGCACACGGGCACACAAAGAGGGACAGCGATGTGAAGAGACACAGAGAGAAGATGCCCATGTACAGGCCAAGGAGGGAGGCCTAGAAGAGATCTTTCTCTCACAACCTGGAGAGGGAACCAACCCTGCTGATACCTTGTGGACATCTAGTTTCCAGAACTGTGAGACAATACATTTCTGTTGTTCGAGTTCCAGTCTGTGACGCTTTCTTATGGAAGCCCTAACAAAGCAATACAGTTCTCCTTGAATCTGGGGGACTTGTGACTACTTATATAGCTTCCTAGGCTAGATTACAGAAGGCAATAAAGCCTCCATTGGTTCTCTTGGAGACTGGTCAGCTCTGAGGATGTTCAGGCCACTTGGAAAGGTCATATGGTGGTGTTCTAACTGCCAATCCCAGCTGACAGCTAGCATCAGCTGCTAGAAATGTTAAATAAACGTGCTTCCAAATGATTCCTGTCCCCAGCCCTGGGTCACCCCAGCTTTCAAATTTTCCAACTGAGTCCCTGGATATTGTAGTAGAGACCTATGAACCCCTGTATGAATTTCTGACTTGCACATGTCATGAGTATAATAAAAGGTTGTTTCAAGCTAATGAATTTTGTGGTAATTTGCTACATAGTAGTTGGCAACATGTCTTTAAAATTATCTTTTTTCACAAAATGTTTGTACCTTATGTGGCTGGTATTTTATTGAAACCATTAGGTACCTTAGATTCTGCATGATGGTCACCACTTCTCTTGACCCTTCATGACATTAGGCTCAGATATTAGGAGCAGTAGGTGGCCCTGCCATAAGTCAATTTAATAGACCACGAATGGGTGAGTTTCAGACGAACTGAACAGGACAGACAACAGTGGCTCAGGGGTGAGGGTAGGAATTTTGGAACAACTTCTGAGGTGAGTAAGAGTTTACTAGCAAGGTTAATGCGGTTTTCCTGGAGCAGAGAAGGAATCTTTGAATCCCAAAAGGCAACACTTTCCTCATCTGGGGCACAGAATCCAGGAAAAAATAAAGCAAAAGTGCCAACCTGTTGTGGGGGGCAGGAAGTATTGGCTGTTGCAGAAAAAGGAATTGGGAAGCAGACTGAGGCAGCTTGTGAAATCTCAACCAAACTAGGCAGCACTGGTAACCCACAATTTACATGTCTGAATACCTCATAATCAGGGTCAGAAAGGGAGGCATGGACCAACCCGCACTGAGGAGCTGTGTTTATTCAGGCTCAAGGTATCAAACGTAAGGAAAATGCAGTTTGTAAATCTGCCCAATTATTTCCTAGCTTGCTCTTCTTCTCAGTTTTGTGCTTTGCTTTTCATTGTTTTTTTTTAATGTTTATTTATTTATTTTGAGAGAGAGTGCACACATGCATGCTTGTGAGTGGGGGAGGGGTAAAGAGAGGGGGCAAGAGAGAAGCCAAAGCAGGCTCCAGCTGTCAGCACAGAGCACAAAATGGGGCTCGAACTCATGAACCATGAGATCATGGCTTAAACCGAAATCAAGTCAGACACTTAACCAACTGGGCCACCCAGGCACCCCAACCTTTCATTATTTTTTGATAAAATTCATTTTGAGCAATTCTAAATTTTGTTAGGGACTGGGGGAATTAAAAAAAAAAACAGCTTTATTGAGGAATAGTGGACATCCAATATAATCACATATTTAAAATGTACAGTTTGATATATAACCATTACCATAATCAAGATAGTGAACGTATACGTTATTCCCAAAAGTTTCGTGGTCCTGTTAAGTCCCTGCCTGTGTCCTTTCAAGTCCTGCTAAGGGCTGGGGGAGTTTTATTCCCCACACTTCAGCCTTGCTTGGGAAGAATATTGTCCCTAGTGGTAATGGCCACCATGCTTGCTGAAGAAGTCTTCCAGATAACAAGAAAGAGGTTCTGTTTAATGGTGTGTGAGTGGGTGCGTGTGGGTGGGTGTGGGTGTGTTACAAGCCCTTTTTTGACTTCCCTGGAAAGACCTCATGAGGTTGTGGTTCTGTTACCTGAAAACTTCCTGAGTATAGTTTTTCTTTCAAGCACGTGCTTGTCCACACTGATAGGCATTGTGCAGGAGACACAAGGGATGAATTCCCACCTCATACCTGTTAGGATGACTACTATTAAAATAACAAGTGTTGGTGAGCATGTGGAGAAATTGGAACCCTTGTGCACTGTTGGTGAGATTATAAAATGGTATAGCCATTATGGAACACAGTATGGCAGTTCCTTAAAAAACCAAAATCAGAATTACCATTTAATCTAGCAATTCGACCTCAGAGTATATTCCCAAAAGAATTCAGAGACTCAAAGATATATCTGTATACCTACATTCATGGCAGCATTATTCACAGTAGCCAAAGTGTGGAAGCACCCCCAAGTGTCCATCCACAGATGAGTTGATAAACAAAATGTGGTACATACACGCGATGGAATATTGCTCAGCCTGAAAAAGGAAAGACATTCTGATATATCCTACAACATGGGTGAATCTTGAGGATAGGCTAAGTGAAAAAAGCTAGACACAAAAGGACAAATATTGTATAATTCTACTTATATGAGGTACCTGGGGTAATAAAATATACAGAGGGAGTAGAACAAGTGGTTACCAGGGGCTGGGGGAGGGAGGAATGGGAAGTACTGTTAAAGGGATGCAGAGTCTCAGTTTTGCAAGACAAAAAGAGTTCTGTGGGTGGATGGTGATAACCTTGACGCAACAATGTGAATGTTCTGCATGCCCCCGAACTGTACTCTTGAAATTGGTTAGGATGGTAAATTTTATGTTTATGTGTGTTTCACTGTAATTTTTTATTTAAAAAACGAGAGAAAAATGAACATTTTGTGTAGAATTTTTGGCCTGATCAGAAGGTTATGGTGAATTTGCTTTGTATTTTTGTCCTTTTCCTACTTTAAAACTAATACGTGCAACAGGGGACTTCAGCCATAATGGTAATGTTTTCTTTTCTAAATCAAGCAGTGGATACTTGGGTGTTTTGTATTTTCAAAAAATATACATTTTGGGGGCACCTGGGTGGCTCAGTCGGTTAAGAATCTGACTCTGTTTAAAAACATTTTTTTTAATGTTTATTTATTTTTGAAGGAGACAGAGACAGTTGTGGGGGGGGTGAGGAGCAGAGAGAGAGGGAGACAGAATCTGAAGCAGGCTGCAGGCTCCGAGCTGTCAGCACAGAGCTTGATGCAGGACTCGAACTCACAAACCATGAGATCATGACCCAAGCTGATGTCGGTCATGAGATCATGACCCATGCTCAACCAACTGAGCCACCCAGGTGCCCCAAGAATCTGACTCTTAATTTCAACTCAGGGCATGATTTCATGGTTCATGAGATGAAGCCCTGAGTCGGAGTCTGTGCTGACAGCTGGAGCCTGCTTGGGATTCTCTCTCTCCCTCTCTCTGCTCCTCTCCTTCCACCTGCCAAAATAAATCACTAATACGTTTAAAAAATATATACCTTTTTCATTTACCTAAAATACTTCATAATAAAAACTTTAGAAAGTGAAAATATCCATTCAACAATATTTTGGGGGTGCTTTCTCTGTGCCTGGCTCTGCTTTATCATTGGGATATAGCTGTAAACAAAGATGATACAATTCCTGCCTCCACAGAGCTCACATTCCTGTGGGGGGATTGTTTGGATAAAGCACCTTGAATATAAATGATTATTTCTTTAGAATGGATCCTTAGAAGTGGAATCACGGAGCAAATAACAGTATAGACACTCCGAGGCTGGTTCTACATCCTGCCAATTGCCCTTCAGTCCCATCAGCAAACCTTGGGAGTGCCTGTTTCCTCATTCCTTGCCAGCCTTACGTAACTTTTTTGCCCATTTGATGGAAAAATAATATCTGCCTAATTTGAATTTCTTTAATTACTAGCCGTTAAATTATAAACAAGATGAAACAGTTTTCAAATGTTTATTGCCTATTTTTCTTTTAAGTTTATTTTTGAGAGAGAGAGAGAGAGAGAGAGAATCCCAAGCTGGCTACCCACTGTCAGCACAGAGCCCAACTGGGGGCTTGATCTCAGGAACTGGTGAGATAATGACCTGAGCTGAAATCAAGAGTCAGATGCTTAATTGACTGAGCCACCCAGGCGTCCTCCTCCTCTACCTACTTCTAAATAACCCCCAGTTTAATTTACCTATAATTTACTTTGGTATATGGGCAAAATACCTAATTTTTTTTTTTTTTTTTTTTTTTTTTTTTGCGCTCAAGAGAAGTTAATCAGGCTATCCTATACCATTTACTGAATAACTCCTTCCTTTCCTCTCTAACCTGTGGTACCACATGTGCGTCATATACTAAGACTGTGTTCACAGTTTAGGGCTTGTTTGTGGACATAACAGTTTGCACCGTTGCTTTACTCTGATGTGAGATCCCCATTATTTTGATTATTGCAGCTACTTAGTAATATCTGTTAAGACAAGCTTCATTGCCACTCTTGTTTGCCAAAACTTCCTTGACCATTCTCACTCATTTATTCTTTGGTATAGTCTGAATGAAGTTTTAAAAAGCCATGATAATTTTTATTAACATTGCATTAAACTCATAAATGTATCCAAGAAAAATTAACTTCCTTACAATAGTCATTATCCCCATCTAGCTAATTACAATTTTTTACAGCAGAGCCATTGATTTATCTATATTTGTTTCATATCAGCAAAGCCTTGCGAAACACAGCATGGCCGGAAATGTGTTAAACACTGTATATGGATACAAAAATGGCTACTACATATCTTCTAAAAGAGGTCACCTATATCTCACCCAAGTCAGAACACTATGGATGCAACGGAACATGCAGAAGAGGGGCACCTGGGTGGCTTAGTCAGTTATGCATCTGACTTTTGATTTCGGCTCAGGTCATGATCTCACGGTGCATGGGTTCGAGCCCTGCATCAGGCTCTACACTGACAGTGTGGAGCCTGCTTGGCATTGTCTCTCCCTCTCTTTCTGCTTGGGATTCTCTCTTTTTCCTTCTCTCTCTGCCCCTCCTTGCTCACTTGTGCATGTATGCTCGCGTGCTCTCAAAAATAAACATTTATTTTATTTTTTGTAAGTTTATTTATTTTGAGAGAGAGAGAGAGAGAGCAAGAGAGAGAGAGCAAGAGGGGCAGAGAGAGGAGAGAGACAGTATCCCAAGCAGGCTCCACGCTGTCAGTGCAGAGCCCGATATGGGGCTTGAACCCATGAACTGTGAGATCATGACCTGAGCCAAAATTAAGAGTCAGATGCTTAACCAACTGAGCCACCCAAGTGCCCCTACATAAATAAAAATTAAAAAAAAAAAAAGATTCAGAAGAGATGAATTTAAAAGGTACAATTTGGCACATTTTGACATGTATACGTCAGTGAAATTATCACCACAGTCAAGACAGTGAACATATTCATTACTCCCAGATTTTCCTTGTGTCCCTGTGTAATCCCTGCTTCCATTCCCCCCACCATCTCTAGGCAGCCGCTGATATGCTTTATGTCACTCTAGATTTGTTTGCATTTTTTTTTAGAGTTTCGTATACATGGAGTCATACAGAATGTAATTCATTTTTGTCTGGCTGCCTTTGTTTGTCGTAATGATTTGGAAATGCATCCATGTTGTTGCATGTATCGTTAGTTCATTCCTTTTTATTGATGAGTAGTATTCCACTGTATAGATGTGCCACAGTTTGTTTTTTCATTTACCTGGCGATGGGCATTCGGTTTTGGGCTATTGCTGATAAAGCTGCTGGGAACATTCATATACAAGTCTTTAAATAGCTGTATACTTTTGTTTCTCTTGGGTACATAGCTAGAAGTGGAATCATTGGGTCATGTAGCAGGTGTACCTTTGACTTAAAAAAATTACTTATTTAAATTCAAGTTAGTTAACATACTGTGTTGTACTGGTTTCAGGGGTAGAACCCAGTGATTCGTCACTTACATATAACACCTGGTGTGCATCCCAACAAGTGCCCTTCTTAATGCCCATCCCCCATTTAGCCCCCTCCCCCCACTCACCTCCTCTCGAGCAGCCCTCAGTTTGTTCTCTGTATTTAAGAGTCTCTTACGGTTTGCCTCTCTCTCTGTTTTTATCTTATTTTGTTTTTCCTTCCCTTCCCCTGTGTTCATCTGTTGTGTTTCTTAAATTCCACAAATGAGTGAAATCATAGGATATTTGTCTTTCTCTGACTGGCTTATTTCACTTAGCATAATACCCTATAGTTCCATCCACGTTGTTGCAAATGGCAAGATGTCGTTCTTTTTGATTGCCAAGTAATATTCCATTTAAAGATCCTGCCAAATTGTTTTTCAAAGTAGTTGTACCATTATACTTTCTCACCAGATATTCTAAAGAAATTCAGTACATATCCTGTCAACAAACAGTGCTGGGACAATTGGAGATACGTGCGTAAACAAAACAAAATAGAAATAAGCCTCTAATCGCATGCCACATACAACCAGTTACGCCACATGGATCACTGACCTAAATGTAAAGCCTAAAACTATAAAAGTGCGAGGAGAAACTACTTTAAAATATTGAAATTGAGTCCAGTTCCACTGAGAATGTGGCATTTGAGCCAGGCCTTGTGGCAGGTAAAACTGAAAGGACTTGGTAGCAAAGCGGACATTAAGAAGTGACGAAGGAGGGGCGCCTGGGTGGCTCATTTGGTGGTTAAGCATCGGACTTTGGCTCAGGTCATGATCTCATGGTTCATGAGTTTGAGCCCCCATATCTGTGCTGACAGCTCAGAGCCTGGAGCCTGCTTTGGATTCTGTGTGTCCCTCTCTCTCTCTGTCCCTCCTCCACTCACGTGCGTGCTCTCTCTCTCTCTCAAAAATAAATAAATGTTAAAAAAAAAAAAAGTGAGGAAGGAGTCCATGGTAACTGGATGTCTTGACCCGTTCTTGCTGGCAGAATGGCAAGATGCTTAACAAAGAAGTGATTGGGCATACATAGAAGTAGGGAGTTCCAGAGTCAGAAAAGAACATTTGAGTTCCCAGCCCACAGTTCAGGTAGACATGTCCAGCAGACAGCTAGAAGCAAGACCCGGCAGAACATGAGAAGACTAGGAAGGGGATAGGAATTTTCAAATGACTTGATGATAGCAACAGATAATGCTATGAGGGTAGATGGTCTCACCAAGGCATAGAATATCGAATGGGGTAGAGTTGTAGACACAGTCTTGGAGAACGCCAACATTTAGGTGATGACAGAAGGTAAAAGAATTAAAAAAAAAAAAAAAAGCTAAGATGGAGCGATATAAAAAATGCCGCAAAAGGACCAAATGGGTGATTATCCTTAACAACCTGCATACAGGTTGTAATCAATATGTCAGGAAGTCATGTAGGCTCCATCTTCAGAATACATCCAGAATCGAGATACTTCTCACCACCTCTCTGCTGCTACCCACCTAGTTTATGCTATGCTGCCATTGGGTCTCACCCGCATTGCTGCAGTGGCTTCCTAACGTGTCTTTCTGTTTCTTCCCTTGCTTGATACAGGATTTTCTTTTTCTTTTTCTTTTTCTCTCTTTCTTTCTTTCTTTTTACTCTTTTTTTTTTTTTTTTTTTTGAGAGAGAGAGAGAGAGAGCCAGGGGAAGAGAGGACCAGAGGAAAAGAGGGAGAGGGAGAGAGGGAGGGAATCCCAAGCATGCTCCATGCTCAGTGTGAAGCCAGAAGCGGGGCTTGATCCCACAACCCCTGAGATCATGACCTGAGCCAAAATCAAGGGTTGGACACTCAGCCGATGGAGTCACCCAGGCACCCTGATACGGGGTATTCTTTTTTTTTTTTTTTTAATGTTTATTTATTCTTGGGAGAGAGAGAGTAGGGGAGGGGCAGAGAGAGAGGGGGGCACACAGAATCCGAAGCAGGCTCCAGGCTCGGAGCTGTCAGCAAAGAGCCTGATATGGGACTAGAACTCACAAACCGCGAGATCATGACCTGAGCTAAAGTCAGCACAGAGCCTGATGCGGTACGCTTAACTGACAGAGCCACCCAGGTACCCCCTGATACAGGATATTCTTAACAGAGCAACCGGATGAATCCTTTACAGGATTTAAGGATGAATTCTAGCAGGTGACTGCTCTGTCAACAGCACCTTGTTTCATTTAGAGTAAAAACCCAAGTCTTTATAATGCCTACCTACATGATCTCCTCCTCCCATCCCATACCCCTTTGACCTCATTTCCTATTCTATGATTTTGGTCCACTACCAACCCTTTGCTCACTCCACTATATTGCTCTGGCCTACTTGCTACTCCTTAAATATGACCAGGTATGTTCCTGCCTCAGGGCCTTTGCCCTAATCGTTCCTTCTGCTTGGAATTCTCCTCCCCTAAATACCCAACTGTATCATTATTCCAGCCTTTGTTCACTGTTTTCCCCACAACATCTATTAACTTCTAGCATACTAGAGAAGTCATTCATTAATTCATGTATTCATTTTGTTTATTTCTTATGGTCTGTCTCTCTCCTGCTAAAATTACAAAGCGCCTCGAGCTAGAATTGTGTCCTTTCCAGCTGCTTTTGGGAGACTTCCTCACACTGATCTTCAAACCCAATCCATACTTCAGCTGTCTCCATTCTGCTATTTATTCCATCTGTTTGTTCTTTATTTCATCTATTGCATTCTTCATACTTAATGTTTCCACTAGGGTTTTTCGAAAATTATTTTTCTTTCTTGCTTGATCTTACTAATAATTTCCCTTTTCTCCTTAAGATATTTATCATGTTTATTTAAAATTCTTAGTGTCTGGGGGTGCCTGGGTGACTCATTCGGTTAGGTGTCCGACTTTGGCTCAGGTCATGATCTCACGGTTCATGTGTTCGAGCCCCACATCGGGCTCTGTGCTGACAGCTCAGAGCCTGGAACCTGCTTTGAATTCTGTGTCTCCCTCTCTCTCTCCCCCTCCCTCACTCATGCTCTGTCTCTCTCTGTCTCTCAAAGATAAATAAGCATTAAAAAATGTTTTAAATTCTTAGTGTCTGTTCCAATAGTTACGCGTCAGATGATATAAACTGTTTAGACTATAGTCTTTATTTTACACTAATTATGCTCCTCAGGTCACAGCTCAGCAATTTGGAGATTGCTCATTGTGAAAAATGAGGAAAAGATAGAAAAGTACAGTATAAATACCAAAATAAAAATCACCATAATCCCACCTCTCAGAAATAACCAACTGACCTTTTATTGTGTTTCCTTCCAGCCACACTATTTACATGTATAGCATATTTAAAAATTGGTAAGATATTATGTGTAATTTTCTATCTGAACTTTTCCTTTACCATTTGTCTTAAGACCTTTTCAAGTTATTAAGATTGTTTGCAGACCTAATGTTTTTATTGAAGTGTAATTAACAAACAGTGTTATATTAGTCTCAGGTGTGCACTTCAACAATCCTATACATTAGTCAATGCTCATCAAGATAAGTGTATTCTGCCTTTCATGAAGGGACATCTTCCCCACGAAAACATGCCTCTCTCCAAGGACCTCCTCCACCCCTCCCCAGGAGAGGAGGAGAGGAAGCGGAAGAAGAAGTGCCTGGTGCGTAGCCCCAGTTCCTACTTCATGGATGTGAAATGCTCATAAAATCGCGATTGTCTTTAGCCCATGCACAAACTGTAGTTTTGCGTGTTGGCTGCTCCACTTTCCATTGCCAGCCTACAGGAGGGAAAGCAAGACTTATAGAAGGATGCTCCTTCAGACGGAAGTAGCACACTAATAACCCCCCAGAATCAAGATGATGGGAAACCATCCCAATAAAAACATTTAAGTTTTATTTTTAAGTAAAATCTCTACCCTGAAGGTGGGGCTAGAACTCACAACCCCAAGATCAAGGGTCACGTGCTTCACAGACCAAGACAGCCTGGCAACCCCCCCCCCCCCGCATTAAACACATTTTGGATTAGAAAAAGAAAAGTATGTGCTCTTAATCCCTTTTATCTCTTTCACTCATTCTCCCATCCACCTCCCCTCTGGCAACCAAAGTTTATTCTATTTTTGAATCTGTGTTTTGTTTCTTAAAATCCACGTATAAGTGAAATCATATGGTATTTATCTTTCTCTGACTGACTTATTTCACTTAGCGTTATATGCTCGAGGTCCTTCCATCTTGTTACAAATGGCAGGATTTCATTCTTTTTTATGGTTGAGTATTATTCCACTGTACATATATACCACATCTCCTTTATCCACTCATCTATGGATAGACAGTTGGGTTGCTTTCATATCTTGGCTATTGTAAATAATGCTGCAATGAAAATAGGCTGTATATGTCTTTTTGAATTAGCGTTTTCATTTTCTTTGAGTAAATACCTGGTAGTGGAATTACTGGATAATATAGTATTTCTATTTTTAATGTTTTGAAGAACTTTCATACTGTTTTCCACAGCGGCTGCACCAAATTGCATTCCCACCAATTGTACACAAGGGTTCCTTTTCCTCCACATCCTCATCATCCTCATTTGTTGTTTCTTGTCATTTGGATTCTAGCCATTCTGAAAGGTTGTAAGGTGATATCTCATTGTGGTTTTAATTTGAATTTTCCTAATGATGAGAGATGTTAAGTATCTTTTCATGTGTCTGTTGGCCATCTGTATGTCTTCTTTGGGAAAATGTCTATTCAGGTCCTCTTCCCATTTTTTAATTGTGTGTTTTTCTGATATCCACTTGTATAAGTTCTTTATTTATTTTGGATATTAACCCCTTATTGGATATATCATTTGGAAATGTCTTCTCCCATTCAGTAGGTTGCCTTTTTGTTTTATTAATGGTTTCCTTCACTGTGCAAAAGCTTTTTATTTTTGTGTAGTCCCAGTAGTTTAATTTTGCTTTTGTTTCCTTTGCCTGTGGAGACATATCTAGAAAAATCTTTCTCCAGCTGATGTCAAAAAATTACCACCCGTGTTTCCTTCTGGGAGTTTTATGGCTTCAGGTTTCACATTTGGTGGTCTTTAATCCATTTTGAGTTTATTTCTGTGTAAGAAAGTGGTCTAGTTTCTGTTCACTTTTCCCAGAACCAAATGTTGAAGAGAATGTCTTTCTCCTGTTGTATATCCTAGCCTCTTTTGTCTTAGATTAATTAATTATATAAGCATGGCTTTATTTCTGGGTTCTCTATTGATCTAGGTGTCTATTTTGTTGCCAGCACCATACTGTTTTGATTACTACAGCTTTGTACTTCTTTCTCAAGATTGTTTTGGCTATTCAGGGTCTTCGGTGGTTCCATATAAATTTTAGTATTGGGGCGCCTGGGTGGCTTGGTCGGTTAAGCGTCCGACTTCGGCTCAGGTCATGATCTCACGGTCCGTGAGTTCAAGCCCCGCGTCGGGCTCTGGGCTGATGGCTCAGAGCCTGGAGCCTGTTTCAAATTCTGTGTCTCCTTCTCTCTCTGCTCCTCCCCGTTCATGCTCTGTCTCTCTCTGTCTCAAAAATAAATAAACGTCAAAAAAAAAATTAAAAAAATAAATTTTAGTATTACTTGATCTAGTTTCTGTGAAAAATGTTGGTGTTTTGATAGGGATTGCATTAAATGGCTTTGGGTAGTATGGACATTTAATTCTTCCAACCCATGAACATGGACTATCTTTCTATTTGTTTGTGTCATCTTCAATTTCTTTAATCAATGTTTTATAGTTTTTGGATTTTAGGTCTTTCACTTCCTTAGTTAAGTTTATTCCTAGGTAGTTTGTTTGTTTGTTTTTTGGTATTTTGTTATTTTTGATGCAATTGTAGATTTAAAAAATCACTTTTATTTATTTAATTTATTTAATTTTTATTTTTAAGAGAGAAAGAGTGCAAGCAGGGGAGGGGCAGAGGGAGGGTATCTTAAGCAGGCTCCACGCTCAGTGAGGAGCCCCACATGGGGTTCTATCTTACGACCTTAAGATCATGACCTGAGCCAAAATCAAGAGTCAGATGCTTAACTGACCGAGCCACCCAGGTGCCCCAATTTTTGGTATAATTGTAAATGGGATTGTTTCCTTAATTTCTCTTTCTGCTGCTTCATTATTAGTGTGTACAAATGTAATGGATTTCTGTATATTAATTTTGTATCCTGCGACTTTCCTGAATTCATGTATTAGTTCTAGTAATTTTGGGGGTTTTTTGGTAGTCTTTAGGGGGTTCTATATATAGTATCATGTTATCTGCAAAGAGTGAAAGTTTTACTTCTTCCTTATCAATTTGGACGCCTTTCATTTCTTTTTCTTGCCTGATTGCTCTGATTAGGACTTCCAGTCACAGACCTAATTTTTAATGATTGCAAATGATTCCATTTTAAGGATATATAGTAAAACGTTGAATTCTTGAGCATTTAGCATGTTCCCAATTTTTTTCCCTTAAAAAAATCACTACAACAAACAATCTTGTACATAAATCTTTGTTTGTATTTCTGGTTGTTTTCTTAGGATGGAGCCCTAGAATGAATGATAACAGAGAGAATGGGCATTGAAGATACAACTGCCAAATTGTTTGCTAGAAGTTTTGTGTCACTACACTTTACACAGGAAGTGTATGATTGAGTTCTTACCATTACACCCATCATGTTCATGTTCTTTGCTAATTTGATCGAGGAAAATGGCATTTCACCTTTTTCCAATTTGCATGTCTTTTATTACCAGTGGTCATTATTTTTCTTTACTCTTCTGTAGATTTTGGGTTCAGATCCTTTCTCAGTTTTTTCTGCTCTAGAAAGTTAGCCAATCAGAGCTTTCTAGTAAAGACAATTTGCTCACATGTTCCTCTAGTGGAAACTTTTAAGACGACCTTCTTCACAGGGGCCTATGTTTGTATTCCATGGCAACTAACCCCCCACTGCCACATTGGTGCCAGACTGTGGTGTCAAGTGAAGGGTTGCCCCTGAGGGTGGATATTGAGATCTTTTGGTGTGTTTGCATATGTAAAGCAGAGGGATGATAGTTCAGTCTTGGATTAAGCCTGGACACCAAGCAATAGAGTGTATGTGTGTGCACGTGCATGTGTGTGTGTGCATGCACGTGTGTGCGATAGCTACGGTTAGTCACTATGTATTTTAAACACACAAAAAATTGCAATAAGTGACAAGGCTTTCTCATGGTTTTATAAAGGATCCTTTTTATTTTCAATGCTGCATCCCTAAAATCACTTTAAAGAGCCCCATTCTTCCCAAGCAGAGAGATTTCTCTTCACAGAGAGCCCCTGGGTGAACTACAAATAAAAAATAATAATAAATGCATTCTTTCTAGATATGGTAATACTATTTTTTAATTCTTATGTTAGAATTAAAAATAACATGTCTATTTCCAAGAAATTAACTTATTAAACAATGTAAGTAAACATGAGAAGATTACAGAGCTACAAACATATTCTCTTTTTTTTAAATGTTTATTTATTTTTGAGAGGGAGACAGAAACCAAAGCAGGCTTCAGGCTCTGAGCTGTCAGCACAGAGCCGGTCACAGGGTTTGGACTCGCGAACCGCGAGATCATGACCTCAGCTGAAGTCAGCCACTTAATCCATTGAGCCACCCAGGTGATGCTATGAACATGTTCTCTTGAGAGTGTTGTATTGAAGGTAACCCCCCAAAGGAAGAGTCCTCTCTGGAATGGAGATGTGTGTATTTTGCAGTTAAATTCCTGATAAAAATATCTTCTGAACTTTTCATTTTGGGATACAAAATTTAAACATGCCGCCTCAAGCCACTGAGATCAGAGCTAAATAAGTCTCTGTGCTGGTGTGTGTTGGGGCAGGAGGGCTAGTCCAGGTTAACTGCGGTAATGAAAATTCCTAAGTCAGTATAAATAATTTTGCTGTTATAAAACACAGATTTAGACCTTTGCTGACATTCTGAATTCTTGAGGATTTCTGAATCTTGCTCAGGACATGAAATGCTTGTTTAAGGAGCTGTTGTGCAAGCATAAGACTGCTTATTAAGACCCAGAAGGCCACTAAAATATCTTCTTCACAAAGGACTCTAACTTCCAACTACACTGCGTGAAGACCCCCATTTGAAACTGGATTATGACATTTTATCAAATGTTTTTTGTTAAAATGTACCTACCCTTAGGAGAGGTACTAACTACTCTCAGCCAGTAACACCTTGCCTTGAACTTATTTTCAGACTACGTAACTGGCTCCAAAGAAGCAGATTTAGGGGTGCAAAGAGTCTGGCCCATGGAGTCCTTTGTTGGGAGAGGCTTCTGGAACTGCGACATGAATATGGAGGGCTCCACTCTGCCTTCGTGGCCTCTATAACAACTAGAGGCAACTATCCATGGCTGTTTCCGCAGCCATCATATGGTACCCACTTCACCAGTTGTTGTGACCTTGACATTAGCTCAGTGGCATGTATGAACCAACCCTCATAGAAGGAATATATTTTTTTTAATATATGAAATTTATTGTCAAATTGGTTTCCATACAACACCCAGTGCTCATCCCAAAAGGTGCCCTCCTCAATACCCATCCCCCACCCTCCCCTCCCTCCCACCCCCCATCAACCCTCAGTTTGTTCTCAGTTTTTAACAGTCTCTTATGCTTTGGTTCTCTCCCACTCTAACCTCGTTTTTTTTTTTCTTCCCCTCCCCCATGGGTTTCTGTTAAGTTTCTCAGGATCCACATAAGAGTGAAACCATATGGTATCTGTCTTTCTCTGTATGGCTTATTTCACTTAGCATCACACTCTCCAGTTCCATCCATATTGCTACAAAGGGCCATATTTCATTCTTTCTCATTGCCCCATAGTACTCCACAATTGTGGAGTGTATATAAACCACAATTTCTTTATCCATTCATCAGTTGATGGACATTTAGGCTCTTTCCATAATTTGGATATTGTTGAGAGTGCTGCTATAAACATTGGGGTACAAGTGCCCCTATGCATCAGTACTCCTGTATGCCTTGGGTAAATTCCTAGCAGTGCTATTGCTGGGTCATAGGGTAGGTCTATTTTTAATTTTCTGAGGAACCTCCACACTGCTTTCCAGAGCGGCTGCACCAATTTGCATTCCCACCAACAGTGCAAGAGGGTTCCCGTTTCTCCACATCCTCTCCAGCATCTATAGTCTCCTGATTTGTTCATTTTGGCCACTCTGACTGGCGTGAGGTGATATCTGAGTGTGGTTTTGATTTGTATTTCCCTGATAAGGAGCAACGTTGAACATCTTTTCATGTGCCTCTTGGCCACCCGGATGCCTTCTTTAGAGAAGTGTCTATTCATGTTTTCTGCCCATTTCTTCACTGGGTTATTTGTTTTTCGGGTGTGGAGTTTGGTGAGCTCTTTATAGACTTTGGATACTAGCCCTTTGTCCGATAGGTCATTTGCAAATATCTTTTCCCATTCTGTTGGTTGCCTTTTAGTTTTGTTGGTTGTTTCCTTTGCTGTGCAGAAGCTTTTTATCTTCATAAGGTCCCAGTAATTCACTTTTGCTTTTAATTCCCTTGCCTTTGGGGATGTGTCGAGTAAGAGATTGCTACGGCTGAGGTCAGAGAGGTCTTTTTCATGGAAGGAATATTAAACCACTAGAGAATGCTGAAGTGGAAGGGCCTGGACAGCCAGAGAAACATTTCAAGGTCATCTGGGGCCTCCAAGGCTTTAAGACAGGTAAGAAGGCAGGAAAGGGATATAAAATGTGTGTGTGTGTGTGTGTGCGCGCACGTGCACGCACACATCAGGGGGAAATATTCACAATTCTGGTGGAGTCTTAACTCTTCCTTTTAAAAAAAAAAACTCTTTAAAATTGAAGATAATGTGCAGAGTGTGAATCTGAAAGTCTCAACGTTGGGGTGCCTGGGTGGCTCAGTCGGTTAAGCATCCGACTTTTAATTTCAGTTCAGGTCGTGATCTTGCAGTTCATGGGTTCAAGCTCATCATTGGGCTCTGTGGTGACAGAATATCTGCTTGGGATTCTCTATCTCCCTCTCTCTCTGCCCCTCCCCCACTAAAATAAATAAAACTTTTAAAAAATCTTAAAAAAAAAAAGAAAGTCTCAAAATCGTGAGCAAGGTGAGGTTACAAATCTAGAAGGGTGTGGGAAGACTGTTGCTGTGACTTCACTAATGTGTGTGCTTTCTTAGGACAATGGGGTTCCTTTGAGGATTTCTGGGGTGAAAAAGGTGTAGGAAAATGACAAACCTTTATTGAATGGCCACTGCATGCATGGTGTTACAAAGAGCTAGGTGCATGGAGATGTGAAAAGGAACAGAAAAGGAGAAAAATAACCCAATGTCCGTTGGCAGATGAATGGATAAGCAAAATGTGTATATATAGAAAAGAGTATTATTCAGCCTTAAAAAGGAATGACATTTTGATACATGCTACAACATGGATGAACTTTGAAGATATTGTAAGTGAAATAAGCCAGTCACAAAGGACAAACACTGTATTTTTCTATTTTGTGAGACAGCCAGAATACTCAAATTCATAGAGAAAGTGGAATCATGGTTGCCAGGGGCTGGGGTTTGGGTGGGAGGAACGGAGTTCCTGTTTAAAAAAAAATTTTTTAGTGTTTATTTATGTTTGAGACAGAGAGAGACAGAGCATGAACGGGGGAGGGTCAGAGAGAGGGAGACACAGAATCCGAAACAGGCTCCAGGTTCCGAGCTGTCAGCACAGAGCCGGACTCGGGGCTCGAACTCACTGACCGCGAGATCATGACCTGAGCGGAAGTCGGCGGCTTAACCGACTGAGCCACCCAAGTGCCCCTGGAGTTACTGTTTAATGGGTACAGAGTTTCAGTTTGGGATGATGGAAAAATTCTGGAAATGGATAATACGATTGTTGCCTCAACGTGACTTAATGCCTCTGAATTGTATAAAGTGGTAAATTTTTACTACTGTGCTATGCCACTGATGGGATGTTTGTGTATATATTCATGTTATACATTACTTAATACATATAAGGCTCTGAGCCTAGTCACAAGAAAAAAAGTTAAAAAGTAAAAATAAAGGGTAAATTTTATGCTATGTATATTTTAACACACACTGGAAAACAATTAAAAAAAAATTTAAAAAAAACAAAGAGGAATAGAATGCCCTTTGGCCTCCAGACGTTTGAGGTTCCAGAAAAGGAAGATGCGTAGAGCCACGGGGAAGGACAGTGTCCGGTTAAAGAATGGCTCCCAGGCACCGCTGTTGTGGCCGAGGGACTGAGAAAGCACTTGTCATTGGGCCTAACAATTGCCCATCTACCTGGCTCCCCCACGGGACCCCTCACACCACGGACTCCAGTTTTATTCTTTCTCTCCAGAACCAGAGCTCTAGGCACAAAGTGGTATCTCAGTACAGACTTGTGGAATTATTCCAGGAGAGACGCAGCCCCAAGCGTCCGCCGAGTTGGGAAACACGTTCGTATACACATTCATGGGTAAACTCTTGGGATGCTCTGGGGCAGAGAGAGCTGGAGTCCAAGGTCCCAAATGGGGAGTTTACTCCCCCAGGTCTCTGCTAGCCTTCACCCACCAAAGGAGGTTCTGTGAGGGGACCGAGTGCAAGGCGCCGACCCCCCCCCCCCCCCCCAGTGGAAGGTCCCGCCACCTCCCCGATTCCTGCTGCCGCACAATCCCAATAACGGCTCTCTCGGGCGGGGGACTTGTGGAGCGCCCAAACCATCCAAGTGAAAACAGCAGAAACCTGCGGTTCAGGGAAAGGCCTCTGCTCCTGCTCGGCCGCTCCCGAGAAGGAGAGGTGGGGCCTCAAGAAACAAAAACCCTGGCCGTCCGACGGCCAGTGGGAGGGAAGGCCCGGAGCCCACTAGCCACACTCGCAAAACGCCTGCTGCCTCCCAGCTCGGGATCCGGGCCTGCGGCGCGGTCAGCAGGGCGCTGCGCCGCCGCCAGGGGGCAGCCCTCCCCCACGTGGGCACCACCCGGCCAGGCGGGCGCCCCGCGCGTTCAGCGTGCACGCCAGCTGAGCACACGAGAGGGAGATCGCCGCGTCGCCCCCAGCCCTCCTCACAGAATAGTTTCTCGTCCCTTGTGCCAGCTTGAGAGCGTGGCGGTGGATATTCCCCAGCCGGGGCTGAGAGCTGGGAGCACGTTTGGGAGGGACGCCCGCGGGGAGGGGACGAGGGGCGCAAAGGAGGACCACGCGGGAAATGAAACACTTGGGTTTCCGCGCTCTGGGAATTTCAAGAGCCGGGAGCTACAGGTCGCGTACAAAAGTGTAGCTTCACTAAAGCAAACAAAGCAAGTGACACGTCCAAATCTGGGGCTCGAGTATAAAGCTCACCCAAATCTCTGTTAACACTGTCCCCGCAGCACTCGTCCTGGGTTGATCTTCAGCTCTGACCTTCTCTAAATCCTAACACTTATCCTTGAGTGGCCAGAAGATAATTTGCCACGTTTTTCAAACGTTTCCAGGGAAGATCCCTTTAACCCTTCGGGGAGGGAGCTTTGGACAAAGGTACAAACGGAACGCAAAGTCAATCTCAGCGCCCTCCTTGGCCAGACAAGTTCAGGGTAGGGGAATGGGGTCTGATCACCTAAAGTAACTAATGGTCTGGGAACAAATTCCTCCCCTCCGTTTTACCTTCAAATACCTCGCCACACACCAATCCTCAGTCTAGTGCAAATCATGGTGTTTATTTAGCTATTGACTGGGTACTTATAAAACTTAAACTTCCTAATGTAAAAGTGAACGCCTTGGTAAGGAATCCTGGCTACATCAACAAAGCAATGTGATGCCTGATTAATAGTGCTGATTAATGTTGGCTCGGGTTAATGCTGAGCGCCTTACAATAATTAAATGGTTCAATCATTTTTCAAACGAGACTCAGTGGAAAATAATTTATTTACAATTTGAGGCGTTCTCGTAGATCTGTCAAAGATCTATGATGGACTTTATGGGTCATTTGTAAGTGTAACTGGTGGTTAGCTCTCCTAGGCAACAAAAACTCGATTTTAAAATAGGTCTTAGGTGGGGGGACAGTTTATTTTTGAGACTCTGTGATGGATAAGGGGAGTAATAAAACGTTTGAAAATGTGAAAAACCTGGTGGATAAAATGATATACACAAAGGTAGCTGATGATTGTTCCTACAAAAAGCCATTGATTTTTGATACTTAGTTTTTGTCAAGTGGTTATTTTAATCAGAAAGCTGTAATTTGGAGGCAGGTCCCTACTTTGAAATAGAAGTGTTTTAGGAAATGCAAATATCGAAAAAGTATGGCTATGTGAGTGTGAATTCCACAAGCTATTGGGATTCTTACACCAGCCACAATGATTAGAGTTGATGACAAAGATGGGTATACTCAAAATAATATCATATTTAAATATTTCCACTACCTTGTGACCTAAAAAGGAAAATTGGGTTGAAAAGAACTTGAATCTTATTTTAAAATATTATTTCGTTTCTTTTTCAGCAGTAGCTATTGGAAATATTTAAGTTTCCCAAAAACATTTCTAAAGCTGGTTTGAAAGTTTTAATTAATATAGTTCCTATTAAGTTTGATTATGTGTATATGTTGTAGTTATTTAAGTATTTTGAGATTACTGTGAAGTGTTGATTAGAATGTTCCTCTTACTAAGAACTATAGAGTCCCTTACCCATTATGAAAGAGCTTTTTATGAGTTGCTCCTAGGGTGCAGTTTTTAAAAATGTATTTTGTTTTTCACTAACATTTTCTATTTCTTTTCTGCATTCAATGATTACTTTCTTTATTCCCATGAAATTTGTCAGATCCTCTCATTAGAGGGGCTTAGTTTAGCTGTCAAGTTTCTAGGGCATTCAGTTGCAGATAAGTGACTAAAACGCCAGCCTAACCACATTTTTATTAACAGATGGCGGAAAACAAACGTCTTTGGAGAAGAACCGAAGGGGACAGGTTAAAAGGTCAGTAAACAATTATTATTGTGCTTAAACTGGGGGGGGGGGGGTTCTCTACAGATTCGATGGGGGAGCTGCTGGCCCAATCTGGGGGAGATGGGACAACCCAACAGATCTCAGAGCCATTCCCCAGGTACCACTTCGGACGATTGGGGGAGGGGAGTTACCTCTGGGCTGGACGTCTCCTACAGGCCATCTGACTGGTCAAACTGTCGCGTCACGGGAGTGCTTGTGAAGTTAGGATTGAGGGCTAATTGAAGGGAAGGAGCCTGGGAATTCCAACTCGTGCAGTGGCCCTAGGTCCAGAGCACCGCGGGCCAGCACGTAATTCGGGTCCCAACCCCTTTGACAAGGAGTAGTAAAGAGTGGTGGGGTCCTCTCTCCTCCCCCCATCTTCTCCGTTGCTGCTCCCTCCTACGGGCAAACTTTCTCTCCCGAACAGGGCTGATTTCCTAGGCTTTCTTTCCCTTCCCTCGGTAGCGCTCTGACGTGCACACCATGTGACAGGCCTCCTGCTATAAGCCGAGGAAAGGTCCGCCCTCTCCTGGACTCAGCCCTCGCCTCGCCGAGCTCGGTCCCTAGACTCTCACCCGTCCCGCACCGTCCCGGGCGCCCGACACTCTGACTTGCTCGCCCGGGGCCTCGCCACCCCCTCCTCACTGATCGTGCGAGGCCCCGCTCCGCAAGGGGAAGGTCAAGTCCCCCCGCCTGGGACCGGTGCGCGCGGAGTCCAGCGAGTGCAGAGACCTTGCGGCTCTCGCGGCGGCGCAGGAGTTACAAAGTCGCGGCGCAAAAAGCCTCTGCCGCAGCCCGGCAGCTCCCGCGCAGCTCCAGCGGCGGCGGCGCCCCCAGCGTGGCGCCCCCGTGCCGGGCCCGCCGCCCGGGACCCGGGCTGGGGCGCGGCGGGAGCCCGGAGCCCGGCGCCCCTATGCGCCGCCTCGCCGCTGCCGCGCTACAGCTATGACCCTGAGCACGGAGATGTCCGATGCCTCCGGCCTCGCGGAGGAGACAGACATCGACGTGGTAGGGGAGGGCGAGGACGAAGACGACGAGGAAGAGGACGACGACGAGGGCAGCGGCGGCGTGTCCCGCCTGGCGGTCCCCGCGCAGCGGCGGCGGCGGCGGCGCTCCTACGCCGGAGAGGACGAGCTGGAGGACCTGGAGGAGGACGACGACGACGACGATGACATCCTGCTGGCCCCGCGCTCAGTGGCCTCCCCGGCGCCCCCGGGCCCAGCCCCAGTGGCGGGGGCCGGGGCCGGCGGGGGCGGCGGCGCGGGCTCGGGCTCGGGCGGCGGCGGCGGCGGCGGGACCGCGGGCGGCGGCGCCAAGAACCCCCTGGTGAAGCCGCCCTACTCGTACATCGCGCTCATCACCATGGCCATCCTGCAGAGCCCCAAGAAGCGGCTGACGCTGAGCGAGATCTGCGAGTTCATCAGCGGCCGCTTCCCCTACTACCGGGAGAAGTTCCCCGCCTGGCAGAACAGCATCCGCCACAACCTCTCGCTCAACGACTGCTTCGTCAAGATCCCCCGCGAGCCCGGCAACCCCGGCAAAGGCAACTACTGGACGCTGGACCCCGAGTCCGCCGACATGTTCGACAACGGCAGCTTCCTGCGCCGGAGGAAGCGCTTCAAGCGGCAGCCGCTGCTCCCGCCCAACGCCGCGGCCGCCGAGTCGCTGCTGCTGCGCAGCGCAGGGGGCGCGGCGGGCGCGGGCGACCCCGCGGCGGCCGCGGCGCTCTTCCCGCCCGCGCCCCCGCCGCCCCCGCACGCCTACGGCTACGGCCCCTACGGCTGCGGCTACGGCCTGCAGCTGCCGCCCTACGCGCCACCCTCGGCCCTCTTCGCCGCCGCCGCCGCGGCTGCTGCCGCCGCCGCCGCCTTCCACCCGCACTCGCCCCCGCCGCCCCCGCCGCCCCCGCCGCCGCACGGCGCGGCCGCGGAGCTGGCCCGGACCGCCTTCGGCTACCGGCCGCACCCGCTCGGCGCCGCCCTGCCCGCCCCCCTGCAGGCCTCGGCTGCCAAGGCCGGCGGCCCGGGCGCCTCGGCGCTGGCGCGCTCTCCCTTCTCCATCGAGAGCATCATCGGAGGCAGCCTGGGCCCGGCCGCCGCCGCCGCCGCCGCCGCGCAAGCAGCCGTCGCCGTGCAGGCCTCGCCTTCACCCTCTGCGGGGACCCCGTCCGCGCCCGCGCCGGGATCCGGCGGCGGCGGCGGCTGCGCGGCTCAGGCGGCCGTAGGCCCGGCCGCCGCTCTCACCCGCTCCCTCGTGGCCGCCGCGGCCGCCGCCGCCTCCTCGGTCTCCTCGTCCGCCGCGCTGGGGACTCTGCACCAAGGGACTGCCCTGTCCAGTGTCGAGAACTTTACTGCTAGGATTTCAAATTGTTAATAACGCTATGTTAGCGCGCTTGGGAAAGAGAAGGTAGGAATCCCGGCTCTTTTTTTTTTTTTTTTTTCTTTCATCTTGCTGGTTTGGCGTTTGGTACACTTCTCCCGAAGCGGCCCCTCCCGACCTCGCGCCCCCATTTTCGCCGCTTGGGACTCTCAGACAAGACTGAGTTTGGCAGCAGCGGGGACGCGCTTTTTGGCTCTGCGGGTCCCTCTATTTATGCAAAGTCGCCCTATGCTGCAGGCCCCGACCCGGGGTGCGGAGGAAGAGGGTACTGGTGGGGGCACTCCCTTGGCCTAGGCACAAGGGGCTTCCTTGACTGTGGGAAACGTTTCTCTAAAAAATCTAAGCCTTTTTGAGGTCTAGAGATTCTCAGGTCCAGGCGTTAAAAATATCAGTAATGTTCAAAAGAATGATACACAAACAGTAAAGGTCCTGAAGAGTGCCAGCGAAGCAATAGTTTTTATTTGAGGACACTTGTCTGGTGTACTTTTTCATGAAAAGGAAAAAATGATTAACATGTTTACACAAGGAAAAAGAGTCAAAATTATCATTTCTTATTTTAACCTGTGTTTTGTATCATAATAGACACGCGGATTTTTTATTTTGTACTTACTGCGTATTCTTTACAAGGAGTATTGTAAATTTTACTGGCAATTATTATTGTACTATTCTAATGTAAGATTTTTACACTTTTTCAGAAATAAAATGCTTAATTTTCAAAGAAAATCCACCAAAAAGTTGGCTTCAGTCGTCCCCTGCTTAGTTTATTTTCTCTTTTGTTAAGGAAATTTCTATGGGAGTTGTGTAGGAACCCAATATAGAATAGGACATTTTATTTTCAAAGAGAATTTAACAAAAGCATCATGCCATGATTTTTCAGTTATACTTCCTAGGTCAAAGCTATTGCAAGAAACCAGAAACTACTTCTAAATGATTACAAGTTGAAGAAGTTACTTTGGTATACATTTTCAAATCTCATTCCATTCCATTTTGAAGAGCATTGAGGCTATTTAAAATTAATGCCACAGTTACCCTCAGATAATTTTATGGAACTTTATTTGTCAGTTTCCCACTTCCTTTGATTTCCACTTGCTTTTGAGCACAATATTGCATATATCTGTAAAAGCTCTGCAACACATTATATTGTAATGAAAGCAACACAAGCAAATAGGTAACTTTTAGTTTAAAATTTTTAGAGATGATCAACACTTAAGTAGCTTTGAAGTCCTGAATATTTACACATATAAAATAAATTGTATTTGAAAGCTCTAGGGTTTAAAACCACCACTCTCCTGACAGAAGGGATTTCAGGAATTGAATAAGGAAATTTTTATTCTAAAAGGCAAACTTAACATTGAAATTCTAATTTAAATGTGTAACTTAAGGTATGTAAGAGAAATCTTCAATTTTAGGGTAGTACACACTAAGAATAAAAATGAAAATGTATCAGGTGTTTATTGAAGCATTTATACAATTTTCATGACTTAGGCTATCTTTTTTCAAACTTTAAGTGTTTTCAATAACTACGTGTTGCAGGCAATTTCTAGTTCTTTGAAAAAACGTGAGTCTCTAGTTTTGATGACTATAGATGTTATCGTGGGCTCCAAATAAAAGTAAAGCATATGTAATATGTAATTTAAATAATATTAGTGAGTTGCAGAGGAGGTTGAATATGTTTATTAAAGTATTTTTCAAAAAATCTGGACAGGTATATACCTGAAGATCTGCACAACTAACCAATCAAGTTAACGAAGACTGACTTATAGGCCAATATTTTTGCAGTGACATTCACTCTTGATGCCCTGTCCTCTTGTCCCCTTTTAGGGAGGGGAAAAAATGGACTCTCACAGCCTCAAAAATTAAGTTCTGGGTTTTTTCCTATCAAATATTTGGAATAGATTAAGAGTTTAAACATACCCTCATAGTTTACTACTAAGTATATAGATACAAACTGAAATATTGTTAGATCAAAATCTTACATACAAAAGTTACGTTTGCCCTAGCACGGCTAAGAGAGAGGACTTTGGAACCGAGAACGTCCAGATGCCACAGCTGCCCGGGGTGGAGACGAGTTAGCAGGCGGAACCCAGACGGCCCAGGCACCGCTCGCATGCCTCGCAGCCTTCTGTAAGTCACAGATCTGAAACTTAGAGCTGAAAGTCATTTGGAGGAGAGAGTGAAAGAACGGGGCCATGGGTATTACTATTATTTGCATGATACTTGGATGTCCCGAACAGCGGGGAATCCCAGCTACTCCTTCTCTCTGTTCAAATTCCCGCAACTCTAAAAAGTGCCAGGACGGACTCTACCCCCTCCCCCGCCCCCAGGTTGTCCGCGCTTTTTTTAAGAGAATGGTAACAAGGCACTGTGCAATTCAGCGCTGGCCTCCTTTGGCGTCTGGAGGTGGGGTCCCGCATCACCCAAGCCAGCTAGAGAGACCGCAAGCCTGTGGTGCGCCCCTGAACCCTAAGAAAAAGTAAGCTCAACCGGCCTGCTCACTGTCGCGTTTTGCTTCATCACCTTCCGGGTTTGGGCTTCCACGGTAGGTGTTGCTGGCCCGGAGACGGACGAGATAGTGGGGAGCGAAGGTGGCGAGCCGGGCAGGGGAGTGAGCGGTGGCGGACTACCGGGCGGCCGGGAACGCAGGGCTCGCCCGGTTGGCTGAGTGGACGAGCAGGTGCTGGAACAAAGGCCGCGGGGCTGCCGGGCTACGGAGGCCTTTGATGGGCAAGGACGTCTCCTCCCGGGGCTCCTCATTCGCATGCAAATCCAGCTCTGGTCCTCTTTTCTTTGAAGGCAAACAGAAGGATGTTTGTGTGTTTGTAAGGACGAAGCTTGCTTGAACAAGCCTTCCTCAATAGGCTGGGTCTCGAAAAATAAACCGGTTGGACAAACATTGGCCACCAGCTCTCCTCCTCCCAACTACAAAGTGTGGATTTGCTACAACTCATTAACCCGACGCTTTTCTCCCCTTCGCCTTGTTTCTCTGCTCATCAAACGCCCCCGTAGAGCCTGGAGACAAATGACCGAAGCTCAGTCGGGAGGGAATTGCAGTTAATAGGGAGAGGGATATATTGGGGCTAATGGTTCAGGCAGCTCCCGGAGAAGGACCACACAAAAAGGAGCCTCTCCATTCAGGGCTCTGTTGTGCTGCGGAGATTTACTCTGCAGCTAGATTTAGCCAAATGTTATCTATTGCCGGGGTAATGAAGCCCTTATGGATTGAATTGCTCCTTGTACCACACATGATGTCATGACCTTAGATCGTTTCTTGGTTGATTTCTTTTTTTCTCTATTGGGTAATTATTTTATTTCTTTAAAATAAGAAGCTAGCGCTTCTGCTCAACAACATGTGCCCTCTCCTGTGCATCCTATGCATTTATTTAAGAGCCACTTCCTTTCCTCTTAAGAAAAGAAAAAGAAACTGGGGAGGGGAAGGAAAAAATGATCAGAACCTCTCCCATTTTCTCTCACTGAGGCATCTGGATGTTTGCTCAGCTCTCCTTCCCGGTCCCCTACTCAGTGGGCCTTTCCTGCCCAAACTTTCTGCTGGTGGAACTGTATTTGGGGTATATTTACTATCAAAATTCTTACAGTGAATGTAATAAGCATCCATTTGGGAAAAGCTTCAGCCTTTCAGGTTTTATTATTATTATTATTATTTTGAAAGCCCACCATTCCTTCCTGTACCCTGTCCTCTGAGAGAGCTGGGGGAGGTGTTTTTTCTGATGGAAGGTGATTATTTTGATGGACTACCAGCCTGTGTCATTTATTAAAGGCTGTCTGAGGCCAGCGGCTGTGCCTGTTTTGTTTTTCTCTCTCTGGCCCTGGTGGCTCTGATTTCCTTGCTTGACCGAAGACCAAGCTTGGAGCAGCTAACTGTGTTATTATAACTGCTATAGATGAGTAAGGATCAGATCTTAGTACCCAGAGCCAGGAGTTAACGACTCTAGTTTTCGTTTAAAATTTTTCTGCTGGCTACACATTTTGCTCACACTTATTTTTATTACTGACTGAGAAAAGTCATGTGGGGACAACTTTAAGTTCATATCTACATCAAACTCAATCCAAATCAGAAATCTGCCCAGCAGTCACTATGGTCTCTCTGGGATCCTTCAAGGGGATGACCGCAGGACACATTGGCGTGCCAGGGATCCCCTACCCCTTTCGAACTGAACCAGACAAGGAATGGCCTGGGAAGCAGAGGATAAGTAAAGTGGGCCCGGCATTGTCAGCATCCATTCCTGTCTCTCCCTGTTTCCTGGTGTTGCAGCTGGGCCACACACACACACACACACACACACACACACACACACACACACACAGAGGCATGACCGCTCATTGCCCATCAGCTGCCACTTGCCTCTCTTCTCCCCTATGATTTTGTAATTAGGCATATGCTTTTTGTTGGTAAATGTGTTTGATGTCACGGCCAGTGAAATGTGGACTGTTTATAGGGCCACGAATGTAAATGTGTAAATATGTTTAGTGTAAAATCTGGCCCTTCGACTTTAGCAATAAATACCCTGCCAATTTGGATACGATTACATTTGACAGGAAGATGGAGAATCTGATCATGACCAGCTGCTCATGGCTCTTTGGGACTTGTACTTTCCCAACTGAATTCACTTTTCAGATAATTTCTTTGCATGTCACATCTCTCTAATCACATCTTTCCCTTGACATGAACAGCTTGGGCTCTTTTCTTTTTATTGTTGACCGCTCTGGCACGCAGGAAGCTTCCTGGTTCATTCCTCTTGCTTCTTTACCAGGAAAACACTATTCAGTAACAAGTAAACACACATAGAAAATAATGGATTATTATCATCAATCCCCTTTTTGAGTTCTGAGCCTCCAGGTGTGATAAGATGGCTCAGAAGAGAAATGAGATAAAGCCTCTGAGTTTCTGGCCCACACTTATCATTTCCTGCTCTTTATCATCATCATCCTGACTTTAAAAGCCATTTTGAGCTATTCTCACTTTTAAAAAGTAAACATTTTAGGAAGTACAATACACATACAGAAAAATGCACAAATCTCAATGACTTTTCACAAGGCAAACATACCCTTGCAACCAGCATCAGATCAAGAAGCAGGTGTCACCAGTTCCTTAGGAACCGCCCATCTATTCCAGTCATTACCCTCAGCACACATTAGCGTTTAAAAAGGATTTTCATTAATATTTCTCTCAACCACACTGAAATAGTGACAACAAGAATTATTACTGATTTCATTTTACAAATAAGGATATTAAGGTTGAAAAGATATGAAATGACTTGCCCAAGGTCACAGCTACTGGGACTTCAGTATTTAAATCCCATTTTATGCCCTTCACATCACACTGACATTTTGTGGCCGTCATTGTGATTTATTAAACACCCACTGTGGCAGGGCAATTGCCTTAGAGGTCACTGTGTAGAAGAGCCATTTTTTATGCGCTTTTTGCTTCCTTGCTAGATCCTCCTCCCTCCTTCCTCTACTCAGGAGATACCCCAGCCCCTTCATGTAGATACATTTGCAATCTCTAGTCAAGTTATTTCAGAAATGTCAGCTTCCTCTACCTAGTGCCACATGACAGCACTCTTCCAATCTTTTGTGCATTAGCAATCTCCCTTAAAGTATCACTCACACACACACACACACACACACACACAAACCTACCTCACCTTTTCACCTTTGTACTATTTGCCCATTTCCTCTGCTTTTCTCCCTAATTTTTAATGGTTGAAATTCTGCCACACTGACAGAAATTTTGCTAAGCAGGTCTTTAGAACCACACTTAAGGTCATATTGTCTCTAAGTGGAAAAAAAAAGAATATGTAAGAGTCAGATCAACTGATTTAACATTTAATGAGAAAGAAAATCACTTTTCTCAGAATGTACCCTCTCCCCTCTGTCCAGACACACTCTTGAAGATTTTTCTGTCTTTGAACAGCTGTGTATGATGTGGGCTAAGCCAGTCCTTTTAGCCCTTGCACAATTAATCCACTGCATTGGAGCCTCCTGAGGGACAATCCCACCTGGAGCTCAGAACTGCCTGGCCAGAGGTTTCCCTAAAATGCTTAGGCGGGGAGGGAATTCCAGACCACCTGCTGGAATCACATCTTTTTCTTGATGCCAAAGCATCCTTGCCAGTTGCCACCAGAAGCATTATTAAACCCTAGCCTCCTCGGGCAGTTGTTGGGGCCAATGCTTTGTCCCTTATGAGAACATCCAAGCTGGAGTCAGTGCAAGGATTGCACCTAACAGTGAGCTGCAGACTGTAAAGGACAGTGTTTATAGTGGTCTTTTCAAGGGACAGTGCTTAATGGAAGGTAGCATTGATTTTCTAGAGGAGTATTTTTGTAAAACCAGAAACAGTTCTTCTTTTAGATTTTACACTGTAAAAGATAACAAAATCCCATTTCAGGAATAAAAGCAGGCAGTTAATATTTAGAGAATCTGGAAAGTTCTGGTCCTGAATTTGAAATCAGGAGACAGTTTGGGAGATTATTTTTCTGTTATTTTTTGAAACTGACTTGATTTTTCATTGGGGTGTTTCCCTGCATTTAGGATCTTACAGTTAAAGGAGAATCTGTCTAATGTGTTAAGAATGCAAGCTATATATGGAATGTGTCCATAGGCCCATTGAGTCTGTTGAGCACCAGGGAATGTTCTGGGCAGGCCCAAGGTGGTGGATCAGAGGCCCTGGGGCCTTGCCTGGCCCTCTCTGTCCCAGAGGGAGCCAGGCACAAATTGAGGGTTCTCTCTTATTTGCAACTACTGACTGATTAATAACAGACTAGTAAAGACACAGCAGTGGCACATATTAGTTATGGCCGAAAGCAGAAGCGTCTGTATACACTTGTTTCGGAATTCCCATTAATATAAGTAAAAGGCAGAGATTTTCAGCAATAAAAGGACACAACACATTTTCTGAAATGTCAACAATGAAGTATTATTATGAATGAAAAACAACTTGGTTCTCTATTTCTGCTTTGTACCATTTTAATGCAAAGCTTCATGTATATGAAAATTACCATGATGAGATTTTTAATGATTGACTATGAAGTGGGGGGGGGGGAACACAAACCAAAAAATTCTCCAAATCCCACAACAGAATAAATAAGACTAGTTTGAAACTAAATGTTAGATCAGTTTTTACACTCATTTGTAGTTTTGGGGAGCTTGAGGATAGGTTGTGAGACTACAATAAGACCATTTATGGGAACATATTTTGGAGAACATAAAACCTATACAATTGTATAGAATGATGATTCCTCTAAGGCTTCTTTCCGACCTCCTTATTCTTCCCAGAAATAAAAAGTAAGACTTCTAAACTTTGGAGGAGACCCAAATTCTTAAATTACTTAAGAGAAATCTTTGGCTATCTGTAAAAACTCCTCTTTCTTCAAAATCCCCTCTCTATGTATGAAATCAATTGTTACCTAAGCCTTTCTGGAAATAATGAGAAGAGATGGCCTTGTGTTTTCTCTTCGGCCAGTTGTGTATTTGTAGAGATGACTGTCTCCTCCCTTCTAAAATAAACAAACCAGTAGTGCTTTAAATCCACTCTTCTAGTCTCTTGCTCTATTTCTTTTCTCTAGTTGCGTATCTACTGATCATCTCTTTAACCTCTAAGCCTTGGTAAAGTGGGATTAGTCTGCAGTATTTATTGAGCACCTGCTTCATTGCAAATCCCTTTATTCCCACGTTAAATGAAAGAATTCCTGCCACCACATAAGCATACACTCGTGGAACAAGAGGAGCAAGCCAGTGCAGCAGGAAAACAGTAAGGTGGAGGGAAGAGTAGGAAGATAATTTTCTTTCAGTTTTTTTATTTAACATAACTCTTTCAAACTTGGTAGTCTGTAAACGAAACAGAGGTTGTCTGGTTATTGACAGTATCTTTCTAGTTTGACAGTTTACTCACAAAACACCTAAAGCATATTAAGTGTCCATGTGGTTTGGAGTGCCAAACTCCTCCGTGCAGATAAATATAAATTTGAGTTTCCTCCCAAGTTTTTAAGGCTTTTTACTAATAGATCACCTAGTAGTGGTATCCTCAGCCACTATTTCTTCTCTGTGAAGAGAAGAAGAAATTAAAGGGAGGAGGCGCACATCACAAAATGCTCATAGTCCTGTGAACTGAGACTGTGACCTACATGGAATGAGTTTATGTTCACATGGGTTTGTGAAGAGTTAAATAGAATCACAGTGAAAAACCCTCGGACCCTTTTTTTTTCACATGCTTAACCATTTTATTACAAATAAAAGAAAATTTAAAAAAAAATAAAACACAGTCTATTTTTCTTGTATTCTTTTACAAACCTTAAAATAAATATTTTTCCACTTGCAGAAATTGTAGACACATCAATATGCAAACCCAGAGAGTCCAGATTCCACACCACTGGGGGTGCCTAGGCACCCCAGAGTTTTTCCGTAGTCAGTTCAAGCATTAACCTCACCTTTAAGTTGTCATCACCAAGGAACTGGGAGGGCAAGTCACCAAGTTTGGGTTTTGTTTTCTTCTTCAAAAGTTACCAGGGGTAGAGAGGATAAAAATAAAATGCTGAGGCACTCTGTGTTCTGTTTTCCTATGTCAGGAATTTAAGATTTCTTAGCTTTCCTCCTCTTCCCCTCCATCTCCCTCCCCTCCCCCAATACATAGCAGGGCTCCAGCAAGCCATCCCCCACACTTCTTTGGGATTATCTGGGAAGGGATCCCTTATTTTAGGGAGTTGGTGGGTGCGAGTTGTTATTGTAACTCTATTCTGTAACTAAAGCTCTGGCATGTAATAAATCTCTCCCCAAAGACTTTTGGATCTTTGATTTGAAAAATCGGATTCCTTTTGTGGAAACAGTTGACAGGAACCTAAAAGGATTAGTTGCATTCCACATAGGATAATTTTTACTGGCAACATTTTGAAACGATTTGGTCCCTTTCAGACTTTAAACAATGTCCAGAAAAACGATCTAACGAGACTTGTATTGTTTTCCTTTGCCTGTGAATCCGTTTGCTGCTTGTGCCAACGTCTCGATAAGGTTTTGACAGGGTTTTGCTCCCGAGCAGTGCACCGAATTAATTTTTGATCGCTCTTTCTACTTGGTGTGTTACCTCCTTGGGCCAGGGGCGCGGCAGTGTTTTCCCAACGTCAGTCGTTGAAATGAAGCCGGAGCCGGTGGCTCGTCTCCCGGTGGCGCCGCGTCTGGGAGGGGGCACAGAGACCCGTTGTCGATCGCACAGGGCCGCGCGTCAGTCGAGCCACGGCCAGGCCCGCGGTCGCCGACAGCTCAGGCACCCGGACGCAGCGGCAGTCGGTGAGGCAGCGCGCACTCCCCAAACCTTCACCGTCTAACAGTCCCGGGGCCCTCTGTCCACTAAGATGCGATGCTGAAATCCAGAGGGCGAGAAGGGAGAGAATTTTGCTTCTCCTTCCTCCCTAGCCCCCCCCCCCCCCCCGCCCCGCCAAAGCCCCAGACAAAAACCAAGAGAGGCCTGCTTTCCCCTAGCAGACAGTCTCTGTGCTGCTGCGCGCGGACCGCGGCTGACAGCGCTCCCCGCCCCTCTCCACTGTTTATTTTGTTGTCAGCGGACTTATCAAGATGTTAGTTTGCTGGAGGTTCTGACCTGCCCGGGCGCTGTGGCTGCTCGGCCCGGGCTTTCCCGTGTTTTTACACCTGCACAAACCCCACCGCACTCCCCTGCCTGATTTATAGCCCAATTAAAGGTTCAGTGTTCTTGAAGCCACCCGCACTGCTCCCTTCCCGGCCTCCCGCCGTCCGCGCGAGCGCAGGAATGCGCGGGGCCGGGGGGCCGGTCCGTGCCCGGCGTCCCAGCGCGCGCGGCCGCGCCCAGGACCCCGAGGGCGGCGGCGCGGGTGAGGGGCCTGCTTCCGGAGAACCGCAAGGAAACCTCGGACGCACACCGCCCGATGCCCGGCAGCGGCGCGCAGTGAAGCCTCGTCCCCAAACCAAAGTTCCTTCCTTCTTGGGGTGCCGGCTTCATCGGGATGAGGCGTTTCTCACACGACACGCATGGCCGGTGGCGGGAGGGCGCGGGAGCGGCCACGTGGCGCGGCCGGACGCAGAGGCCCCGCGCGGAGCTTCCAGTCGCTACCCTCCGGGTCCCGCAGCTGCGCCACGCAGGCCGCGCCTCCGCACGGTTTTCCCGGCGAGGAAGGGGTGGCCGCGGGACCCGGTGGGGCTGAGAGGCGCCGGCCTGAGGCGGGAGGCTGTGCGCCGCTCGTCCGCTGTCCTTCCTCCGGGTCTTGCGCGGCGGAGGCTGGAAGGCCGCGGCTCTGACGCGCTCCTAAGGGAAGCGGTGGTGCCCGCTGCGGGGCTCCGGCGGGCGGTGGGCGGGAAGCGCGGGGTCAAGGACCTCCCGGCCCGCGGATCCGGCCAGAGCCGAGCCTTCGCGCGGGCGGGCGGGCTCCGGCTCCAACCTCCTTTTTTGCACTCTTTTCTTTCCGGAGAGAATAAGCGACGACCCAGCCGAGATTGGCAGCATTGAGCATCTTCCTAACCCAACTCTGTCTTCCTTCCATTTATCAATCCACCTTTCTAATTAGACTAATTAGGAGCGCTCTGGAGTGTCGCTAGGCCCGGGGACTGAAACGCTTGGAGGCTGTGAAAAGAACCCTGAATGGCCACGCTGGGGGCCGGGCGGGAGCCTTTGCGACCCATTCAGCACAGAGTAACAGTGGCTACATTTATCCCTGGCCATTGAAAAGAGGCTCGATTAAAACGTTTGGGAACTAATGCCACCCTACATCCCTTCTCTAATTAGAGAAGCCCGGGGTGATGGCGACGACGCCCGGGACCCCGCAGACTCAAGTCCTGCACGCCACTGCTTTCCGCCCTTTCAGCGCAGCCGATTTCCTTCCCGGAGACAAAAGTCCACCACGTCCCCACCTGTTGCCCGGCCCTGCTTTCCCACCCGTCCCTAGCCCCTTTGCCCGCGTCCCACGCCGAAGGCTCAGCCAACTGCAACTGCGTTAGAATGCGCAGCACAGCAGACAAGTTGGGGGCAGCCAAGTGGAAAGAGGCTCCTAGTTCCCTCTTCCCGGCTTGGAAAGCACCCCTGTGCTTTCGGTAAGCTCCATATTTTTCTCCCCATCTGTCTCTCCTTATTTCTCACGTTGCCTATGAATAGCTTGGTCTTACGTCTCCCCACCCAGTTTTTAAACATGAAATTTCCAAGTGGAGCATCTGGGAATGGGGGTGTCAGCTGCCCTCCTGATCCACTGTCTTGATCTCACACTTTGCTGTAGCAGTTCTTTACTTGCATAAATAATTTGTATTTGTTTGTCACTGGTCTTTTTCTAAAGAAATATGTATTGAGCACGTACTACGTGCCTAGACAGATTCTTCCCCTACTTTTCAGCCTTCTTTCTGCCCTCTTTGCCCATCTCCAAATAGTCTTTAAGAAGTTAAACCTGACTTGGCTCAACTCCTTAAGCAAGCAGTTGATTCTATCCCTATGGTTTATATGGAAATTCTTCTCTTTATTATTATTTTTTTTTCATGGATTCAAGCACAAGAAGTTAGGGAAACAAGAGAAATGAGAAATAGAAGGTATATTGCAACTACAGGTTGTGTGTATGTGTGTGAGGTTGTTTGTACATTTTGTTAGACGGTCAAAAATGTGATATTTAACAAAAAATTTGAGACACATTCTGCCCTAGAATAAAGGTGACCAAAATGGTTAGATTTCCTCACTCCCTCCCTTCCTTCCTCCCTCTCTCTCTTTCCCTTCCTTCCTTCCTTCTTTCCTTCCTTCCTTCCTTCCTTCCTTCCTTCCTTCCTTCTTTCTTTTCTTCCCTTGGTCCCTCCCTTCCTTCCTCCCTTCCTTCCTCACTTTCTCACTTTCTCTATCTTTTGCTCCCTAATCCTCCTTTTTGGAAAAGAGCCAGATGTACAAAGAAATATCAGGTCACTGTTCTTGATCTTGTTAATTTAGAAAATGGAACCTCAGCTAAAGATGCTATTAACTAAATGCCAGCCCACAGCATGCAAAATTCCTTGGATCCAAACTTCAAAAAGAGGAATGAAAGATGTCATGTGAGTGAAAGGAATCATGGAATTTTTAAAGGCCTAAACGGATCTTAATAGAGTTTTATTGCTTCCACACCCCACTTCACAATATGCATGACTTAGCAACATAAATCTAACTAGTTAAGAAGCTGGGAGAGGCAGAAAAGAAGAAAGAGATGAGAAGCATGGCTCACTTGCATTGAGGAAAATTATAATTTGCAAAATTAAAAAAATTTTGGAGTCTTTGAAATGAAAAACCAAAATCTATTCTGTGATTTTTATCATCAAGCCTCTTATTCTTTCATTTCAGTTGCTAATTTATGTTTTAATTAAAGAATTCTGTAGTAAAGTGCTCAAGTCCTAAGCATTCAACTTGGTGAAGTTTGTGTGTGCACACACGTGATTGCGTGCGCGCGCGCGCACACACACACACACGCACACACACACCTGTGTAACCACTACTTAGATCAAGTTGCAGAACACTTTCACCATCCCAGAAAACTTCTCCATGCTTTCTTCCAGTCAGTACTACCCTACCCCCACCCACCATGCTCATTCCTATCACCATAGGTTAGTTTTATTTATTTATTTTTATTTTTTTATTTTTTCAATATATGAAACTTATTGTCAAATTGGTTTCCATACAACACCCAGTGCTCATCCCAAAAGGTGACCATAGGTTAGTTTTAAATGTTCTCAAGCTTCTTATCAGTGGAGTCACACAGTGTATAGTGGTCTTTTGTTTGGCTTCTCTTACGCATCAGCAAGTTTTTGAGATTCATCTGTTCAAACTTTTATTTATAAGACAATATAAATGGTAAGTCAAATTGTATAGGTCAGGAAGCGTGGGCAGACTAGAAAGTTTTACCCTACTCTGAAATTAAAACCAAACAAAATTAAATTAAAAACAAACACTCTTTCTTCCCCAAAACTCCCAACAACCACCAAAACACATCATTATCAACCAGCAGAGGTAATTTTACGATTACAAGAAAGTAAATAAATATGATGAAGTGTTTTAACTGTAGTAACGTTCAGGTACGTAATTTTCGGTGTGCAGTTGTGGGTACGTGTAAGGAGAGCAGAAGCCATATGCTGCTTTTGTGATTGGATTCTATTTCCTACTTGCTGTTTTAGCCCCTAATACTAGTAGTAAGTAAGTACTTTGGGCCTCTTCACAAAGAATGGCATGAACTTGAGGGGAAGAGTGAATTACATCTAGTTTGTTCTACCTTAGACAGGCAAGTACTTAATGAAACAGCCTGTCAAGTGCACTTTGAATTCTGTTTGAAGTAAAGTGTTCATTTTGCAACTAACTTAGCAGTCTATACTCTTTTTTTTTTTTTTATGGATCATTATATAGGCCAGTTAACGTTGACCAGAGAAAAGCTATTTTCTGGAAATGAAGGAAGCACAGCAAACCTGCAGTATTCTGCTTGTCTTGCTCTCTCCCAGCATCCCCAGCAATCCAGCCACAAAGCCAGCTCTCTCATGAATTCAACCAGAGGCAATCAGTGCTCTCCTCCCCCAGTAAAAGCAAGACAGTGCAGCTAGTAGGATTTTTTTCCCAGGAAAGACAGCATTTTTAGGTATGGGTATGTTTGTGCCATGGGAGAAATTACGAGACCAAGTGGAAGTGACTGAAGTGAGGTTTCGATTGCTTATTACTGAACACAGGTAAATTTGAAGTAGAGAAAACATATTTTTATGATCTTAAATCTAAAAATTAATATAAATATAAAATGAATCTAGAAGTTCATACTCAGGAAGCCATTTAGAAGACAAAGTTATCCCTCCTGAATTATGATAGTACCAGTCATATAAACTGGACCAGTAATTTCTGAAAATGAGAAAGAGAACTCCTGGGGCGCCTGGGTGGCTCAGTCGGTTGAACCTCCGACTTCAGCTCAGGTCATGATCTCACAGTCCGTGGGTTCGAGCCCGGCATTGGGCTCTGTGCTGACAGCTCAGAGTCTGGAGCCTGCTTTGGATTCGGTCTCCCTCTCTCTGCCCCTCCCCCACTCACGCTCTGTCTCTCTCTGTCTCTCATAAATACTAAAATTTTTTTAAATAAACTAAAGGGAACTACACACTTAAAGTAAAAAATAGCAATAATATCAATTGCTGGTGAAGATGCAGAGAAATTGGATCTCTCATACGTTACTGGTATGAATATACCATGGTACAGTTACTCTGGAAAATAGTCTATCAGTTACTTACAAACTAAATATGTACATACTATACAGCCTAGCACACATACTCTAGGGCATTATCCCAGAGAAATCAAAGTTTATGTTCACAGAAAAATCTTTAAAAATGTCCATAGCAGCTTTATTTGTTATACAAAAAAATAAAATAAAGACAATCTACATTTCCTTCAATGGGTGAATATCTCTGGGATGTTCATACAATGGAAGAATACTCAGCGTCAGAGAGGAATAAAGTGTTAATGCATGCAACAAACTGGATTTCAAAGGCATTATGCTTAGTGAAAAAGCCAATGTCAAAAGGTTACTGTATGATATGATTTGTATAACATTATTGAAATGACGAAACGGTCAAGAGGGAAACAGATTGGTGGTTGCCTACAACAGGGAAATTAGGGAAGGGTCCATATATAAAAGGGTGGCAAGAGGGGGTTCTTTTTGTAGTGATGGAGGAGTTCCGTACTCTGATTATCGTGGTTACATGAATCTGTACATGGGATAAAATTGTATAGGACTACACACACACGAACATCATAAAGTCTTCGTATATAACCTACTTAACAGTGTTACACAGCATCACTTTCCTGGTTTTGATAGTGTACTGCAATTCCATAAAATATTGCCATTGGAGAAAGCTGAGCAAAGAGAATGTGGAACTTCACGTGCTATTTTCACAAATTCTTGTGAGTCTATTACTTTTTTTTTTAATAAAAATTTGAAAAAATCAGTACAAAATAAGCAATCAGTCAGTATTTCATTAATAAAACTCTCTGGGGGGCGCCTGGGTGGCTCAGTCGGTTAAGCGTCCGACTTCAGCTCAGGTCACGATCTCACGATCCGGGAGTTCGAGCCCCGCGTCGGGCTCTGGACTGATGGGTCAGAGCCTGGAGCCTGCTTCCGATTCTGTGTCTCCCTCTCTCTCTGCCCCTCCCCCATTCATGCTCTGTCTCTCCCTGTCTCAAAAATAAATAAACGTTAAAAAAAAAAAAAAATTAAAAAAAAAAAATAAAACTCTCTGGGTGTGACAAGAGCTTTCATTTTTCGATTTCTCATAATTAATTATGGCAATGAATTTGGCTCTGTCCTTCCAACAGGTATTTTACATGTGATGTTTAAAAGACTGATCATTTTAAAATTGTATTTTCTATTGATAGGCCCAATGCTGAAAACTTTTTGGAACAGGAAAGTTTTTGCCTGATGGGCACCTGGGTGGCTCAGTTAGTTGAATGTCTGACTCTTGATTTTGGCTTAGGTCATGATCCCAGGGTAGTGGGATCGAGCCCCACAAATGGCTCCACAGTGAGTGTGTGGAGCCTGCTAAAGATTCTTTCTCTCTCCCTCTCCCCCTCTCCCCCACTTGTGTGCTCTCTCTCTCTCTCTGAAATAAATTTTTAAAAAATTGCCCGTTTGTTAGACAGATTTCATTCTTTGAGGGTGGATTTGATTTTTTCAATTAGCAAATGTCACTGACAGTCAAATACGGTGAATAAAACAGATGACCAAGTTGGGTCAGATATATTTTTTTGGAAAAACAACAAAATGTCCCTGGAGATTTACCATCTTGAATAAACTAGTTACAAAAGGAGATTTCTCAAAATGTTCTTGGGAATGATAGCATCATTGGTATTGATATGGCCTCCCCGAGTGATTGCTTAGAGGGAAACACTCATTTGTATACATGAGTTCTCTTGAAGGTTTATCTTATTTTAAATTTTTTTTTAACGTTTATTTATTTTTGAGACAGAAAGACACAGAGCATGAATGGGGGAGGGTCAGAGAGAGAGGGAGACACAGAATCCGAAACAGGCTCCAGGCTCTGAGCGGTCAGCACAGAGCCCGACGCGGGGCTTGAACTCACGGACCGCGAGATCATGACCTGAGCCTAAGTCGGCCGCTTAACCGACTGAGCCACCCAGGCGCCCCTCTCTTGAAGGTTTAAAAAATTTGGCTTATTTCTAGAGTCAGGCTTTAAGGATGGTTCTTGGAAATGTGTGCCTTATTTTGGAAATAGTATGTTAAACAAAGTATTGAGTGTTTAAAGAGTAGCACTTATTAATGTCTTTCTAAGCCAAGCAGGACACATTACCTTACCTGTTTTGTAATTTTGAGCTATTACAAGTGAGATATTTGTTAACTCTAGACATGGTTGCAATTCTCTTACCCCCCCCCCCCCCACCAAAGCATTGGTTGGGGGACTCAACCAATTCTGTTGGTAGTTCAGTTGTTAAAAGTCCCCATTGACGGGGCGCCTGGGTGGCGCAGTCGGTTAAGCGTCCGACTTCAGCCAGGTCACGATCTCGCGGTCCGTGAGTTCGAGCCCCGCGTCAGGCTCTGGGCTGATGGCTCGGAGCCTGGAGCCTGTTTCCGATTCTGTGTCTCCCTCTCTCTCTGCCCCTCCCCCGTTCATGCTCTGTCTCTCTCTGTCCAAAAATAAATAAAAAACGTTGAAAAAAAAAATTAAAAAAAAAAAAAGTCCCCATTGACAATGAGTGTGTTCAGCAGGCGCATAATTAACAGCACAGTCTTAATGCAGATCCTGGCCAGGAGGTCTGGCCTGCTTATCTCTAAGTGGACCATGACATAAAAGCAATCTAAATTCCTACTGTAAGCAGACCAAATCATGAGTGATTGCGTTTCAGACAAGCTTTGAGTTCTGATGCCAATGTTTTAACCATGGTACTTGTTCTTATTCTTGAATGCTTTACTGCTTTATTATTTTATTTCCACTAGGAATTGTGGAGCTCTAAATATTATTAGTGGTTTACCACTTTTACACACATGTATCCTATTATTTTTGGAGATCTGTATGTGGAGAGAGAGACTGGCTTCTTTTACTCACCCATTCATCTACCTGCTCACATAGATGGGCCTCTCGCTTTTTAAATAAGCCAGAAGGGACCACACAGAATCGAAGAGAGCTGAGCAGAGGAACCAGATCATGGGTGTCTGACAAAAATCTGGGTGTATCGTAAAAAAAGTCTCCAGTAATTAATATTAACTTTTTGTTCACTTTTTGATTTGCCTGCAGTTTATCTTAAAGCAACTTAAAACATGTTGCTTTGCTCAATTTGTTTTTTTATATTAAATATAATTTATTGTCAAATTGGTTTCCATACAACACCCAGTGCTCATCCCAACAGGTGCCCTCCTCAATACCCATCACCCGGGGCGCCTGGGTGGCGCAGTCGGTTAAGCGTCCGACTTCAGCCAGGTCACGATCTCGCGGTCCGTGAGTTCGAGCCCCGCGTCAGGCTCTGGGCTGATGGCTCAGAGCCTGGAGCCTGTTTCCGCTTCTGTGCCTCCCTCTCTCTCTGTCCCTCCCCCGTTCATGCTCTGTCTCTCTCTGTCCCAAAAATAAATAAAAAACGTTGAAAAAAAAAAAATTAAAAAAAAAAAAATACCCATCACCCACCCTCCCCTCCCTCCCACCCCCCATCAACCCTCAGTTTGTTCTCAGTATTTAAGAGTCTCTTATGGTTTGCCTCCCTCTCTCTCTGTAACTTTTTCCCCCCTTCCCCTCCCCCATGGTCTTCTGTTAAGTTTCTCAGGATCCACATATGAGTGAAAACATATGCTATCTGTCTTTCTCTGCCTGACTTATTTCACTTAGCATAACACCCTCCGGTTCCATCCATGTTGCTACAAATGGCCTGATTTCATTCTTTCTCATTGGCAAGTAGTATTCCATTGTATATATAAACCCAAACTTCTTTACCCATTCATCAATTGAAGGACATTTAGGCTCTTTCCATAATTTGGCTATTGTTGAAAGTGCTACTATAAACATTGGGGTATGCTTTGCTCAGTTTGAACAGAAGTTCTTTTTTTTAAGTTTATTTATTTTGAGAGAGAGAGAGCCAGCAGGAAAGAGGCAGAGAGAGGGGAAACAGAGGATCTGAAGTGGGCTGCGTGCTGTCAGCACAGAGCCCGATGCAGGGCTGTAACCCATGAACCGTGAGGTCATGACCTGAGCTGAAGTTGAGCACCTAACCAGACAGAGCCACCCAGGTACCCCTGAACAGAAATTCTTGAAGAAATTATGAGCATTTTTATTTTAAATTCAACAAAATACACAAAAAATTTATAACAAACTAAAACCGATTCCTGTGAAATGCCTTTAAAGTGTCAAAACTTGGGAATTTGTTACCAGATACTTGGGCCTATATTGCAGTACAGGCATAAAGTGGCATAAGATTTGAAGAAAATACAAATAAAAATCACATTAAGGTATGATATTGTAACCAAAACAAGTGATCAAGGGAAGCCAAAGATCTACACCTGATCATTCATTCATTTATTTATCCTGCATGTGGTGGGCATCTACCGTGTCCCAGTCATGGCGCAATGTGCTGTGGGTACAAAGAAGAAGAATATATCTGGGGAGGGGGGTGAACAAAGATATATATATTAATTAAAATATTATGTGATGTGCTTTAATAGAAGTGTGAACTGATTAGTAGAAGATCACAGAGAAAGAAATAACTATGTGTGGAAGGGTCGTGGAAGCCTCTGGAGAAGTAATGCTTGACATGAATCTTAAGGAAGAAAAATTATATATACATGGGAATAGAATGTATTAAAAATAGCAGCATGAAAGGGCAGAATTTTTTCAGTGAGCAGGTAAATGAATACTGGAGCCTCATCACACGGAGTCAGCCAAATGCATATAAAGTAACCAACAGACACTCCTTGTCTGATTACCAAATCTGAGGTTTCTTTGGCCGTGCCTAGAACCATTTTGGATGTAAAGAGGAAGGAAAAGGTGCACTAAGGGTCTTTTCAGTTGAGTTATGGGGTTAGCTGTTGAAGCATGTTTCAGCGTATTTCTATTATATTGACTCCAAAATGGGAAAGTTCTGTGGGAGCTGTAACTTTCTGAATGGTGAAAGGAGAAGAATGTGGTTTTAGAGACAGGTCAGACATCTGCAGAATGTTTTTAATTTCCATCCGGATAGTGGTGGAAGGGGATAAAGAGGTAGAAGGCAAGACTGCCTTCTGGGGCCAGTTGGGAAAAGTGAAGAAGGTAATGAATGAGGCACAGGGAGAACAAATTCCGATGGTGCACCAGGGTACCACCTACAGACATCTTCTCCATGCTGTGGTACTAAATTCTCAACTTTGGCTCGACCGATCCACTTAAAAGCCTCAACCTTTACTTCTGTAAGATCAGCATCATTCTAGAATTGGCTTCCCTTCTTGACTGCTTTGCTTCCATTCATAATACTCCATTTTCCTATTAATCCAGGCTTACCATTTTCAGAATCATCGTTTATTCTGCCATCACCTTAATTCTCCCACCCAGTTATTCACCACACTTGATCAATCCTTCCTTTGCAAAGACTTGCCTTTTCTCCCTTATCCACTCCCACCGTTACAATCAGAGATCAGGTCCCTATTGCCCTGTGTCTATACCACTGAAATACTTTTTCCACTCTAGCCTCCTTATTGCCAGTATCCCCATTGCCCAGTATACACTGCAGATGAACTTTACAAAGACCTCTTAATCGTGTCGCACTGCTGGTCAAGAACTGGAAGTGGCTCTTTATTGGTTCTGCAATGAAGTAGTGAGTTTGCCTTCTGTTCACGACCTTTCACACCTGGGCCGTACTGTCCCAGCAGACACAGTAATTTTCCTGCTTTTCACACTATTGATAATATCATTCTCCATAGCTGTAATATCTTTTTCTTCTTCTCTCCGTAGTCTCCATCCTATGACCCTGCTGAGTTGTTTCTCCTCTCCGTGAATACAAATACTCCATGAATGAATACTGTTACTACATAGTTAATCCATATGGTGCACTCTGTGCTAAGTGCTTTGCTGAATATATTATGTAACTCATCTCATTTAATTCTCACAAACATCCTACAGGAGGACAACCCTGTTTTTCACAGAGGAAAACTAAAGTATGGAAAGTTTAAGCAATTTGTCATTATCATATATTGTAAGTGGATGAGCTAGGATAAGGTTCTGATTCTAGAATCTGGGCTCCATTACTCTTCCTTGCCTTCAGTGAAGGATTTATCTCTCTAAACTTGAAGAGTTTATTATTAGTACTACTTAATTGTATTAATTCCATAGGAGTTTTTATGAAGTGTCCACTATTAAGTATCCACTGTGTTTTAAGTTGTTTAAAAGTATGGCTATGCCTTGTCATTCTTCGTTTATCCATAACACCTCGCACATAATTAGCATTCAATAAATATTTTTTGACTTATGAATAAGTTGGCCAATCTACCAGATGAACAATCTAGGTAAAATAATTTGGAGTTGGTGGGCAAACCAGTAAAGGTGAGAGACTGCTGTAACCATAAAATTTAGCTTAACGTGTCTACACTGTTCAACTAGAATGGAAGAGTTATAATAACCTATACTCTCGGATATCTGACATTTGTACTGCTATGCTGGATACCTATTGATTAGTCTGACCACCAGTCATAGGCAAATGTAGATGTATCTATAATCTCTGTTTACTTGACATGAGGGAAGACCTTATTTTGTTGCTGGCACATGATTTTTGTAAGGACTTTCGATTCAAACTGAGTATACTTTTCTTCATACTTTCATTTATTTGCTTCCCAGAAGTTGATTTCTATTAAGAAAGCAAAATTTACACCCATACATTTACAAATTAATAATTGAAAACTAGTGAATATATGTCTTTGGGACATTATAATACTTTAAAGTTCTCTATAAGGCAGGGAACTGATAGTACAAGACCTTTTTTTTTTAAATTTAAGAATATTGTAGAACTGGACTAGAAGATTTGCCATATTGTATTTTCTTTTATTTTTATCACTTTGGCATGTGTGTGTGTGTGTGTGTGTGTGTGTGTTTACTGATACAACTAACTTATGGTAAATCAATAGGATTGGAATAGCTGTCATTTTGGCTTTTTCTTCAGCATATGGCCATAGCGTTGCCCAAATAGGGCCATGCTCTTCAAAATTAGAGTATATGTAGGGGGTAAACTCAGTTATATCCATAGAAATCTGGGAAAGAGGCGTCAGGTGATAACACTGGAGCTCATTTCCCATATTCACCACCCATGTGCCAAGGGAGCGGTTGAGGTCTTAGACATTACTACATGGAGGTGTCATTAGACGCATTATTACTCTGCTGTATGGAACAGGACACTATCACCGATACAATTCCATAGGGTTGTTGAGTTAACTATTCACATTAATAAATTCAATACATCATATAAACAATCAGAATGATTCTTTAGGCGAATCTCCCCTACAAAGATATTAAGAATCTGCTCACTCTGTGCATCATCAGTGGACTAGTACATTTGTTGGCTAACTGTGTGCTTTACTGTCTACTTCCTGAAAATGCCCAGCCTGTCTGAGGACACAGCTCTGGATTCTCTAACATTTACGGAAAGCCTAAGATGTACAACACATTATGCGAGGCACTAAGGGGAAGCAAAGGGAGGTGAAGGTAGAATAACATTTATTATATACTTGCTAGGTTCTGGGAACTTTTTGTATCCTCTCGCTTTTAATTTATACGTTAAACCAAGGAGATAGGTGTTTGGCCTCTTACATTAGGAAATAAAGGCTCTGAGAGGTTAAGTAATTTGCCTGAGATCACACAGGTACTGAGTGGCAGAGCTTAGATTTGAATCCAGATCTTCCAGGTCCATAGTCTATATTCTTTCCATAATGCATGGAGGCCTCCCAAAGATGATGAGTTTGAGGGGATGTTAGAGAAACCAAATGGACACGACTGGGGAAGAGTGGAGATTTTGCCACAGCAGTCCATAGCTATGATGCTCACTCACCTCAGAGACTGCACTCCTACTAGGAGTACCCAGAATATAGAATTAGCCTTCTTAACCTCCTCAGACTTTAGGAGCACACCTGTGGCCACTAAAACATTTTTCTTTTTGAGAGCAGGTACAGAGTTTAAGAAGAACTCACTTAGAGAATCAACGTGCTTGAAAAATCTGGTGTTTAAACAACCAGATGAGGGTTTTTTTGGTTTGTTTGTTTTTTGTGGATTAGCTGTTGTGAAGATTTGTTCAAGTGGGCCAGTTCCCCGTGGTTCCAAAACCTACAAAGTACCAGCCTGTGGGGTTAGGTGCAATACATTGAAACACTGAAATCCAAGATAAAGAAAAATCAAAAGAACTCTTCTGGCTAGGCCATATGCCTTACCTTGTAAGATGTCTCCTGGTTTATGTTGCAAATCACCATCATTACAAAACCATCAGCGGCTATGAGTATGCTGACAATGTGGGCAGACCTTAACATCACTGAGATCTAGGTCTTACAAGAGAGAATTTGGGAGGTCCAAATGAGCTCTGCTTCCTTCATTTTAAAGGCAATGCTTTTCACACTTTAGCGTGCTCACAATCATCTGGAATCAACCAGACTGTTTGATGCGATAGGACTGAATCAGGCCTTAAGGATTTGTAATCATAACAAATTCCCAAGTGATGCTGCTGGTTCTGGAGTCACACTGTGAGAACCACTGTTCGAGACTATAAAGTGGGGCCTAAGATACAAGCAAAGTATACCCCTAATAGTCACCAGGAATATGTCCAGAGCTTCTGACATTGCTCTCAATGATGTAATCTCCCAAGTGACGCGCTTCCATCAAAGGGGTTGCAGCAAAAGCGATGGGACGTCACTTCCATGCTCAGGGTATGAGACTGTGTTTTCCATCTTGCTGGTACTTTTTCTCTCTTGCTGGCCCTCTCTCTTGCCCCCTTGCTTGCTGACTCTGCTGAAGCCAGCTGATACGTTGTGACATGCTTAACAAAGAGGCCCACACGGGGAGGAACTTAGGGAGGCCTCAGTCCACCAATCAGCAAGGAACTGAATCTTGCCAACAGCCGTGTGAATGAGCTAGGAAGTGGATCCTTCCCAGTTGAGCCTGGAGATGATTGTAGCCACGTGAGAGATCCAGAGCTAGAGGGTCCACTTAAGCTGTGCTCCGAGTCCCAACCTATACAGACTATACAGACTGCAGGATAATAAATGTTGTTGTTTTAAACTGCTAAGTTTGGAGGTAATTTGTTATGCAGGAATAGATAGCTAATACAAGTGACCTCCTGCCCTTCCATGAGGTACTAGCTGGGCGGAAGGACAAGAGGTGGGAGAGAGACGGTGCCTTAACATGAGTGATGAGAACCTTCCTGTGCACAGAGCTGTGCTGGGTCTTTACAGAGTCACTTCAAAAGTCTCTAGTCCCATTTTTAAAATGATTTATTTTGTAGTTAGAGTATCAGCTTTAAATGAGAATGTTTATTCAGATAGTCTGTTGCTAATTCTCAGAAGTTGTCTTTTTGCACTCTAAGAATAGCTATATGAAAAAGAAAACGCTAATGGAGTAAACAAAAAATTTCATCTGCTGGTTTGTAATGTGACCGCGTGAGTATAACGCATTTACACCCCTTTGAAGCTAATACCTAGAGCAGATAAGAGCTAAAAAAATTTCTCATGTCTAACATAACATTTGCATGTAAAGTAAATCACCAAAAGGAATATTTCAAAATCACATGGTTGTAAATGGTGCTGTGTATTATTTAGGTAGATTTTTATTTTTTATTTTTTTCCATAGCAGAAAAACAGATCAAAGGAAATATTCTTAATGTTTTCCATTTTGTCAACATAACTGGAGACTATCTATTAATACAAGTCAGTAATAGAATTCTATCATAAAAGACAAATAGATTATAGGGGTTTTTTTCTTTACAATGGCTACATGACTCTTGTGGATTAAAATCAGGATGATTTAAATATTAATAGATTAATTTATGTGGAGGAAAAGTTACAAATCATTCACTTAAAAATTGGCCTTGTGCCCACATTCTGGAGGCACACTAGGGAGAGTTGTAGCTGCACAGCTAATGTCTACACAGAGTGGATTTCTGAACATAATTTATGTAGATGAAGTGTGCAGAATGTTTTTATTTGTTCTACATCTCAGTGTCTCACCTCTGCATGAACTTCCCAAACCCAGATCTACTCCAAATACTCTTACTCCCCTTCTCCACACTTCCCTCCAACGTGTTTGCTTTGGCAACTTTCATGTTCTTGCAAACAATTCTCCCAACGAAATCAATCACTCTTGCACCCAAAGAGAAATACTGTGCACTCAGTGCGATGACAAAATGAAACATGTTTGAGGCAAACCATGTGTTCCCGCGTGTCCGGAATTATGCTATTTGCTCAAGGAACATGTTCCTAATGTGTTTGGCTTCTGTTACCCCTTGTGATTGCAACTTTCATTGTCTTTGGAATTTATGATTTCAGAAGCAACTGCTTGGGCTCATTTAATAGGACACTTTCGGAATGTGAAGCTGGGGGGATTCACTGGGCAACGTCATTCTGTTCTCCTTTCCAAGCAAGCTTGGCCCACATAAGGGCACTTGGTGTTGGAGAAATTCTGGAGGATTGATCCGCTTTTCTATTTGGAGCCCTAGACAAATGGCGTATTTGAATGACATGAATCTGTCCTGATGTGAAAGCTATTCAGTTCACCAATCACATTATTTAGGAAGAAATACTTTCTGGTGATGGAATGAGACGTCATCATTTTAGAAAAGAATTTTTCCATGGTGCTTTCCTTGGAGGCCTCCAGGGTACTTGACCAGATTTACCCCTCGGTTTGACAGCATATTTATTTAGAAGAGAAGCACCAGTCTTACCAGTTCCATTTTATAGGCGTGAGACCCATGAGCTAATCAAGACCCGTTCTTTTTTCTTTTTTCTCTGATTGATGGTTATTCAACCCTTACTCCAAGGACTGTTATAGTAGGAGGTCATTCCCAGACCCATTGGGCATTTTAACTGGGTTTCTGCACTCTCTTCCCTTGGAGCTCTTCAGGAAGCCTTGGGTTCATTTCCTGCCCCCGTCCACCTACCTACTGGGGGCCTTGGGAAACTCAGTTCCATGTAAGCCTAATTCTTTTTCTGTATTTCATCAGCCTTAAATTTTTTAGGATGACAAATGGGGTAAGTAAATTTTCCCACCAGTCTGGTGTTTAATACATTTAAAAATTAAAGCTATCAATCACTCATTGCAGCAAAACAGAATGACGCAGGCTCAGGGAAGGTGCACAACAGAATCAAGTCATGTGTGATGGAAAAATACCTTAGTTTAAAAAATGGGAGGGGACAAGAATTAATATGTTGTAGAGACTGGAAATACAGCTTTTTTTTTTTTCTAAGTAAGGAATGAGTCAATATCCCCAAATTTTCGTTTTTTTTTTTTTTTTTTAATCTCAGGGGAATTGAAATGAAATATTACATTATCACCCTCCAGAAACATTTGGTGGGAGCACTGTGTGCTTCGGAAGGGGCTTAGGGGCTCCTGGGTGGCTCAGTCAGTTGAGTGTCCAACTCTTGATTCTGGTTCAGGTCCTGGTCTCAGTCATGGGATTGAGCACTGCATGGGCTCCTTGCTGAGTGTGGAGCCAGCTTGAGATTCTCTGTCTCTCTCCCCCTCTGCTCCTCCCCCACTTGTGCTAGCTCTCTCTCTCTCTCTCCTCTCCCTCCCTCTCTCTCTAAAATTAAAAAAAAAAAGAGAGAGGGGGGGTTTATATGACAGTGCATTGGTTAAGAGCTCAGGCTCAGGAGGCCAGTGGTTTGAGACCCAGCTCTGCCACTTACTAACCTGGTGAATAAGCTATTTAACCTCCCCAAAACACAGTTTTTCTCATTTGTGAAAGGGCACTAATAATACCTACCTCATAGATTTATTGTGAAAATTATATGATACGATGCATGGAAAGCACTGGCACAAGAGACAGGCCTAGTCGATGTTAACTACTGTCATCATATCACTGCTGTTACTGCTATAACATTCCAGTTGGGGCCATGTAATATCACTCATCAAAAAAAAAAAAAAAAACAAAACCTAATCCAAAGTAGCTTATGCTGGGAAATAAACAAGGACGACAAAAATAAGTGCCATAAAGATTTTAAAAGAGGAATGAGGCGTTCAAAAAGGAAGACAGAGAAAGCTTCAAAGAGGGAGGTGGACTTTTTGTTGGGTCTTGGCCTGTGCCTTGAAGGTAGGGTGAGATTGCCAGCCTGTGCCCCATCCTGCCAGTTCTACAGCTGCCCTGTAGAACTTTAGATGAGGTCATGAGGAGGGGGCCCCCTGTGATGGGTTAGTGTCTTTATAAGAAGAGAAAGCGACTGGAACTCACTCTCTATGTCCATGTGGAGACACAGGGAGAAGTCTGTAAGCTGAGAAAGGTGCCTTCCCCCGGAACTGAATCCACTGGCACTTTGATCTTGGACTTCCCAGCCTCCAGAACTGTGAGAAAGAAATATCTTTTGTGTAAGCCACCCAGTCTATGGTATTTTGTTATAGCAGCCCAATCTGACTCTCATATGGAGCAGAAGGGGGCATCAGAAGCCTCAGCTTGGGCATAGGAATATGCCACTTTCCAGATAGGCAGTCTCTTTGGCTTACTGGACATCCAGGCACTGTATTGATGTCTCTTTCTTTTCTTTGTAAATTTTAGTGAGAGAGAGTGCACACTGGAGTGGGGGAGAGGGGCAGATGGGGGGTGGGGGTCAGGGGAGGAAGAGAGAGAGAGAGAGAGAGAGAGAGAGAGAGAGAGAGAGAGAGAGAAATCTTAAGATGGCTTCACACTCCATAAGGATCCTGACCTGGGGCTCGACCACAAACCTGAGATCATGACCTGAGCCAAAATCAAGCCACCCAAGAGCCCCGATATCTTTTTATTGACTGGCAGGAGCAAAGTGTCCTCTTTTGGCTGGGGTCGCTGAGTAAAGGAAATCTGAGTTGGAAATACTGAAACCCGTTCACTTCTTTGATTCTGAAGAATTTAACTTCCTCAGCTACAATTTTTTTTTCTCTCTGAAATGTACTTTCCTTAGTCTCTTCATCTCTGCCAACCAGTTTCAAAATACTCTAAAGTGCAGGTAATTTTTATTAGTGCCGTCTTCCCATTTCTGTTTAAAATTCAGGGCCATCGATCTCTTTGATCAAAAGAAGCCACAGGCTCTTTTCACACTTCTTGGAGACATAGATGATTCTACTTTGATTTGTCGAGTATTTGGCCCAAAATTAGGTGGCAACTGTCATTAAGTCATTAAGATCAGGACACTGACACTTAATGACCAGTGTAAACCAAGCCAGTGAAAGAAGTAGAGAAGAGAGAAGGGAGAGAAAGGAGACCATCGTCGTTCGCCAAATCTCTTTGGTTGTGGCTCCCCAGACTGAACAAGAAACTCTAATACAGAAGAAAGGGAGACGTGGGTTGTTGGTTCCTAACAGTTTATTTTGCTTTCATCCTCCTAGTACTCTGTTTGCTTCTGAAAACTACCAGATTGCATTGGCAAGTGATACTTAGCTTAGAATCTCTAGAACTTTTCAGATATTTTTCTTCTGTATATACATTCCAACCAGTCCTATGCCATCCTGCACTTGGGAAGTTGTCTTCTTCATGACGGGCAAATTTACTTTCTGCTTCTCTGATCCAACTTCACGTAAATCTGCTCATTTATACTTTCTGCAGGCACTTTTTGGCAGGGATTCCCTACAGGTCCCCTTCCAGAAGAACCTCTGCCCAACTTCCCGGAGGCAGAGCCACTGAGGAGTCTTTTCTAGGAAGCACTCTCAAATGGATTGTTAAATTGTTCACATTAACTATTAGGAGTTCGCGCAAGAGCAGCCCATTTTCTTAATTATAAGTCCAATTTCTTAATTACTGCTATGAAGTGGGAGATTTCAATCCAGTTCTCAGTCAAGAGCATTTAAAAAAGTATAGTCCAGTACTTTTGCAGATATCTTTGCCATCCAAGGCTGTGTACTATGAACCCTCATTAGTCCGTTTTCAAACTTGACTCACCTCAACCTTTCATGACTTCTCCCGGATAGTGACCAGTCGCTCTGCAATGACTTGAATGAAGTAGATGGCTTAATCAATTTTGACTAGACTCAACAAGTTTACTTCAGTAAAGTGAAAAGTGAGTCTTGCTCGAGTATTGGGAGGAAGAAAAAGAGATGGGAAAGATTAGCACGTTAGAGGGCTGTATTGAGGTAGACGTGTTGTGTTAATCCACTTGTGTTTGTGTTTGCACTGGAACCTCTGGCCATTGGCTTTACTTTCTCAAGGCTGGGACATTTCCCTCTGTTTCCCCTTTTGTTGCTTGGCTAGGAAAGGGCGTGCATTCCTCTTCTCATTCAGCCCAAACCTAATCCACGAAGCCTCCCGTGCTTTGGGAGACATGTGGTTGTGTTCTAAACGCCATCTGCAGAAAGACGGTCTTGGGAAAGCTTCTTCCCCAGAACAGGGAAACATCTCCGGCGCGAGTGATCTCTGGCGCGCAGATTCAACAAGCCCAACCGCACTTGGCTGCGGCACAAACCTAATACGGCAGCCCATATTGTTGCTCTGGAAGTCTGCAGCCAAACTGAGTTCTTGTAAAAATAAATACTCATCAGCAAATATTTTGATTAGTTAAAAATGTTCTAAACGGCTAACCCCTCGCTCCCCTGCTCCCCACCGGCGCGAGGGCGGAGAAGAGGCTTCCCCACCCCCTAACCGCGCTCCGGGGGCGTCGGGGGGGGGGGGTGGCCCGCGCGGCTCTCCTGGGCCCGCGGGTCCGGTCCCCGCGCCCCTGCCCCGCGCCGCTGCGCGCCCAGCCTCGGCCGGGCCCGGGGCTCGCTCAGCCTCTGGGGCGCGCGGAGCCGGGGAGGGCCTGCGGGCCGCGAGCGGCTGGCAGCAGGCGGCCTCGCCCTCCCCGGGGCCCGCGGGCGCGGCTGGCTCCGAGCCGCCACAACCCCGCTACCCTTCCTTGCCTTCAGCTCTTTATTAACTCCCCGGAGCAGCGCGGCTGCGGCCGCGCCTCCTGCGCCCCGGTGGTCTGGCTCCTCCGCGCGGCGCACATGCTAAACAGATTAACATGCCTTGGCTGACCCACGCTTCGCAACCCGCGGATAGGGTTTCTGCAGCTCCATGTGGAAATTAACCTAGCTGTACCCGTGGTCAGCTGCGCCCGGCCGCTCCTGCGCCGGCCGGGCAATCCAAACAAACCAGGGCCGCTGGCTCCCTTTGTTACTCTTGGCTCCCCTCCCCCCTTGCCGGCCAAATATTTATTGGAAAAGAGGTTCTCCTCTTTGGCCGAAGGTAGGGCACATTTCTGAGGGCTCTTTATTTGTAAATGATTTTTGGCAGGACCGGGCACCCTTAGGAGGGGGTGGCCGGGAACCCAAAGTCCAGGACTGGAGGTCGTCTAGGCCCCGCAGGCAGGGAGCTGTTTATGTTTGCACAGGGCACCCTAGTCCTGGTCGTTAAAAATACACGAGCTGTCTCTCTTTCGCTTTTATTAACAGCCCCTCTGTTTAATAGGGTTGTTTGCTTTGTTCTGGGCTAAGTTTCTCCCCTCGCCTCCCATCCTTGCCTTCCAAGCACACCCAGTAAGCAAAGTGAGGTGGTTTTTCCAGGTTTTCCTTCCTACGCAGAGACTGGTGGGTACCAGCCTGACGTAAAAACCGGGTCACGCATCTGCCTCTCAACCACTACCTCTTCTATGAATTGTGGGGCACTAAGAATGACTAATGGACCTTTGGTCACTTGTTAAGCACTTTTTCCCTTTATCCCATCCTATTCCATATACACGGTTTGGCTTTCACTAGATAAAGAGTGAAGGTGTCTGTGTCGGTTGGAGGAGGTTGTTCTGGTGAATACTGCAGCCAGGAAGACAGAGGGGGGCTCTTCACATTCCTTTCCGTCTCATATGTCATGAAATGTCTCCATTGTTTGGGAGCCTCAGATGGCTACTTTCGGGGACCGCTACCATTTGTGATCTGTTATCCGCGATTGCCGTGCCCATTACTCAACATGGGCTCGGGTCATTCGAGGTTGCCCGCTGTGCCATCAGTCCCCTGGCACCTAGCAGTGTTGCATCACTCTGCCGAGGCGGTTTGGGCATGTCCCTAAGTGCTGTTTCTCAAGGCCTGTGGCAGCCATCCATCCCATTTTCCATTCGGCCCTCACCACAGGGCCCTTCACCATCGGAGCATCAGTCAGTTGTGTGACACTCTCAGGTGGCACTGATCAAACTGTGATGGTAGCATCCACGTGGCAGGGCCAGAGCGGGCCCACCGTCGTCGAGGACGTTGGGCACGGTTGCCCTTCAGCAGAGTACCATTTGCCAGCCCAGTGAGTGACAATGCTGACTGTGTTGATTCATTTTGTCCTTTCAAGTAGTGTGTTTCTTGGATGGAGAGCACGTTCCTGAGGTAAAAAGCTTTCAGAGCTGCAGAGCTTCCAGAAAAGCAATCAGGAACCAACTGGCAGCACATTTGAGGGGTTTCAGTCTGACATCGAGGAGATGAACTAGAATTGGCGCTAATAATACGCCCACAGCTAAGTGCTGCATTGAAACTAAGCTATAAATAAATGTACTGAGGAAAAGGGAAATCATGGTTCCCCCCCCCACCCCCGAATAGGCCTTGCCATGAGAAACCTGCTGAGCTTGAGAAAAAAAAAGAAAAAAAAAAAGGCTCAAACTCCAAGACAACACAAAGCCTAAGTCAGTCAAGAGCTGATGGGTCCTTTTTCCTCTGCTTATGGATAACATCTCAGAATTCCTTCCAGCTCTGGAAGTGTGGTGTGTAATCAGAGGCTCACGCTGAGCCCCTGCATTTCTCACAAGGCAGCTGGCATCTTGATTTCTGGGAATCCTCTTTTTTTCTTCCTCAGCACCTATACTCGATATTGTCCATATGGATCGTGCGTGTGGGAACACACAAATTACAGCAACTTTTGTCTTTTGTCGTGAAGGGCTGACAGGGCAGTAAACACAGGCAGCCTCCCTCCTCCAGGAATTCCTCCTCCGCCCTGTGTGGCTCTAGCCCTGTGGATAATATCATTACAGGACTAAACAAATAAACAGTCGATCCGAATCAACCGGGAGGCACGAGGGACTACACAGTTCCTCTCTGCAAAGATGATACAAGTAAATTTACACTCACAGCTTGGAAGTGCTCCAGCCACTATGAATAGCCGTTCAGTTCTGTCGGGCTGGGGAGGAGGTGGGGCCCTGGCTTGACCCCCCAGCACCGTCTTTGCTTCACTCAATGTGAGCTTTCAGGGCTCTGTTTTCCTTACTATCCTCGACTGGGAACATCAAGGACCAGTAACACTTCTTATGAACCCTGAGCTCAAAGAAGAAACTGTCACTACAAAGTTAACATATTAAACCCGACGACATGGACGAAAGGTTAGCACACTTGTGCCAGCCCAGAGCTTCCCCTTCAGATGTGACTTCCTGTGTTCAGACAGCGACAGCCCTGGCCTCTGCCATGGCCCCGTCTGACAAGCACGTTGACCCTTAGAAGGGGCATGGTCCACCCCAAGCGAAAGAACTGAAGCTGGCTATATAGTCAGAGCCACGGCTTCGCTGAGTTTTATCCTGACCAATGAGCTAACTGATACCGTTTTTTTTTTTTTTTCCCACTGAGAAGAGTCAGTTACAATGATAACATGAATACCACATGCTGTTTCCTTATTTGAGTTTAAAAATGAAGCTTTCTCATTTCCTATCTTTATACGTGTGCCAACAGTTCCTGGGATGTGCCAGCCTCTTTTTCTGCCTATTCTTGACCTGAGACTTGGATTCATTCTTAACTATCACTTTCCCTGAAACTGTATGATAGTTCTGTGTGTGTGTGTGTGTGTATGTGAGTGTGTGTGTGTGTGTGTGTGTGTGTGTTTAAAAAGATAGAAAAGAGGGGCACCTGGGTTGCACAGTCGGTTAAGTATCCGACTCTTGATATCAGTTCAGGTGGTGATCTTGCGGTTGAGAGAGCCCCACATCAGGCTCTGCACTGAGTGTGGAGCTTGCTTGGGATATTCTCTCTCTCTCTCTCTCTCTCTCTCTCTCTCTCTCTCTCTCTCTCTCTCTCTCTCTCTCTTCTCTTTCTCTTTCTCTCTGTCCTCCCCCTCTCTCTCTCTATTTCTAAGAATAAATAAATGAACTTTAAAGAAAGATAGAAAAAGAAATACCCTAAAACATTAACAGTGGCGGTAGAATTATATTTTAAAGACTCCTTTATATTTATCTCCCTTTTCTCATACACCCCAGTCCCCTAATTTTGATCTAAGAAGCATATGTTATTTTTAGAGTTGGATGAGTAAGTATTAAAAAGTTTTTCTAATACAATATTGATCCTCTTGAGGTAAGCACTAATTTCAACATATCAGGGCCCATACTCAGTAAAGGTAGCCCCAAGGCATAGTGTTACAGGCTTTTCTGGTCTCTGTGTTCAAAACCTAGGGATCAGGCATTCAGAGGGCCTGTCTATATTTATTCAGGAAGGTGGAGGTGGGCCAATGGAGGGAAAACCCAAGTGAAACAGAAAACAGTAAAATACAAACATACACACACAAATAAGACAGCATTACTTTCAACAGGTGCTTTCTGATACTCTGGGACCCCATAGAAAACAACTTGACGTTCTTCCAGGGCCCAGAGGCCTTCCCAGGTGAGCCCAGGCTTGGGCAGTATCTGTTTTTTCATCTTAAAGTGCAAGGGTTCTGGGTGAGCACACAGGAGTGGTCCAGCATCTGGGAACTGAGAAGAGGCCCATCAGACTCTGTGGTCAGGAGAGGGAGAGTGGGGGCCACTTGTGGGCCCCAGGTGAAAGCAGCCTCCCATAGCTTCCCCGAGGTCTTCGTTCTAGTAAAAACGAGTAGAGGAGCAAAGCAGTGAGGAGTGGGGTGAAGCACAGACCTGCCTGTTCCCCAGGTGCATCTCTGCCACTGACCGGCCATGAGAGCCTGGGAAAGTTACTCCTCATTCTCTGGGCCTCGGCTTCATTCTTACCAAGTGAAGAGGTTGGTCTGCTGATCTTGGGTGGAGTCTGAGTCAGCCCCTGTTTTCGGAGTGTGTGGGGACTCCTGCTTCGTGGACATGTGGTTGTAGAACTCTGATAAGCAGAATTGTCCAGGTTATGAAGAAGGAGCTTTTCCTAAGAGAAAGGCCCTGCAGTGCTCCAGAAGTGGGTGAGGCAGCTAACTCAAGTCATGAAGCCCGTCATCACAATCCCAACAATTTGAGAAAAGTATGGCCTTCGAATCTGAAGCTGGAATTAAGTGGGAAGACTTTGCTCTGATTGCTTGTATGAGGAAAAGTTTGGAATTTCCTCCCAGGAGACATTACATTGAACCCCAACATGTGCCAAGTACTATGTTGGGCAAGGGGACAACAAAGAAGAATAGACTCTACCCTCTGCTAATAGCGAGTGTTCATGGAACCCCCCAGCGCCCGACTCAGGAGACTAGTGTCTTTTGTTTAGTCTTTAGAAGCTCCACTTTGGTAGGAGAGGGCCAGGCTCCCGGAGGTTAGGACACAGCTCTGCCCTGAGCTATGCCTTGGCAAAGATGGTCAGGACACTGGGCAGGAGGGTGTTTTTGATGTAGTGCTAGCCCCCCTCCCCCACTGTTATCCGTGTTGACTCACATTTCTCTGCATGCCTTGAAAACCTGACTATGAATGATGTTGCCTATATTCTGTTTGGGTACTCCCATCATATTCAGCTAAATCCTTGCTGAATGACAGCCTGTTCTTACCTGCATGAAGAGACACTGAAGAGACCGGGTTTACTTGTGCCCCGGCTGAATTGTAAAGGAGAAACAGAGTGCTCCAGGGATCCAGGCACGGCAAAGGCTGTTGGAATCAAAGAGTGATACTTCCAGGAGAAGATGCAACTCTGGAGATGTCTTGGGTTTGGAGACAGATGGAAATGAAGATTCACTTAGACAATCACTTCTTTCACTGGGAGAAATCTCCTTCCAGAAAGTCTCTCAGTTCACACTATGTTTAATAAGATACACAGTACTCTTGCAAGATACCTTCCAGTTCTAAGATTCCACAACCAGTCTGCCCACACAACAAGTCTTCAGTGCCTCCCTGACTCATTGAACGCTTCCAAATTCCAGGGGCCAGAGCACGGTTTGGGGAAAAGGGATATTTTCTTCCTTCCTTTCCCTTTGTAGATATATGGTGGTTGCAGAAAACCTGATCTTTGAAAATCTGGATTTTCCCTTAGTTATTATTTTCAAAACAACTGTTCATTTTACAAAATGAACTTTCCCACTTAGAAAAGACTTTCCCACTAGGCTACAACTCTGACAGAGACTGTTAATTGTCTCACACTGTCTGCTGCCTCTGAGATAGATTTGTCTCTTCCTTTCCGTATTCGCAGCCAAACCAGGTCCAAATTCCAACCACCTTATGCCCAGGTTACTAGAAAACATCCTAATTGTCTCCCAGTCTCAAGTACAGCCACATTCCTGCTTCATAATCTTCAGATAAATCCTGCTCCCGATAAATCTTCCCAAGACATCAGTTTCTTCACTTCATTGTTTCAGACACTCCATAGTTCCACTGAACCATATGAAATTCCAAACAATGGGCTGAACTGCCTTACAAACAAGTGGAAGTTTCATATGGTCAACCTAATATTTCATCTGGTCTTGAAAGAACTTCACTCCTTGTGTGCACGTTTTTATTTGCAGTTCCAGCTCTACCAAATGATCTCTTTATGCAGTCTGTCCAGATTTCCTACAGCCTTCTTTACACCTGAGCCTTCTTGCTGTGCGTTTGCTTGTATAGCTCACTCTCCCTTGTAAGTTTCTCTTCGTCTTGTCAACATCATCCTGGATTTCCCTCAAGACTAGGTTCTAGACTATCTTCCTTATTATGGTTCCCAGGAGCAATCATACTCAATGATGAAGTATAACTTCATTTATATGAAGGTGAAATGCCAGAAATCGATACTTGTTATACTAGGATCTTGTTATTTTTCTGGATAATGTTTAAGAAATTTACCTTTAATCTTGTTCTGTTAATATGAGGAGTTAACCTTTTTTTTAAATTAATAGAGTAAAATTTTCATGTCAAATTAGCAAATACCGTTTATATGGCATCTTTCATTTGTGATAACTTGAATTTCTATAGCATTCTCTAATAGTACAAGTATCTTCTTTCCTAAATAAACTGTAAAATATTCAAAAGCTGATGGTGTTCTCTAATTTTTAAATCAATTCTTAATTTAAAAAAATGTTTTGCTCATAACGGATGCTTAATAAATGCTTTCTGGCTTGAATAAGCCATTAAAATATTAACTTTTCTAGTCGGACTAAAAAAGACCCTCTCAGTAAAATGTCACAATTGTCTGTAGAATGGGAAATATGTGAATGGCATTAGCTTAGGTGATCTGACCTCCGCCCACCACCCCGAACACACACAGGGGCTCACTTGAATCATTTATCTTCCCTGGTGAATGTGGTTTTAGAAGAACTGAAAAGCACTTGCTATTTTCATCCTTCCCCCTAACTCTTCGAATTTCTTTCTTATTTGGAAATTCCCATATTCATAGTACATGTTGGAACCCTGGTTTTACATGTCTAAATTGTGAGTACTCAGGGGGATGTTGATGGATGTTGGATGAATGCATATGTGGAGGAGCAGCCCAGAGTTCTATTTCTTTTTTTATTTTTATTTTTATTTTATTCGTTTTGAGAGAAAGAGAGAGAGTGCGGGAGGGGCAGAGAGAGGGAGGGAGGGAGAGAGAGAACCCCAAGCGCGGTCCTCACTGTCAGCGCAGATCCCAATGCGGGACTCAAACTCACAAACCATGATATTATGACCCGAGCCAAAATCAAGAGTCAGGCGTTTAACCTACCAAGCCACCCAGGCGCCCCCTGGAGTTCTGTTTCAAGTGAGAGCAAAATTGAAGGCTGAGAAGTAGTAGGTATCACCAGTAGACTTTTTCAAACCTTCTGGCTCCAGCAGAATCAGAATGCTGTGCCTGGCTCTCCCCGGGTGCTATTTTTGTGTTACTCAAGAAGAAATGACTGGTTCTTAAGACTTGCCAGAGCTCCACTTCGGATGAAAAGTTGCCTTTGTCTCCCCGGTGACCCCCTTTCCCAGGCTTCCCGCCTTCATCTCCTCCTGATACCCCACCACAGGGCTCAGAACACAGACAGCCCATACGCTGGTAGGTTTGTTTTCCCACTCATAAAATTTGACACAAAGGGTTGACCGGAAGGAAGGAGGAATTAGAGGCGGTCTACCTCGTGGGCTATTAATACTTACCTACGTACCCTGTTTTCATGGCTAGAAATAACTTTGAATAGGATGGCTTCAGTGTGACTCTTTGGGCTTCAAATTCTTCTAATCTGAAATATGATTAGTGGTAGCTCTTTCCACGGCCACAGGCATTGTCTGTGATTCTGGAGATGACAGGAATTTGACCAGAGTGTGTGAATGAGTTCATGATTAGAGAACACATCCTAAAGGAAGATTGTTTGAGTTTGTGTTATTTGGTTTCATGGGGGAAATAGGAATGAGAAGTACCTTTAGGATGGTGTTCAACTATTAAAAAAAAAAATTGTTGACCAGCTGTTCTCAATTTCACCTGAAAAGAATGAAAAAAAAAAAAAAGGAATGAACTTAAGAGGCACCATGGGAAACGTAAAGCAGACTTTTCTGACACTACAGATCAGTGGTTCTCAAATTTTAGTGTGCACAAAACCCTTGGGATCTTGTTTAAAATGCAAGTTCCTGGCCACTACACGTAACAGTTCTGACTTGGTGGCTCTGGGGTGGAGCCTAAGCGTCTGCATTTTTTATCAGCCCGTCCCAAAGTTGAACTGGGCCAAGCGGTCCCTACATCACACTTTGAATGTGATGATAGGGTGGATGACTGAATGGAATGGATGTGCAGGGGATTCACCGAGCTTTTCTTTTGTGGAACACCTCATAAAGGCATTTTGGTTTTATTTTACTTCATTTAAACAGAGAAGAGATGATCATTTGTTTAGGGCGATGTACTAGGTTGAAAGTGTCCCTCTGTGGCACCTGGGTGGCTCAGTTGGTTAGGCATCTGACTTTGGCTCAGGTCATGACCTCGCTGTTCGTGAGTTCAAGCCCTGCGTAGGGCTCTGTGCTGACAGCTCAGAACCTGGAGCCTGCTTCGGATTCTGTGTCTCCCTCTCTCTCTGCCCCTCCCCTCCTCATGTTCTGTCTTTGTCTGTGCCTCAAAAATAAATAAACACTAAAAAAGTTAAAAAAAAAAAAGTGTCCCTCCAAATTCATGTCCTTCTGAATAGACCAGCATCTTGATGTCAAACTTTGAGCCTCCAGAGCCAGAACCGTGAGAAAGAATGTTGTTTAAGCCACGCAGCTAATCATATATTGTGATAGCAGCCTGGGCAAATTTATACAACTGGTCCTTGGGGTGCCTGGGTGGCTTAATGGGTTGAGTTTTCAACTCTTGATTTCGGCTCATGTCGTGATCCCAGGGTTGTTGGATGGAGCCCAGGGCCTGAGCGGGGGGCCTGCTTGGGATTCTCTTTCCCTCTCCCTGTGCCCCTCTCTCTGCTCTATTTCTCAAACACACAGGCGCACACAACTGGTCCTTGTAAATAGAGAAGAGACCCAGGGAGAAGGCCCTGTGACGAGGGAGGCATGGATTGGAGGGATACAGCTGTGAGCCACGGGGTGGCAAGGCTGGTCAGTTACCCCTGGAGCTGGAGGAGGCAAGGGAGGGTCTGGGCCAGAGCCTTCAGAGAGCATGGCCCACAGACACCTCGGTTTTGGACATCTAGCCTCCAGAACTATAAGAAAATCAATTTCTATTGTTTGAAACGATCCAGTTTGTGGTACTTTGTTACAACAGCCCTAGGCAACTAATACAGGAGTTTAGATACAATCCTGCCATTAGGCAGAGAAGTGGATGAGTTCTCAATACAGGTATTTATTGTTTTGTAGACTTGTTTGCTCCTATGTTGAAGGATATTGGTATTCAAATATTTGGCATTGTCATGAACTAGATGATGGTTGTGTTAGTGTTTATAACATCCTTGCCCTAAACTGTCCCTTAAAACAGATATTGAATATTCGAGACAAAAGGGCTTTTGATTTTTATATAATTAAGAAAAAAGTAAATGTACTTATTTTTTATCATAAATAGAATACCGCAAACTTTGTTTTTGTTTTTGTTGTTTTCCCAAACGTTAACAGCAAATAAATTTATTGTGCGGTTGAGTTGTCAGAATAGATTTGAAGTCACTTTCTCCTCTTAAAATTTCACAAGGTAACTTTTTTGTTTTGATTTTTTTTTAATTATTGAATTTTTTAAAATTTAAATTCGAGTTAATTCACCTATAGTGTAGTCTTGGCCTCAGGAGTAGAACCCAGTGATTAATTTCTTACACATGACACTCAGCACTTATCCCAAAGAATGCCCTTCTTTGATGTTTTATTTTTATTTTTTTAGTGTTTATTTCTGAGACAGAGAGAGAGAGAGAGAGAGAGAGAGAGTGTGAGCATAAGTAGGGGAGGGGCAGAGAGAGACATGGAGACACAGAATCCAGAGCAGGCTCCAGGCTCTGAGCTGTCAGCACAGAGCCCGACATGGGGCTCGAACTCACAAACTGTTAGATCATGACCTGAGCCAAAGTCAGACACTTAACCGAGTGACCCAGGCGCCCCTAAAAGTGCCCTTCTCCTTTTTTTTCTTTAATTTTTTAAAATGTTTATTTATTTTTGAGAGAGAGACAGAGAGACAGAGAGACAGAGAGACAGGGCAGGAGTGGGGGAGGGGCAGAGAGAGAGGGAGATACAGAATCCGAAGCAGGCTCCAGACTCCGAGCCGTCAGCACAGAGCCTCATGTGGGGCTCAAACTCACAAACTGTGAGATCATGCCCTGAGCTGAAGTCAGCCACAACCAACTGAGCCACCCAGGCGCCCCTAAAAGTGCCCTTCTTAATGCATGTCACCCATTTAATCCATCCCCCCCACCCACCTCCCTTCCAGCAACCCTCAGTTTGTTCTCTGTATTTAGGAGTCTCTTATGACTTATCTCTCTGTTTTTATCTTATTTTTCCTTCCCTTCCCCTATGTTTATCTGTTGAGTTTCTGGGGTTTTTTTGTTTGTTTTGTTTGTTTTGTTTTGTTTTTTTGTAAGAGAGAGAGAAAGAGAGCAATTGTGAGAGGGGGAGGGCCGGAGGAAGAGAGAGAATTTTAAGCAGGCTCCACGCTCAGAGCAGAGCCCAACATGGGGCTCAATCCCACAACCTTGGCATCATGACCTGAGCCGAAATCAAGGGTCCGATGTTCAACCAACTGAGCTACCCAGGCTCCCCTCTACAAGTTAACTTTAAGGAATACATCTGATTTTTCAGTGATTTGAAGTAATGGTGAAATTTTGTATGGGGAGTTTATCTCCTTGGCTGATACTTCAGTCTTTTGAACCTAGCTGAAACACTCCTGCAAGAAAACAAACTTTTTTCCTTATAAGATGTTAAGAGAATCCCCTCTTTTTTGGTAGTTGCTTGTTAAATTATATGAGTAGATTTCACTTCTCAGTGCTGTAAGTTCTATATGTTTTATGGTTGGCATTTTGTGAACTAATATCTGAAAAGTCATTGATTTGGGAGCATTTAATTTGGAATCTCCTACTTCTCAGATAGGTGCTATGTTATGGTGTAACATGATAGAGAAGGGGCAGAGAACTTGGATTGTGGCTGGTGTATCAGTTCTTTCCGTTAATAAAACACTCAACTGAGTCATTTTCTCTGGCCACTTTTCCATTGTAAAAAACTTAAATCAAAGAACATGACTGCTTTTATTGGCAAAACAGTAGATAAATCAAGGATATAAAAATGCGAGAAGGATTCTGTACAAGCACTATGCAGGCAACTTGCTGGGTGAAAGGTTTACTCTGTCAATTTTCCTCTTGAGACACTTAGGTTTAAGGAAATGTTTGCACTGCTCTAGAGAAAAAGTTGGCTGTGTGTTTTTCTTTTGTGTTTAGGCCACTCTGGAAGTAATTCCTTTGGGCACAATTATCTAACATATGGTGATTTAGAAAAAGCCCGAAGCAAAGGTCATTTGGATGTTTTAGACAGGAAAGAAGAAAATCCATCTTGGAGAATAAAACGAAGTCAGGAAGGGCTGAGGTACAACTTATGGTCAAAGGAACATAAAAAGTAAAAGTGAGATAGATTTCAAGCAAAAAAATGCAACTCAAGGTTTTTGCTTCTGCTTTTTTGTTTTGTTTTTGTGTTTTTGTTTTTGTTTTTTGCATGAGGACTGTGCACATGGAGATAAAAAAAAAATGCCTTGATATCAGAGAAGTTAGGTGCTGGACAAGACCCAGAAAAAAATCAAGGCCAGCTTTGACCTGTGAGTGTGACCTCTTTGGTCAACCCGGCCTCATGCGTAGAGGGGCCCTACACTTGGTTTAATACTCTATTGTTCTCTTGAAAGTCTTAATCATTTTTGGACATTAGGCCCTATATTTTCATTTCATACCAGGACCTGCAAATTATGTAGCCAGTGCTGCAAAAGAGGGTCTATTCCAAACCCTTTGTGTTTTTTCCAGATGACAAAATAAGGTCCAGGGAAGTTCCATGACTCGCTTACTGGAGCCGGGAATAGAACCAGCTCCTCTGGGTTGAAACTACAAAATGAATTCACATTCAGGGTGTCGAAACACAGAGAAATGCTTTTTCACTTTCGTATTGAAAAGAAACTTCTTCATGCATCATCCATGGGCCAAAACAAATTTTAAAGAATCCAAAAGGAAGGAAGTTCTGGACATGCTTGGGACACAAATAAGGAAGAGCTCACACTGATTTTTCAACTCCTTTCTTTTTTTCCCTTTTTAAAATTCAAGTTTGTTAACATACAGTGTAGTCTTGGCTTCAGGAGTAGAACCCAGTGATTCATCTCTTGCATATAATACCCAGTGCTCATTTCTAAAAAAACACTGGCAGGACGCCTGGTTGGCTCAGTCAATTAAGCATCCAAATTTGGCTCACGTCGTGGATCTCGCAGTTTGTGAGTTCAAGCCCTGCGCTGGGCTCTCTGCGGTCATTGCAGAGCCAGCTTGGCCTCTGTCCCCCCATTCTCCCCTCTCTGCCCTTGCCCAGCTAGCATGCATGCTGTCTCTCTCAAAAGTAAATAAACATTTAAAAAAATAAATAACAAATAAATAAATCACCGGCTGCTATATTACTTTTCCTCACTTCTGCATTAGCCCTCAGCTCTTTTGAAGTCAAGGCATCCTGGTGCACATGCGTTGTTTCCTATCCCAAAGAGCCAGGTTGTTAGTACGTCTCCGCAGAGAGTCAAACTAAATCCCCTCTCTTACGCTGTGATGAACCGACTGTCCTGCTCTATGCACCTTCGTCGTTGGTGCTGTCCCAGTGATAATGGATTAATTTTAACAACTGCACTTTTCTTCTTGCGTGGCCAAGAAGATAATTAAGATCAGTTCAGCACCAGCCAAGCAGCAAATAATACTACACATCAGAACTGAGCACAGGCAGTAGGGGGCCATTTCTAAGGCTGCCAAACAGGCACAGGTTTCAGAGGAAACCAGCTCAAGGAGCATTCTCACTAAACTGGCAAACATCCTGTGTCATTGTGATGTTCTGTATCTTCAGGCTGACGTGGCCATCAGGATTCATACTTCTGGTGGATTTTAGATGAAGAGAGCTATCTTCAAGAGTTCATTTTTAACTTTCTTTTTTTTTTTTAATGTTTTTATTTTTACTTCTGAGACAGAGAGAGACAGAGCATGAGCAGGGGAGGGGCAGAGAAAGGGGGAGACACAGAATCTGAAGCAGGCTCCAGGCTCTGAGCTGTCAGCACAGAGCCCGACGTGGGGCTTGAACTCACGGAGTGTGAGATCATGACCTGAGCTGAAGTCAGACACTCAACCGACTGAGCCACTCAGGCGTCCCTTCACTTTCTTTTAAGATTGGTTGGGAGATGCTTATTTTAATAATAAATAAAGCACTTAATCAACATTAAATAAAATGTTTATTTTATTTTTTTTGAGAGAGAGAATATGAGTGAGGGAGGGAGGCAGAATCTCAAGTAGGCTCTGCAATGAGAGCAGAGAGCCCAATGCAGGGCTTGAACTCACAAACTGTGAGATCATGATCTGAGCTAAAGTCAGATGCTTAACCAACTGAGCCACCCAGGCACCCCTGGTTGGGATATGCTTTTAACCACTATCCCTGACCAACTTCCCACAACTTCCCGATGATAAATAACATCTATGGAAATAAAAATGTAGGTTTGCAACTCTGCCCACAGGTTGTCACCTGAAATTCTGTTGGGCCAGAATAGGCAAAGGAATTCTCAAAGCACATTTTTTTTCCCCCATGAGAAACATCCTACTTCAAATTCCCTTGATGTAAATCAGAGATAGATAGGCTGGCGTCCATCTCCTGGTCCACAGAGAAAAAGATGTCTAAGGTTACCCAATTTGATACAAGATTGAAGGAACCTGATGAGAATCAGCTATCTTCCAGATGCAATGCTTATTCCTATGATTTGAAGAAGTGGGAGGGATTTTACTGGCAAAGGGGAGCCAACTGTGTAGAAAATACAGCTGAAGCTCTTTTAAAAACGAAACATGCCAGATTTTCTCAAGTGTCTGGCGAGGGCGAGGAAGGGTGAGGCATCAGATATCTTCCGTGTGTGGAACAAATATAGAAGAGGGAGGTGTGGACATACAAGAAAACAAACTTAAGACATTTGTCTTGGCAAGAGTTTTACATCATAACATCTTGGAGCCGAAAGACCTTCTAATCCTCCACTCACAATTTATAGAAGAGGAAACTGAGGTCTGAGGAGATGATGAGTTACCTGAGGTCGCTTGGCCATTTGGAAGCAGGAATGGGTCACTGAGTCCAAGCGCAGGCTTCTTTCCCAGGGTGTGCACGTGTGGGGAGGTCCTGGGAAAGGCAGGGGGTCTCTGGTCAACCTTGAGGCCCAGTGGCACTAACTACTTGCTAGCACTGACTCCCAGTGCCTTGGGGGCCCCAAACGCACACCTTGGGGCAGTGTTTCTGAGCCGGCCCGGGTTCGGACTGCTACAGCAGCCGCGGAGAACTCCAGCAAATCACCTTTCTCCAATCGCCCCGCACCAAGACCACGGCTGCAGAAAAAGAACTGATGGCCCCGAGGCACGTTGAGTCTGGGCCACCACACCACAGAAACAATAGCAGCAGCAGTGATGCTAATAGAGGTCCGGACCCGCTGTCTCTGAAGAGTTCTGTTTCTGACAGCTGGAGTTATTTTTTGACCTCTGAAGCCTCAAGCCCCCTAATCTCACCATGTCTGGATGAACAGCTCAGAGGAAAAGGCTGAACCGACGCAATCAAGCAATCGTTACAATCGTGTAATGCGGAATCAGCTTTTGCAAGGTAGCTGTCACAGAGCAGGTCACTGTGACATACGAGAATCTGGGAGGACACATGGATCCCCTCCCACCAACACCATAGTGGTAGCAGTTGCTGTTTTTCCAAGGCTTGTGCTTTTCTTGAGTCGGTTGAGGAGTGAAAGTGATGATGCTCGCTGTGGGTGTCTGGCTGCCTCTTGGGCCCGGCTGGCTGGCAGAGAAGGCAGCCTTTCAAGCAGCACCAAGTCACAGGAGGAGTGCATTGGTTAGCGCGGTTTACCATCTCCTTATGGTCCCAGAATTTCCTGACCTATAAAATTTGCTTTTGAAGCTCTTCTCTAAAACATATAAAAATTAGCTAAACCACCATTAACCGTTACCACTTGCATGACTATAATAGCCACGTCTCATGATCACGTGCAGGTTACATCCAAAGTTCAGTTCTCTGCACAGTGAGAACACGAACCGCCCAGGTCCATGCTTCTCAGTTTTCCATTCCTCTTCTTTGGGTTCACATCTGAAAGTAAACCCAGTTAAAAAAAAAAAAAAAAAGTCAACCACCTGCATGGAAAGCAGTGTCTCAAACTCTGCTTTTTATTTATTTATTATTATTATTTTTCAATATATTGTCAAATTGGCTAACATACAGTATATACGGTGTGCTCTTGGTTTTGGGGGTAGATTCCCGTGATTCATCTCTTCCATACAACACCCAGTGCTCATCCCAACAAGTGGCCTCCTCACTGCCCGTGGCCCATTTTTCCCCCTCACCCGCGCCCCCCCTCCATCAGCCCTCAGTTTGTTCTCTGTATTTAAGAGTCTCTTATGGTTTGCCGCCTCCTCTCTCTGTTTGCAGCTATTTTCCTCCTCCCTTTCCGCCACGGTCTTCTGTTAATTCTGTTGAGAAACTTAACAGAAACTCTGCTTTTTAGAAAGGAGGAAATTAGGCTAAGACAACATTTTTTTTCTATCTCTTTCAGTTATACCACCCCTCTCCCTGCATGCTGGCCTCTCCTCTATCCTTGATTTAGGGTTTCCGCGTAATGCTTTCATTCGTTTCCAATTTTCTTTCTTAATTCTGACATCCTGTTTGGCTTCCAACCATCTTATTTATTCCTGATTTTGAGCCTGTTTTTCTCATTCGAGCCTAGTGTACTGATGCCCCAAATCCCTTCAAATCCACAGCTCTAAAAATGCCTCAATTCTTCCTTCTCTGAATCCAAATGCTCACTAATTTCAGTGGATTTAAGCCCAGGATAAGGTGAGCACAGCATTGTGTCTTTAATTAGGCACTTTTCAAATCTCCTGTGGTATGTACAGTTTGGATTACTAAATTATGCTGAAAGCATCTCATGTGAGGGGGGCAGGCGGTGTGTGAAGATTAAGAAGTCGTGGTTTCTCAATCGCTTTAAAAGTCTAGAATGCAAGTGTTTTGCAAATATATGGCCATACCTTTATTAACAGACGTTGGCTGTGTCCACACAGTGAGTCCTGTTTTGAGAAAATGTCTCGTCCAGCTAAGCCTGGGTAGGATGGACAATGCTGCAGTAACTTGACACTTTCACGGCACAGGCCGCTGCAATTCATCCATCCATCCATCCATCCATAAACACTCATTAGATATTTATCACATGTCAGGAACTCTGCTAGGCCCTATAGATTAAAAAAAAAATCACCTTCAAGTTGCTTGCAAATCAGTATGTGCATATTTATGAGTATGTGGGGGGGGGGGGTTGAACAGTACACAAACACTGTAACGTATAGAATGTCGTTTAAGGAGGAAGCAACGTACCAGAAGGGTTTAGAAGAAGGAAAGGTCACAGCTAAATGGAGGATTCAGTAAGGCACCACGATGGGGCGGGGGATATTTGGATGAAGCTCGAAGGGGAAGTGTGGAATTTTATTTAATACATTTTTAAATTCTAGACTAAGTTTAAATGCACAGAAAGTTATAAAAATTGCACGAAGTGCTCTCACACATGTCTCGCTTGGTTTTCCCCATTCTTCACGTCTTACATTTCCACAGTACACTTGGTAAAACTAAGAAGCCAACATTGATACGTTGACATATCGATACGTCGCTATTGCCGACATGCCACACTTTTAGGGATGTCATCAATTCTTTTGTCACTGCCCTCTTTCTGTTTCAGGATCCATGTGAGGGGACCACATTGCATTTAGTTGTCATGGCTCTTCAGTCTTCTCTGGTCTGATACAGTTTCTCAGTCTTTGCTTATTTTCACGACCTTGAGAGTCTTGAGGAGTACTGGCCACATGACGTGTCCCCCAGTCTGGGTTTGTCTGATGTTTTTCTCGTGGTAGAACAGAGTTATGAGTTCTGGGAAAGGACATCACAGAGGAGTTCCTTTTGATCACACCATGTCAGGGGATACCTGATGTCTGCATGATGTCGTGGGCTGTGTTAGCCAAGCAGGAGAATTTTAATGGAGGAAAATTGTTCCATAGGTGAAAGGAAGCTGAGGGGGCAGGGTGTGGGTGAACACAGTGTGTTTATGGGCTAGTGAAAAGTCCAGGTGGCTGACAGGTAGAGTATTCGCAAGGGAGAAATAGGAGACAAGCCTTGCAGTGGTATGGCATTTTTAAATTTTAAAAGATTTGGTGGGAGCTAACTTTTTCAAAGCTGAGCACCTCATGATCAAGTAGTTGATTGGATATTGTAGCTCCCATTCAAAGGTGAGAAAACTGAGGCCCAAGGAAGTAAGAGGATGGCCAAAGGTTGCACACATAGTTGCAGAGCCGGGTCTTAGCCACAGTTCTCCTGATCCACATCCCAGGGTTCTTTGCTTTTCATCTTGGTCACTACCTCTTGGAGAGGTCCATGGAACAGTCATTGGGGGTGATGGAACAGTGCATATGGGCCTGATGAATCTGTTATGGCTGGACCTCCCATGCTCTGTCCCAATTTTCCGGCTAAACTGTGCTTAAAAAAATAAAAAACCAAAAAAACTAGGCAAAGCAAAGTCAACTCTTACTTCTGAAGAGATTAAAGCTCTTCCATGAAGGTCTGAGAAAGTTTTCTTCTGTGCTGCTATTTCACCTAGTGTTTACCCTGGCACATATCCTTAAAGGCAATGTACCACCGTGGTTCTAAGGAGGGAGGGTTTGCTGGGTAGTTCCTACTAGCAAATGCTTATTAATGCATTCCATGGGTGACCAAGGAAATATGAGGGAAGCTAACTATGCGTCTTGGTTGACCCAGGTACAGATGGAGGAGAGAATGTAAAAGATCAGAGAGATTTCTCTTTCCTTCTTCCTCCGTGAGTACTAGGGCTGGCCCTTTACTATGTCAAAAAGAGAGCCACATTTGGCTAATCAGGAAGTTCCCTCATCCCACTTTTGTAGATTTAACATTTCCTTGTTTATTTCACAAACACATACTATGTATCTACCATGAGTCTGGCTCTGTCAGGCAAAGAGAATGGAAGATAAACAATATCAAAAGGGCTTCTTGCTTTTCAGAAGCTCATTAGCAGGGAGGACAGTAAGATAAAAAAAAACCACTTTTTTGTTGTTGTTTCTTAGGAATTTTTATTAGAAAATCCTCTGTATATTTGCCATGTTTGAGTCTACCCTTCCACATATCATTTTTATATATAGGTTAATTGTGGTGTATACTTCATTCTTTTTTTTCCAGTCTTATTTTACTTTATTTATTTACTAAAAAAAGTTTTTTTTTTTTTTAATTTAGATCCAAGTTAGTTAGCATATAGAGCAACAATGATTTTAGGAGTAGATTCCTTAGTGCCCCTTACCCATTTAGCCCATCCCCCTTCCCACAACCCCTCCAGTATCCCTCCGTTTGTTCTCCATATTTATGAGTCTCTTCTGTTTTGTCCCCCTCCCTGTTTCTATATATTATTTTTGTTTCCCTTCCCTTATGTTCATCTGTTTTGTCTCTTAAAGTCCTCATATGAGTGAAGTCATAAGATATTTGTCTTTCTCTGACTAATTTCACTTAGCATAATACCCTCCAGTTCCATCCACGTAGTTGCAAATGGCAAGATTTCATTCTTTTTGATTGCCGAGTAATGCTCCATTGTATATATATACCACATCTTCTTTATCCATGCATCCATCGATGGACATTTGGGCTCTTTCTATACTTTGGCTATTGTTGCTAGTGCTGCTAGAAACATGGGGGTGCGTGTGTCCCTTTGAAACAGCACACCTGTATGCCTTGGATAAATGCCTAGTAGTGCAATTGCTGGGTTGTAGGGTAGTTCTGTTTTTGATTTTTTGAGGAACCTCCATACTGTTTTCCAGAGTGGCTGCAGCAGCTTGCATTCCCACCAGCAGTGCAAAAGAGATCCTCTCTCTCTGCATCCTCACCTTGTTGCCTGAGTTGTTAATGTTGGCCATTCTGACAGGTGTGAGGTGGAAGAAAAAAAACATTGAAAAAAACATTGAAGAGGAGAGAATAATTAGCTTGCCTGGCCTTCAGAGAAGAGGTGATTCTGGAGCTGAGTGGTGGTAGGACACTGAGGAGTTTTCATGGTGGAGAACAGTAGACACATGAGTGTGGAAGAGAGAAGCTGCATTGGACATCTGGGGATGTGTGAATCATTTGGTATTGCTGGAGCATAACAGAGTGTGTTGGAAACAGAGGATGTTGGGAACAGTAGGAGGTGGGGCAGGAGGGTCAACTCCTGCTCCAGGCCTCCGGCGAGAACCATCCTAGGGGGTGGGGGCAGAGACCTCCAATAAAGGGTCCTTTAGCATTCTGCCTTCCACAGTGCCATCCTTTAGGCAGGCAGGCACTTGGATCCTCAGGGTTTTGCCTGCCTTCCCTTCTTGCAACTTGATCTTTGGAAGTCCATAGCCATAATGCTTAATCCCTTAAAATGTGTTGAAAGCATAACAGCATTTGGTCTGTGATCAGCAACAGATTCTCTTGAAACTAATTTTTACGCAGCTCAAGACTGAGTGGAAACATCCCACTGTACTTAATGCAGTGTTACTGTAAAACTGCAGGGGTTTTTTTTGTGGGGGGGGAAGATTATCTGTTGATCTTTGATATCACTTGTTCACAGAGCTCTGTCAATATACTGTGTCACATGGCTCCCTTATAGTTTCCAAAGCCATTAAATACTAAAGAAAACAGGATTTTTCCAGCTCTGATCTCATTATGTGTACAAATTCCAAGAGCAGCCTCCCAGAAAATAAAAGTTTTTATACAACAGAGTGGATGTGTTCATGAAAGATATATTGTTTATTTTCTTGGCACAGAGTTAACTCTAAAATAAGATTACTTAATTGAAGAAAACATTTCCTGACATGCTGAGAAGCAACATTTGAACCAAATCTCCTCTCTCTTAGATTAAGTCTAGGGTAGATGTGTTCTAGGCTATTTAATCCATGTGAATCTCAAACAAAATCATTTTAACTACTGAGGCATTTAGTTGGTAAGGCAAAATGTAATTCAATACTATAGGCAACAACTTGTAATCAATTATGATTTTTAGTTGGGAAGGATCCTGGGGTTTGTTGTTATAGTAGTAGTTTATTTATTTATTTATTGGCACAAAAAAGCTTAAATCTGGAAGCATTCAATTCAATTTTTCATTGCACTTGGCTGCTCCTGGCTTTGGTTTGCAGTGTAACTCAGCTCATTTTTAGTGGTTCTTTTATTCTATTTTTAGGACTTGGGGGTCAGCATCACATTATGTAATACTATCTATTACTTTTTATTATGTATTTTTATTGTACGTAGCATATATAGTATTATATATTATTATATAATTTATAATATATATGTTAATATTATCTGTTAAACATGGTAATATTTACATAATTAAAACTAGTCTATATACATGTAGTAAAAGAAGTTAGTTGCTCATCAGAATACCTTTTCTCTTTCTTTCTGGGCACATGACCACTTCAGTAGAATAGATTTTCTAGTCTTCCTTGGTGTAGGGTAAGGCCATATGATGAAGTTCTCATTTACAGAATGTGAACAAAAGTGATGTGTGCCACCTCCAGGGCCAGGTCTTATATGTTGAGTTTATACCCTCTTGTCTCTTTCTGCTCACTGGAATTTGGGTGTGGAGACAGCTGTAACCGGGTGGATGAAGACAGTGTCCTAGGATGATGATACAAAAGAGTGGAAGGAATTGGGGTCCCTAAATGCTCATGTGAAGCAAAGCTGGGCCACCCACCTGGGTTGCTCACCTTTGAACGGTTACATGTGAAGAAAATACACTCCCCTATTCTTTAAGCCACTGTACTAGTCAGGGTTCAATCAGAGAAGCAAAAGCACAAGACAATATATGAGTGGTAAGGGATTTGTTACAGAGGTTTGATCTTAAGCAATTGTGGGAGCTGGTTAAGCAGGTTTTATAGGGCCATCTTGGCGACTGATGCTAGAAGTTCAAGTCCAAAGAGTGGACAGTTGGAAAGGCAAGATGGGTGCACAGTGGAGTAGAGCCGGATAAGGCAGAACCCACAGCACAAGCTGGCCCTTCTGGCCGCCTCTGGCCTGGATGGTAGGAGTGTGTGCAGGACAAGCTGATGTTCTTCATGGACCTAACACACGCGTGACCCAGGAGTCAGAGAAGCTGAGAGGTAGAGTCAGGGAAGGCTGGACTAGTTGCAGGCCTGGCTGTTGTGAACACCTACAGGGCGAACCAGGAGATCAGCAACAGTGCAGCCACTTCTGGCCTCCAAATCTCACCCAAGAATCTCCCTTGTGACACAGTCTAACTGGAAACATGCAGGGATGAGCCTCTGGGAAAGAGAAGTCAGTGTAGCCACATCGACACATTACGAAGCCACCTCAATCAACCCTTTGTCAGCTCACATGCATGATTCACAGCTCCTTAAGCCATATTTTATCTCCAAATGAAAACTACAACAGGGGCACCCGGGTGGCTCAGTCGGCTGAGCGTCCGACTTCGGCTCAGGTCATGATCTCACGGTTCATGAGTTCGAGCCCCACGTCGGGCTCTGTGCTGACAGCTTGGAGCCTGGAGCCTGCTTCGGATTCTGTGTCTCCCCCTCTCTCTGTGCCCCCCCCCACTCATGCTCTGTCTCTCTCTGTCTTAAAAATAAATAAAACATTAAAAAAAATTTTAAAAAGAAAACCACAACGAAGTTGTGCTTCGGCCTGGCATGATGCCACCATCGCACATACAACCAAAGCATGGTAATACTTTCCTCAGAAGAGAATGCCAAGTCCCTCTTTTGGTTTGGGGTGAAAGCTGATACACAATCCCCGTAACTTAAATATTGGTGTATAAAGTTAATTACTGCACAGCACGTTGTAGGTCAGGTGCTATGGGGATGAGAGAGGGCAAGAAAACAAAAATGTTTGGTTAATAAATATACAAACATATCTAGGTGAGGAGGAAACACTCAAACTATGAGAATCCTCGTTTATGAAATAGTCACCTGGTCATCGCTGATATATCATTTCTTTCTTCCACTACCCATTTCCTTTACCCTAAGCAAGCACTTTAGCTGGTGGTGGTTTCCTGGCTGGTGGAGGGAACTCAAACCTTCTTTCCTGAAGTTCAGGATCACTAGTGGTCCTGCCTGACTTGGCGTGCATTTTTCTGTGGACTTTAATCATAGGACATAAGAACGGTAAGAGGTACCCCCTGAGCATCTCCTATATCCCTACGGTGTAATAATCCAAATTCCCCCATGATTTTCAGGATCGATCACTTGAGACAGTACAGTGCTCAAGTGATGTTTCTATTTTTCTCTTCTTTGCTCGTTAAGCCACTGGCACAAGGAACACACCGTGTTCAGGTGGTTGTCTAAACTACTAGTTCAGTGGAATCATTGTTGTGTCCCTTGGTGGAAGCAGTTTCCACCTTTAGTTCCTTTTGAGCTGAAACTCCTACACCACTAGAGCCCAACTGCAGGGGTGCAAATAAAGCAACGTTGCTAGTGAATCACTAGGGGTAATCCCACCCCTCGATTGCCAGACCCATGAATCCTGACTAGGGGAGGAAAATCATCATATATTGGACATCAATTTGGAGCATATATTTCATCCTGGAGGACATTGTCCCAGCCCTGCAAGGCATTATTACCTACCTGCCATCACAACTGATGGCATAGCCTCTTCAAAAGGCTATACAACGGAACATGACTCAGCCATTAAAGAGAATGAAATCTTGCCACTTGCCACAACATACAGTAAAACCTTGGTGTGCGAGTAACTTGTTCTGTGAATGGTTTGCAAGACAAGCAAACATTTCTGATAACTTTTAAATTGAGAAACGAGCAATGTCTTGCAATATGAGTAGTACACGATGCCGAATGTCACTTGATCACAGCTGAGCCAGTGGTTCTTGAAATTCGCTTTGATATACAAGTGCTTTGGATTACAAGCATGTTTCCAGAATGAATTATGCTCACAAACCAAGATTTTACTGTAGATGGATCTAGAGGGTATAATGCTAAGTGAAAGAAGTCAGCCAGAGAAAGACAAATACCACACGATTTCACTCATATGTGGAATTTAAGAAACAAACAAACAAAAAAATGAACAAATAAAGGGGGAAGAAAGACAGACAAAAAACAGACTCTTAACTATAGAGAACAAAGCGATGGTTACCAGAGGGGAGGTGGGTAGGGGGATGGATGGAATAGGTGAAGGGCATTAAGAGCACACTTATCACGATGAGCACTGAATAATGTATGGAGTTGTTGAATCATTATATTGTACACCTGAAACTAACATAATACTGTAAGTTAATTATACTGGAATTAAAAAAATTTTAAAAGGCTATTCTACTATTTCATTAAGCCAACTACTTACTTTAAGCTGATGGGGAGCATGACAAGACTAGTGAATATCATGAGCATGTGTCCATTGCTGCAACATCATTTGTTATGAAACGAATTCCTTTGTCAGAAACAATGCTGTTTAGAATGTCATGGCAGTGGATAAGTTGCTCTGTAAGTGGATAATAGCTCAGAAAGAAACATCACAGGCGGGTAGAGTAAGCATCCATTCTCGGAAGAATGAAGTGCTGCCCCTTGCATTATGGAAATAGTCCAATGTAATTAACTCATCATCACGTAGCTGGCTGATTCCCCTGAGGAATTTGTGGCATATTAGGAACTAAAGGGCTCTTGGAGGTTTGGGCACTCAGCAGCTTGGTAAGTGGAAGTTCATGTTGCTGAGTCCACGTGTAACCTTCCTCCTTTCATTCCTACTGTGGCCATGTTGTTCAGGAGCCCATTGGGCAGTGCCACGAGTGGCTGGAGAATGATGCTGCTTGATGTCCACAGAATGGGTTATCCTCTCCACCTGAAGTCCACCTTTCTGTGAGCATTCACATAAGATACAAATATCTCACACCCTCTGCCATTCAGAGAAGTCTGTCCACACACTTCTTCCTCAGATCTCCTTGTCACCAATTTTCCAATCATGTTCCTTGCAAGTCCCTGGTCATCCAGCCAAACCATCAGCCATAGCCCATGAATCACTGTGGATCGTACTTCTCTGGCCATTCTACTTCCAGTTATAGCAGGTGGTACGAACTGAATTGCTGGCCTAGGAGACCTAACTTTAGCTATTTCCAAAGGATTCTCCTACACTTTGGAAACTTTTAGCAAAAAATAGTTTCCAACTTACCTTTGGTTCATAAACATTAATCCTTTTTAAAAAAAGTTTATTTATTTTGACACAGAGAGAGCACATATGCACACCTGTGCAAGCAGGGGAGGGGCATAGAGAGAGGGAGAGAGAGAATCGCAAGCAGGCTCTGAGCTGTCAGCACAGAGCCTGATACAGGGCTCGATCCCATGAACCATGAGGTCATGACCTGAGCCTAAATCAAGAGTTGGACACTTGACTGACGGAGCCACCCAGGCACCTCTAAACACTAATCCTTGAATACCATAGCACTTACATGTGCCCTATAACACATGTAATCTCTTCTCTTTTACCTTTTCTTTCTTCCTTTCTTTCTTCCTCTTTCTTTCTTTCTTTCTTTCTTTCTTTCTTTCTTTCTTTCTTTCTTTCTTTCTTTCTTTCTTTCTTTCTTCCTTCCTTCCTTCCTTCCTTCCTTCCTTCCTTCCTTCCTTCCTTCCTTTCGAGAGCTGAGCGCTGGGGAGGGGTAGAGGGAGAGACAAGGAATCTTACGCAGTCTCCACAACCAGCACAGAGCCAACACAGGGCTCCATCCCACAACTCTGAGATCATGACCTGAGCTGAAATCAAGAGTCGGACGCTTAGCCAACTGAGCCACCCAGGTGCCTCTAACACAAAGTCTTACACATGGTAGGCAGGCATTCCATCAATATTTGTGCAGTGAATGGGTAGTCCTGGCACTTGATTGTGCAATTGCTGAACCTGTTAGGAAGTAGCCAAATGGGGAACAAGTTTATGTATCTGCTTAGCAGTTTAGAGTGCGTAACACATGAATACTTACGGCTGACAAGCCTGTATTGATCGACTGCTACGTACCTAGGTACTGTTCTACAATAAATCTTTGTATACCAGTTGTTGAGCTAGGTTAATTTTAAGGACACATGATATCAATTATGTGATATTACATTTATTTCTTCTCCAGGTTAAGCACATGTGTGTATCTGGGCTTGGAGTCATAACTACTGCCTCAGAAGTGCTCAAAGGAGAAAAAGGGATTTATTGTTTCCTGCCGATTATACGTGTAGTTTGCTGAAGCAGCATGCTCGTAAGGTCTGGGAGGTTGAGGCCCATTTCTGATGTTGGTCTTGTTCAACACTCTTGAGTTGTTCCCCAAGACCATGTCAGATGCCAGTAACTTTCTGAGATGCCTGTGGAACCAGAGGGAGCGTGGCGTAGTGAACCAGCACTGGACCAGGGCGGCTGAGTTCTGGCTTTAGCTTTGCCACTGCCTGGCTACGTGACCTTGAGTAAGGCACATATCCTTTCTGGGTTTTGATTTCTGGTTTGAGGCTGCTTGAGAGTCAAATAGCAGCCATGAGAGGCCTCTCCTGCTCCAAGGTATTTTGTTTGGACTGTACATTGTACTAAGAAAGAAAAAAACTGTACTGTATTTGGATGCCTTTGGGGACATACACTCTGGTTCGCTACTTACCACCCCTTCCTATTACTTTTGTGCATTTTTACTCCAGGTTTGGCCCCTGTAGCCATTTGGGTTTGTAACTTCTGAACATGATCGCCTCTAGTTCTGACATTCTCTGAGTTCGTGCCCCTGGAATATAAGTGCCATAGGGCAGGAGTTGGGGCTTCTTTCGATCACTGAATGCCCAATCCTAGAACAGTGCCTGGAATATAACAGCTGCTTCCTAAGTGTTTGTTGAGTGAATGAATACCTGCATGAAAATAAAACAGACCTATGGAGAAAGGGAGGTGGGGATCGTTGTCTCCCTCCAGTTTGGATACAAATTGGTTTAAATACCAACTGCCACTGTTCAGGAGCTTGCCTCAGCAAAACTTGCCACTTTGTGGAGGCTGTGTTGCTGTGGGCATTTTCAGATGCCCAGTTCTAGATGCTTCTGCCTGAGCTTCCGGCCTGATTCCTGACCCAGTCGGTGCTGTCTTACTACTGGATCTGTTGGAGAACTTCCTGTGATCTTCCTACCGTGTGTGTTTTTAAAAATTCCTTGCTGAGAATACAACCCCACAGCACTGCTGTTAACACTCAATAAAACTTTCTTTTTCCTGGTAGCTGTTAAACTTTAACATCAGATTATACTACATATCAGCAGAATGTTCCACACGAGCCTTCCTTGCTAAACAGAAGTGAGGCCCCCTAACCCGTCAGCTTTGGGGAGACTGCAAACCTAGCTCACTTTCATAACCACCCGGGGAGAAACTCTGTTGAAACAACACTTCTGGCCCTTCAGAAACAGCCCTGGCAGTTAGAAACATTAAAACACCGCTCAAACAAATGAACAACATGATGTAAAAGGCATGAGGTTTAAAGAAACGGTTTTAAACTAGAAATGAGTGCAGAGTTACTCGTAAGTATATATGCCATTTGCTTACATTTTCTAGTTCCAATAATTTATAGTACAAATCTTCTATTTGTGAATTAAAAATGTAAATAACTTGACATTTTGTCTCACAAATCCAGACTAATACTCCTCTAGGTTCAAGAAGGAAAAACAAACAAACAAACAAACAAAACTGTGTTCAAACCTCGCAGACAGAGGACAGGGCAAAGAATTCTCCTGGTGTCTTACACTTTATTAAAAATCTTTTTTTCTTAATGTTTATTTATTTTTGAGAGAGAGAGAGAGAGAGAGAGAGACAGAGTGTGAGCAGCAGAGGGGCGGATAGAGAGGGAGACAGAATCCCAAGCAGGCTCCAGGCTCTGAGCTGTCAGCACAGAGCCCGAGGTGGGGCTCAAACCCACAAACTGTGAGATCATGACCTGAGCTGAACTCGGATGCTTAACTGACTGAGCCACCCAGGCACCCTGGTCTCTTACAGTTTAAAACAGCAACATTGACCACAGCCTGGAAACTGACTCAGTCTGAGTTCCAAACCCCCCTAGCACAGTAACACTTCATTTATTATGTGGACATGAAGGTGGCATGTACTCTGTGCTGACAGAACTAGTCATGAGCAGAGCAGTCCTCTCCGAGAGCACTTGGTGGGGGCTGTTGCCAGATATTTCTCCGCAAGCACAGGAGCAAACCCTCCTTTCCCCTGCTCTAGTGGATTTTCATTGGAAACATCCCAGCCAGAGTTTCCGCTTGGGATTTCACTTGCCATTTATAGGCAAATGAACCTAGATACTTTTACTCTGCACTGCCTGCCCATGGGGCACAAAGTCTGAGATGTCGGAGATGTCTCGGGAAGATAAACTTGCAGAAGAATCTGGGTCCTCAGGGTCATAGGCCTTGCCTTTGTGAATTAGGCCCTGAGGTAGAACAGTACTTTTTGTGTCCTCACCAAGGATGAATTTGGACCATAAACTGCAGGATAACAAGTCAAGTCTATTTATGCGTCTCAGGCTTATACTTCATTATCTTCATACTTATACTTCATTATACTTACTATCTCCATCAAATGACCTGATTAGAAAATAAAAATGTGAAAATTTGTTTTAACAGAGAGGGAGAAGGATGCAGTAGACTGCAAATTTAAAGCCAAAGTGATCATCTAAAATTATTCCAACCACGTAGCATCACGTGGTAGCCCTGAGAAGGACAACGGGAGAAATCAGAGGCTAGTTTCTAGAAATGCTCCTGCAAAGTGTGCCCATTTAAACTGATCTAGACTATCACATGGGGTGTTTAGAGATAATGACTTTATCTTTTTACTTAGTGCATGTGGAAAATCATGTTCTCTGTTATTTTAATCATCTTCAACATCTCTCTAAACCAACAAAGGCCATTCACACCTAATCACATTGTAAGTATTCCCAATATCTGAATGAATTTACAGCCCAAAGGAGACATTGGTGATGGAGATGTCCATCTAAATTACACATAATTGGAAAGTATTTACCTAAAATCTACATTGAGAGAAAATCCATTTCTCTCATAGGAATTTCAGACCAGGTAAAATTCTTAAATTATTTTTTAATGTTTATTTATTTTTGAGAGAGAGAGAGAGAGAGAGAGAGAGCAAGGGAATGGGCAGAGAGAGAGAGAGGGAGATACAGAACTCAAAGCAGGCTCCAGGCTCTGAGCTGTCAGCACAGAGCCAGATACGGGGCTCAAACTCACGAAATGTGAGATCATGACCTGAGCCGAAGTCAGATGCTTAACCAATGGAGCCATCCAGGCATCCCTGGACCAGGTAAAATTCTAAAGGCAAGTCCCCTTTCAATTCATTTTTACATTCCCCAGAGTAATCAGCACAATGTCTTGCAAAAATTTGGTGTCAGGGAGATTCTGTAAACAGGATAGGATTTCCAAATTTGTTTGCAAAATGGGATAAGGTTTTCCCCTGAAGTTTACCTTCAAATCTCTTAAAGAAAAAGTAAACTTTTCCTCTGGCTCTGTTTTTGGGTCTTCCCTCTACATTTTTCTCTTTGAAAGAAAGCAAAAGACACCCTCCCTCAATTTCCCCAAGCCTTGTGGATTGGAATACTCCCACGAGTTACTCTGTTTCTATCACTTCTGGGAAAGGGGTGCTTCCTTGGGGCATCTGTTCAGTGGCTGCCTCCTGACAGGTGAACCAGAAATGAGTCTGGAAGTCCATCCTTGGAGGCCTCACCGCACTGTCGTCAGGACTGTTTATGTCTGGGTGTGTTGCCTGTGGTACCTCAAACTGGACAACTTCATAGCGACTGTGCTTTTGAGTGAGATATTTTGGACTGCTGAAATGAGTCGAAAATGTTTGAAAGAGTCAGCAGTAGTCTAAATCGTTAGCAGGGTTTTCGGGATAAGATTACTAAATGTGAGACCTTTCATAAGAAAACGTGGAAAGTAAAAGAGGTCCTGAACTCAGACTATGATGCTGTCAGCTGCCCACCATTGCTGCCTTGTTCCTTGCTAAAGAGGCCTTCACTGGCCTGTCTCCTGTTGCTCTGGGAAGAGATTCAGCGCTGTGCCTTCCAGCGCTATCTCTTACTCATTAGCTTCGCCTTGCAGAGGATGGAGGAGCATCACGATGGATTAAGAAGTCCTGGAAGTAACACGAGTTTCACGTTAGAACAAAAACAGGTTGATGCCTGAGACCGCCATGGCTCTCAGAGAGCAGGACCTGTTGATCTGGGCTCACTATCAAGCAGTCTTCAGGGATGTATCCAGAAGCCCTGTGATGATGTTGCTTTGTATTTAGTTTTTACTTTCATCAAAGGTCCATGTGCACGCATGTAGAGAGGCAAGGGATTGTATAAGACTGGCACAAAAAACAGAAGCCTTTCTGTCCCTCCCACGTCCCACCTTCGGAGGGCAAACCCACTCGCCTTTTCCAAACAGTTATGTGCGATTTGCATCCGTATCTCTAAAGCACACAATTTTATTGCTACTTACGGAATTTTCACTTTTAAACATCATCTGTTGACTTCCTACAATGGAAGATATGGATCTAACACTGTTTCTCCCTGCCTCCCATGACCCAGGTTTACAGGACCCATCGTCTTCCCAAATAGTTTCACAGACGTTTAGTTAGATCAATGTGTACATTTCCAATTTATGATCATTTAAAGTGCTGTCAATAGCTTACAACTACTATCATAGTCTACCATGATTGCTTTTCCTTTTCTCCACAACATACTGTGGCATTAATGAACTTGGGGGTTACCTTAGCCTCTGTCTCATGTTGAATTCCCTGTTTCTTGGACCTCATGCCCTCAAATGATTTATTAATTTGTTGTGGCGGAATACATCCTCCAGTAGCTTTCTGAGAAAGTCAATGGTAAATATTTTGAGAACTGCATTTCTACATTTCTGAACTGCATATATGTATCTTACTACTCTATTTGATTAATGTTGCGACCAGGTAGAAAATTCTAGGTTGGGAATAATTTTCTCTCAGCAATGGAAGATATTTCTTCGGCCTTCGTATTTCTAGTGTTGCTGTTGATAAATCAGATTCTATACTGATTCTTGGTACTTTGTGCCTGTATTTTAGGATCATTGCTTTGCCCTAAAGTGTTAAAGTTTCGCAATGATAAGCCTAGGTGTGGATCCATTTTTATCCATTGTGGCCAATACCTGATAGGTCTCTAGTTCTGTTGACTTCAGTGAGCTGTTGGATGATCTCTTTCTGTTTTCTTTGTCTTTTTCCAGCACTTCTACTCATCAGAAGATGGATGTCCCGGGCTGGTCCTCTAAATGTCTTTCTATATCTTTCCAATTTTCTATGTATTTGTTTTACCTTCAGGGATATTTCTCAACTTCATTTTTTAACCTTTTCCTGAGATTTTCATTTTTCCTTCCCAGTTTTAATTCTCCAAATGTTCTGATTTTTACATATAACATCTTGTTCTTGTTTTAGGTATGTGATAATTTGTTTAAGGTTTCATCTCCCTGCATGATTTTCTTCCAAGTTGGAAGTATATTGGTTTGTTGATTTGACATCGTTCTTTCCTATTAAAAGTCTTCCTCAGATGCCGGTGATCTTGGCTCTTTGTCCATATGTAAGACTAGGGCGCTACAAAAGCTTTTAGGAAACCCTCTATGCAAGACAGGATTTGTCAGACTGAGCTTGTCAGTGTGGTGTTCTGCTTAGGCCGTTTCACAGGCAGATCCCTGATGTCAGTCTGTGGGTCTTTTCTCTTGAGCTTGTCAGATTCCCCAGAGGAGTCTTTTCTAATTAGGAGGCCAAAATACTGTGAAGTTGATTTCAACACCGTGTCAGTCTTCACTTAGTCACCCTATGTTCAGGACGCTTTTCCTATCCCGACTGTTCTTGTGGTTCTCAAGTCCAACACATCCTGGTCTTATTCTCTTCAGGGAATGAGTTCCTGGGTTTCTGTTCAGGTGGTGGAGGAGACATGGGGTGTCTCACCGCTGCTTAAACAAACTTAACCAACCCTCTGGATTTTATTTTATTTTTTAACATTTATTTATTTTTGAGACAGAGAGAGAGCATGAACAGGGGAGGGTCAGAGAAAGAGGGAGACACAGAATCCGAAACAGGCTCCAGGCTCTGAGCTGTCAGCACAGAGCCCGACGCGGGGCTCGAACCCACGGACCGCGAGATCATGACCTGAGCCGAAGTCGTCCGCCCAACCGACTGAGCCACCCAGGCTCCCCAGCCCTCTGGACTTTAGCCCCGGCATTGTCTCCATTTCCCGGGGTAACCAGTACTGTCAATTCTTGGACATTCTGGGGATTCCATGGATATAAATTAGATGCCCTCTCAGCTTTTTCCTACTTTCTTGGGTCTGCTAAATCATTACGACCCCTCAAAATGCTTTCCAGCTTCTGAAATGTAGTTATTGTTTCTCCTTTTCGCTTTGTTTACTTTTGCTTTTTGTTCTTATGTTTAATCCCTTAGTTGTCCCTTTAGTGGAGTGTCTGGAGGGAGTGGAGGCAAATCTGTGTATTCAGCTGGTTACTCTAAACTGGAAATCCACGTAATCTGATGTATTTTTTCAAGAAAAAAAAAATCGTTCTACAGAGAAAGCTTTCCATGAGTGCTTGACATGCATAGAGTCTAGGACCTACTGTAAGTTGCTAAATTGAAAGGAAAATGATACCTTTGTCAGTTCCCTCTAATATCTGATCTGTAGGTTGAATCCTTGATTCATACCACTGCCGTATTGGTTAGAGGTCCTAAGGAAGTCCTCTGCCCTTGGGTCTATACTTACAATCCAAGAGTCTCAGGAAGGATTTTAGCCTCTCAGTATATCACTCCACCCTATTCGTTTGTGGTTGCTTACTGGGTAACAATGGAGAGCCTAAAAGTGGGAGAGGGAAAGACACTGACTGGGAATGGAAGTGGAGGACCTGAAACTCTAATAAATGCACCCTCCGTAACCCTGTGGCACAGCCAGGAATTGCACCCACCCCTCCCACCAGCTACCCCTTTTGATCTCTCCTTTCTCTGGTTTCCTTCACAACTCCAGGACGGAAGGGGGAAACACACATTTCTTTTTTTTTTTTTTTAATTTTTTTTTCAACGTTTTTTATTTATTTTTGGGACAGAGAGAGACAGAGCATGAATGGGGGAGGGGCAGAGAGAGAGGGAGACACAGAATCGGAAACAGGCTCCAGGCTCCGAGCCATCAGCCCAGAGCCTGACGCGGGGCTCGAACTCACGGACCGTGAGATCGTGACCTGGCTGAAGTCGGACGCTTAACCGACTGCGCCACCCAGGCGCCCCTCACACATTTCATTAGTCCTGTAAGGACTGCCCAGCCCGTGGGTCAGAGATGAGAATTCTGCCAAGTCACTTTTCTTAGAAGCCAGTGGATGACCATATCCCTGCAGGGAGATAGTTTAATGTGCCTCCCATTTCCATCACTTTTTTGCAAGGGAACGAAAGAGAAAAAAAGACTGTAAAGTTTTCAAAGCTAAGAGTTAGTTCTCAAAAGGTTAGTTTACATGGGGGCCTACCAGCTACCTGCTTACACACATGCACACACACATACACACACACACACACACACACACACACACACACACTCCCCTTGAAGCTTTTATGTAAGGCAGATAAGACCTGAATGAGTATCCTGCAAACCTGAAATGGGAAGGAGTCCCCACAAGGGAGTTGAGTAGTCTCAAGTGGATATTTATATGGTGAAGGGAAAGGAGGACCCTTGGCAGATGTAGGATGAAAGTTTTAATGAACCGACTATGTACACAGGCCTCAGGATTGCCTGTGTTTTGCCTTTTAAGGTACCACCTGACTGTCTAGTATCTTAAGCTCCACCATGGCATGTGTCACCTAGCTGTGTCCCAGCAATCCCCCCGGTTCCCAGGACTGTAGCTCCAGAGCCGAAGCTCGCCTGACGTGTTCTTTGGATGATTCACACAAAAACCCCTGGACATTCCCTGCATGGGCTCTGAAGTGGTGGCAAGAGGTCTCACCTAAGGGGGGCCTTCCTTCCCCTCTGCCCTCTGATATTTTGAATTCAGATTTCTACGACTCAGTCTGCTGCAGAGCTCAAGGGCTCGGGAACTACAGGAAGTCCTCCAGGTGCCCGGAAGCCACCCAGGTCCGGACGGCAATAACACTGTGCTTATTTCAGCTTCTTGGACAAGTGCTGCAGGCTCCATCATACTCCAAGTTCAGGGTGAGCTGCTTTCAGAGACAGCAGCATTTTCTGCATGTGCGTCTTTATACAGAATTGTCAGTCATACTTTGCAGGCAGCTGCCCTTCTACATAGGAGTAGCTGCTGGAAAGGCAGGAAACCACACAGGCCAGAAACAAAAAGACACTTGAAGTATTGTTTAGAGAACACGTGTAAGATGTTAGAAACCACAACATCCTACACCTGTAGCAACATCTACTGCAGATGGGTATGTGCTTTGCAGTCCATTTTAGACTTTCAGGCGGATCACTTCTAAGAAACAAACTTGGGCTTCCCTTGTGCCAAGTTCCCTGCTGTAGATGATTACTCCTAAAAGTCTGCATGTATGACAACTTTACTATCTCTGGAGCAAAGAGAAGACTTCATTTGCAAAGATTTGCCCCAACTCAAGCCAAGGTCAGCAACTGACGTTTCTGTCAGAGCCATTTTGGCCCCAGAGATACTGCTTGCTCTTTCAAAGTCAACAGGAAACCAAAACAAACTCTATAGGGCTTATGCTTAACAAAAAGCAGACTCACTCACTCACTCACTCGCTCACTCACTCACTCACTCATTATTGTCCAAAAGCAGCACTTACCGCCATCTCAATATTGGTTCTGTGAAAAACACATTAGCCACGTTAGTTTTGACACCCTCCTAATTGCATTTTCTGTGACTGGACCCGGGGCTCAAAGATGGACTCCTAGACCTCACTGTGCAACAGGAAACTTGCCACTGACGGGGGGTTGAGCACCCTTATCAAGCAGAGATTTTATCTTTATTAGTTTCCTATTTAAGCCCGAGCCATAAACACCGTACCCATTAACAGTTTCACTGCTCAGAATATATAAATGTTCTCAAAATTGATGGCTATCTACAGTTTTGGGCAAGATCCAAGACCATAAACTCTTCTGTGCTTTGAGAACCAGAGAGGCTGTGAGGCTGGGAGCGGCAGGAGTGTTATATAATGCCAGCTGCCTCTTAGGAAAGATTTTAAAGTTAGGGACCCTCTGGGGATTTTTCCTTTGTGCTGATTCTTAGGCTCTTTCAGACTAAGCCAACTTCTAAACAGGGATACTGGAAAGGCTTAGTGAAAGAGACCCAGAATGCTTTTCTATTAGTTTTGTACCTGGCTAACTTAAGTACCTTAAGCAAGTGTGTCTGATGATCAGTTTTCTGAAATGACACTTCCCCTGCCTTTTCCACAGAGCTGTAATGAGGACCATATATGTCTTCTTGAAAAACAGAAAGTAATAAACAAGTCTAATCCCCTTTTGCCTTTAAAGTTAAGAGAACGTTTACTTAAGTACTCAGTGTGTTAATTTATCCATTGCTGTGTACCAAATCACCCCAAAACTAAGCAGCTTAAAACAGTAAACATTTATTATCTCACAGCTTCAGTGAGTCAGGAATTTAGGAGTGACTTTGCTGGATGGTTCTGGCTTAAGGTCTTTCATGAAATTGTAGGCAAATGTTGGCCAGGGGGGTGCCTGTGTGGCTCAGTTGGTTACGCGTCTGACTTCGGCTCAGGTCAGGATCTCATGGTTCGTGGGTTCGAGCCCCACATTGGGCTCTGTGCTGACATCTCAGAGCCTGGAGTCTGCTTTGGATGCTGTGTCTCCCTCTCTCTCTCTGCTCCTCCCCCACTCACGCTCTGTCTCTGTCTCTCCCTCTCAAAAATGAATAAACATTAAAAAAAATGTTAAAAAAGGGTTGGCCAGGGCTACAGTCATCTGTAGTCACCCACTTCCAAGATGGATTACTCACATGGATATCGGCAGGACGTTTCAGTTTCCTGACACATGGGCTTTGCCATAGGTCTTCTTCAGGGTGCATGGCTTGGTGATTGACCTTCCCCAAATTGAATGATCCAAGAGAAAGCAAGAGAGAAACCACAATGTCTTTTATGACCTAGCCTTGGAAGTTGCGTTACACATTGTCATATCTGCAATATTCTGTTGGTTAGCCAGCTCATCATGGGAGTGGAGTGCACAGAAGCTTGTACACTAGGAAGTGAGGATTGGTGGAGGCTAGCTTGGGGATTGGTTACCACAAACCTGAACTATACTGACAAGTAACTGAGTGAACTAAAAGTGGTTATTAAGTGCAATTTGAGATCAGTGTATTGTTTCCCAATATTTTTCCATGTCTGATACACACAGGTGCCAATCCTATGTTTGAGTATCATCTGATAAATCCTGAGCATAGCATCAGAGTTACTCAGGCCTTAGAGTCAGAAAGTGTTGGGTACAAATCTGGCTCATTCACCTACTTGTTTGAGCCTATATCTCCTCATTTACAAAATGGGCGTAATATATTTGCTTCACTGGCTTACTATAGCCATTAATCAAAAGACCACAGAATAATACCTAACTACTCAATCAGTGGTAGGTATTTTTCTTAGTTAGTATTGCTTTTTTTCAATTAAAAAAATTTTTTTTAATGTTTTTATTTATTTTTGAAGGAGAGAGAGAGACAGCATGAGCAGGGGAGGAGCAGAGAGAGAGGGAGACACAGAATTCGAAACAGGCTCCGGCCTCTGAGCCATCAGTGCAGAGCCCGATGCGGGGCTCGAACCCACAAACTGTGAGATCATGACCTGAGCTGAAGTCAGATGCTCAACCGACTGAGCCACCCAGGCACCCCAATATTGCTTTTAGCATACAATTCAGCTTGAGAGATGAGCACACAGAGTACACAGAGTTGCATTCTGGCACTCACATAACAAAGGGTCTGGATATTGGCTAGTTTCAGGTTTGATGAATGCAGTGGCTCAATGACATCATCAAGTACCTGGGTTTTTTTCACTTTCTCTGCCATCCTTGGCATTTGGATTTTCTCTTTGATAAGATAACCATGGCAACCTAGAGCATCAGGTCCTCACAAAGAAGCTGGCCGAAAGAGTTAAGTCCTTTCCATACGCCCTTTTTTAAGGTGAAGAAAATCTTCCTATACCCCAGTAGACTTTTCCTCAGATTTAATTGACCTGAGTTGGGTTACATGCCCATTTCTAAGCCAGTTATTGACCCAAAGTAGGAAATTACAAGTTGTTGGCTTAAATTATTCAAGGCTTCTCTCTGGGGCTGGGTAGAGATTTGGCTTCCCAGAAGCACATGGCTATATGATTAAAAAATAATATGAAAGAAAGTTGGAGATGGCTGTTGGGTGGGTCAGCGATGTGTGTTACAGGGTACATGGAGATAAAATTTTGAGAATTTTGCATGTTTGAAAATGTCTTTATCAGCACACTTGATGGGTATTTTGCTGGATATAGAATTCTAGACTAGAAATTTTTTCCTTAGAATTGTAAGGCATTGCTCTATTTTCTAGTCACTTCCAGTGTTATTTTTGAGAAGTTCAATGCCATTCTGATTACTGGTTTTTGGTATGGGACCTGGTTTTCTTTCTGGAAAAGTTTTGGAGTTTCTAGTTATTGATGAGTTTCTAAAATTTCATGATTATGTCCTTTGGTATGATCTTTCATCATTTCTTATGCTAGACCCAGCTAGTCCTTCTAGTCTGAGAACTTACCCAAGTAAGTTCTGGGAAATTTTCTTGTGCTGTTTCTTTGCGGGGAAAAAATCCCCCTCAGGACACCTGGGTGGCTCAGTTGGTTAAGCATCCAACTTTGGCTCAGGTCATGATCTCGCGGTTCATGCGTCAGGCCCTGTGCTGACAGCTCAGAGCCTGGAGCCTGCTTTGGATTCTGTGTCTCCCTCTCTCTCTGCCCCTCCCCCACTCGTGTTCTCTCGCTCAAAAATAAACATTTTTTAAAAATCCCTCTCTATTATCTCTGTACTTTCTTCCTGGAATTACTTGAATGTTGGACTTCCTGTATTGATCTTCTAGGTTTCTTACCATTTTTCCCCTATTTTTCATCTCTTTGTCTTTTTGTTCTTTCCTGAAAGATATCTTCAGCTTCTTCTAGACTCTTTTACTGATTTTGTTTTTGCTACTGTATTTTTAATTCCTGAAATTTCTGTCTTGTTCTCTTAATGTTTCTCTTTTACGATATCCTTTTCCAAGTCCGTGGATGAAATACTTTCTCTCATCTCTCCAAGGATTTTACTTGGAGGGTGTGTGTGTGTGTGTGTGTGTGCACTCGCGTGTGTGTTTAAACTTTCTCCAACTTCTCCCAGTTACTTATTTTTCCATTTTGGTTTTTATCATTTGGTAAAGGTTTTCCTTAAAATAGCTGGGTGATTCTTCTTCACTTTCTTATATTTCAAAATAAAGTAGTCTTTCCCCTACTTCATAATCTGCCAATTTGGTAAGTTGTAACATTAAAGCAGAAAGGACTGACATGAGGCCACAGGTGAAACTGCATGTTATTTTATTTAATCCTCATAACTATGTGATATAAGTGTTATTACCATCCTCATTTCACAGGTGAAGAAACCGAAAGCTCATAGGGTTTTATAACCTGTTTAGGGGCATACAGACAGAGAATAGCAAACATGAGCTCTTAGCCACAATACTACCATTGCCTCTCGGTTGGTGAAAGTTCTTGGTATTGGTCCACATCTCTTTCTCTCTGGCCCACCTTTGGGTGGTCTTCTCATTCCCCAATTCCTTGGTGCCCTCCTGTTTCCTTAGGGACCCTCACTTTGTATTGATGCCCATCCCTATTATTTCTCAAAATCCCTTGCTTCCTAAGTTTCTTCTCCTTTTCCCCACACCCTCTCGCCTCCTCCAATCAAAATTTCCATTTCTCTAGCAGTACTATCTCACTGTGGGTTCAGAAGAGAAGCAAGTTTGCTGACATAAAGCAGAATCAAGTAGGAATGGTGAGGGAAAAGTCGGGTGCCTCTGCTCACTATCACCACTGTAGTTATTAGCATTTTTGAGGGGACTGTATTAATTTTAACTGTGGAATCAACATAGGTAACATTTCTGTTTTAAAATTAAAAAAATGTCTATTTATTTTTGAGAGAAAGAGAGACAGAGTGTGAGTGGGGGAGGGGCAGGGAAGAGGGACACCCAGAATCCGAAGCAGGCTCCAGGCTCTGCGCTGTCAGCGCAGAGCCTGACGCGGGACTTGAACTCAAGAACTACGAGATCATGACCTGAGCCAAAGTCGGATGCTTAACCCACCACCTGAGCCACCCGGGCACCCCAAGATAGATAACATTTCTTGATCTGACACTGTACTGAGACAATACCAACACCTGGTCTTGGTCCCTGTCCCCAAGTTGTTAAATTTCAGTTGAGGAAACAGTTTACCAAAAAAAGATAATTATAGTACATCATAGTTTATTGGCGTGCCCTCTTTGAGATACTTGCCACTTTAAAGGTCATGGCTGCTTGCCATCAGAAAGGCAACTTGACCTACGTACACTGAGATTTCCGAGGAAGGGATGGGCTTAGGGTAGCCAGGTCTGCAAGGCTGTGAAGTGCCCACAGGATGGGTGCAGGGGGGCTGTGCGTGGAATCTAGACAAGGAACTTATGGTTAAGGTGGGGAGGGGTGTATGAAGAAAAGGGGTCTGTAGCAGCCCCCCTCCCCTTCTGAAAGGCATGCTCTCTGAAGCAAGGATGGGGAAGCTGCAGGAGTGGCATGATTCAGCGACAAGCCACCCAGTTCTTTCCAGTTCCTAACCTTCCTGGTTCTCAACAGCAGACAACAGCAGACAAAGCTGCAGGGAAAGAGGGCTTCTGAAGAGCATCACTCTTCTGACCTTTTGAGTGTTTTTAAATAAAAGTGCTTTCTTTTAGCATATTTGAAAAATCTGGAAGGAATACGGTAAATCAATGACTTAAGCCTTATCAGCTTCAGGTTTAGTCATTTTTCTTGAACTGAATCCCTCCCACCACGTTTAAAGACCTGTAAGAACACGAGCCCTCAGCACAGCCAGTCTCCTAGACTTCAGGATGAACTAGCAGATGGACTTGTGCTCAAACACCAAATCCCTTTTCGACTTATCTTTGGCTCTCAAGACCCGCATCCAACAGCCATTGAAAATGCTTCCCCTAAGAGCCTTGCTTCTGGAAGAGAGGAAGCATTCCCCGCTCTCTTGGGGCATATACCTATACTCATGAGAGGCACCCGGGACCTCTAGGAGGAACTCATTCCCGGGAAGGCAGACTCGGTTCCCAAAGCCCGGCAGCCAAGGGCGCCGCAAAGACACCAAAGGGTCGCCAAGCCGCAACCCAACGACGTGTGTCCAGAATGCCTGGCCTGTGCTGCTGGGATGTTAAATGTGGGCTCTGTGTTGTTTTAATAAAGCGGGGCAGACGCTGGCAGGTTTCCCCAGGGGCGGGCCTGCTTCCTCAGGAGACCGCGAAAGCAGCTGAGTAGAGAGCTGAAGGCGGCACCGTGCGGGCCGCGGCTTCCCCGGCCTCAAGGACGCCAGACCACCTCTGCACTAGTGCGGGTACCTCCCGAGAGGCCCCGGGCTCATTTTCCACTCGGCTGCGTCCCGGCCGAGCTGTAAACCCAACCTGACGTGGGCTCATTAATTTGGCAGCGACTGGAAGGCTGGGCCATGGCTGCGCACCCAGGAGGCCTTTGTGCGCCCAGGGTCAGGTCAGAGGGCAACCGAAACACGGCTGAACCCTGCACGCGGCTCCCGGGCGCGGGGCGGCGCGACCCGAGCCGCTTCCTCCGGCCGGGCGGCCCCAGGACCCGGCCTCCCGCCCTGCGGCCCCGCCAGCGCGGCTTCCGGAGCCCGGCAGCGCGGTGACCCGGGCCCTTGGGCGCGCCAGACCGGGCCTCGGGAGTAGGCGCACCCCGCGCGGCGCTCTCTCCTCCACCCCCGCCCCGGCATTAGCCCGCAGGCGTCGCAGGCCGGCCGGGCAGCGGGTCTCCGTGGCCTTCCGTCCTCGAGATTCCGTCACTGGGGTGCAGGCCCGGCCCTGCGCGCCGCCTTCCCTCGGTCTCCGCGCCCCGCGCGGGCCCGGAGCTCGGGGCTGACGAGGGTGGGGACGGGGGTGGGGGCGGGGGTGGGCGGTGGAAAGGCCCGGCTGCGACGCGCCGCCCTCCCACCCCCAACCCGCTGGAGCCAGGCCTCTGCCCCCCAGCCCGGTGGCCTGCTCTGGTGGTCGCTCGGGATGTTTCGGGAGGGTTTCGGCTGGCTGCCCGTCCCTTGAGCCCTCGGCCGCGCTCCGTGCTAAGAAGCACGTGGCGCAGCCCTGACCCGGTCGGCCAGGATCGATAGCACACTTCTTGTTCTGTTTTCTTGCTTTGCCAGGCCCGAGGCGGGAGTGCCGAGGGAGGCGTGCACACCCGGGGGGTGGAGAGAGGGGGCGGCGAGATGGGCCGCGGGGAGGGGGCTAGGACCCCCCCCCCCTTCCAGCGCACTCCTTAGGCCCTCTGGATTGGCAAGCGCCTGCTCGATTTTCCTTCCCTTTCCCAGTTTTCCGAGTGGCGAGTGGCGGAGGCACACTTCGAAGTCCTAGCCCCGGGATCCCAACACGGGGGTCTGGCCTTCACGAAGGCGGCGGGTAGGGGGGGGGGGGGGCGGTGGTTCTGCGTTTCACAAGTGACTCCAGCACAGATTAATTTTAGCAAGTTTCGCAAAAACAAACCGGCCTCCTTCTGTGCCTTTAGGTGACTTTTGTGACATTCAGCAGCAAAGAAAACTATTTCCTCTGTCATTCAGAGCTAACCACGTGTAATTGGCCCAGAAGTCTGTTGTATTTGGGGGAACTGTTTGCGATATCCCATCTGTTTTCATCTCGCGGTTCAAACGAGTCTGTGTTTACCCTTCTGTCGGGGAAATTGGTTTACATGCACAGCAATTTTGGTGCAACACCGAAGTATCCCCTTGAACTAATGCTACGGGTCCGACAGGCTTTGTACTGCTAATAACCCTCCATTACGTCTGTCAGGAGACATTTACACAGCCGCGTGGTCGGTCCCATAAAGGAAATTAAGATCCTAGGTTTATCTTAACTGTTTGAAAACCAATTGGTTTCTGGTCATGGCCACAGACGCAGACGCGCGGGTCGCGGGAGCAGTCGTGTCGCACTGGGGGGAAGCCCTGCCGCATTCTGGCTTCCGCGGGGTGGGCTAGTCTGACAGCGGGTGACCCCCAGCAGCCACTCCTCCTGCCCGGAAGACGAATTTGCGTCTCTTTTGTCTGCACCGCCTTCCCGAGCTGCGGGCCCTGTTTCCCAAGTGACAGACCGCGAAACCGCAGGGAAGTGGCGGGAGCCTGGGTGGGAAGGTCTCTGACGGCGTGTTTCGCAGATCGAGGATGGATGGAGGCGCAGAAGGCTCAGCGGCCATCTGGCCGTTTCCCGGGCGGCAGGGAGACGATTTTGGGGCTCCCAGGAGGGCGAGGTCTCCTTCCCAAGACTGGGGGGCGCGGAAAGAGATCGGGGCGCGTGAATCGCCGGCGGGACGCGGTGCCGGTGGCTGGTGGTCTCGTTTTAGACCCGCCTTGGGCGCCTGCAGGTGCCCGTCGGGGGTGGGGGGCGAGGAGCCCAGAGCCGCGAGGTGGCTGCGGAGTGGCCTCCGCACGCCCGGGAGTGTGCCTGGAGACGCGGCCGGCTGTCCTGGGGCTGAGTAATGGGAGAAATTGCTCTGAAATCGAGTCCGCAGCCCTGGCGGAGAGGCTGGTAATCAGCCCCTGGCATGTGTGCAAATGCTGATTTTGCGGGTGTTACTTAATCCATGCCGGCGGTGAAAAGCCGCAGGTTGGTGGCAGCCTCATCTCCCGTGGCCAGGCTTCTTCCAGGTCTGGTCTGCGGAGCAGGCCCCGAGCCCAGGTTAGGGTGCGGTGACTGGTCAGGGCTTGCGTCTGAGGTTTGGGTTATTATCCCAGTGTCTCGGCAGAAATCAGCCATTTCCTCTGCATCCCATGCTAACTTACTCTTTCAAGGGGAGGAAAAGTTGGGAGAGGAGACAACTGCAATGTTTTACAAACAGTGGAAAATGTAACTGAGGCTGTTTTGGTAAAGGGAGCAATATTCAATTGTTCTTTTAACCTTATTATGAGGAACTGTCATAGTTGTCTGTGGGAGGCCATAAAAATCAGTAAATGACTCCTCTGCAAAAGAAGACCCAAGTCTTAGTGTTAAGGATTTGAGAAGTGACCTTTGCTAACTCTATTAGGGTGGAGGCCTGCTCCTGGGTAAATGCGGGAAAACAAAGATCTAAGGCCAGAACCTGTGTCCCCACAGATAAAGTGTCCATCTCTTCCAAAGGTGAAAGGAAATAAGCCCTCCCCACCCCCATCCCCGTCTGCTGGCAAGCCCTGAATTCCTACTCCATGGTCAATTCCCTACTTCATTTTACTTATGCAGAAACTGGTGATGCATAATTGAAAAATTTTTAAGAATCAAAATATTCCAGGGGTAAAAGGAGCGAAAATCCCAACCTACTCCACCCCTTAAAGCTCAAAAAAACCAAATAATCCACTGATTTGTGACAAAGAGCAAGAATTTATATAACTACTTGGATATAGGTCTGAATTATAGGGGACAGGCTCTCTTTTGAGATCCTTGAGCATTTTATTTTGTGGCATTTTCAGTACCTTTTACTGAAAATAAATCTACAGAGAGTGTGAAAAGATCCCAACTCTAGAAGCTAGTTTTAGTCAATTCATGAAGATGGACTGAAAGGTTTGTCCTGAAAAGGAATTATTTTTTTTTATTTATTTTTTAATATATGAAATTTACTGTCAAATTGGTTTCCATACAACACCGAGTGCTCATCCCAAAAGGTGCCCTCCTCAATACCCATCACCCACCCTGCCCTCCCTCCCACCCCCCATCAACCCTCAGTTTGTTCTCAGTTTTTAACAGTCTCTTATGCTTTGGCTCTCTCCCACTCTAACCTCTTTTTTTTTTTTTTTCCCTTCCCCTCCCCCATGGGTTTCTGTTACGTTTCTCAGGATCCACATAAGAGTGAAACCATATGGTATCTGTCTTTCTCTGTATGGCTTATTTCACTTAGCATCACACTCTCCAGTTCCATCCACGTTGCTACAAAAGGCCATATTTCATTTTTTCTCATTGCCACGTAGTATTCCATTGTGTATATAAACCACAATTTCTTTATCCATTCATCAGTTGATGGACATTTAGGCTCTTTCCATAATTTGGCTATTGTTGAGAGTGCTGCTATAAACATTGGGGTACAAGTGCCCCTATGCATCAGTACTCCTGTATCCCTTGGATAAATTCCTAGCAGTGCTATTGCTGGGTCATAGGGTAGGTCTATTTTTAATTTTCTGAGGAACCTCCACACTGCTTTCCAGAGCGGCTGCACCAATTTGCATTCCCACCAACAGTGCAAGAGGGTTCCCGTCTCTCCACATCCTCTCCAGCATCTATAGTCTCCTGATTTCTTCATTTTGGCCACTCTGACTGGCGTGAGATGGTATCTGAGTGTGGTTTTGATTTGTATTTCCTGAAAAGGAATGATTTTAAAGTTAAAATTCTACTTTGTATTCATGGTCAGCATAGCCATGAAGCATGAGGAAAGACAACAGAATTATCTGAGACTACAGTGCTCACATATTCAGGGAAATCATAAAAACAGGGTTTTAGTTTAACAGGGTTTCTTAGTAGTGGCTGACTTACTGTCTTTCCTGATGTTTCTCTTTTTTTAAAGTTCATTTATTTATTTAGAAAGAGACGGGGGCAGGGGGGGTGGAGGGTAGGGGCAGAGAGAGAGGAAGAAAGTCCCAAGCAGGCTCCTCATTGTTGACGCTAACCCGATGCAGGGCTCGAACTCACGAACCATGAGATCATGACCTGAGCAGAAATCAAGAGTTGGTTGCTTAAGCAACTGAGCCACCCAGGCCCCCCTCTTTTTTTTTTTTAAGTTTATTTATTTGTTTTGAGAGAGAGCACAAGTGAGGGAGGGGCAGAGAGAGAGAGAGAGAGAGAGAGAGAGAGAGGGAGAGAATGAATCCCAAGCAGGCTCTGTGCTGTTAGTGCAGAGCCCAACGTGGGGCTCGATCCCATGAACTGTGAGATCATGACCTCAGCCGAAATCAAGATGCTTAACTGTTTGAGCCACTCAGGCATCCCCTGACGTTTTCTTTTGTCCTTCTTATCCATCAAGTACAACTGACCAAAAATTACACCAGAGAGACTCCTCACACAGTTTATTTTTGAGAGACTGCTCTTGCTTAGTACTGCACTAGCAATAATGATGGGCACGGAAGGAACAGATGTGTTGCCTGCCCTTTTGGAGCCTCTAATTTGCTCGGGGAGAAGAGACTTAGAAAACTTAGAATATCCTTATCTAGTAGGAAGCAGAAAGTAGGAGTAGGAGGCAGTAGGAAGGGCTTGCATAGTATTGCTGAGGGAACAGAATGAGGAAGCCACCAGCTTCCCAAGACCCAAGTGATGCTGAGGTCCTGTCAGAGAGAAAGCTAGAAGAGGAGGCTAGGAAGTCAGTAGCCAGACGGGTGTGGCTCAGCTATTGTCTTTCTTTTCCTGCCCCTTCTGTGCTTGCAGTGGCACCAGGAGATGACATTAAGGGCAAATCTGGAGTTCATGGTGTATGTCTGCGTGTTTGTAGGAGTGTGGTGGGGAGGGAAAGTCCAAATATATTGTCTGATCGTTCTCCACCTGTGGTGAGGTTAGGGGGAGCTCCATTTTCTGGCTGTCATCCAGGAGCTACTTGTGTTACTATTTGCATCAACGTGATGCCCACAGGTAATCTCGAGAAAATAAACTAACCGGATTATGAGCTAAAGAATCATGTGGGTTTTTCTCCTGCTAGGATCTCAACAGCTGTTCCAGGACAAACATTGCCCAATAAGACTGCCCCCATCACAGGATGAATCTAAAGGACTTAATTGTGTGTGAGTAATTTCTAGAAAGTACTTGTAATTTTGTATGTGACTGGAAAGAATAACCACGGTGGAAAAGCCCCTGCATTTCTAATTGGTTTTGAGACTGTTTTTACCTGGTTGGTGTTTGAAAGCAAAATAATTGTTTCTCCTTGAGAAAACTGTTTGATTCTAATACTCCACATGCGTTTGACAAAGTTAAAAAAAAAATTTGGATACAGTTGCTGTTTTGATTCTGTTGGCCCTCTCCCCCCACCTCCCCATAACACAGGCTTTGGTTTGATTTTTCAGACCACACACACAGAGAACTGAATGTTCCATTAGTGATCATAGTCTTATCAATTCTATAGGTGGCAGAAGGCTCACTCTAGGACCACCTGCCTCCGCATAGTATTACACTGTGGGAAGACATTCCCCGCCACTAATAATGTGGGATGTAGTAGGGTGACTCTCACAGCCCATCTACTTTGGCATTGAGAACAAAGCTAGTTTAAGTTCAACTGGTCTGAAGCCTGCTTTCCTTAGATCTTGCCCAAGATCTATAACTGTAATCATCCATAATGACCCTATGCCATTGAATCTGCCCTGCCCCTGTGCTAGGAGACAGGAACCCAGGCCAGGGTCAGCACTACTAGTTGGCTAGCCTTAAAGAGCCTGGAGGAGCCCCACAAGTGAGAAGCTCTCCACACTCACTTTCCGGTCTCCCCCTCCCCACATGAAGGCCAAAAGCCCTGCCTGCCCCTAAAATCTCTAAAGGAAAACAGACGTTTTAAAATGACTGTCAACCTGTAAACAGTTACCCATTAATGAGCTATTAAGCACTTAATTTTTATTTCCTCTATGTATTCATTTGCTCGTTGAAATTTTGCCCAGCACATGGAGTATTTGGCAATCAGTTTCTTCTGTTTTGGGAAACCACTTAAGTGTGTTTTCAGGGATGCCCAGGGAGACAAGAATTTGGTTTATGTGCAGCCAGGGAAGCCCTCAACTAGTAGAGGCCGAGATCTTGGCAGAGCAGTGGACGGCGTGGGTGGAAGCAGTGGATGGGAGAAGGACAAAGAGGGGGTGAGCAGACGGTCCAGAAGTTCTAGCTTCTGAATGTTCTTAGCAGGTTCTGGCCATAATCTCTTATGCTGATAGGCCTTCAGATATGATAAAGATCATAGCTATTGGATGAGAAAGAACAAAACGAGCATTTTTTAAAAAGCAACTTAAAAAGAAAAAAATTGTCATGCATGGTTTGATTCTAGCAAAAGAATGATTATACATAAATAAGACATAGCATTATAGTTATTCTTAATGCATACATGCTTGCTTTTTTATATCTGTATTTCTTCCATCTAGATACAAAGATAAAATAAACAATCCAAGTCAGCATTTACCATTTATCGTGTTATTCACGTTCACTTGTTTTTTTTCCCTTAAAATGTATACTTTTTTCCCCATGGACTTCCTTTTAGGCACAAAACTCAGATTCTGAAAGAAATACTTTCAGGTTTTTTTTTTTTTTAAGCTGAGTTAGCTTTGTCCATTTTACTAACTGTGCTTTTGTACATGTATTTATTTTTATGATTTATAAAAATGTTCTCATCATTTTAATAGTCACCCCTGGGTGCATGGGCAATGATTTAGAAAACTTCCAAAATATGGTAATACCACTATAGCAAAGCACCACACAGCAACAAAAACACAAACCCACTGAACACTGGCCCAGAACAACATTCCTCCAACTGTCTGGGGAAAATAAACCAAAAAAAGCTATCTTTCATCGTGCCTGAAAGGTCAGCTAACCAGGGCTTTCAGGAGAACAAGAGGAATGGTATTTTACAGAGGAGGGCCCCTTGTTGAAGACCCTTTGCCTCCAGCTCCCTAGAAATGCACTCCAGGGCGCGGTGTGGAGACAGATCTCATCCTAGAAGAGGGGTTATGGGCCTGAAGCTACGTGGAACCTACCCCACCTTGTGTGGACGTCCTGGCTGCCCGAATGAATATAGCCAAGGTGTCCATTCCAGCTACTAATTGCTCTTATCCTATCAGCTGAGGGCAAGGCTCTGGTTAGTTAGTTAGATTAGTTAGTTACAGCTGCTGTTGTTATTTACAAAGTGCTGAAGGAAAGATTGTTTTGAGTTCAGCACCATGATATAGACATGGATTTTGGGTCCCAGCTGTATTTTTTACTTGATGTATGATCAAGTCACGTAACCTTTTCTTGAATCTTAAGTCTTTTTCCCACTAAAATCAGAGATCACATTGGCTGCCTCACTGAGTTGTTATGAGAATTAAGTGAAATAACACAAGTGAAAGAACCGATTAAATATATTGCAAGTGCTCTGTCAATGACCTGACAGCTGTCTGGAGGTTTTCTTGAATCTGAATTACCAGAAAAAAATTGCCTGTACTCTCTCTTTGTCTTTCCAT